>NC_137457.1:190012225-190667903 GCF_964235325.1 Thermobia domestica
AAAAAAAAATTCATTTCTGCCGGTCTCAAATTCCGAAAAGTCGAAAAATGAAGTGGTCCTGCTAAGTTCATGTGAACATAGCAGGACCAGAATACAAATTTATGCAAACCTTAAGATTTTTCTGTTTGAATCGTATGTTCCATGTTTATGCCGGATTGTACCGTAAAATTTTTCGTTAGTACCGTTCTCAAATTCGATAAAATCGAAAAGGAAATGGTCCTACAAAGTTCACGTGAAATTAGAATGATCACTGAAAAATTAGTAGAAATTTGATGATTTTTCAGTACGAATCGTTCGTACTCCGTTTATACCGAATTGTAGGGTGAAAAGTTTCTTCTCTACCGGTCTCAAATTCTATAAAATCGAAAAATAATTTGGTCCTACTAATTACACGTGAACATAGCCGAACCAGAATACAAATTTCAGCAAATCTTATGATTTTTGATTGAATCGTCTGTTGTCCCGAATTGTACCCTAAAATTTTTCTTTTTTCAAGTTTTCAAATTAGATAAAATCGAAAAGAAAATGGTCCTATAATGTTCACATGAACTTAGCAGGACCACAGAAAAATTTCTACAAATTTCATTATTTTTCTGTATGAATCGTTTGTATTGCGTTTGTACCGGATCGCACCGTAAAAAGTTTCGTTTCTACCTGTGTCAAATTCGAAAAAATCGAAAAAAAGTGGACCTACAAAGTTCACGTAAACTTAGCTGGACCACTGAAAAATTACTACAAATTTGAAGGTTTCTTCGTACAAATCGTTTGTTCCGGTTTGTAACGTAAAAAGTTTTGTTTATACCGGTCTCATATTCGAAAAAAAATAAAGTGGTCCTGCTAAGTTCATGTTTCTGCAAATCTTAAGATTTTTCTCTTTGAATCGTTTGTTCTACGTTTGTCCGGGATAGTACCGTAAATATTTTCGTTTTTACCGTTCTCAAATTGAGATAAAATCGAAAAGGAAATGGTCCTACATAGTTCACGTGAACTTAGTAGCACTACTAAAAATTACAACAGTTTTGAAGATTTTTTCTGTACGAATCGTTCGTGCTGGTGTGTACGGGATTGTACTGTAAAAATTTTCGTTTGTACCGGTCCGAAATTCGAAAAAATCGAAAAATAATGTGGTCCTGCTAAGTTCACGTGAACTTAGCCGAACCTCTGATAAATTTCTACAAATTTGAAGGCTTTTCCGTACAAATCGTTTGTACCGGATTGTAACGTAAAAAGTTTCGTTTGTACCTGTGTCAAATTCGAAAAAATTGAAAAAAATTGGTCCTTCAAAGTTCACGTAAACTTAGCTCACCACTGAAAAATTACTACAAATTTGATGATTTTTCTGTAGGAATCGTTTGTACTGCTTTGTGCCGGATTGTACTGTAAAAATGTTTGTTAGTAGTGCTCTCAAATTCGTAAAAATTGAAAAACAATGTGGTCCTGCGAAGTTTAATTGAACTCAGAGGGACCCGTGATAAATTTGTAAAATTTGAGTTTTTTCTGTACGAATCGTTTGTACTGCGTTTGTGCCGGATTGTACCATGAGAAGTTTCGTTTATACTGAACTCAAGTTCGAAAATAAAACCCAAAATAACGTTGTCCGGCTAAGCTCACGTAAACTTAGCAGGACCACTGATAAATTACTACAAATTTGATGATTTTTCTGTAGTAATCGTTTGTATTGCGTTTCTACTGGACTGTACCGTAAAAAGTTTCGCTTCTACCAGTCTCAACTTCGAAAAAAATCCAAAAATAAAGTGGTCGTGCAAAGTTTACGTGAAAATATCAACACCAGAATACAAATTTCTGCAAATCTTAAGATTTTTCTGTTTGAATCGTTTATTCTACGTTTGTACCGGATTGTACCTTAAAAAGTTTCGCTTCTACCGGTCGAAAATTGGAAAAAAAATCGAAAAACAATGGTCCTGCTATGTTCCCGTGAACACAGCAGGACCACTGAAAAATTAGTACAAATTGGATGATTTTTCTTTACCAATCGTTTGTACTGCGTGCGTACCGGTCTCTACGGTAAAATTTTCGATTGTACCGTTCTCAAATTCGATAAAATCGAAAAGGAAATGGTCCTACAATTTTCACGTGAAATTAGAATGACCACTGAAAAATTAGTAGAAATTTGATGATTTTTCAGTACGAATCGTTCGTACTCCGTTTATACCGAATTGTAGGGTAAAAAGTTTCTCTTCTACCGGTCTCAAATTCTATAAAATCGAAAAATAAATTGGTTTTGCTAAGTACACGTGAACATAGCCGAACCAGAATACAAATTTCAGCAAATTTATGATTTTTGATTGAATCGTTTGTTGTACCGAATTGTACATTAAAATTTTTCTATTTTCACGTTTTCAAATTAGATAAAATCGAAAAGAATTCGGTCCTACAATGTTCACGTGAACTTAGATCGACCACTGAAAAATTTCTACAAATTTCATTATTTTTCTGTAGGAATCGTTTGTATTGCGTTTGTACCGGATTTCTCCGTAAAACGTTTCGTTTCTACCTGTGTCAAATTGGAAAAAACGAAAAAAAAGTGGTCCTACAAAGTTCACGTAAACTCAGCAGGACCACTGATAAATTACTACAAATTTGAGGGTTTTTCCGTACAAATCGTTTGTACCGGATTGTAACGTAAAAAGTTTTGTTTCTACTGGTCTCATATTCGAAAAATATAAAGTGGTCCTGCTAAGTGAATGTGAACATAGCAGGACCAGAATACAAATTTCTGCAAATCTTAAGACTTTTCTCTTTGAATCGTTTGTTCTACGTTTGTGCGGGATAGTACCGTAAATATTTTCGTTTTTACCGTTCTCAAATTCGGTAAAATCGAAAAGAAAATGGTCCAACAATGTTCACGTGAACTTAGATCGACCACTGAAAAAATTCTACAAATTTGATTATTTTTCTTTAGGAATCGTTTGTAGTGCGTTTGTACCGGATAGCACCGTAAAAAGTTTCGTTTGTACCTGTCTCAAATTCGAAAAAGTCGAAAAGAAAACGGTCCGACATAGTTCTCGTGAACTTAGGAGGACCACTGAAAAATTACAACAATTTTGAAGATTTTTTCTGTACGAATCGTTCGTACTGGTGTGTACGGGATTGTACTGTAAAAATTTTCGTTTGTACCGGTCCGAAATACGAAAAACTCGAAAAATAATGTGTTCCTGCTAAGGTCACGTGAATTTAGCCGGACCTCTGATAAATTTCTACAAATTTGAAGGTTTTTCCGTACAAAGCGTTTGTATCGGATTCTAAAGTAAAACGTTTCGTTTTTACCTTTGTCAAATTCGAAAAAAATAAAAAAAAAATTGGTCCGAAAAAGTTCACGTAAACTTAGCTGGACAACTGAAAAATTACTACAAATTTGATGATTTTTCTGTAGGAATCGTTTGTATTCCGTTTGTACTGGAGTGTACCGTAAAAAGTTTATTTTCTACTGGTATTAAATACGAAAAAATCGACAATAAAAGTGGTCCTGCTGAGTTCACGTGAACTGAGCAGGACCACTGATAAATTTCTACAAATTTGATGATTTTTCTGTAGGAATCGTTTGTACTGCTTTGTGCCGGATTGTACTGTAAAAATGTTTGTTAATAGTGCTCTCAAATTCGTAAAAATTGAAAAACAATGTGTTCCTGCGAAGTTCACGTGAATTCAGAGGGACCCGTGATAAATTTGTAAAATTTGAGTTTTTTCTGTACGAATCGTTTGTACTGCGTTTGTGCCGGATTGTACCATGAGAAGTTTCGTTTATACTGGACTCAAGTTCGAAAATAAAACCCAAAATAACGTGGTCCTGCTAAGCTCACGTAAACTTAGCAGGACCACTGATAAATTACTACAAATTTGATGACTTTTCTGTAGTAATCGTTCGTACTGCATGTGTACCGGATTGTACTGAAAAAAAATTCATTTCTGCCGGTCTCTAATTCCGAAAAGTCGAAAAATGAAGTGGTCCTGCTAAGTTCATGTGAACATAGCAGGACCAGAATACAAATTTATGCAAACCTTAAGATTTTTCTGTTTGAATCGTATGTTCCATGTTTATGACGGATTGTACCGTAAAATTTTTCGTTAGTACCGTTCTCAAATTCGATAAAATCGAAAAGGAAATGGTCCTACAAAGTTCACGTGAAATTAGAATGATCACTGAAAAATTAGTAGAAATTTGATGATTTTTCAGTACGAATCGTTCGTACTCCGTTTATACCGAATTGTAGGGTAAAAAGTTTCTTCTCTACCGGTCTCAAATTCTATAAAATCGAAAAATAGTTTGGTCCTGCTAATTACACGTGAACATAGCCGAACCAGAATACAAATTTCAGCAAATCTTATGATTTTTGATTGAATCGTCTGTTGTCCCGAATTGTACCGTAAAATTTTTCTTTTTTCAAGTTTTCAAATTAGATAAAATCGAAAAGAAAATGGTCCTACATAGTTCACGTGAACTTAGCAGCACTACTAAAAATTACAACAATTTTGAAGATTTTTTCTGTACGAATCGTTCGTACTGGTGTGTACGGGATTGTACTGTAAAAATTTTCGTTTGTACCGGTCCGAAATTCGAAAAAATCGAAAAATAATGTGGTCCTGCTAAGTTCACGTGAACTTAGCCGAACCTCTGATAAATTTCTACAAATTTGAAGGCTTTTCCGTACAAATCGTTTGTACCGGATTGTAACGTAAAAAGTTTCGTTTGTACCTGTGTCAAATTCGAAAAAATTGAAAAAAATTGGTCCTTCAAAGTTCACGTAAACTTAGCTCACCACTGAAAAATTACTACAAATTTGATGATTTTTCTGCAGGAATTGTTTGTATTCCGTTTGTACTGGACTGTACCGTAAAAAGTTTATTTTCTACTGGTATTAAATACGAAAAAATCGACAATTGAAGTGGTCCTGCTGAGTTCACGTGAACTGAGCAGGACCACTGATAAATTTCTACAAATTTGATGATTTTTCTGTAGGAATCGTTTGTACTGCTTTGTGCCGGATTGTACTGTAAAAATGTTTGTTAGTAGTGCTCTCAAATTCGTAAAAATTGAAAAACAATGTGGTCCTGCGAAGTTTAATTGAACTCAGAGGGACCCGTGATAAATTTGTAAAATTTGAGTTTTTTCTGTACGAATCGTTTGTACTGCGTTTGTGCCGGATTGTACCATAAGAAGTTTCGTTTATACTGGACTCAAGTTCGAAAATAAAACCCAAAATAACGTTGTCCGGCTAAGCTCACGTAAACTTAGCAGGACCACTGATAAATTACTACAAATTTGATGATTTTTCTGTAGTAATCGTTTGTATTGCGTTTCTACTGGACTGTACCGTAAAAAGTTTCGCTTCTACCAGTCTCAACTTCGAAAAAAATCCAAAAATAAAGTGGTCCTGCAAAGTTCACGTGAACTCAGTAGGACTACTGAAGAATTATTACAAATTTGATGATTCAACTGTAGGAATCATTTGTACTGCGTTCGTACCGGATTGTACCGTAAAACGTTTTGTTTCTACCCGTCTCAAATTCGAACAAATCGAAAAATAAAGTGGTCGTGCAAAGTTTACGTGAAAATATCAACACCAGAATACAAATTTCTGCAAATCTTAAGATTTTTCTGTTTGAATCGTTTATTCTACGTTTGTACCGGATTGTACCTTAAAAAGTTTCGCTTCTACCGGTCGAAAATTGGAAAAAAAAATCGAAAAAAATGGTCCTGCTATGTTCCCGTGAACACAGCAGGACCACTGAAAAATTAGTACAAATTGGATGATTTTTCTTTACCAATCGTTTGTACTGCGTGCGTACCGGTCTCTACGGTAAAAAATTTTCGATCGTACCGTTCTCAAATTCGATAAAATCGGAAAGGAAATGGTCCTACAATTTTCACGTGAAATTAGAATGACCACTGAAAAATTAGTAGAAATTTGATGATTTTTCAGTACGTATCGTTCGTACTCCGTTTGTACCGAATTGTAGGGTAAAAAGTTTCTCTTCTACCGGTCTCAAATTCTATAAAATCGAAAAATAAATTGGTTTTGCTAAGTACACGTGAACATAGCCGAACCAGAATACAAATTTCAGCAAATTTTATGATTTTTGATTGAATCGTTTGTTGTACCGAATTGTACAGTAAAATTTTTCTATTTTCACGTTTTCAAATTAGATAAAATCGAAAAGAATTCGGTCCTACAATGTTCACGTGAACTTAGATCGACCACTGAAAAATTTCTACAAATTTCATTATTTTTCTGTAGGAATCGTTTTTATTGCGTTTGTACCGGATTTCTCCGTAAAACGTTTCGTTTCTACCTGTGTCAAATTGGAAAAAAACGAAAAAAAAGTGATCCTACAAAGTTCACGTAAACTCAGCAGGACCACTGATAAATTACTACAAATTTGAGGGTTTTTCCGTACAAATCGTTTGTACCGGATTGTAACGTAAAAAGTTTTGTTTCTACTGGTCTCATATTCGAAAAAAATAAAGTGGTCCTGCTAAGTGAATGTGAACATAGCAGGACCAGAATACAAATTTCTGCAAATCTTAAGACTTTTCTCTTTGAATCGTTTGTTCTACGTTTGTGCGGGATAGTAACGTAAATATTTTCGTTTTTACCGTTCTCAAATTCGGTAAAATCGAAAAGAAAATGGTCCAACAATGTTCACGTGAACTTAGATCGACCACTGAAAAATTTCTACAAATTTGATTATTTTTCTTTAGGAATCGTTTGTAGTGCGTTTGTACCGGATAGCACCGTAAAAAGTTTCGTTTGTACCTGTCTCAAATTCGAAAATGTCGAAAAGAAAACGGTCCGACATAGTTCACGTGAACTTAGGAGGACCACTGAAAAATTACAACAATTTTGAAGATTTTTTCTGTACGAATCGTTCGTACTGGTGTGTACGGTATTGTACTGTAAAAATTTTCGTTTGTACCGGTCCGAAATTCGAAAAACTCGAAAAATAATGTGGTCCTGCTAAGTTCACGTGAATTTAGCCGGACCTCTGATAAATTTCTACAAATTTGAAGGTTTTTCCGTACAAAGCGTTTGTACCGGATTGTAACGTAAAACGTTTCGTTTTTACCTTTGTCAAATTCGAAAAAAATAAAAAAAATTGGTCCGAAAAAGTTCACGTAAACTTAGCTGGACAACTGAAAAATTACTACAAATTTGATGATTTTTCTGTAGGAATCGTTTGTATTCCGTTTGTACTGGAGTGTACCGTAAAAAGTTTATTTTCTACTGGTATTAAATACGAAAAAATCGACAATAAAAGTGGTCCTGCTGAGTTCACGTGAACTGAGCAGGACCACTGATAAATTTCTACAAATTTGATGATTTTTCTGTAGGAATCGTTTGTACTGCTTTGTGCCGGATTGTACTGTAAAAATGTTTGTTAATAGTGCTCTCAAATTCGTAAAAATTGAAAAACAATGTGGTCCTGCGAAGTTCACGTGAACTCAGAGGGACCCGTGATAAATTTTTAAAATTTGAGTTTTTCTGTACGAATCGTTTGTACTGCGTTTGTGCCGGATTGTACCATGAGAAGTTTCGTTTATACTGGACTCAAGTTCGAAAATAAAACCCAAAATAACGTTGTCCGGCTAAGCTCACGTAAACTTAGCAGGACCACTGATAAATTACTACAAATTTGATGACTTTTCTGTAGTAATCGTTCGTACTGCATGTGTACCGGATTGTACTGAAAAAAATTCATTTCTGCCGGTCTCAAGTTCCGAAAAGTCGAAAAATGAAGTGGTCCTGCTAAGTTCATGTGAACATAGCAGGACCAGAATACAAATTTATGCAAACCTTAAGATTTTTCTGTTTGAATCGTATGTTCCATGTTTATGCCGGATTGTACCGTAAAATTTTTCGTTAGTACCGTTCTCAAATTCGATAAAATCGAAAAGGAAATGGTCCTACAAAGTTCACGTGAAATTAGAATGATCACTGAAAAATTAGTAGAAATTTGATGATTTTTCAGTACGAATCGTTCGTACTCCGTTTATAACGAATTGTAGGGTAAAAAGTTTCTTCTCTACCTGTCTCAAATTCTATAAAATCGATAAATAATTTGGTCCTGCTAATTACACGTGAACATAGCCGAACCAGAATACAAATTTCAGCAAATCTTATGATTTTTGATTGAATCGTCTGTTGTCCCGAATTGTACCGTAAAATTTTTCTGTTTTCAAATTAGATAAAATCGAAAAGAAAATGGTCCTATAATGTTCACATGAACTTAGCAGGACCACAGAAAAATTTCTACAAATTTCATTATTTTTCTGTATGAATCGTTTGTATTGCGTTTGTACCGGATCGCACCGTAAAAAGTTTCGTTTCTACCTGTGTCAAATTCGAAAAAATCGAAAAAAAGTGGACCTACAAAGTTCACGTAAACTTAGCTGGACCACTGAAAAATTACTACAAATTTTAAGGTTTTTTCGTACAAATCGTTTGTTCCGGATTGCAACGTAAAAAGTTTTGTTTCTACCGGTCTCATATTCGAAAAAAAATAAAGTGGTCCTGCTAAGTTCATGTTTCTGCAAATCTTAAGATTTTTCTCTTTGAATCGTTTGTTCTACGTTTGTGCGGGATAGTACCGTAAATATTTTCGTTTTTACCGTTCTCAAATTCGACAAAATCGAAAAGGAAATGGTCCTACATAGTTCACGTGAACTTAGCAGCACTACTAAAAATTACAACAATTTTGAAGATTTTTTCTTTACGAATCGTTCGTACTGGTGTGTACGGGATTGTACTGTAAATATTTTCGTTTGTACCGGTCCGAAATTCGCAAAAATCGAAAAATAATGTGGTCCTGCTAAGTTCACGTGAACTTAGCCGAACCTCTGATAAATTTCTACAAATTTGAAGGCTTTTCCGTACAAATCGTTTGTACCGGATTGTAACGTAAAAAGGTTCGTTTGTACCTGTGTCAAATTCGAAAAAATTGAAAGAAATTGGTCCTTCAAAGTTCACGTAAGCTTAGCTCACCACTGAAAAATTACTACAAAATTGATGATTTTTCTGTAGGAATCGTTTGTATTCCGTTTGTACTGGACTGTACCGTAAAAAGTATCTTTTCTACTGGTATTAAATACGAAAAAATCGACAATTGAAGTGGTCCTGCTGAGTTCACGTGAACTGAGCAGGACCACTGATAAATTTCTACAAATTTGATGATTTTTCTGTAGGAATCGTTTGTACTGCTTTGTGCCGGATTGTACTGTAAAAATGTTTGTTAATAGTGCTCTCAAATTCGTAAAAATTGAAAAACAATGTGGTCCTGCGAAGTTCACGTGAACTCAGAGGGACCCGTGATAAATTTGTAAAATTTGAGTTTTTTCTGTACGAATCGTTTGTACTGCGTTTGTGCCGGATTGTACCACGAGAAGTTTCGTTTATACTGGACTCAAGTTCGAAAATAAAACCCAAAATAACGTTGTCCGGCTAAGCTCACGTAAACTTAGCAGGACCACTGATAAATTACTACAAATTTGATGATTTTTCTGTAGTAATCGTTTGTATTGCGTTTCTACTGGACTGTACCGTAAAAAGTTTCGCTTCTACCAGTCTCAACTTCGAAAAAAATCCAAAAATAAAGTGGTCCTGCAAAGTTCACGTGAACTCAGTAGGACTACTGAAGAATTATTACAAATTTGATGATTCAACTGTAGGAATCATTTGTACTGCGTTTGTACCGGATTGTACCGTAAAACGTTTGGTTTCTACCCGTCTCAAATTCGAACAAATCGAAAAATAAAGTGGTCGTGCAAAGTTTACGTGAAAATATCAACACCAGAATACAAATTTCTGCAAATCTTAAGATTTTTCTGTTTTAATCGTTTATTCTACGTTTGTACCGGATTGTACCTTAAATATTTTCCCTTCTACCGGTCGAAAATTAGAAAAAAAATCGAAAAAAAATTGGTCCTGCTATGTTCCCGTGAACACAGCAGGACCACTGAAAAATTAGTACAAATTGGATGATTTTTCTTTACCAATCGTTTGTACTGCGTGCGTACCGGTCTCTAAGGTAAAAATTTTCGATTGTACCGTTCTCAAATTTGATAAAATCGGAAAGGAAATGGTCCTACAATTTTCACGTGAAATTAGAATGACCACTGAAAAATTAGTAGAAATTTGATGATTTTTCAGTACGAATCGTTCGTACTCCGTTTATACCGAATTGTAGGGTAAAAAGTTTCTCTTCTACCGGTCTCAAATTCTATAAAATCGAAAAATAAATTGGTTTTGCTAAGTACACGTGAACATAGCCGAACCAGAATACAAGCTTCAGCAAATTTTATGATTTTTGATTGAATCGTTTGTTGTACCGAATTGTACATTAAAATTTTTCTATTTTCACGTTTTCAAATTAGATAAAATCGAAAAGAATTCGGTCCTACAATGTTCACGTGAACTTAGATCGACCACTGAAAAATTTCTACAAATTTCATTATTTTTCTGTAGTAATCGTTTGTATTGCGTTTGTACCGGATTTCTCCGTAAAACGTTTCGTTTCTACCTGTGTCAAATTGGAAAAAACGAAAAAAAAGTGGTCCTACAAAGTTCACGTAAACTCAGCAGGACCACTGATAAATTACTACAAATTTGAGGGTTTTTCCGTACAAATCGTTTGTACCGGATTGTAACGTAAAAAGTTTTGTTTCTACTGGTCTCATATTCGAAAAAAATAAAGTGGTCCTGCTAAGTGAATGTGAACATAGCAAGACCAGAATACAAATTTCTGCAAATCTTAAGACTTTTCTCTTTGAATCGTTTGTTCTACGTTTGTGCGGGATAGTAACGTAAATATTTTCGTTTTTACCGTTCTCAAATTCGGTAAAATCGAAAAGAAAATGGTCCAACAATGTTCACGTGAACTTAGATCGACCACTGAAAAATTTCTACAAATTTGATTATTTTTCTTTAGGAATCGTTTGTAGTGCGTTTGTACCGGATAGCACCGTAAAAAGTTTCGTTTGTACCTGTCTCAAATTCGAAAAAGTCGAAAAGAAAACGGTCCGACATAGTTCACGTGAACTTAGGAGGACCACTGAAAAATTACAACAATTTTGAAGATTTTTTCTGTACGAATCGTTCGTACTGGTGTGTACGGGATTGTACTGTAAAAATTTTCGTTTGTACCGGTCCGAAATTCGAAAAACTCGAAAAATAATGTGGTCCTGCTAAGTTCACGTGAATTTAGCCGGACCTCTGATAAATTTCTACAAATTTGAAGGTTTTTCCGTACAAAGCGTTTGTACCGGATTGTAACGTAAAACGTTTCGTTTTTACCTTTGTCAAATTCGAAAAAAATAAAAAAAAATTGGTCCGAAAAAGTTCACGTAAACTTAGCTGGACAACTGAAAAATTACTACAAATTTGATGATTTTTCTGTAGGAATCGTTTGTATTCCGTTTGTACTGGACTGTACCGTAAAAAGTTTATTTTCTACTGGTATTAAATACGAAAAAATCGACAATTGAAGTGGTCCTGCTGAGTTCACGTGATCTGAGCAGGACCACTGATAAATTTCTACAAATTTGATGATTTTTCTGTAGGAATCGTTTGTACTGCTTTGTGCCGGATTGTACTGTAAAAATGTTTGTTAGTAGTGCTCTCAAATTCGTAAAAATTGAAAAACAATGTGGTCCTGCCAAGTTCACGTGAACTCAGAGAGACCAGTGATAAATTTGTAAAATTTGAGTTTTTTCTTTACGAATCGTTTGTACTGCGTTTGTGCCGGATTGTACCATGAGAAGTTTCGTTTATACTGGACTCAAGTTCGAAAATAAAACCCAGAATAACGTGGTCCTGCTAAGCTCACGTAAACTTAGCAGGACCACTGATAAATTACTACAAATTTGATGACTTTTCTGTAGTAATCGTTCGTACTGCATGTGTACCGGGTTGTACTGAAAAAAAAATTCATTTCTGCCGGTCTCAAATTCCGAAAAGTCGAAAAATGAAGTGGTCCTGCTAAGTTCATGTGAACATAGCAGGACCAGAATACAAATTTATGCAAACCTTAAGATTTTTCTGTTTGAATCGTATGTTCCATGTTTATGCCGGATTGTACCGTAAAATTTTTCGTTAGTACCGTTCTCAAATTCGATAAAATCGAAAAGGAAATGGTCCTACAAAGTTCACGTGAAATTAGAATGATCACTGAAAAATTAGTAGAAATTTGATGATTTTTCAGTACGAATCGTTCGTACTCCGTTTATACCGAATTGTAGGGTGAAAAGTTTCTTCTCTACCGGTCTCAAATTCTATAAAATCGAAAAATAATTTGGTCCTACTAATTACACGTGAACATAGCCGAACCAGAATACAAATTTCAGCAAATCTTATGATTTTTGATTGAATCGTCTGTTGTCCCGAATTGTACCCTAAAATTTTTCTTTTTTCAAGTTTTCAAATTAGATAAAATCGAAAAGAAAATGGTCCTATAATGTTCACATGAACTTAGCAGGACCACAGAAAAATTTCTACAAATTTCATTATTTTTCTGTATGAATCGTTTGTATTGCGTTTGTACCGGATCGCACCGTAAAAAGTTTCGTTTCTACCTGTGTCAAATTCGAAAAAATCGAAAAAAAGTGGACCTACAAAGTTCACGTAAACTTAGCTGGACCACTGAAAAATTACTACAAATTTGAAGGTTTCTTCGTACAAATCGTTTGTTCCGGTTTGTAACGTAAAAAGTTTTGTTTATACCGGTCTCATATTCGAAAAAAAATAAAGTGGTCCTGCTAAGTTCATGTTTCTGCAAATCTTAAGATTTTTCTCTTTGAATCGTTTGTTCTACGTTTGTCCGGGATAGTACCGTAAATATTTTCGTTTTTACCGTTCTCAAATTGAGATAAAATCGAAAAGGAAATGGTCCTACATAGTTCACGTGAACTTAGCAGCACTACTAAAAATTACAACAGTTTTGAAGATTTTTTCTGTACGAATCGTTCGTGCTGGTGTGTACGGGATTGTACTGTAAAAATTTTCGTTTGTACCGGTCCGAAATTCGAAAAAATCGAAAAATAATGTGGTCCTGCTAAGTTCACGTGAACTTAGCCGAACCTCTGATAAATTTCTACAAATTTGAAGGCTTTTCCGTACAAATCGTTTGTACCGGATTGTAACGTAAAAAGTTTCGTTTGTACCTGTGTCAAATTCGAAAAAATTGAAAAAAATTGGTCCTTCAAAGTTCACGTAAACTTAGCTCACCACTGAAAAATTACTACAAATTTGATGATTTTTCTGTAGGAATCGTTTGTACTGCTTTGTGCCGGATTGTACTGTAAAAATGTTTGTTAGTAGTGCTCTCAAATTCGTAAAAATTGAAAAACAATGTGGTCCTGCGAAGTTTAATTGAACTCAGAGGGACCCGTGATAAATTTGTAAAATTTGAGTTTTTTCTGTACGAATCGTTTGTACTGCGTTTGTGCCGGATTGTACCATGAGAAGTTTCGTTTATACTGAACTCAAGTTCGAAAATAAAACCCAAAATAACGTTGTCCGGCTAAGCTCACGTAAACTTAGCAGGACCACTGATAAATTACTACAAATTTGATGATTTTTCTGTAGTAATCGTTTGTATTGCGTTTCTACTGGACTGTACCGTAAAAAGTTTCGCTTCTACCAGTCTCAACTTCGAAAAAAATCCAAAAATAAAGTGGTCGTGCAAAGTTTACGTGAAAATATCAACACCAGAATACAAATTTCTGCAAATCTTAAGATTTTTCTGTTTGAATCGTTTATTCTACGTTTGTACCGGATTGTACCTTAAAAAGTTTCGCTTCTACCGGTCGAAAATTGGAAAAAAAAATCGAAAAACAATGGTCCTGCTATGTTCCCGTGAACACAGCAGGACCACTGAAAAATTAGTACAAATTGGATGATTTTTCTTTACCAATCGTTTGTACTGCGTGCGTACCGGTCTCTACGGTAAAATTTTCGATTGTACCGTTCTCAAATTCGATAAAATCGAAAAGGAAATGGTCCTACAATTTTCACGTGAAATTAGAATGACCACTGAAAAATTAGTAGAAATTTGATGATTTTTCAGTACGAATCGTTCGTACTCCGTTTATACCGAATTGTAGGGTAAAAAGTTTCTCTTCTACCGGTCTCAAATTCTATAAAATCGAAAAATAAATTGGTTTTGCTAAGTACACGTGAACATAGCCGAACCAGAATACAAATTTCAGCAAATTTATGATTTTTGATTGAATCGTTTGTTGTACCGAATTGTACATTAAAATTTTTCTATTTTCACGTTTTCAAATTAGATAAAATCGAAAAGAATTCGGTCCTACAATGTTCACGTGAACTTAGATCGACCACTGAAAAATTTCTACAAATTTCATTATTTTTCTGTAGGAATCGTTTGTATTGCGTTTGTACCGGATTTCTCCGTAAAACGTTTCGTTTCTACCTGTGTCAAATTGGAAAAAACGAAAAAAAAAGTGGTCCTACAAAGTTCACGTAAACTCAGCAGGACCACTGATAAATTACTACAAATTTGAGGGTTTTTCCGTACAAATCGTTTGTACCGGATTGTAACGTAAAAAGTTTTGTTTCTACTGGTCTCATATTCGAAAAATATAAAGTGGTCCTGCTAAGTGAATGTGAACATAGCAGGACCAGAATACAAATTTCTGCAAATCTTAAGACTTTTCTCTTTGAATCGTTTGTTCTACGTTTGTGCGGGATAGTACCGTAAATATTTTCGTTTTTACCGTTCTCAAATTCGGTAAAATCGAAAAGAAAATGGTCCAACAATGTTCACGTGAACTTAGATCGACCACTGAAAAAATTCTACAAATTTGATTATTTTTCTTTAGGAATCGTTTGTAGTGCGTTTGTACCGGATAGCACCGTAAAAAGTTTCGTTTGTACCTGTCTCAAATTCGAAAAAGTCGAAAAGAAAACGGTCCGACATAGTTCTCGTGAACTTAGGAGGACCACTGAAAAATTACAACAATTTTGAAGATTTTTTCTGTACGAATCGTTCGTACTGGTGTGTACGGGATTGTACTGTAAAAATTTTCGTTTGTACCGGTCCGAAATACGAAAAACTCGAAAAATAATGTGTTCCTGCTAAGGTCACGTGAATTTAGCCGGACCTCTGATAAATTTCTACAAATTTGAAGGTTTTTCCGTACAAAGCGTTTGTATCGGATTCTAAAGTAAAACGTTTCGTTTTTACCTTTGTCAAATTCGAAAAAAATAAAAAAAAAATTGGTCCGAAAAAGTTCACGTAAACTTAGCTGGACAACTGAAAAATTACTACAAATTTGATGATTTTTCTGTAGGAATCGTTTGTATTCCGTTTGTACTGGAGTGTACCGTAAAAAGTTTATTTTCTACTGGTATTAAATACGAAAAATCGACAATAAAAGTGGTCCTGCTGAGTTCACGTGAACTGAGCAGGACCACTGATAAATTTCTACAAATTTGATGATTTTTCTGTAGGAATCGTTTGTACTGCTTTGTGCCGGATTGTACTGTAAAAATGTTTGTTAATAGTGCTCTCAAATTCGTAAAAATTGAAAAACAATGTGTTCCTGCGAAGTTCACGTGAACTCAGAGGGACCCGTGATAAATTTGTAAAATTTGAGTTTTTTCTGTACGAATCGTTTGTACTGCGTTTGTGCCGGATTGTACCATGAGAAGTTTCGTTTATACTGGACTCAAGTTCGAAAATAAAACCCAAAATAACGTGGTCCTGCTAAGCTCACGTAAACTTAGCAGGACCACTGATAAATTACTACAAATTTGATGACTTTTCTGTAGTAATCGTTCGTACTGCATGTGTACCGGATTGTACTGAAAAAAAATTCATTTCTGCCGGTCTCTAATTCCGAAAAGTCGAAAAATGAAGTGGTCCTGCTAAGTTCATGTGAACATAGCAGGACCAGAATACAAATTTATGCAAACCTTAAGATTTTTCTGTTTGAATCGTATGTTCCATGTTTATGACGGATTGTACCGTAAAATTTTTCGTTAGTACCGTTCTCAAATTCGATAAAATCGAAAAGGAAATGGTCCTACAAAGTTCACGTGAAATTAGAATGATCACTGAAAAATTAGTAGAAATTTGATGATTTTTCAGTACGAATCGTTCGTACTCCGTTTATACCGAATTGTAGGGTAAAAAGTTTCTTCTCTACCGGTCTCAAATTCTATAAAATCGAAAAATAGTTTGGTCCTGCTAATTACACGTGAACATAGCCGAACCAGAATACAAATTTCAGCAAATCTTATGATTTTTGATTGAATCGTCTGTTGTCCCGAATTGTACCGTAAAATTTTTCTTTTTTCAAGTTTTCAAATTCGAAAAAATCGAAAAAAAGTGGACCTACAAAGTTCACGTAAACTTAGCTGGACCACTGAAAAATTGCTACAAATTTGAAGGTTTTTTCGTACAAATCGTTTGTTCCGGTTTGTAACGTAAAAAGTTTTGTTTCTACCGGTCTCATATTCGAAAAAAAATAAAGTGGTCCTGCTAAGTTCATGTTTCTGCAAATCTTAAGATTTTACTCTTTGAATCGTTTGTTCTACGTTTGTGCGGGATAGTACCGTAAATATTTTCGTTTTTACCGTTCTCAAATTCGATAAAATCGAAAAGGAAATGGTCCTACATAGTTCACGTGAACTTAGCAGCACTACTAAAAATTACAACAATTTTGAAGATTTTTTCTGTACGAATCGTTCGTACTGGTGTGTACGGAATTGTACTGTAAAAATTTTCGTTTGTACCGGTCCGAAATTCGAAAAAATCGAAAAATAATGTGGTCCTGCTAAGTTCACGTGAACATAGCCGAACCTCTGATAAATTTCTACAAATTTGAAGGCTTTTCCGTACAAATCGTTTGTACCGGATTGTAACGTAAAAAGTTTCGTTTTTACCTATGTCAAATTCGAAAAAATTGAAAAACATTGGTCCTTCAAAGTTCACGTAAACTTAGCTCACCACAGAAAAATTACTACAAATTTGATGATTTTTCTGTAGGAATCGTTTGTATTCCGTTTGTACTGGACTGTACCGTAAAAAGTTTATTTTCTACTGGTATTAAATACGAAAAAATCGATAATTGAAGTGGTCCTGCTGAGTTCACGTGAACTGAGCAGGACCACTGATAAATTTCTACAAATTTGATGATTTTTCTGTAGTAATCGTTTGTATTGCGTTTCTACTGGACTGTACTGTAAAAAGTTTCGCTTCTACCAGTCTCAACTTCGAAAAAAAATCCAAAAATAAAGTGGTCCTGCAAAGTTCACGTGAACTTAGTAGGACTACTGAAGAATTATTACAAATTTGATGATTCAACTGTAGGAATCATTTGTATTGCATTCGTACCGGATTGTACCGTAAAACGTTTTGTTTCTACCCGTCTCAAATTCGAACAAATCGAAAAATAAAGTGGTCGTGCAAAGTTTACGTGAAAATATCAACACCAGAATACAAATTTCTGCAAATCTTGAGATTTTTCTGTTTGAATCGTTTATTCTACGTTTGTACCGGATTGTACCTTAAAAAGTTTCGCTTCTACCGGTCGAAAATTGGAAAAAAAATCGAAAAAAATTGGTCCTGCTATGTTCCCGTGAACACAGCAGGACCACTGAAAAATTAGTACAAATTGGATGATTTTTCTTTACCAATCGTTTGTACTGCGTGCGTACCGGTCTCTAAGCTAAAAATTTTCGATTGTACCGTTCTCAAATTCGATAAAATCGGAAAGGAAATGGTCCTACAATTTTCACGTGAAATTAGAATGACCACTGAAAAATTAGTAGAAATTTGATGATTTTTCAGAACGAATCGTTCGTACTCCGTTTATACCGAATTGTAGGGTAAAAAGTTTCTCTTCTACCGGTCTCAAATTCTATAAAATCGAAAAATAAATTGGTTTTGCTAAGTACACGTGAACATAGCCGAACCAGAATACAAATTTCAGCAAATTTTATGATTTTTGATTGAATCGTTTGTTGTACCGAATTGTACAGTAAAATTTTTCTATTTTCACGTTTTCAAATTAGATAAAATCGAAAAGAATTCGGTCCTACAATGTTCACGTGAACTTAGATCGGCCACTGAAAAATTTCTACAAATTTCATTATTTCCCTGTAGGAATCGTTTTTATTGCGTTTGTACCGGATTTCTCCGTAAAAAGTTTCGTTTCTACCTGTGTCAAATTGGAAAAAACGAAAAAAAAGTGGTCCTACAAAGTTCACGTAAACTCAGCAGGACCACTGATAAATTACTACAAATTTGAGGGTTTTTCCGTACAAATCGTTTGTACCGGATTGTAACGTAAAAAGTTTTGTTTCTACTGGTCTCATATTCGAAAAAAATAAAGTGGTCCTGCTAAGTGAATGTGAACATAGCAGGACCAGAATACAAATTTCTGCAAATCTTAAGACTTTTCTCTTTGAATCGTTTGTTCTACGTTTGTGCGGGATAGTACCGTAAATATTTTCTTTTTTACCGTTCTCAAATTCGGTAAAATCGAAAAGAAAATGGTCCAACAATGTTCACGTGAACTTAGATCGACCACTGAAAAATTTCTACAAATTTGATTATTTTTCTTTAGGAATCGTTTGTAGTGCGTTTGTACCGGATAGCACCGTAAAAAGTTTCGTTTGTACCTACTCAAATTCGAAAAAGTCGAAAAGAAAACGGTCCTACATAGTTCACGTGAACTTAGGAGGACCATTGAAAAATTACAACAATTTTGAAGATTTTTTCTGTACGAAACGTTCGTACTGGTGTGTACGGAATTGTACTGTAAAAATTTTCGTTTGTACCGGTCCGAATGTCGAAAAAATTGAAAAATAATGTGGTCCTGCTAAGTTCACGTGAACTTAGCCGAACCTCTGATAAATTCCTACAAATTTGAAGGTTTTTCCGTACAAAGCGTTTGTACCGGATTGTTACGTAAAACGTTTCGTTTCTACCTTTGTCAAATTCGAAAAAAATAAAAAAAATGATCCGAAAAAGTTCACGTAAACTTAGCTGGACCACTGAAAAATTACTACAAATTTGATGATTTTTCTGTAGGAATCGTTTGTATTCCGTTTGTACTGGACTGTACCGTAAAAAGTTTATTTTCTACTGGTATTAAATACGAAAAAATCGACAATAAAAGTGGTCCTGCTGAGTTCACGTGAACTGAGCAGGACCACTGATAAATTTCTACAAATTTGATGATTTTTCTGTAGGAATCGTTTGTACTGCTTTGTGCCGGATTGTACTGTAAAAATGTTTGTTAGTAGTGCTCTCAAATTCGTAAAAATTGAAAAACAATGTGGTCCTGCGAAGTTTAATTGAACTCAGATGGACCCGTGATAAATTTGTAAAATTTGAGTTTTTTCTGTACGAATCGTTTGTACTGCGTTTGTGCCGGATTGTACCATGAGAAGTTTCGTTTATACTGGACTCAAGTTCGAAAATAAAACCCAAAATAACGTTGTCCGGCTAAGCTCACGTAAACTTAGCGGGACCACTGATAAATTACTACAAATTTGATGCTTTTTCTGTAGTAATCGTTTGTATTGCGTTTCTACTCTACTGTACCGTAAAAAGTTTCGCTTCTACCAGTCTCAACTTCGAAAAAAATCCAAAAATAAAGTGGTCCTGCAAAGTTCACGTGAACTCAGTAGGACTACTGAAGAATTATTACAAATTTGTTGATTCAACTGTAGGAATCATTTGTACTGCGTTTGTACCGGATTGTACCGTAAAACGTTTTGTTTCTACCCGTCTCAAATTCGAACAAATCGAAAAATAAAGTGGTCGTGCAAAGTTTACGTGATCGTATCAACACCAGAATACAAATTTCTGCAAATCTTAAGATTTTTCTGTTTGAATCGTTTATTCTACATTTGTACCGGATTGTACCTTAAAAAGTTTCGCTTCTACCGGTCGAAAATTGGAAAAAAATCGAATAAAAATTGGTCCTGCTATGTTCCCGTGAACACAGCAGGACCACTGAAAAATTAGTACAAATTGGATAATTTTTCTTTACCAATCGTTTGTACTGCGTTCGTACCGGTCTCTACGGTAAAAAGTTTCGATTGTACCTTTCTCAAATTCGATAAAATCGAAAAGCAAATTCTACTACAAAGTTCACGTGAACTTAGAATGTCTTCTGAAAAATTACTACAAATGTGATGTTTGTTCAGTGCGAATCGTTTGTATTCCGTTTTCACCCGATCGTACGGTAAAAAGTTTCCTTTCTACTGGTCCCAAATTCCAAAAAAATGAAAAATAATGTGGTCCTGCTAATTTCGCGTGAACCTAAAAGGGCCACTGATAAATTTCTAGAAATTTGATGATTTTTCTGTACGAATCGTTTGTACTGGGTTTGTACCAGATTGTACCGCAAAAAGTTTCGTTTCTACTGGTCTCAAATTCGAAAAATAAATAATGTGGTTCCGCCAAGTTCACGTAAACTCAGCAGGACCACTGAAAAATTACTACGAATTTGAAGGTTTTTTCGTACAAATCGTTTGTTCCGGATTGTAACGAAAAAAGTTTTGTTTCTACCGGTCTCATATTCGAAAAAAAATAAAGTGGTCCTGCTAAGTTCATGTTTCTGCAAATCTTAAGATTTTTCTCTTTGAATCGTTTGTTCTACGTTTGTGCGGGATAGTACCGTAAATATTTTCGTTTTGACCGTTCTCAAATTCGATAAAATCGAAAAGGAAATGGTCCTACATAGTTCACGTAAACTTAGCAGCACCACTAAAAATTACAACAATTTTGAAGAATTTTTCTGTACGAATCGTTCGTACTGGTGTGTACGGAATTGTACTGTAAAAATTTTCGTTTGTACCGGTCCGAAATTCAAAAAATAGAAAAATAATGTGGTCCTGCTAAGTTCACGTGAACTTAGCCGAACCTCTGATAAATATCTACAAATTTGAAGGCTTTTCCGTACAAATCGTTTGTACCGGATTGTAACGTAAAAAGTTTCGTTTCTACCTGTGTCAAATTCGAAAAAATTGAAAAAAAATTGGTCCTACAAAGTTCACGTAAACTTAGCTCACCACTGAAAAATTACTACAAATTTGATGATTTTTCTGTAGGAATCGTTTGTATTCCGTTTGTACTGGACTGTACCGTAAAAAGTTTATTTTCTACTGGTATTAAATACGAAGAAATCGACAATTGAAGTGGTCCTGCTGAGTTCACGTGAACGGAGCAGGACCACTGATAAATTTCTACAAATTTGATGATTTTTCTTTAGGAATCGTTTGTGCTGCTTTGTGCCGGGTTGTACTGTAAAAATGTTTGTTAGTGGTGCTCTCAAATTCGTAAAATTTGAAAAACAATGTGGTCCTGCGAAGTTCACGTGAACTCAGAGGGACCAGTGATAAATTTGTAAAAATTGAGGGTTTTTTCTGTACGAATCGTTTGTACTGCGTTTGTGCCGGATTGTACCGTAAAACGTTTCCCTTCTACCGGTCTCAACTTCGAAAAAAATCGAAAAATAAAGTGGTCCTGCAAAGTTCACGTGAACTCAGCAGGGCCACTAAAGAATTATTACAAATTTGATGATTTAACTGTAGGAATCATTTGTACTGCGTTTGTACCGGATTGTACCGTAAAAAGTTTCGTTTCTACCGGTCGAAATTTGGAAAAAAGTCAAAAAAAGTGGTCTTGCTAAGTTCACGTGAAATCAGTAGGACCAGTGAAAAATTAGTACAAATTGTATGATTTTTCTGCAGCAATCGTTTGTACTGCGTTCGTACCGGTGTGTACTGTAAAAATTTTCGATTTTACCGTTCTCTAATTCGATAAAATCGAAAACGAAATTCTCCTACAAAGTTCACGTGAACTTAGAATGACTTCTGAAAAATTACTACAAATTTGATGATTTTTCAGTACGAATCTTCTGTATTCCGTATTTATCCGATCGAACGGTAAAAATATTCTACTGGTCTCAAATTCCAAAAAAAAAAAAAAAAAAAAAATTGAACGATAATGTGGTCCTGCTAAGTTCGCGTTAACGTAGAAGGGCAACTGTTAAATTTCTAGAAATTTGATAATTTTTCTGTACGAATTGTATGTACTGGGTCTGTACCGGATTGCACCGTAAAAAGTTTCGTTTCTACTGGTCTCAAATTCGAAAAAAAATAATGTAATAATTCTACATTTTTCCAGACGATATGCGTTGTATTGAAAAACAACAAGTTCTTTGTTCTATCGTGAGAAATGATAAGAGCGGCTGAAGAACACCTGCAGACAAAGAAAGAGTTGCAGTTCTCACTAAAATAGAATTAGCTTTTGTTTTCTATTAGTAAAATAATAATTTCGTTGCATGAACAAAAGTTAAAAAGAAATACACTGTTCGTCCAAAAACATTGTTTTGTGGCAGGGCTGACGGTCACAACTTGGCGAGCCGCAAGAGACCAACACATTGCGAGTAAGCGAAGTAATGCGTTGAGAATCCTGGTTAAACACATATGGGAAAACATGTTTGGAGGTTTATGGCTTCTTTTCCAAAATACGGAGTTGGCAACAGTGTTCTTGGTTCACTGGGTATAGAGGATTATGGGGAAAACACTGGTAACACTGTTTTCGATGAACACCATTCTCAGTGAATAACCAAAATAATATAGATTTCTCACATGAATCACCAGAGCTATTTATTTTGCTTAGAACACAGTCGATCCAAATGGATGACTATCAGCTGATTCCAGATTCCATGAGATGATCCTGAAAATTCCATATCCAGATATCTTCTTTCATGTTTCTTCTTTTTTCTGGGATGAAAGTTCCAATTGGTAAAATCAAATTTTCTTGACTATTGGGGTCATGGGGTGCAAAGATAATTGTAGCACATAAGTGAAAGCCTCTATTATTTTTTTCAACACTGAGAATAAATATTCTCACTTCACTGTGAACATTCACTTTAAAATAAGCTTTAATATATTCACTATTTGTTTGTGATTTGTATAACACTTTGGGCTAAACTGATTACGTGAAAACGAACACGTGATTTCACCTGTATGTGTGAAAATGTTTATAGGGCTATATAGTTTTGTTTCTATTTATTTTCATTATATTCTTAGTTGTTTAGTTCTTTTTTTTTTTCAAAATATTCATGTTTGAATGATTAAAATATTTAAATAAAAATTGACAGGTATAAATAAAATGTAATAATACAAAACACTAAATATTTTCAAAATACTGGAGTATATCGAATGAATATGTTAACTTCAAAGAGAATTTTAAAATCGATTTATTAGTCTGATTATGAATAATCGTAAAATATAGGTTAATTCACCTGGAAACGGATGTTAAATCGTAACAATCCTGAAGGTTTAGACGAATAAACATTCGTGAGATTAATTTTGTGTGAACTGTGAGAACGCAAAATCTTGCATACTAATAAAAAATTTAATGTCCCAAATATGCGTAGGACACACATATATACTTTCAACAAAGAAGAATTCTTTTTTGAAAAACATTTACGAGTTATTCCTTCATTCAAGTGTATTCGAAACACTCCACGAATTCGCATGGCAGTACATATATATCTTGTTGAATCATTTTAACTAATCTCATCCATTAACTGACGAAGATGCCAGGTTTCATCTAAATAGTTCAATGGTCCTATTAAAGTAAAGCTAGTTAACCATTGTCGAAGAATGCATGTAAAAGAATATTCATTAGTCTTTATGAGGTAGTGAGATGTTACACGAGACGTCTGTAGAACATAATCATGTTCAAAAAGAATATAAGAATGTAAAGGAATACTGATCTTGAGTACTTCCACGGAAATTCTCGAAGTCCAACTTCTAATGCTTATAATAGGATAATAAAATTTTGTTAACACAAAATCAACAATGCATGACAACAATGTGTAGGCATATTTATAGATGCAATCATCTCTCATGATGCAAAATTCCATCGTAAACAAACGCCTAGCCTGGGCATAATGGATGCTCATCGGCACTTCCATAATGTCCCCAAAGTCTGCAATAGTATACATCAACATGTTCATTAACGACACATTGCACATTCGCCAACTCGAACTGTGGCTTAACTAACGTATGCCTAAAATAAATCATATTAGCAATTCATTGCATAGAAGCATAATTACAAGTAATTCCTTAGGATATCAAGATAAAAACCCAAGATGTAAACATTCCTGAAATATTTATTATCGATGAAAATAGGACGCCATAAGTCGAAACATTGAAATAATATAGACTTTAATGATATTTCTCGAATGAGCCTTTTAACTCTTCAGCTGAAAATCCAAACAAATGGTTAACAACAAGAATATTAACGTGAATGTTATTTCACCTAGATAGATTTTAAATTTTGGCATCGACAAGAATTAATGGAAATTAGTTGGCATGGTATGAATAATTAGTTTTTAAAGTTGTATGCGTTCTTGTTCCACTAAATAGACAAAAGTTAGGATTACTGAAATAGAATAAAACAAATATTTGACATATATCACAATACATACAAACATAGTCTTAAAATACATGAGACAAAATATCAATACACAAATATTTCACAAGATCAAAATATCAGTTATACAGAAATAATCCATTTTTTTTCGTGAAAACCTATCAAAATATGGAAATGGCATTAATACTTATCACAAATTCACAAATATCGAAATATTCATCAAGCATAAAATACATTATAATAATAATACAATGGAACATCATTAAATTTTAATATTCAATATGCACAGAAGCATATGTCTAAAATACAGGATATGAACACACAGGTTAGAACGAAATTTCAATGTGTGCATCAAAAAGTAGAAAGTTTCCAATAATTACCGATTCTTGGGTTAATTACTGGGGTGTCCAAGTATTCCATGGTCCAGCACACCATGTCTACCTAGAATGCAGATTGGAAAATAAATTTAATCATCCCTTATTAATATACCCTAAAATTCCTTCCCGAAGAAACGGTCGCATCATGATGCTAAAGAAGCAAAAAGAAATGTTAATAAGAAACCCAAATAGTTAGCTACGGTAATTACCGCAACCGAAGGATACGACCGTATGTCTTGAATACATATCTTGTTGTGTTTCCTATGACAAGGAAAAAACTAGGTAAAATCTTAATGTAAAACATCTTAAGACTTAACAGTCTACACTGTTTGACAGATCTCGATATAAAATATTAATGTACCATATTAGACGCATTTGTACCATATTCTGCAAACGCACTTAATCATATTAAAAGACAAAAACTTTAATAAAAGTCTGCTGAATCTGGCTTTTTCCTCAAAATAGGCCCCTTCTTAATAGAAGTCCTCAATGAAGTTCGGAACGATCAGTTGTACAAATGAAGGTTGCCAGTAAGAAGTGTTGAAATAATATTTCAACAAAGGATCTCCTAAATATAAAGATAACAAACGAGTAGATGTCAAATTATTGATTTGAACTTGCTTTACCTGGGAATCATCTTTGAGATTACCATTCACACTTTCCTCTTCTGCTTCCTCATTGAGATTGGATAAATGAAATTTCCCACTAGGAGTAAGAGAAGTAAGATTATTTGGAGTGTCAGGTGTTACTAAATTTAAATCTTGTAGAATGTGTTCTGGGAGTTGCCTTTGTGCCAAGGTTAACCAAATTTTGCGGGATTCAGGCGTCGGATTCCAAAGTTTTGTCCTGTCCACGGAGTGCAAACCTGTCGTGGGATCGATAAGTTCGACAACACGATTATCAAGAACTCTTATACAAAGAAAGGGTTCCCTGTAAATGTCGAAAAACTTGGAGATTTCCTTTTTTAGTAAATTATTAATATTCCGTTGTCTTAAAAAGACTAAGTCACCATGTGTCACCAGACGACATCGTTGTTGGGTTTGATTCCATCGCTTATTCCTCTTCTCGATAGTCGACTTCCTGTGGTGATCTGCCATGAGGAGTTTATTTGACCTATCAATGCCTTCTTCTTCATCAATATCTTCAGAAATCTGTAGGCCGAAATGTTGGAAAATAGGACGAGAAAAATGAATATTAAGATGTATACTCGCAGGAGAAATTCCGAGGCTCTCTGTAATAGAGTAATTATGCAACAAAACTGCCTGGGTTAAGTTCTCAGCCCATTTCTGGTGTGACTGACTGCACAACAACCTAAGAGTACAATGAATTTCTTTATTAGACCGTTCTGTAATATTAGCTTGGGCGTGATAAGGTGTTGTGTGATGTACTTTAATATTATATTCCTGCATCTTCGACAAAAATTTCTTACTGTGAAATACTGGAGCGTTATCAGTCACGACAGCTTCCACTAGACCTAACTGATGCATATAGATATCAAATAAGCATTTAAAAACTGCAGCAGCTGTAGCAGATTTCAAAGGATAAGCTGTACAGTATTTAGTGATTACGTCTACTGTAACTAATGCAAAACGGGCACCACCTTTTCCTGTGGGGTAAGGTTGTGGGTTCGATTCACAGCATCTCGAATTTGTTCGCCCGTAGCATGTTGCCTAACGAATGTGGATGCAGAGATCGAAAAGTTTTTATCGGCAATACCGTCTTCTCCATCGTCTGAAATTTCCTCTAATTCGTGCTGGTCAGGTAAAAGATCGACAAGAGTTTTTAAATTTTGCTACTCCATAGAAATAGTGCCTTGAGATAAATCTATTTTATTACGTATAGCTGTAAGAGCATCTGATTGTAATACCTATTCTGATTATTATTACCTTAACCGAAAGATCGCTGATAATTCTGAGAAGTTTGATTCTGCCTATTGTTCGAATTGTTACCTTGCGAATGTTTTTCTCCTCTATTTTGCTGGAAATACAATGTTTCTAATTTCTGAATGGACGCCAAAAATCCCCTGATATTAGTGCAACAATGTAAATAAAGATCTGTAGGAAATCTCTGAGGTAACATATGTATGATGTCTGTTAATATCAAATTCTCTGGTAATTGCGGTGTCAGTTCTCTAAGTTTATTAAACTGATCTAAAGCAAAAGCATGTACTGAATCGTGAGTCTTAGGATTGAACCGAGTTGCTTTAGAAGCTGACAGCCTTTGCTGTATGGTCGCATCTCCAGCGAAAGATTCAACTAAAGCTTTTTTAACATCTTCTAAAGTTTTAAATTCCTCATTACGTGTGTAGTACCAGCTTAAGGCTACACCCTCCAATACATGAGGTATGACTTGTACTAAGGCTTTTTCTGACAATTTAGCAACTTCCGCGGCTAATGCTAACTTACGCAGATATGTATGTACAGACTCAGTAGCAGGATCACCTTTAAACTTAGGTAAATACGCGATAATTTTCGGTGAAAGGTGGTCTTTCAATTTAGCTGTTCCTGCGTTTTTATGTATAGTTTCACGATTATTACGTCTAAAATTTCTATTAGAAATGCGCTTGACATGAGTTTCGTCGCTACTGCTAACTTCACTATGTCCGGTGTAAGCTGAATCACTGTTAGGTTGGTATCCAGTTCTAACATGAATGTCACTATCACTATTAGGTTCCGAATCCCGTGATTTGTTTTGGATACTTTCTACTTATTGGTATACTAACGCCAAATCGTGCCTAATTTCTCCTATTTCACGCTGTGCTACTTTAATGTCAGCGTTGTTGTCTAAAGCCTGTTCGTTTTTAACTTAAACGTGATAATCTAACTAATCTAATAATCTAACGTGCTAATCTCTTCATAGCACATCTGAAGTCACCCTTCATTCTTTCGAACCTGTTCTTTTAAATCTACGACTTCGTCGTGTAATTCGTCTAACTGACTTTCAGTTTCTCTGTGCGCTATGAGACAACGTTCTTTATTAGCGTTACAAATGGTGTGATTAGCCTCTACCAGTCCTCGTGCTAACTCTAATGTTTCGAATATACCCATTAAATGATTTGTGTTTTTGGTTACTTTCATTCCCATTGAATGTACGTCGCGGACCATAAGTTCTATGTTATCTCTGTTCTGCTGAATGGCTACTATATTAAGTTCGATTCCCCTCTGAACTCTTTCAATATTTTGATCTACTTTATTCTCTAACGCTAGTATTCTATCAGCTATTTTTGTAGTTCCTTCTTCGCATTTAAATTCGATTGCTTCTATTTCTGCCCGTAATTTAGCAAGGTTTTCCTTATTCTCATTCTGTGCCTGTTCCTGCCTATCTATTTTTTCTCTTACTTCTGCAAAATGTTCCTTATTTTCTATCAGCGTCTGTTCATTTTTTAAAAATGTTCTCTGTTTTCAGCTTGCATCTGTTCAAGTATCTTAAGTATGTCAACTTGTTGGTGAGCCATAATGAAAATACAATTACTAGTCGCAAATAATACATGTAAATAAAATTCAAATAAAATACATATACTGCAGAACACTATATGAGTACGGAAATACTAAATTTTACTATTATTGTTTGTATTGGGACAACCTGCAAAAAGAAAAATATTATTAATAAAATTTCCTATTCCAATATTATTAGTACTTATTCATATATAACTATTGTCTCCATGCACAAATCACTGACGGTCTTGGCTCGTGTGGCTAGTTCGGGCTTCATTGAAATTGCTACCTACCGTTTCCCTTGGTTGCTGGATCCCGAAGAACTTCCTAAGGGAACAGCTGATAAGAATTCTGGTCCAGGCTCACACTCTGTTCAGGCGCAGATTGATAATATTGAAATATTACAAGTGATTTGACATGAGCCACGTTGGTGCTTTTGAGACTCAGGTTGTATTAAACTTACTTTTGCGTATGCACACGCATACATATACGTAACTGGCAAGCCGAGTGCTCGCAGGGATTCGCACACACATCAACGAAGTCGATAATATTTCCTTAGGTGAATTCTTATTTATTAAATATGAATAGGCCTATATGAGGGTATGGAGCGGAATAAGAAATATATATTAACAACACAAATAATTTTCACTTTACAGAGCTAAATGCTCAAAAAGAAGAAATTGCACTGATGCCATCGAATAAACAAAACAATGGAAAATAAAACACTTAACACTGCATAATAAATGTAGATTTGTGCACACTATAAACGAACACTAGAAACATAGCTTTTGTTTTAGATATCACCTGCACTAGAAATTCACTATTCGCACTGAGATGAGACTTTCACTGCGTAAATGGGGAAATACGGGAAACACTAATTGATGACGTTTCTTGACTCCAAAAGAATGCTACATGCCAAGAAGGTGTTCGTTCACCTTTTAGCTTCACACACCAGTAAGATTTCTCTTACATATTTAAGTATTCTTCATGCTCCTTTATATTAATCAAGCGACACAATGTATGGAAAAAATTTATGTCTTATATTTTTCTTAATTTCAATTAGAAGTTTTCACAACCGTTCCGCATCATGATTGTTCTACGAATAGTGTGACATAAGAACATTTAAACCACATTTATTATTGGAGTAAATTGTGTAATGACTTCGACATTTTAAATGTAGATAAATGCTCTTCTTTGCATTCGTATCAGCATTTGTGTCGTACGTATGATGCGAAAACGTAATAATGAAATTATTTTTGTGGGTATTAGGCAAATAGCCCCTAAATACGCCACTGATCAAAACATACTATTTTTCATAATTTTTAGTCCATAAATGCAAGTTACCCTTCATAATTTTACTAAATACGTATGTTCATTGCATTGTTCATATAGAACAATATCATGGTGATGGACCAAACTTTTTAGTGCTGTAT
Organism: Thermobia domestica; assembly: GCF_964235325.1. Lineage (NCBI taxonomy): Eukaryota > Metazoa > Arthropoda > Insecta > Zygentoma > Lepismatidae > Thermobia > Thermobia domestica. The sequence continues at coordinate 190,041,920 of NC_137457.1, forward strand.
CTAAGTTACATAAGTTACAAGTTATCCGCCTACATAAATAAGTTCTTCGTTTCTGAGTTGACAGGTTTTATCCGTAAATTCCCCCCCCCCAAAAGTGGCCACCTCATTCTTGTTTTGTCTTTCTATTTAATTAAATTATATGGCTAGCGTGAAATGTGAATATTTATTTTCGACGCATAAGCCGGGAACTAACTACTTATCAATCTTTCTTTTCCTCTTTTAAAAATTAATAAAATCACTTATGTTCTGTCTTGTAATTTATTTATAATAATTATTATTAGTTTCAAAGTGTACAGTGAATATTTTAAATATATATTTTAAACATTCCATACAGAAGAAATCGTTACTGCAAGGTTTGGTCCCGCGATATTTTAGATGGCTAAGTTTCATCCTGCGAGGATTTGGCCAGGCTAGATTTTGTCCGGTAAGATTTTCTTTATGTGAGATTTTCGCCAGGCGAACCAGGCCCGTAGCCAGCCCAAAAATGTAGGGGGGCCAGTCTGAAGTTAGGGGGTCTCGGTCCAACCATATGATAGTTCAACATGTTATAGTTCACTTCAAGCCTACCGTGAAAATTTTAGGGGACCAGCAAAAATTTAACGGGTGAGGCCCCCTAGACTCCCCTGGATACGGGCCTGTGTGGGCCGTAAAATTTTGGTTGGGATGTTTCATCAACAAATCATCAACAAATCTGGGTGGATATATGGACCAATATAGCTTTCTGTGGATATATTTTTATTGATTCCATGCAATTTGTGATCATTTCACTTTGCGACAAGGCCATAACTTTACATGTGTCGGCCAAATTTGATTGAGAGTTTGATAAGATTCCTCAGTGGAAAATAATAATTCCAGTTAGCGACCAACCGGTAATTGGTTCTTTATATAAATCAGCAGAGTAGAAGGGATACACATTACAAGTATTTTTCTCTAAAATTATGAAGTGCTATGAACTACGTAAGGAAAACAAGAATAAACGTCTATTTGTTCAAAAGTGACGCAATTGTAGATTGCTAAGAAGTAACATAACATTGATTAGGAAACTGAGTCAAAATACTATATAATACTATATAATAAAATTATGTAAATCACGCTTTCAGTTAAAAGTAAAAAATATTTCATTTGTTTACCTTTGGAATACCAATATCTAATCTAAATGATCTAGAACCTCAAAAGTATTGCAATATTTATTTATTTATTTTGTATATTTCTGTTACGAACACGAATAAAATGTCTTGATTTGTTTTTTCATTTCCCCAGATATTTCTTTTAAAGTTATGTTTTTTTAAGTAATATTTCTTATTTTGAAATGCAAAATATTGATGATAATGAATTTACAATAATTTTGTGTTCCTTCGTTCGTGTCTTCTTTTTTTCACCTCGCAAAAGTAAAGATTTTGGCTAAAAAATGATTGGAAAATGAAAATAGGGAAAGTTCACCCTGTTTGACAAGTCTTGTTATAAAATACAAGTAAAAATATGTGTAGATAGATAACGTTCTCTGAATTTTGACAGCGGCCAGTCTTATCTCCCTTTCTTTTTCCAAATCATTAAAATAAGATTGTCAACTAACATAACTTTGAAGATATCCATTCTCAACATTATTAGATGAACGATCTTTTATCATTTCGTAAATTGTTTCCCTCCCCTACCAACTTTTTTGAAGATGAGTGAAGAACAATGGTGTGAATGAATCAGGAGAGATTGTATCTGCAACTTCACGGGCAGAAAAACAAACCCTGGTGATTCTCCAATACCTGAATTTGTGTTTATATTTATGTTATTTCCAGCGTTGTCAGATTTATTTTCAAAATGTAATATTAATGAACTGTAAGAGCTAGCTTAAATATAAAAAAGTGAACATGTAGTATTGGGGCAGGTTAACATCTGAAGAAAGTTTGAAGTGCATAAGGCAAATAGTTTTCATAATACTTTGGAAAAAATTTCACCATGTTATTATATAGAGACTGATGATCTCAGCTCAAAACGTTAGACACGGCCTTAACACTGCATGATAAATGGAGATATGTGCACACTATATACGAACACTAGAAACATAGCCCTTGTTTTAGATATAACTTGCACTATAAATTTACTATTCGCAGTGAGATGAGATTTTCACTGCGTAATAATGACAAGGGGAATGGGGAAATACGGGAAACACTAATTGATGGAGTTTCTTGACTCCAAAAAGATGTTACATGCCCAGAAGGTGTTCGCTCACTTTTTAGCTTCACACACAAGTAAGATTCCTCTTACATATTTAAGTATTCTTCATGCTCCTTTATATTAATAGAGCAACACAATGTTCTTCCTCACTCTTCCTACGACGACTTGCGCTAACTCCTCGCTTCCTACGATGACTTCTGCTCACTTCTGCTTCTCCCAACGCTTGGGAACAACCCGTTCGCTACACTTAAGGTTTGTAATGCATTATACAAACTAATAAAGAAATGTTAAAGTTTTCTGCATTCATACACAATACCAAAAAGTCGATGATATAATTGAAAACACTGGCAACATTTGATTCGGTCTCGTGGGAGTGAAGCTTGGAAATGATAGTTAAAAAAAGGTGTTGCAGTCTGAACTATTAGATTCTTTCCATGGCTATAAGAATTTTACACACCACTGTTATACGAAAAACAGTTCAGTGGAAAAGAGCGAACGATGGTAATTGTGTGAATGAGTCATTTCACCTACGAGTCCTGCAAGCCATGAACACTGTTCTCACTGTGGGAAGGATGACGTAATGTGAGTGCGTGAGAACACGACAGACGACGGAAATTCGTTCACACACAATATCAACTTCGTGTCTAAAAATATTCCCAATCTTAATAAATGTTGTTATGAATAAAATATATGTGTGGAACAATCATGGTAACGAAAACTATAAGTTGGAAATTATTTTTAGGGAAAGAAAAAATTAGTCTGTTGCTACGAAGTACTTTGTCCAGACGATAAGCGTTGTATTGAAAAACAACAAGTTCTTTGTTCCATCGTGAGAAATGATAAGAGCGACTGCAGAACACCTGCAGACAAAGAAAGAGTTGAAATTCTCACCAAAAGAGAAATACCTTTTCTTTTCAATGAGTGAAATAATAATTTCGCTGCATGGACAAAAGTTAAAAAGAAATACACTGTTCGTCAAAAACGTAGTTTTGTGACCGGGCTGACGGTCACAGGATAAAAAGTAGTCTTTTGTAAATGTAACACTCAATCCGGCTTTCTGAATAGTGTTTCTAATATCGCTAGAAAGTAATTATATTAAATGCTACAAATGGATTCCTTACGGCATGAGAGGTTCTCAGGTTGCTGATCGGGAGAAGGTCTCTAGATGAAAAGGTTAACTGCGAATATACTGAATAAGCAGTCGTACACATACGGTAAGGAGTGGTCCTCCAACTTGGGGATTTTGATAAGCCTAAGAACCTCTTCCCGTAGAAAACGACACTTGTTCAGAAACATTCACAGAATCCTCGGACAAATACTGAAAATTTAACACGGTCTTAAAGAAAGAAAATGGGCATGATATTTTGAATATTTATATCAGGTGTGTTTATATGACAGGTGCGTTAAAATCCGTAACGAGTGAGTTAGAGATATATAGGATGGAACTAGTAGGAGTTCAGGAATTTAGATGAGAAGGAGGTGGAACTGTGAATTCCGCGTTTTTACGTAGTTTTACGGGAAATAAAATAATAATCAACAATTACGACAGTGCTTTTTGTTCACATACGACTAATATCAACAACTAAGCGGATTAAATATGTTATTGAAAGCCTTTACAATGCTAATTTTAAAGGACGGTGGTGTTATAGCATTGTTCTAAATGGACATGCTCCAACAGAAAAGAAGGATAACGATATAAAAGAAAATTTAACGTAGAAGTAAAACGGATTTTTCACCAACTCTCGCGACACCAAATGAAAACTCCATTACGGGAATTTAATCCGAAGGTAGGATGAGAAGATTACAGTGAAGAAAAGTCCGCATAATTATGTAATGACAACAGTGTTAGAGTCGTGAACTTTGCAACATCCAAAAACCTTTTCGTGAAGAGTACAAAATTCCCACATCGCGACGTTCATAAATTCACTTGGACCTCAACAGACGGGAAAACATATAATCAAATTGATCACGTTTTAAAAGATAGATGAGAACGATCTAGCAGAATTGATATCCGGTCCTTTAAAGGGGCTGGTTTTGTCACTGATCACTACCTGATAACACCGATAATAAGAGTCAGATTATAGTTGAATAAAATAAATATTCAATATCTTAAGTCGGAGAGATTTTATTTAAAGAATTTATAAGAAAGCCAGGTTAGAGAGGAATACAATATTGAAGTTTAGAATAGATTCTCGGCTTTAGAAAATTCGGAAAATACTGGTGTTATTACGTGGATTGAAATTAGATATAACCTTAAAATTTCCGCAACAGGAGATTTTGACACGCGGAAATACGTGCAAACCAAGAATGCATTAAACTAGTAGAGAAGAAAATACAGGCAAAATTATAGTGGCTACAAAGTCCGAATGAAATGACTACACAAAATTACATAAACATCAGACGTTAAACTTCGAACACTTTTTGAACAAGGACACGCCATATCTTAAAAACTAAAACTAAGGAATTTGAAGGTAATAGTAAAAACACTCGAGGCCTGTATAAGGGGATCAATGAATTTAAGAAATGCAATCAACCTCGAACTTGTATGTTAAAGGAAGTTGACGGATCAATTTTCACTGATACAGATAGAATCTTAAATAGATTGAAAGATTTCTTTGACGATCTGCTTAACACGCAGCCTAGAACTAATATGCGTAAAGAAAGGGAGATACACAGCGCAGAATCTTATATTCCAGAACCCAACCGAATAGAAGTAGAAAAGAATATAAGAAAAGAATATAAAGAAATTAAAGAAATATAAATCTCCGGATATAGACGAAATCCCAGCTGAGTTAATTGTAGCTGTAGTCGAAAAACTGTGGAACAAGATACACAAACTCATTCTCCTTATCTGGAATAAGGTAGAATTACCTAAAGAGAGGAAGGAAATAATCATTGCTAAAATATGAAAACTCAATTTAAAGAGCCGTTCAAAGCTTCTGTGACCCCTTGATCCAAGAACCAATGCATTTTGATTCAAAATGTTTGTGACCATCGATTCAAGGTCCAATATATTTGTGGATTCAATCAAAAATTATGTTGTACGCCTTATGTCTGGAGAACTCCATATAGTGTAACGAGAATCACGATATCACTCTTTTGCTCTACTTTATCCCTTAAGATGATATGTTACTGAGTAAATACTTTCGTTACGAAATGCAACGGTCCCGAAAACTACGGTTTTGACAATTAGTATTGAGCATTTTCAATTATTTGACGTGTTTCAATATCACCCCCTGCGGCCTTCCTACTCCAACCCCTTAAATAATGTGTAAATGAGTTCGAAGTTTACTCACTAAACACAACGGCCACGAAAACTATAGATTTGACACTAATATCGATCATTTAAAATTTTTTTTACATGTTTTCGATAACCAATCTATTATTTTTGGGGGTTGTTCATTACCTCATGAAAATTAAGATAACTTTGAAAGTAACGTGAACTCGAGTTTACAATTCCCCAAAAACGCTTCGTCTTAATCTAAGACCACGACCAAAGTTTCATTACTTTTCGGCTCCCTTGACTGTCCGCAATATCACTGACAGACAGACAATCACATATACATTTTTATTTATAATATACACACTTTTACCATAAGATATTATCAATGATTTAACCCACACATCTTTGCTTCGTCTTGGTCTGAGATCACAAACAAATTTTGATAAGTTTTCGGCTTCCTTGTCTGACTCCAGATCAGAGACAGACAGACACATACACACACACACAGACAGACAGATATACACTTTTATTTAAATTTCATAGGTATAGGGACGAATGTTCATTGTTAAAACATTCATCGGATATCAGTCATTTCAATTAGTACTGGAGTTTGAGTACTGTTTCCACATTACTTTTATTCTATTATCATTCACTTAGGGGACACGGTGGCTCGATGCTTGGGGTCCTTTGTTCGATCTCAGCTCGTGCCGTCAATGTTTGCTGCGCCCGAGCACATACTACAGACAGTTAGACAAGCAGGTAGACATGATATTATCAAAATTTAAAACATATAATATACCTCTTATTCTAACATACAATTACAAGTGCTATGTCTGTTATCGTTCAATGTTCACTATCTGTTCTATACAAGATCTTCCAGATGTTTCACACGACAGCTGTGACTGAGTTGAAATACGAATCGTCGAAACATATACGCGGGCATTTTATGTTTGCTCTTGAAATTAAATACTTTTTAACATTGAATTCAATGTGCAACAAACAGAGACAGAGAGAGCACTAAACAGACATCACATCTCATTCAGATTCGCATATATGTATGCGTATGTTTTTTTAATGTTAGGATTTGTTGTTATTATCACATGCGAAACGGCTATGAGTAAATACACTTCTAACTTGTTCTCTCAAGTGCCTTTATAGGTAAATGAAGACATAACATAGTAATTTATTGCTTGAAAATGCTCATGGACCGTAACATTTTTAGTAATATATTATTATTTCTAGCTTATTATTTAATTACCTATTTTAATAAAATCGTCCGGAAATCACACTTATTCACAGCTAGCGATTCCAATGGAACATGATTCAGCAAATACACTATTAAAGTTTCAGGCAGAAGAGGATGTGTTGCACACAGCTTCACTGTCCTATCTGAACTACAATTATTTTTTTTCCGGCCTAGACGCACACACAAACACGTGATTACCTTCGACAAAACACGTCATAACAAGTTCAGGCACCGGGGCGCATACTAGTCATCGAAAACATATATTATCCTGGTTTCAACACAGACATCACGTAATACATTTCGCATCAGGACTTGAAATGAACTGAATTACTCCCTACTTTTATGCATTAAGAAACACATTCCTCCAAGAAGTATTTACTACTGGTGTTTAAATAAACTCATCCCTCGTCCACGTCTTAGACTGACAACGAATTAAAGAACAAGCAATAGAGTTTGATTTACCACTGAACTAAAATATTTATAAAAATCATATTATAACATAAAACTAGTTGATCAATTTAAAGGGGAAAAGCAATTTTGCATCATTTCTAGGAAATGTATGCACATTATTTTAAAGTACGAGCAAAGTGTATAATGATAACATTTAATATTTGCATTTATTGAACAATATCAAGAATATCTTTTGATAATTCCTTGCCGACATCCAATAAACCTAAACATAGAGAGTATGGTTTACAGGATGGTACCGAAACATGATTTGATATTAAAATTTTCCGAGTTATTTCACCATATTCAACCAACCCCCTTTTTTTAATACTCCCTTGTAAATTGCAAACTGTTTTGAGTGCAAGAATTGTTTGCAACACTAAACGTAAATTATGATGTTGCAGGACTTTTTGGTATGATAACTCAACACCTCAATGGAATTATTCAAAAATATTTTACAAAACGTAGCCTTATGTATGGTTGTTTTCATTATTCATTAAATGTTCTTGTATAACACGTGCAAAAATTTACTTTTCTTTATAAATATTATGTATATGTATAGGTGTAGTTAATATTTCGTCATTTCAATTATTTTGAACTTTTTTTACATACTTATGATTTGTTGTTCTTCATTATTACTTTAAAGTTTTGAACAAAATCGTAGTCTACTACTCGCCTTAGAGTTAGGCAGAGGCATTATTAAGGAAACATATTCATTTGAAGAGGTGTAATTTTCGTACGTTTAAATAATACTGTCCGGCAATAAATATTTTAAGTATGTTTTGTATAAAGAATTCAAGAAAATGATATTCATATACCGTTTATTAAAGTAGTAATTGTTCAATAAATTATGGAAAACTTTTTATGCTTCGTTACATGGTAAACTAAGTACATGTTGCATTCTACTCGATACAGATCCATCTCGTAAGTAAACACTTTCATGTTTTATTACCATACAAACGAATTCAAGTATAACTTATATGAAAATATTTATATAACTTAAATTCAGCGAATCATTAGTCTTTATCTTTATTCTTATAAATAATTGAACTTTAAGTTTAGTGTGTTCACTGATTTCGTTTCAATAATAACTAGAGAATATTCCATATTCAATTTATTTGAAGATCTTAAAGTAACTTATCTATTGTGTCGTCATAGCTAAAATCATTTTTACTGAGAATTGTAGTAAAATGTTCATATTACTTTAACTCTAAAGATGTCTGATATTGAAACATCGTGGAATTAGGTGGTTCTTCAAGTAAAGTTCATGGATAAATTTCTCTTTGAACCATAGAAACTCGGAGGTATAAACGAAATATGGAATGTGTAGAGTATCTCACCAAATTAACATGACATATGTTAAAAGTAAGTTAGTGTGTATTATAAGTAATATGACGCTCAGAGCAATTCTGAGCATTAATTTATCTGTGATTTTTTTTAATTTATTGTTACAACAAGTTTTAACAACATTTGAAAATAATATCCATGTTATGTCACAACATACTTTGAGCTCATATTTAGACCTTTCCGCATATTTGTAAGACTTTCTCATTTTGTTAAAATATTTATATATATTTAAGTAAAATACGTAGTCATAAAAATGAAATACTTATTTTATTTACTATTTTACACTAAATAATGAAGAAATTTAACATTAACTGAAACTTTAACCAACATTATTTGTGATATATATATTGAAGCACATATAAGAGGAGATGAGTAAATAAGACGACCAAATAAAATGACGAAAAATATAAATGTCTTATATTTATGATGAAAAATATATGCCTTAATTCTGAATTATAATCTGAAGATCTTATGTACATCAAACTATATTTTTTAGAGTGTTACAATGATTATAAGAATGAACTAACTCAAATAAATGGTCGCAAATGATAAAAAGTAGTTGTTTAATACTTTTTCAACTATCTAGATTTTTGTATTAGTTTAGAAGACAACACATCTTTACCAATCACATTAATAATGAAACATTGAACGGTTATATAATTTGCATCCTTAATCTATGTATTTTATTATTGCTTTTCCGTGTATCATTCAAATTTGCACAAGGTTTCTTCTTTATTTACTTATTTTAAATGTAATTAGTGTTAAACGTCTTTTGCAAAGGTATAACCTGACCAGCGAAGGAGTGCGGGCGGCCGGTTTTGGAACTAAAATACAAACAACAGTGTTTCTAACCGGATTACTTGTAATTAATCCATCATAGTTATTTTTGTCCTGTTCGTAATAAACCACTTCACGCATATGTTCAAGTGAACACAAACACAGTTTCAAACACGGGAGTCTCTGGCGGGGGACGAGGGGGACGCGTTCCCCCCTCCCATATTTTGAAGTACAAAATATTCAATATTATTCTAATTTAATTTATATATTAACGACAGAATAGCATGTAAATACTATTATATTTATTTGGAATATAATATTCAGTTTGTGAAACGATTTTAACACAGTTCTTGATACACTTAAGGGAGTCTGTGAAGGTAAGTAGAAAGGTAAAAAATAGAATCGAATATTATACACAGGTTCGGCTAGATAGTGCCATTTAAATCACTTTCGTTGATGTCCCCCCCAAATTTTACATGCTAGAGACGCCAGTGGTTTCAAAAGTTATAGAAGTTATTTCCAGAATACTTTAGGGGAGTGCAAAAAAGGTACATACACCCTCTATATTAATTTGGCAATAACTTGCGAATAAACCTCAGTGTTGTACAAAGAAACACTACAAACTTCGTAGCATTAGAGTGTAAGGAATTCCTACTTCTTCTATTAACAAAATCTCAAAGTTAATCTTTGTGAATCTAAGTTATACTTTGGCAACTGCACTTTCGTTGTTTAAAGCAAGTTCTATTGTGTAGTTTTGAGATAAGACATCTTCGAAATTGCGATCAAGTTGAGCCATGTAATCTCCGATCGACTGTCTAAGTGGTGTTTTGAGTAACAAAACTCTTTTGCATTGAGATTATTTTCGGATGTGCTGCAAAAATCCGGTCAGAAAGAAACTAATAATCAATCTTTCACCGTCATACTCTAACCACCTCCGAAGAAGACTTGAATCCGCCCCTGATTGAGATGGTAGATAAAGATAACTCTCTCTGATGTCTAACCTGCCATTATTTAGCATGGTTTGGTAATTTTAAAAATCCAGTATTTCTGCCATATTTTGAAAACTTTATTTAAAAGAAATATACCCAATGTTACATTGGAGGCGATAGGGGAGCGATTAAAGTCTAAAGTGGGGTGCCTGACAATTGAAGATTCCTTGTTCTTCCAAGGTATTGAACTCCAGTGAAATTCAGAAAAAAATGAATTATGTTTTAAAAAAGAAATACAAGATATATTTTGAGGGCATTATGTTATTATAAAATTAATGCTACTTCTCAAACTGATTAGAGTGAATAGATATGTATTTGAATAACAAAACCACTTGCATAAGTTTCTCAAAGTATCAAGTTTGAAAAACAAAGTTTGTCTTTCACTGTTATTTCATTGCTCAAAGATACCGGTGATTAAACAATTGCCAGAAAATCACGCGGCCGCTTCGTTCATCTAGCAAAGAAAATTTTTTTTGCAACAATGCTTAGCACATTTTAATACTTAGACTTGAAATAAAAATACAGCTGTTTAAAAATGATTGCCTTTGTCTTCGAATTTCATATGTGGACAACAATATAGGGCTTTTCAGATAGAGGAGGGAGAGGGGCAGGTTGTGTTAAACAAGACCGTACATCTGATATGCAACTTTTGCTTATGGGCTAAACTCAGTCCTCTAAAGTTAATCGACAAATGATTATGTATTACAAACACAAAGATAACACTAGGCTCCCAAGTTTTAAAATTATATTGTGTGTGAAAACAGACAGTAGAATTAATTCTTTGTCACCAGAGTCCTAGAGTCTGAAAGAAATTTAGGGAGAGTTCAAGGGAAATTTCTGTACTCATAAATAAAAATTGTGAGTTTATCATGTGTTGAAGCAATGATACTTACGCTTACATTATCCATACGCTGATGTTTTATCAATATTTTTATTCCACATTTACCAAAAGGCTCGATTACGATAATAATCCTAAAAGAAAGATGCATTGTAATCAGATTTTACACGCCAATGCCCAAAGGGCAAGTTATCCAATCCCATAGCCCTTTAAAAATGAAGGAAAAATTTTTTCTTCATCTCCTTTTTTCCCCCCAAAGGGTTCACATTCATCGAAAAAATGAAATGAAATTTTAGTTTAACGTCCCATTATTATACTCTTTATGCTAGAGACGACAGATGATTAATGAAAGTGAAAGATTTTAAAATTAATTTTTGAGCTCACTCGGATTTCAACCTAGAACCACGTACAACAAAGGCAAATGCGCTAGCCAATAGACCAACGGAGAGGACTTCCACAGTTCTCGAGTGGAAAGGTATCGGATTTCTTCCTTGGCTAAAACTCGAGAAAATAATTTACCAACCGATAAACATATGTTTAAAACAAACACAAGCATCGCGAGCCTTAACTTGATTTAAACTTACAGTTACAAGGTATTGCGTAAGTCTCTAAGCTACCGACCCTAATTGATCTTTTAGTTATTGACATCGTTATTCCTGTGTTTTACAGGTTGCTCCTGTCTTATAATGAAATCAAATAAAACGTAATTTTTATACAATCTGCCTAATACATGGTAGAAACTCAATTGCGTGCTATGTTGTTCTTAAATTGTTAATTTCCATGCATATTTCATTATCCACAATATATCTGCATTAGTGAAGGAATAACCATTCCTGCATTCAATAACAACTATATAATTTATAGGGTTCTTATTAAGAGAAACAGATTAGGCTACTTATAACATGTAAACTGCAACTTTTAGAAATCGTTGGATACACTGCAAAGTGGCGCTCTCCGCTCCCCTGTCCCACCGCGCTTACCAAGAAACTGATGTAAACACAACAGCAGCGACCTCCTCGAAAAACCGCACTAATATCCTGGTCAGGTAATAACACTCAATCCTGCTTTCTGAATAATGTTTCTAACATCGCTAGAAAATAGTTATATTAAACGCTCCAAATGGATTCCTTACGGCATGAGAGGTTCTCAGGTTGCTGATCGGGGAGAAGGTCTCTAGATAAAGAGGTTAACTACGATTATAATGAAAAAGCAGTCGTACACATACGGTAAGGAGTGGTCCTCCAGCTTGGGGATTTGGGTAAGCCTAAGAACACATTGTTCCGCGTAAGCCTAAAAACACATTGTCCTATAAACACTTGTTCCGAAACAGTCACACAATCCTCGGACAAGGACTCATAATTTGGCACGGCCTCAAAGAAAGAAAATGGACATGAGATTTTGAATATTTATATAAGGAGTGTTTATAGGACATGTGCGTTAAAATCCGTAACGAGTGAGTTAGAGACATACAGGATGGAACAAGTAGGAGTTCAGGAATTTAGATGAGAAGGAAATGGAACTAAGAATTCCGGAAATTTACGTTGTTTTATAAAATAATGAAATAATAATCAACATTTACTACAGGGCTTTTTGTTCACATACGAATATTATCAACAACTAAGCGGATTAAATTTGTTATTGGAAGCCTTTCTTATACTAATTTCAAAGGTCGGTGGTGCTGTAGTATTGTTCTAAATGGACATGCTAACTAACTAACTAACTAACCCCATGGCCTATGGAACCCGGAGGTTCAATGCCGCGTTCACAAAAGCTCTCAACTTCCTTAGCTAACTGCATCCAGTTTCTACTTTGTATTCCAATCTCTGCGAGATCCATCTTAATATTGTCCTCCCATCTGCGCCTAGGTCTTCCTAATGGTCGTTTTCCTATGGGTCTTCTTGTCAAGACTTTGAAAGCCTTTCTACTTTCTTCCATTCTAGCTACTTGACCCGGCCACCTAAGCCTCCTAGTCTTCACGACCCAAACAATGTTGGGTAAACCATATAAATTATGTAGTTCCTCGTTATGAAGTTCCTGCCATTCCCCATTCCCGTTCCTCTTGGGTCCGAATATTCGTCTCAGGATCTTGTACTCAAATACTTTCAGTCTATGTTCTTCCCTCAGAGTAAGTGACCATGTTTCGCAGCCATACAGAACAACAGGCATGATTACCGTTTTGTATATTTTAAGCTTCAAATTTCTCGACAGAATTCGCGACGACAAGAGATTTTGAACCGAATAGTAACACGAATTCCCTGCTTTTAGTCGACATTTAATTTCTCCGTAAATATGATTTTCCTCTGTTAATATTGATCCTAGGTATTTGAAACTATCCACTTTATCAAAAGTATTATTTAATATTTTAACGCATCCATAGTTTGCTGTATTCCGGTCCCGACGCACTTCCATGTATTTAGTTTTATCTGCATTTACTTCTAAACCCATGTCCCTGCAAGCGTTTAATAAGATCTCTGCATTTCTTTCTATTGTTCTCCTATCATCACCTATTAAATTTAGGTCATCAGCATATGCCATAACCTGGTGAATACCGTTCAATTCTAGGCCCTGGTTGCTATCTTTGATTTTCCTTATCGCGTATTCCAGAACGAAGTTAAATAATAATGGCGACAACGCATCTCCTTGTTTCTGGCCATTTTCGACGTGAAAGATCGTGGACAAAAATTTTCTTACCCGGACTTTACTTTGGGATTCATTTAAACATATCCTAATTAATCTAATTAGCTTTCTCGGTATTCCAAGTTCTGTAAGGACGTTGTATAATGTTTCTCTCCTAACCGAGTCGTACGCCTTTCTAAAATCAATAAATAGTTGATGTACCGGGGTATTGTATTCCCACTTTTTTTCGAGTATTTGGCGAATGGTAAATATTTGGTCGATAGTTGATCGATTCCGTCTAAATCCGCATTGATAATCTCCAATAATTTCATCTGCGTATGGGGTCAGTCTTGCTAATAGAATATTTGAAAGGATTTTATAGGATGTTGACAGAAGAGAGATGCATCGATAATTATTACAGTCAGTTTTGTCACCTTTCTTGTGAATTGGAACAATGATTGATTCTTTCCACTCTTGTGGCAATTCTTCCTTGTTCCAGATAAGGAGAATGAGTTTGTGTATCTTGTTCCACAATTTTTCGCCTCCAGCTAAAATTACCTCAGTCGGAATTTCATCTACACCCGGAGATTTGTGTTTCTTTAATTTCTTTATAGCAGTTTCTACTTCTATTCGGTTGGGTTCTGGAATATACGGTTCTGCGGTGTGTATCTCCTTTTCTCCAAGCACACTAGTTTTCGGTTGCGTGTTAAGCAAATCGTCAAAGAAATCTTTCCATCTATTTAAGATGCTATCCGTGTCAGTGAGAACTGTACCATCAGATTTCTTTAATATATAAGCACGAAGTTGATAGCCTTTCTTAAATTCGTTGATTCTCTTATACATGTCCCGGATGCTTTTATTTTTACTATTATCTTCAAGTTCCTTAATGTTAGCTTTCAGAAAATCGCGTTTCTTTGTTTTAAAAGTTTTGGAAGTTTCCCGCCTGATATCTGCGAAATTTTGTGTAGTTATTTCATTCGGATTTTGTACCCAGCGTAATTTTGCCTGTTTTCTCTTCTCTGCTAGTTTTATGCATTCCTGGTCGAACCATGGTTTGTTCCTACGTATTTCCGCGTGTCCCAATTTTTCTTTTGCTGAAATTTTAATGCTATCTCTAATTTCAATCCAGGTATCCTCAACACTAGTGCACTCCGAATCTTCTAAAGCCGAGAATCTATTCGAAACTTCAATCTCTTACCTGGCTCTCTTCTAATTTCTTTAAATTGAATCTCTCCGTTTTCGGACAATGACTATTACCTTTATTCAACGATAACCTCTCTCGTATTATCGCTGCTACCAGGTAGTGGTCGGTGTCGCAATCAGCCCCTCTAAACGACCGGACATCAATTATGCTAGATTGCCTTCTTCTATCTACTAAAACGTGATCAATTTGATTATAAGTTTTCCGGTCTGGTGATGTCCAAGTGTATTTATGAATGTCGCGATGTGGGAATTTTGTACTCTTCACGATTAGGGTTTTGGATGTTGCAAAATTTACGAGTCTAACACCGTTGTCATTACTTTCCTTATGCAGACTTTCGTTCCCTATAATCGGTTTGAAAATATCCTCTCGTCCTACCTTCGCATTGAAATCCCCTAATACAATTTTCATATGGTATCGCGGGAGTTGGTCAAATATCCGTTCCACTTCTTCGTAGAAACTGTCTTTTATATCGTCATCCTTATCTTCAGTTGAGGCATGTACATTTAAAACAATAATATCACACCACCGTCCCTTAAGAGTAATTCCCACATCTCGACGTTCATAAATTCACTTGGACCTCAACAGACGGGAAAACATATAATCAAATTGATCACGTTTTAAAAGATAGATGAGAACGATCTAGCAGAATTGATATCCGGTCCTTTAAATGGCTGGTTTTGTCACTGATCACTACCTGATAACACCGATAATAAGAGGCAGATTATAGTTGAATAAAATAAATATTCAATATCTGAAGTCGGGGAGATTTTATTTAAAGAATTTATAAGAAAGCCAGGTTAGAGAGGAATACAATATTGAAGTTTAGAATAGATTCTCGCCTTTAGAAAATTCGGAAAATACTGGTGTTATTGCGTGGATTGAAATTAGTGATAACATTAAAATTTCGGCAAAAGGAAATTTTGACACGCGGAAATACCTACTAACCAAAGAGAAGAGAAAACATTCAATATTTTAGTGGCTACAAAGTCCGAATGATATAATTACACAAAATTACGTAAACATCAGACGTTAAACGTCAAACACTTTTTGAACAAGGACACACCATATCTTAAAAACTAAAACTAAGGAATTTGAAGGTAATAGTAAAAAAAACACTCGAGGCCTCTATAAGGGGATCAATGAATTTAAGAAATGCAATCAACTTCGAACTTGTATATTAAATTAGGTTGGCGGATCTATTTTCACTGATACAGATAGAATCTTAAATAGATTGAAAGATTTCTTTGACGATCTGCTTAACACGCAGCCTAGAACTAATATGCGTAAAGAAAGGGATATACACACCGCAGAATCTTATATTCCAGAACCCAACCGAATAGAAGTAGAAAAGGCTATAAAGAAATTAAAGAAATATAAATCTCCGGATATAGACGAAATCCCGGCTGAGTTAATTGTAGCTGTAGGTGAAAAATTGTGGAACAAGATACACAAACTCATTCTCCTTATCTGGAATAAGGGAGAATTACGAAAAGAGTGGAAGGAATCAATCATTGCTCCAATTCACAATAAAGGCGACTAAACTGACTGTAATAATTATCAAGGCATTTCTCTTTTGTCAAATCCTATAAAATCCTTTCGAGCATTCTGTTAGGAAGATTGAAGCCAAACGCAGATGAAAGTATTGGAGATTATCAGTGCGGATTTACACGAAATCGATTAACTATCGATCAAATATTTACCATTCGCCAAATACTTGGAAAGAAGTGGGGATACAATATCCCGGTACGTCAACTATATATTGATTTTACAAAGACATACGACTTTATTAGGAGAGAATAATTCTACAACGTCCTTATAGAATTTGGAATGCCTAAAAACTAAATAAATTATTTAAGGTGTGTTTAAGTGAATCCCAACGTAAAGTCCGGGTAAGAAAATGTTTGTCCTCGAGCTGTTACGTTGAAATTGGCATGAAACAAGGAAATACGTTGTTGCCGTTATTATTGGAATATGCTATAAGGAAAATGAAAGGTAGCAACATTGCCTATAGTTGAACGATGGCTACCATTTTACAGCGTATGCTGACGATGTAAATTTAATAGGGGATGATAGGAGAACAATAGAAAGAAATGTAGAAGTTTTGTTAAACGCTACGCAGGAACATGGGTTTAGAAGTAAATACTGTGAAAAATAAATATATGGAAGTTGCATCGTTAGCGTAATACAGCAAATTATGGATGCGTTTAGATATTAAACAATACTTTTGATAAGTGGATACTTTCAAATATCTACGATCAATATTGACGGACGGATATCATATTCACGAAGAAATTAAATGTGGACTAAAATCAAGGACTTCGTGTTATTATCCAGTTCAAAATCGCTTGTCGTCCCGAATTCTGTCAAGGAATTTGAAGCTTATAGAACGATAATCATGGCTGTTGCTCTGTACGGTTGCGAAACTTGTTTGCTTACTCTAAGGGAAGAAAATAAAGTGAAAGTATTTAAGAACAAGGTCCTGAGACGAATATTCGGACCCAAGAGGAACGGGAACGGGGAATGGCAGAAAGTTGATAATGAGGAAGTACATAATTTATACGGTTTACCAAAAATGTTTCGGTCCATCTAGTCTGGGAGGTTAAGGTGAGCAGGTCATGTAACTAGGATGGAAGAAAGTAGAAATGTTTCAAAGTCTTGACTGGAAGTCATATCGGAGAACGACCACTAGGAAGACCTAATCGCAAATGGGAGGACAATATTAAGACGGATTTCGCAGAAATAGGGATATGAAGTAGAAGCTGGATCCTGTTTTCTAAGGATAGAAGACAGTGGACAGCTTTTTGAAGGCTGTATTGAACCTCCGGGTTCCATGGAGCATAGAGTGAGTTAGTTTGTTAGTTCGTAATGGATTTGCAGGGATGACTCTGATTGAGAAATAGTAGTTTAACTATATATATAATATTCATTGCACCACCATAGATACATTCATTGTAATGCGTTGCTTTTTAGCAGATTCAAATCTAATTTGAACTACTCATAGTTCAAGACAAAACGTTTATTGAAAAACTCTTAACATGTAACAGTTTTCCAACTATCCATTTTAGCTTCATCAGACACTATCTATACACTAATATGAAAAAATTATTGTAAGAGGTAATGAAACAATCCCTTAGTCCTGATTGGTTACCTGAGGTTGCTCTGGCCAATTCTCTTTCATTACAAACCAAAATATACAACTCACATTAAAATATCAAAACCCCTTTCCCCTTGTTTTGTAATATATAAATTCATATCATCCAATATAGCCTAATTCAACTTGGAAAATAACATTTAAAAAACGTTTATATATAAACAATAAATATGGGTACTAAATTATCAAATAACATAAATCTATATTAATAATAGTGCATAATAGTGGAAAATATATGAACATTTAATATAAAAAGTGAACATATACAAGTAATAAAAAAATAACATATAAAAGTAAAAGTAAACATATATTGAAGCTTTTTTTTTTAACTTATTTCGCTATTAGCCAATTTTAAGTTCTGAATTCCAGTCCAAAACTCCATTGTCGTATATTTAAACAAATCAATTTTCTTTCCATCTCTCAACAACCCTTGTATCTTCTTGGACCAGCATGTTGACTTTACTTGGATTAGTTGAATATTCTCTTTCCCTTATGTGCTTATAGGTAACATCAGTATCCTTCTTAAATCAGATTTCTTACTTACGTTGTTTAATTCGTTCTTTTAACCTCTTTACCAAATCTCCAATATACGAAAAATAGTATCGTATGGTGTAACAGATACTACATACTACTGACTCTATCTCCACCATTCCCTTATTTTCTTTCTCCGTCTTTCTTGACTTCTCTCTTATTACCTCTAGTAACCTCTTATTATTCCCGTATACATAGAAGTACTCCAATGTTCTTCAGCATTCATCTGCTGACCTATGTATCTTCTACCATACTCTCTACTTTACATTATATTTCCCTTTCATTTTTCTTTGTAGGCAAGAAATGTTCTTGAAATTGATAAGAATGATTTTAAAGAAGGAGATACGGAAGAAGGAAGGAAAGAGAAAAGATGAATGATAGCAGATTGTTATGCGTAAGAGAACTAGATTTACAATAGAAGTGATGTGGACTTTTCAACTGCATAAACATCATTTGTTACACAGAGAAAACAACTAGAAAGGCGAACAATGAAAAAATAAAACAAGAGTAGGAGACACAGGTGTTCCAAAAGGAGCAAGAAGAAAACGGATATGATATAAGAAAGCTAAGCTACAAAATTAGAAAGAGAATAATAAAAAGAACAGTAAGATTACAAGAACTTAAAGGAGAATTGAAAATATGGTGAGGGGTATAGAAAATGGTTTAATGCCCGCAGGTCATCAAAGGAATGCTCAGTAAGATTGGAGTCCTTTCCATGTACAGAAAGTGAAACAACAGGTTACTATAGGTAATAAAGTAGAAGGGAAGGAAAGAGGGGATCAGAAATGTAGTAGGATATGACTGAGAAAAGCAAAGAAATATACAAGTTACAACGCAGTAAATGAAATAAGTGATATATTAGAAAAACTGAAAAGAGATTGAAAGAGTAGTTGTATGTAACGAATACTCAATGAGATTGGAGTTCTTTCCACGCACAGAAAAGGAAGGAAAAGTTTAGTGGAGGTAATATAAGTGGAGATAAGAGATGTTGGGAAAAGTACAAAAAAACAATTGAGAAAAACAAAGAAGTATGCAGGTTACTATAGAGTAGTTGAGATATGTGATATCTTAGAAAAACTGAAAGCAGACAGAGAGAGTGAATGATAGAACATACGGACAATATTAGATTCACAACATACATGAACGCCTTCTAAAACACGTAAGACTTACTGAATGTTCAATTAATTGGAGTATTGTGAAAATGTTAGGCGAAGAGTAAACGTTAGTCATAAATGGAAAGAATCAAAATGTAATGAATTATAGGAATGTAGCTTCATGAAATAGAATTAGAACTTAAATTGGTGAAGATTAGGATAACTTACTAAGTACACTTAAATATTAAGTATGTTAGATCATTCTTTGCAAAAGAGGCATTTAATAATTTACCTTTATTTCATGGTATTCGCATGGCATAATTTACTTATTATTTACATTATTTACTACTTTGGTATACATATTTAGTTTTCAGACTTAAGAGTTATCTAAAAGGTTGTTTTGTTAGTTATATTTGAGTAAGTTCTAAAGACGAATCTGTAGTAGTAAAGATTTTTGAAACTCGATAGAGCAACAAAAACCTCTTTTTTTTTTTAAAAAAAAAAATGCATTATTGTTCTTATTATGCATAACTTCTATCGAGTTCTGAGTGTTATTTCCAACAAGTATGTCGGCTAGGCTAAAGAGTACAGTTATGATGAGATATGAATGTGATAGTGGAATGAAGTAAGTGGGAGGAAACGGGAGAACGCCCGAGAAAACCAGCACACAGGGTGATTGTCCGCAACAAAATTCACTTGGAGTATCCCATGCGCCAGACGTGAACCTTTGCCACTGAGCCACCGCGTCGCCGTTGGTAATACTGTTACACGTTACTAGTTTATACAGTGAACGAATTGTTTTCCGCGAAAATGGTTTAAATTATTATATTTTTTTTGTTCTAAAATTGACGATAATGCGAGATCTAATAGTAGGAAAAGATAATTACATTCTCTGTAGTACAGTTTGCGGCACAGGAAATATTACAGAAATTTAAGTCGAACTCAGCGACAAACTCTGTGCGTCGTTTTCATATGCATTTAAAAACACACTCCTCCAAGAGCTACTTACTTCTTGTGTTTTAATCAAACTCACCCGTCCTCCACCTATTATTTTCTAAGGCAGTGTGTGACGTAATATACTGTCTCTATTCAGACGTAAAAACGGCAAAATGTTTACAGCGTTTTAAGCTCTAAAACAGTATGTTTCATTCGTTTTCTCTAAAAAGACATTTCAGAGAATGAATAAAAGAGTTCACAAACGTCACAAAGGTTTTCCTTACTTCACAAACGCCTTAATTGCAATCTTTCACTTCTTTAAAATCTGCATGCTACGAAGACCTTATGAAACGTAGGATAATTTTTAATCACGGTAGTAATTTTTGTGCTTACATAGTGTGTATTAAGTTCCCAGAGCTCTGAAAACTGTAGACAGAAATAAATGTTATTCATTTGTTTTCAGTGACTGGAAGCAAATGCTCCAGAGACATCCTTCGCTGTCGACAGGAGAGTGTAAAGCTACCCTCCCTTGACCTTGATAAGTAAATATTGTTTGCTCACATGTTCAGTAATACACTAATATAAAAGTGAAATTATTGTTTCGGAGGATAATCTCCAACTCCCTTCGCCCCGGACAAAATCTAAAATCACTCTGCTTTTTAACAACAAACATAAATATTTACGATAGCGCATTGCTAGTGCACTTATATTTGGCCTCGAGAGTCGAAGGCTTGATCCGAAGCAATTCGAAATGAAAGAGTTGAGAAAGGTGATTGATGATGAGGTGGTTTTCAGTTTAGCGTCCCGTTCAGCAGCGAAGCTATATGAGACGTGGACCTACTGATTAACGTGGAATCCGAACCACATTAGCTCCCACCGGGAATTGAACCCGGGTCTCACACGCCAAAGGCGCGTACGCTAACCTCTAAGCCACGAGGGAGCTCAGAGTTGAGAAAGAAAGAAAACAGATTCAAATATTTATACAGGAAAAGATTTTTTTACATATACAAGTTTAGAATTAGAGAGATAATTGTCGTACATCAGTAGTACAAAATGGATCGATCTGGGCCAGTTTTAATCAACTCACAAGCCCCTGGGAAAATGACCACCTTGCACCGTGAGACCATGGCCTTTTATGACCTCCATTTTAGGGGTGAATTTGTTCCCTTTTATGACCACTTTTTAAGGGGTGTATTCATTCTCTTTTACGAGCACATTTTAGGGGGTGAACTCATTCCCTTTTATGAACACTTTATCAACCCCTATTTTAACATAGCAGAAATTACACTGACACTATATAACACACAGCAGAACAGATAACACATAAGAGTACATAACATAACAAGGGTGAACTCGTTCTCTTTTATGAGCATATTTTTCAACCCCATTTTAACAAAGGAGATAACACATAAGATTACGAACACATACAAGAGAAGATAACACATAACACTACATAACACACAGCAGAACAGATAACACATAAGAGTACATAACATAACAAGGGTGAACTCGTTCTCTTTTATGAGCATATTTTTCAACCCCTATTTTAACATAGGAGATAACACATAAGATTACGAACACATACAAGAGAAGATAACACATAACACTACGTAACACACAGCAGAACAGATAATACATAGCACAGCTAATAAAAGAACATGGCTTATTTTCCAACCCTTATTTTAAGATAACAGAAATTACACTGAGACATGAACACACAACAGAGCATAAGAGTACGTAACACACAAGGGTGTATTCATTCTCTTTTATGAGCATATTTTTCAACCCTTATTTTAACATAGCAGAGACTACGAAACATGGCGGACATAGCACAGCTATAAAAAGAACATGGTTTATTTCAGAAATTACACTGAGAGTACGTAACACACAAAAACCTCCATTTTAGGGGTGTATTCATTCTCTTTTATGAGCATATTTTCCAACCTCTATTTCAACATGACAGAGACTACGAAACATGGCGGACATAGCAGAGGGGGTGTATTCATTTTCTCCACCCCTAATTGAACATAGCAGAAATTACACTGAGAGTACGTAACACACAAAAACCTCCATTTTAGGGGTGGACTCGTTCTCTTTTATAATTACTTTTTCAACCCCTATTTTAAGACAATGAATACCTATGTAACATAGCGATTGGATACGTTCTTTGAACCGATTTGGATGGAACTCGGCATATGGGGGTTTTCGACCATGCTGAGTACGAATATCATACATTTAGCAATAGGTCATCAGGTACTACATGTCCCGAAATTAGTGGTCACCGAGGTCAAAGGTCAACATACTTAAAACCCAATAACTCGAAAACGAAGCAACGTATTGAGGTGCTGTTTCCAAATCTAGTAATAGGTCATCAACTAGTACAAGTTCCAAAATAATGACCATCGAGGTCAAAGGTCAAAATACTAAAAACCCAATAATTCAAAAACGGAGACACATATTGAGGTGCTGTTTCCAAATCTAGTAATTGGTCATCAACTACTACAAGTTCCAAAAATTAGTGACCATCGAGGTCAAAGGTCAACATACTTAAAACCTAATATCTCAGAAACGGAGCCAAAAATTGAGGTGGTGTTTCCACATTTAGCAAGAGGTCATCAAACACTACAAATTCCAAAAATAGTGACCATCGAGGTCAAAGGTCAACATACTTAAAACCTAATAACACGAAAACTGAGCCACATATTGAGATGCTGTTTTCAAATCTAGTAACTGGTCATCAACTACTACAAGTTTCAAAATAATGATCATCGAGGTCAAAGGTCAACATACTTAAAACCAAATAACTCTTAAATGGATCCACATATTGAGGTGCTGTTTCCACATTGAGTAATAGGTCATCAGATACCACATGTCCCAAAATTAGTGGTCATCGAGGTTAAACTCGAAAACGGAGCCAAATATTGAGGTGGTGTTTCCACATTTAGTAATAGTTCATCAATTACTGCAAGTTCCAAAATAATGACCATCGAGAGCTTGTAAACGGAGCAACGGATAAATTTTGTACAAAGCAGAAAAAGTGAAGAAGGAATAAATTTGAGTGGCCTATTGAATTTTGTATCAATGAGAAATGTCATTTTTTCTAGACCATGTTCTAATATTTAAACAAACGAAGGGGTGAATTTGAGTGACCTATTCAATTTTGCACCAACGAGAAATAATTGTGTATTTTAAATAAACAATCGGATAAATTTAACCGGCTCATAAGTTCAATACTATTTTGTACTCTTGAGTGAGCTTTCCAATTTTGTAGCAAGAAGGACCATTTTTTAAAAACTAACTTAGAATTTCATTTCATTTTTGTAATACTCAGTTTTGTACGAACCAGAAAAATTTGATTGGATTATTTCCTTAGGTACCAACTGGAAAAAGTGAAGGGCCATTATTCAAATAAACGAAGGAATACCAACTAGAAAAAAAGAAGTGAAGTATGAATAAAACTTAGGTGGATTATTTTCTTTTGTACCAACTGGAAAAGAGAAGAAGAGCTACTTTAACTAGCTCATTATGTACTGTTTAAGGAAACGAAAATTGACTATTTAACTAGCTCAGAATTTATGTAAGAATAATTTCGATGTTCTACTTTTTATACCAACGAGAAAAAATGAACTAGCTGAATATTTAAATATACGAAAGAATAAATTTAAGTGACCTATTCAATTTTGTACCAATGGGAAATGGCTCAGCAAAAGGCGAAGAAGGACTATTTTATATAATTTTACTACTCAAATAAACAAAGGATCATTTTATATCATTTTAAACTAGTCTAATAAATTTGAGTGACTTATAATTTGTGTCAACTCTAAAATCAATTATTGAAAAACCGAAGTTGAGTATTTTATACCGTTTTGTATTATTTCAACAAACAAAGGAATAAGCAAAAACAAAAAGGATCATTTTATATCGTTTTAAACTAGTCTAATAAATTTTGTAGCAACCAAAGGATTTTCACGAAAGAACAAAATTATACTAATCAGAAAAAGCGAAGAATTTCTGTACCTTTTTGTACTATTTAAATAAACGAAGGGATAAATTTGAGTGACCTGTTTTTTGTACTAACCAGAAAAATCGAAGAAGGTACCTTTATACTAGCTCAATGAACGAAAGAACAAATTTGGGTGTTCTACTTTTCCATTTTAACTTGCTGAGTATTTTATACCATTTTGTACTACTTAAATAAACGAAAGAAAATGCGAAAAAGACCTTCTTAACTAGCGGAGAATTTCTGTAACAAGAAAGAAAGCAAATATATGCCATGTTAACTATTTAAATAAACGAAGGGATAAATATAAGTGATCTATTCCATTTTGTACCAAGGAGAAATGTCATTTTTATCTAACTTAGAATTTCTAGAGGGCTAAATTTGAGAAAGCGAACATGAACCATTTTACTCAAATTTGGATGGAGTATTTATCTTTGTATGAACCAGAAAAAAAAGTAAAGAAGAACCATTTTAACTAACTCAGACTTTTATACCATTTTGTACCAATCAGAAGAAAATCAAAGAATGGTCATTTTAACCAGCCAAGCAGAAAAAAGGAAAGAATTAACACTTTGTACTAACCAGAAAATGAGAAGAAGGATCAGCATTTATTGGGGTGTCCTATTTCCTTTTGTACCAACGAAAACCATTTTTAACTGGCTTAGAATTTTATACCTTTTTGAAAAAAAATTGTATCAAATCGAAAAAAGCAAGAAAATACCATTTTAAATAGCTCAGCATGTTACAGCTTTCTGTGTTTTTGGTCTAACCAAATTTAAACAAACGAAGGAATAAATTTGTGTGACCTATTCACTTTTGTTACAAGCAGAAAAAGGAAAGAATAAATTTGAGTGGTTTAAGCAAAGAAGGTCAATGGTAACTAGCCTTTTTGTGCTATTAAATTTTAGTGACTTATTGAAGAATGAATAAATTTTGTTTGTAATTAAAAAAGCGGAGAAGGTCTACTTTCTGTACCAACCATAGAAAAACAAATTTGTTTGACCTATTCACTTTTATAGCAAGCAGAAAAAACATGAAAAAAAGGGAAGAAGGTTCATTATAACAAGCTAGGTATTTTTATATCATTTTGTATTACGGGTGGTCTATTTCATTTGTGTAACAATCAGAAGAAAAGCTCAGAATGTTATACCTTTGTGATGCTACATTTTGTATTATTTTTGTGTCATCAAGAGAACAATTTAAATTGACTCTCCCGTCACTAAGAAAGGCTCATAAAATATTTGAACGTGAGATTTGACAAACCAGAGTTGCGTAATAATTGTGTATAACAGACTACATAGCAATTAGCGCAATATCATGCATGGCCATTTTTGATCACAACAGAAGAAGAGATCATATCAAAGTAAGAAAAGCAGATATTTAAACAAGGTTACGAATGCTTTACCTAACAGGTGTATTGCCTATTGCTCAACGATTCAATTATTTTTTAAAATTTTCTTTCCTCGTCTAAGTCAAAAAAGACAAATATATATTTTTGCATTTATGTATTTTATTATAATGGAATATAAGTTTATGGAGTATATGTGGAAATAATAGAACATACATCATGATGTTATATTGCCTTGAAACATATTATTAAACACGGAGAATGCATAGAATGCTTGTATTGTAGATATATAAAATTATTTATTTGATTTGTTTTTGCTGAAGAGCAGAAAAAAATGACTAGCAAGGAGATTGTTTATGTTTCACCTAGAGAAAAAGAAATTCAGCGTGAAAACGAGAAACCTATACTGTTAGTCCAGCCGTCTGACCCCGATTTGCCAGATGAATTACGTGCGGAAAGTGATGATGACAGTGTTTCAAATATTACCTGTTTTGAACTGGAAGCTAATGAGTGCGACTGTACTACTGAAACTATTAGTGATACATGTATTATACAATTATTTAATGAGTATACACCAAATTCAGTATTATTATGTGAAGCATGTTCTAAACATAATGAGAATGAAAAAGATCACAACTGTTTGCTGCAGTATGATTACGAATTATTACAAAAGGTGTGGACAATCTTGATTAAACGTGAAATGAGAGAGAAAATCTATAAACTTTATTTAAAGAAGCATTTTAAAGGTTGCAATATTAATAACACTTATAATTTGGAGAAAAAATTTAATCTGGTATATGAATACATTACAGAGTGTGATTATTATATCAACAAAATAGTAGAAATGTTTTTAGAGAAAGAGAAACAATTATTTAATTCTGTAAATGAACACTGAGCCCACTGTAGCATATGCATTTGATTGTGTAAAAATAGAAGAACTTAAACTGTTAACTGGATCAATTTGTACTATTGTAATATTAAGAATTTAATAGATAACTAACATTGGACTCTGGCAACTGAATTGTCAGGGAGAGTCAATTTAAATTGTTCTCTGGATGACACACCACAAAGGTATAACATTTTGAGCTGTTTTCTTCTGATTGTTACAAAAATGAAATAGAGTAATACAAAATGGTATAAACATACCGAGCTTGTTATAATGGACCTTCGTGGTTGGTATAAAACTAAAAGGGGCTTTTTCTGCTTGCTATAAAAGTGAATAGGTCACACAAATTTATTCCTTTGTTTGTTTAAATTGGGTAGACCAAAAACACAAAAAGCTATAACATGCTGAGCTATTTAAAATGGTATTTCCTTGTTTTTTCGATTTGATACAAATTTTTCAAAAACGTATAAAATTCTAAGCCAGTTAAAAATGGTTCTCGTTGGTAAAAAAGGAAATAGGACACCCCAATAAATGGCACAAAAAGTTAGAATGCTGATCCTTCTTCTCATTTTCTGGTTAGTACAAAGTGTTAATTCTTTCCTTTTTTCTGCTTGGCTATTTAAAATGACCCTTCTTTGATTTTCTTCTGATTGGTACAAAATTGTACAGAAATATTGAACTAGTTAAAATGGTCCTTCTTCACTTTTTCTCTGGTTCATACAAAGATAAATACTCCATTCAAATTTGAGTAAAATGGTTTATGTTCGCTTTCTCAAATTTAGCCCTTAGTTTTGTTTAAATAATACAACATGCACTAGAAATTCTAAGCTAGATAAAAAGGTCTTTTTTCGCTTTTTCTTTCGTTTATTTGATTAGTACAAAATGGTATAAAATTCTGAGTTAGCTAAATTGGACCTCCTTCGATTTTTCTGGTTAGTACGAAAAACAGGCCACTCAAATTTATTCCGTCGTTTGTTTGAGTAGCAGAATGTGGTATTTCTTTGTTTATTTGAGTAGTACAAAATGTACATAAAATAGACCTTCTCCGTTTTTTTTTAATTGCAAACAAAATTGAATAGGTCACTCAGTTTTAATAGCACAAAAGGTACAAATTGACCTTCTTTGCTTAAGCCACTCAAAATTTATTCTTTCGTTTCTTTGAGTTAGTTCGCTTTTTTTTTCTCGTGGTTGGAACAAAACTAAATAGGCCATCTAAATGTATTCCTTGGTTTATTCCTTGGTTTATTTGATTAGTACAAAATGTTAATTCTTTCCTTTTCCTGCTTGTTTTCAAAACTGAATAGGTCACGAAAATTTATTCCTTCGTTTATTTGATTAGTACAAAATGGTATAAAATTCTGAGTTAGCTAAATTGGATCTCCTTCGCTTTCTTCGTTTATTTAAATAGCACAAAAAGATATAAAATGCTGAGTTATTTAAAATGGTATTTCTTGTTGATACCAAATTGAATAGGTCACTCAAATTTATTCATTTGTTGATTTGTGTAGCACAAAAATACTAAACTAGTTAAAATGGCCCTTCTTTGCTTTTCTTCTGATTGGTACAAAAATAAAATAGACCACTGAAATTTGTTGCCTCTATTATTTGAATAGCACAAAAAGGTATAAAATGATCCTTCTTCGTCTTTTCTGGTCAGTACAAATTCTTTTCTTTTCCTGCTTGGTTTTTTCATTTGTTTGAATGGCACAAAAGTACAGAAATTCTGAACTAGTTAAAATGATCCTTCTTCGGTTTTTTGTTTATTTGAATACTACTGAGCTGGTTAAAATGGCATTTCACGCTGGTACAAAAAGTAGAACACCTAAACAAAACATATATAAATTCTGAGCTAGTTAAATTTGTCTTTTTTTCACTTTTTTCTTTCGTTTATTTGAGTTGTACAAAATGGTATAAAATTCTGAGTTAGCTAAATTAGACCTTCTTCGATTTTTCTGGTTAGTACAAAAAACAGGTCACTCAAATTTATTCCATCGTTTGTTTAAATAGTAAAAAAAGGTACAGAAATTCTTCGCTTTTTGATTAGTACAATTTTGTTCTTTCGTGAAAATACTCAGCTACAAAATTAAGTAGCTCAGTCACATTTATGCCTTCGTTTATTATACTAGTTTAAAATGATATAAAATGATCCTTTTTTGCTTATTCCTTTGTTTGTTGAAATAATACAAAATGGTATAAAATACTCAACTTCGGTTTTTCAAATGCATTACTTCGTTTAATTGATTTTAGAGTTGACACAAATTATAATTCCTTTGTTTATTTGAATACTCCAAAATGGTACAATGCCATTTCTCATTAGTACAAAACTGAATAGGTCACTTAAATTTATTCTTTCGTATATTCAGCTAGTTCATTTTTTCTCGTTGGTATAAAAAGTAGAACATCGAAATTATTCTTACATAAATTCTGAGCTAGTTAAATAGTCAATTTTCGTTTCCTTAAACAGTACATAATGAGCTAGTTAAAGTAGCTCTTCTTCTCTTTTCCAGTTGGTACAAAAGAAAATAGTCCACCTAAATTTTATTCATACTTCACTTCTTTTTTGCTGCTATTCCTTTGTTTATTTGAATAATGGCCCTTCACTTTTTCCAGTTGGTACATAAGGAAATAATCCAATCAAATGTTTCTGGTTCGTACAAAACTAAACACTCCATTCAAATTTGAGTATTACAAAATGAAATGAAATTCTGAGTTAGTTTAAAAATGGTCCTTGGAAAGCTCACTCAAGAGTACAAAATAGTATTGAACTTCTGAGCAGGTTAAATTTATCCGATTGTTTATTTAAATAGTACAAAATGATTTAAAATACGCAGCTAGTTAAAATGTATATCGTTGCTTTCTTTCTCGAAGTAAGCCAGTCATATTTTTTCATTCTTCACTTCTCTCTGCTTGGTACAAAACTGAATAGGTCACACAGGCTTTGTTTAAAGTTATTAAAGCTTAAATATTTGACCTTTAACCTCCATGGTCAGTGTTTTCAGAACATGTAGTAGTTGATGACGTATTCCTAGATTTAGAAACAGCACCTCAAAACGTTGCTCTGTTTAAGAGTTATTCGCATTCATTGGTTCATTGAGCGTTCATTATTTTTTGGAACTTGCAGTGGTTGATGACCAATTACTAAATGTGACAATAGCACCTCAATATGTGGCTCAGTTTTCGTGTTATTAGTTTTTAAGTATGTTGACCTTTGACCTCGATGGTCATTATTCTGGAACTTGTAGTAGTTGATGACCAGTTACTAGATTTGGAAACAGCACCTCAATATGTAAATCCATTTAAGAGTTATTTGGTTTTAAGTATGTTGACCTTTGACCTCGATGACCACTATTTTGGAACTTGTAGTAGTTGATGACCAGTTACTAGATTTGGAAACAGCACCTCAATATGTGGATCCATTTAAGAGTTATTTGGTTTTAAGTATGTTGACCTTTGACCTCGATGACCACTATTTTGGAACTTGTAGTATCTGATGACCTATTACTCAATGTCGAAACAGCACCTCAATATGTGGATCCATTTAAGAGTTATTTGGTTTTAAGTATGTTGACCTTTGACCTCGATGACCACTATTTTGGAACTTGTAGTAGATGATGGTCGATTACTAAATGTGGAAACAGCACCTCAATATGTGGCTCAGTTTTCGTGTTATTAGGTTTTAAGTATGTTGACCTTTGACCTCGATGATCATTATTTTGAAACTTGTAGTAGTTGATGACCAGTTACTAGATTTGGAAACAGCACCTCAATATGTGGATCCATTTAAGAGTTATTTGGTTTTAAGTATGTTGACCTTTGACCTCGATGATCACTATTTTGGAACTTGTAGTATCTGATGACCTATTACTCAATATGGAAACAGCACCTCAATATGTGGATCCATTTAAGAGTTATTTGGTTTTAAGTATGTTGACCTTTGACCTCGATGACCACTATTTTGGAACTTGTAGTAGATGATGACCAGTTACTAGATTTGAAAACAGCATCTCAATATGTGGCTCAGTTTTCGTGTTATTAGGTTTTAAGTATGTTGACCTTTGACCTCGATGATCATTATTTTGAAACTTGTAGTAGTTGATGACCAGTTACTAGATTTGAAAACAGCATCTCAATATGTGGCTCAGTTTTCGTGTTATTAGGTTTTAAGTATGTTGACCTTTGACCTCGATGGTCACTATTTTTGAAACTTGTAGTATTTGATGACCTCTTGCTAAATGTGGAAACACCACTTCGATATTTGGCTCCGTTTCTGAAATATTAGGTTTTAAGTATGTTGTCCTTTGACCTCGATGGTCACTATTTTTGGAACTTGTAGTATTTGATGACCTCTTGGTAAATGTGGAAACACCACCTCAATATTTGGCTCCGTTTCTGAGATATTAGGTTTTAAGTATGTTGACCTTTGACCTCGATGGTCACTAATTTTTGGAACTTGTAGTAGTTGATGACCAATTACTAGATTTGGAAACAGCACCTCAATATGTGTCTCCGTTTTTGAATTATTGGGTTTTTAGTATTTTGACCTTTGACCTCGATGGTCATTATTTTGGAACTTGTACTAGTTGATGACCTATTACTAGATTTGGAAACAGCACCTCAATACGTTGCTTCGTTTTCGAGTTATTGGGTTTTAAGTATGTTGACCTTTGACCTCGGTGACCACTAATTTCAGGACATGTAGTACCTGATGACCTATTGCTAAATGTATGATATTCATACTCAGCATGATCGAAAACCCCCATATGCCTTGTTTTATCCAAATCGGTTCAAAGAGCGTATCCAATCGCTATGTTACTAGGTATTCATTGTCTTAAAATAGGGGTTGAAAAAGTAATTATAAAAGAGAACGAGTCCACCCCTAAAATGGAGGTTTTTGTGTGTTACGTACTCTCAGTGTAATTTCTGCTATGTTCAATTAGGGGTGGAGAAAATGAATACACCCCCTCTGCTATGTCCGCCATGTTTCGTAGTCTCTGTCATGTTGAAATAGAGGTTGGAAAATATGCTCATAAAAGAGAATGAATACACCCCTAAAATGGAGGTTTTTGTGTGTTACGTACTCTCAGTGTAATTTCTGAAATAAACCATGTTCTTTTATTAGCTGTGCTATGTCCGCCATGTTTCGTAGTCTCTGCTATGTTAAAATAAGGGTTGAAAAATATGCTCATAAAAGAGAATGAATACACCCTTGTGTGTTACGTACTCTTATGCTCTGTTGTGTGTTCATGTCTCAGTGTAATTTCTGTTATCTTAAAATAAGGGTTGGAAAATAAGCCATGTTCTTTTATTAGCTGTGCTATGTATTATCTGTTCTGCTGTGTGTTACGTAGTGTTATGTGTTATCTTCTCTTGTATGTGTTCGTAATCTTATGTGTTATCTGCTCTTCTATGTGTTCATAATTAAAATAGGGGTTGAAAAATATGCTCATAAAAGGGAATGAGTTCACCCCCTAAAATGGGCTCGTAAGAGAACGAATACACCCCCTTAAAAGTGCTCGTAAAAGGGAATGAATACACCCCTAAAATGGAGGTCGTAAAAGGCCGTGGTCTCACGGTGCAAGGTGGTCATTTTCCCAGGGGCTTGTGAGTTGATTAAAACTGGCCCAGATCGATCCATTTTGTACTACTTACATCATCTTTATAATGACAGAACTTGTGATTTAGTGAACAGAAAAGGTAGGGCTTAGGGACTGATAGAATAATAATATTAGGCAGTTGTCGAATTAAATGGAGAACTCTTTTTAGACCATCAGGTGATTGCGAATGGAGAGAAATACAATCAGAGCTGGAGAATTAAGAATTTTAAAAGATCTTTAGGTTCTGAGACGGGACTACAACAACGAGCTTTTTAGTTATCGAACTTATCCATTCATCCAGTTAGAACCCTATGCAGTCACTCACATGATTTCCTTTTAGCTACTAGAATGGAATATTTCAAAAGTAGACTCGGAGTTTGCGGCGTTCAGATGGGACACAGACCTCCTGCAGCTTATTTATAAGCCTTTTAATGAATCTTCCTTTGTTAGGAAACACTTTTTAAGGCAATAAAACTTTGTAAAAGAATTATGTTAATTATGTTATATTTGATACATTCATATGATCATGTCAGATGCATTCTATCTTTCTTTATTAATTGAATCTTCAGTGTGAGGGACTTCAGCTAGGATGGCTTTAGTTCCGAATATCAAACTGTCTTATTGAGTGTGTATTTTCGTCTTTCAGCTACGCTCATACTGTGCACTCCTGCAGTTCAATTTTGAAGTAAATGTAATCGCAGACAGTTTCAGCCGAAATATTTTTCAAATATGGTATTTGTAATTGCATGATTTTCTCTACCTAAGTATCTTTCAAAAATAAAACACTGAACTACTGAACAAGATTGCACTATTCATAAAAACAAAAATACTTTACATGTTACGTTTCGATCTTCTAACCAAGATCATCACCTGACACACTAAATCTGTATACAATGAAACCAGATTAATATACTTGCATAAAAAACTTCTCTGCTCCCTCAATAGTTGGAGTAACTAGGCATTCAACGACGCCCGTTGACGACAGCCTAAGCCAATCATAAATGGCATAAACTATGACAACTCGCTCAATGAGAGGATAACTAAAATTAACAAGAAAAACATCATGAATCAGCATTAACATATAATTCCCTGTGTTTATCAATAAACTTTATCCATTATTTATTATTACTCTAGCCTTTACCCCAGTTCAGTGAGTTCTTATCTCCTTCTTTTTCTATCCACCATGCCTCCTTCCATTTTCTAGGCAACATACCTTCTTAATATTCTAACACAATAACTTTCTCCCAGTCCACCTTATGTCCTATTTCCTTGACACGTTTGAATATAGCATTACTTTCTCTACTACGATTTACATCACTCTTACGTTGTTTAATTCTTTCATTCGACAATTTATCCGTTTCTCCAATATATTTCATATCGTAATCTAGACACTTTAAAGAATATATAACACCTTTTCTTTCCTTCTTTCTATCTAGTTCTTTACTTCTTGCAAACTCTAACGATTTCTTATTGCCTTTTCTGTACACTCTGACACCCTGCTTTCTTAACACTTTTTAAGAGCTTCTGTATTCTCCCCCAGCTCAATAATACGTTTCCATTTTACATCTCTAACATCCTTCCCTTCTTTATCTTTCCTGGAACCCATAGAAGCTTTAAAAACATCCCATTTACTATACCCATCTCATATAACTGTTTCTCAAACTTCTTAATGTTGTTCTCTACACTTTTCTTGCTAATGACTGTAATTCCTGTCATCATATTTCTTATGAAATTAGATTCTGTGCTTTGTGCTCTTCTTCAAACAAAGTATAATGCACCTCACATTTACCATTTCTGTCCTCCTTAAAAGAGCCTTTAACCTCTTTCTTTGGAGCCTTTATGTTCTTCGCCTGGTTTCTCATTATTTTGTTATAACTCTTTTATTAGTATAATCCATATACGTAAGGTAACATGTAAAGTATTTATTTTTATGAATAGTACAGTATTATTCAAAAATTCAGTGTTTAATTGTTGTTCCTGTTTGCATGTTGTGCAGCAATTTTTTGCTTTTATTTTAGTTTGAAATCGGTTTAAAGCTAAAAAGGGCTGTTTAGAAATGGAAAAATTATAGAAGTAAGAAAATCAATATGGAGCAGCAAGTGGTTGTTTTACAGAATTCCACAGAAGATAGGATTATACCAAGAAGCATGATAATCGAGGTGAAGAACAAAAAGGGGTGTTTGGAGAGCTCAAAGACACTTATAAGGAGGACAGAAATTTAAAATGTGAGGAGCAAGACAGTGGGTTTGAAGAAAAGTATTAAAGTGAGTAGAAAATTGACACAGTATTTACTAGTAAAATGTTTGAATTTAGCATCAATATTTGTGAGAGACTGGTTAGTGAAATATTTTAAAGAACGGGAATTGTTTTTGGAATTGTTTAAAGAATGGGAAAAAGAGGGATTGAGAAGAAGGGCAATTTCGTTTTTAAAAAACCTACAGAAGATCTACGAATTTTACAAAATAAGAAAAAGTAGTTTACGAGAGAAAAAAGAGAGGGAAGACGTAATAATGGAGAGAGCCGATGAAGGAGGGGTAAAAGAGGTCGTGGAAAAAATGGCATAATGACCAGTTTAAAGAGTTAGATGGTCAGTAATATTTAGTTTATAATAAAAAAGAAGAGATCATACAAGAAATAAATGAAGAAATTAAAAGGAAGGTGCTAAAAATATTGCAAAATGAAGAAGGAATAATACCAGTTTTGAAAGGTTTTCTAAAGATTCATAAAACAAGGAGGTGAAATTAAGTTCACTGATGGAATACAAGAATAATTATTTTGAATCGTTGGAGAGTGAATTTAAAAAATGTATTATTGTGGGTGAAATACACACAGGATTCGTTGGCAGTCTCATATTACAGTGAGGTAATAGATTACATAGTTAATGCTGTAATTGAAACCAATTTTATATTATTTAGTCTGGATGTAGAAGAGTGGACACCCAGGTAGAAGAATGGACACACAACATCAATCTGTGTTCTAGCGTGTCTTCCTGTGTTGACACATATCCGTAGGGGGTACACTAATAAGTTTTAACTTAACCTGAGTAGGTACGAGCTCATTCACTATCGTATACCAGAAACTCACGACCGCTGATGTCAACGTGGTGTTATGAATATTGTACCATATTCTGGACCAATTTGATGTTGGAAATTTCATTCGGATACGCGGAACGATATTATTGAAAAGAGGGGCGTGGAAGTGTGTGGAGGGAGAAAGCGTAAATGGGAGTAGTTGGTAGGATCAAATAAAGGAACATAGGACCAACCTTGCATGCAGTGTTGAATATACACCGGCGCCTAATTGAGTGACATCATATTAGGAGCATTAGGTGCAGGGAGGGAAGAGGTCCAACAAGAAATCCATTGGTGGGTGATTTGGTCAGTAACTTGAAATTGTTTATAATTATTA
Organism: Thermobia domestica; assembly: GCF_964235325.1. Taxonomy (NCBI): domain Eukaryota; kingdom Metazoa; phylum Arthropoda; class Insecta; order Zygentoma; family Lepismatidae; genus Thermobia; species Thermobia domestica. Next base: position 190,077,724 of record NC_137457.1, read on the forward strand.
GCTAGAATGAATCAGTACATTTAGCTCTAACTGATATTAGGTTCAAGCCCCCACGGTGAAGGAGTGGGGCAAGTGTCACTCTTGACACGACAATAATGCCCTGTCACACAGAAACCAACCAATAAGGGAATTTATTTTACGAACATACAAATCAGTAATGGGATATATATGAGCGGAGTACAATAATTTAACACATAGATAACTATTGATATACCAAATACGTTGGATTACGTTTAAGTTGCGCAATTTGAGATTTAGATTGGGCATTCGTAATTTTTCAATGAGAAGATCCCAAATATGTTCGTAGTGTAAACTGTCCGAGTAAGAAAATGTGAAGCCCAGGATTTTCACTTTCGTAACCAGTTCAATGTTGGCAAATGGTAGGAGTATGCCGTCCATAGTCCAAGAATGAAAGAGCAACACTTTTTTTTTGTAAATTAAACATTTCCCCACTAAGGGCACTAAATTGTTGTAAATGGTCAATAATATAGTTAAATTGTTGTAGAGTGGTAAAGCTAAGGCTAACATCGTCTGCAAAGGCAGTAACTGATATATTTTGCAGGTCATTCAGATCAGGTTGTATATATGCAGCTAACTTATAAATAAAGATTCTAGTGCAAGGTCAAACAAAAACATGGAGAGCGGGCAGCCCTGACGAACTCCTTTCTGTAATGGAATGGGAGCAGTAGAGAAACCATTTATTTGAAGCTTAGCCATGGCTGTGCTATAAATGTGAGTGAGAAAGTTAAGGAAAACTTCCGGGAAATTATACGCTCGTAGCACAGCAAAGAGAAAGGCATGAGATAATCGATCAAATGCATTTTGAAAATAAAGAGATATCAGGCAAGTCGGTTTTCTATCAAACTTAAAATAACCTATAATATCCCGAATCTTGGTCAGCGCATAATAAACATTCTTATGTTGATTGAGAGCAGCCTGAAATGGACTAATTTTGTCTTGAAATATTGATTTGAGTAATCGCACTAGAACTTTATTAAACAATTTGAAATCGGTGTTGAGCAAGGTGATTGGCCTATATTGTGTGACAGTGTTGGCATCAGAAGACTTAGGAATAAAGATAAAAATGAACATCATTTTGAAGGAAGTGTGGAGTAGCAGAAAGTTCATTATATAACGTTACCGTATCCACGCCTATGATATCCCAATATTGTTGAAAAAGTGCGTACGGCAAACCGTCACTCCCCGAACATGTTATAGGATTATATTGCTTAAGCGTGTGAAGTATTTTCGCTTCTGTTAGGTGCAGTTAATATCTGATTACCAGATGCCGATAATTGTGGGAGCAACATATTTAAATAATCTTGATACCCGTAGGGAGGGTCCGTAGTGGCAGCATATGCGTTTTATAATGGTCAAAAAACTTTTTGAATGTGAGGGAAGGCAGTTTGGTATTATTATGATTCAGGATGTCAATCACCTTTCCAACCCGACGTTTATGTTGTGCCATATAGTGATAAAATGTAATGTGTTCATCGGATAGACCGTTTCCGTCTGGCAGGGCATGAGCATATTTGCGTATATAATTACCATGAAGTTGGTTTATCCATGCCGTCGTTTTGTAAATTGCAATCATATTTTGCGTTGAGCTGGGCAGGATCCAAAGTTCATGAAGCGTTCTGTAAAGATACGCAAGGGTTTTAATCTGTTCTCGTTTCTTTTCAGCTCCTTGACATTTGAAAAAAACTTATTTTAGGCTTCGCATACTTGACCCATCAGTCCTTTAGTGTCGGGTAGTAGTGGCGTTGTTGGAGCTAGTACGTCCATTTAGTTCTAAATAAACATTTCGTGTCGGAGTCAGTAAGAATTGAGTATTCAGTTTACTTCTTATTTGTACCTTATATCTCCTCCTTATGGGATTCCTTATTAAATAAAATCTAGTTCTTTGGCTGCATTTGATCGATTATCTCATTCAAGCTGTTCTTCCATAGGTTGTAGAAGCACCTAGCGCAAATTTACATGTCCAGATTACTGCGGCATTATCACTAAACGGAACTAATTTCAAATGAATATCCGTGATGGAGGATACTAAATTAGTGGATACCAAAACTCGGTCCAACCGACTGCTCATAGTAGAATTTTTAAAAGTGAATTGGAGATCTCGCCTGTGGTATACTCAGACGTCCTTGAAAGGTATTGACGAAACTAGCTGCTATAGGGCAGGGGAGGGAATAAAGTTTCCAGTGGTATCGATTGCTCTAGAGACAGCATTAAAATCACCTGCAAGTATCATGTTAGTCGGAACATTCGGAAACAATGGTAAGATTTCAGTAGAGTAAAACGGTTCCCGTGCTATTCGATTATTAGTGCCAGAATACGCATAAATATTATTGATAGTAATATTGTCACAAGTAATGTTAATACCCATGCCCGACGGCAAATAAATAGCATCTGAGACCTCTATACCTCGTTTACATAATATAGCTGTACCCCGGTGCGCTGGCCTTGTATTTACATATGCAATATATTGGGGTAAAAAATCAAATTCTGCAAACGCCACTTCTTGTAATAAAATAAAGTCAGTCTATGTTTGGTTGATAAAGTTTAGTAAGAGATTGCGATTAGCATAACTTTGAATTCCATTCAGATTTAATGTAATATACGACAGGGTAAGAAATATTTGGCTTAGAAATTTCTATAATTTGACACGGATATAACGCACAGGAACAGCAGAAACAAAAAGAAAGGAAATAACCTGTCTGGTACGTTTCGTAACAGGCGGCACATTTGTAAACAATCTATATAACAGCATATAATAGAAAAACAATGTAAATAAAGCTTTAGTATCGCAGTCACTATTACGTAAATCATACTTTAGAGTCAAACTTACTACCAGACAGTGAAACATAATCTTGAAAGAAAAAAGAGAGAAGAGCAGTTCGGTGTGTTGTTGATCTCGTGTCCGAAACGTGTAAGATCGCAGAACGATATAAACAAGTGGAACATGGTTCCTTGTGAATGCCCTGGCTAACATCGTTTTCACCATTCGCTGGAGTGAGGGAAGACACTGCACTAGAAGCTCACACGGATAAAGCACTACTTACGTCATTCCGTTCATTATATACTTTTGTTTTCCTTTTCTTTGACACGTTTTCACTTTGCATTGGCTTTAACGGAGGCTCTAGTAAAACAGGGGGAGTCACATGTGCTTCCCGGTTAATATACACTTCAGGCTTTTTACAGTCGGGCGAGAGGTCAGATGTCAGGGTCGTTGCAGTAGTGGAAATTATCTTGGAGGTGGCATCAGGAGCACTGCCCTCTATACTCTGCTTCTCGGATACAGCTGACTGAAGGGATCCACTTTTGAGGGGCAACTGGGGAAAATTCCTGTCATCCTGTAAATGAGAAGCCGAACAGGAGGGGGTGCTCTCTAGGACCATAGGTTGAGCAGTAGAAACCGTTGGCGACTGTAAACTGGGTGAAGAAGGGCAATATCTAGGAGTTGTCGCCATCTTATCACTCTAAAGATCACTCATTTTAAATGCCATGGTAGCTGAAGTATGTATCACCTGGGGTTTAACTTTCCGTGGAGAGGCACTTGCGACGTGGTTAGGGGCGAGGCAAATAAAGCAGACAGGCGGTTGACTTTGATATATGACACTACCACGACATTATAAACTGGAAATGGTAACGTACTGAACCATATTTCTTCCGTGATAAGTATTATTTGTCCATAGGGGCGAAGCACTGCACTAAGTTCATCATTAGTGATTTCCATGGGGAGATCCAAAATACGAACACGGGTATATTGTATACTTGCACTGGGCAACTGTACTTGAATTATTGTGCCATTTTAATGCAGAAAATTCATGGTTTAAGGGTGCTGACGAAGACAGGTGTCCACTTAATCTTGACATTTAAGCTTGTACAAACTATAATCCTCATTATGAAGTTGAATCGCTGCAATATCCTTAATTTGTAACTGCAATTCGTTAGATAACCAAACCTGTATCCTGGCTACACTGGGCCTGATTTTACACGTCATCTTGTCGAATGCAATTCGAACTGTATTTTCACTTAAAGCATTCATTGTAAGTGGTACACAACTACTGCAGAGTGACACAACAACTAATATTCACTAAACAAAACTCTGTTTCAAGCGTAATTCGGGAACAAGGTCCGGAACACCCATGAGAAATGGGTGCTTATTTATGTTACATAATTCCAGTTTGTAGGTTTCCATTTAGTTTCTCAATTTTTGACCAATGTCTAAAATTCACACTAATATAGCCATAATGGAAATGAAGTTGTGAAGTAGCTATAGACTGTTTAGCACCGACTCTAATGGACAGCATTGAAGGAAAAGATTGAGTGACATTTCAACTTGGAATTAATTAGCTAAAATTTTAATATTTTATAACTGTCATTGGTATTTCTCTTTCATAATTGTTTAGACACCTACTCTTTTATAAGTGAACCTTACTTTTCCACTGACGAGAGCAACAACAAAGCAAGCAATCAGTGAACTAAGTGCAATTAAAATCTATATTCATAGCATGATGGTGTAGGTGAAGTTGAGCTCTTTGGAAATCTTTAGCATTGGAAGTGCTAAAGCAACTACATTGGTATTGAATAAGTAGTCAACAAATTCCTCTCCGGAAGCGATCAGCTGCACAATTATTTTTAAAAATGTAATTTATAGATATGCTTAAGTTGGTTGAAATTCTCCATAGTTTTTGGAGCGGGACACTGAAATCACCCCTAAAAAGTGGGTAAGGTGGCATGTAAAAGTACTCAAATACGAACGATATTAGTGTGGAATTCATAGTTATCAACGTCGCACAGGTGAATAGTAACATTATACATCTGGTGAATTTCCAAGGCCGGCCTCGATGCCATGTGTGTTAGATTGGAGAACCAATGAAGATTTCCTTTCAGTTTCTATGAAATTAGTTTCAATATAATAGCAGTGAGAGTTAGTAATGCATAAATACTTGTATCTTATCCGGATCTGTTAGAAATATGATATCTGGGGAACGCCTTTGCTTCAGGGAGGAATATCATACTGATCACTCCCTAAAAGTGTCTTTGTAAAGGCTTAGGTAGAAATTCAAATTACGGATCGAATGATGTTTATGGTTTCAAATTCAAATGTAATCATAAGGCACGAAATCTTAAAATCTTTCGGTCTCTATGGAGTCATCTGATACTCTTAAAAGAATTCTCCATCTTAATTCGCCAACTACCTAATGTGAACCTTCCAGTTCCGAACCTTCCCTCCTTTTGTTTCAAAAAATAGCAATTCTCATGATAATACCGATGCTGTCTGATCATTTCTTCTCCAATTCTAAACTTGTAAATATACATCGTCCCCTTTTGTATATATATATATTTGAAACTCTCTCTCTTTCTCTATGTGTTTTATGAGCTCATATGGCTTGAAATAAAACTTTCAACTCTTAAAAAATGTAAGCGCTCTATCAATTTCCCATCGTAACTATATACTTTTGTTGTTATAAGCAGCGTGCTTTTTCGATTTTGGCCGGGGAACGAGGCAGGCTGAGATTATCGGCGAGATAATAGTTTTAATTTTTTATTAGTGAATTACTATCCATGTGATCAAATAATATTTATTTATCAAGCAAATACACCCTCTAGTCCACTATGAAATGAATAACATTCATTTTTGTTACTAGTTTTCTTTAGTTCTGCATCATCATTACGGACTTTGGGAAGCACGAAACCTACGTACGTGATCAATTTCCGTACATTTCACATTAAGCATCTTCCAAGTTTGCAGTATTTGAAGAAGGGAAATAATGCAAATAAAGTTTCTTTTGAGGTTACGTTTAGTTACTTTTGTATTTAGTTTCTTTTTATGCCGCTAACTGGACAAGTAATGTTCGTAACTGTGAAATTAATTTAAAATTTGTCCAAAGCATTATTATTTCAATGTGTTATTGCTGATATTCAAAATTTATTATTCTTTTCAAGGAACACTATTTTTTTATTAGTATTGGTTAAATATAAAGGTAACCAAAAAGTTATGTCGGTTTTCACCCACCAACTCCGAACATTGGCATGTAACTTAAGACGTACGTGGAAGATCAAAAATAGTCCCCATGAAGGTTGGCGACATTCTGCCAATGTTGAGGAAGAACATGGATTCCTTCGCGACAATACTTGGAAGGCCGATAAGCTGGGAAAGTATCAAGTACATTTGCTCCTCTACTAGGAATTTGAACTGGTGTTCTCTAAGATGATTGTAAAATCAATGGAACTAGTAACAATTGGACACTGCAATGTCTGCGGAGTGTGGCAGATGCAACAGTGATTGCTATTCAAGTTGCAGAATAGTTTCCCTGGTCATCCTAAAACGTATGGATTAGCATTGTCCTGTAACAGGAAGGCCAATTTCCGATTGAGAAGTGCTGGCCCCTAGAGTTTCGACTTTTTCTTGAACACTGACAGTACTGACAGTACACAGTTGTATTGATGCTCTGAAAATCTGGTAGTAATTTTGCATCCACGATGCTAGGAGTAGTCCATCAAACACAACAGGACCACCTTCTGGTGCAGTGCTGGATTCTGCTGTTTTCTAACCAATGATGACACCACCGTGGAACTTTGGACAGGACCCACTACTCATCACAAATCATCGTTTCCAGAAATAGCTTCTTCCTCAGACGAGGTAGCAAAAAAACACAACTATCTGCTAGTCTTGAATTCTGAACCGGAGTTAAATAATGTGGAACCCATCGACCCTACTTGTAGTACTTCTCAAGTTGATGAAGGTGCTGCCGAATGGTTTCTCCACTCACTCTGAATTGTAGTTCCAGTTCCGCACATGTCTGCCTACGGTTCGCTCAATTGCTGAATGAAGATTTTCATCTTGTTGTTCTTCATGCACTTGGTTCGTCTTCGAGTACTTCGTTACCGTCCTTCAACTTGTTAAATCACCGCTGCAATGTCCGCGTATTCACGACACCCTCACCAAAGGCATGGCATATGCTGCGGAACGGTGCATTAGCCTTTCACCCAAGATTGAATTCGTATAGCATATACACCGTTCTGACACTCTATGGAGGTCCCATGAACACTCTATCCTTATGCAAGTTTAAGGTGTAACTGAACTGCTATAACCAGATAGTATGCTGGATATACAAACACCAACAATTGACTTCGCTTCTTTTCATTCGCATTTAACTCACGGTATGAGGGCCAATTGAACACATACCCCAACAAAAAGTTGACAGAACTTTTTTGACGAGCTTTATATAAAGTAGTCTGTCTCTATTCACGTGTAGTAAAACATAACTGTTCGCTCATTTACACACAACTAACATCTAATATGGTTATTTCTCCCGCGAACATCCTACTAAAAGCTGCCCAAATCTTCAAGAACCACCACGTTGTGATCGCTGTTCTGAGCGTCACCCAACATACAGCTGTAAATGTAAAGCTAAGCCTCAGCCTCATCCAGCTAACCCTGAACTTGCTGTTCCTATACGTTCGGTCGATGCACCAACTCCACCAGCAAATTCATTACGTCATCCAGTTACTGTAGAAGATCTACTCCGTTTCCTCACTATTTCATTACAGAACATTCATCAATTTTTTCGCAACCATATTCTAACTCAAATAATGCACGCAGCCAAACTATTGTTTAATTTACAACTACATGCAACTTATTGGGGACCAACAGTGCATTTTCAAATCCAACCACTTGAGGTTTTTGTTTAATATGGATATTACAACCTATTCACTTATATTCTTTATCATTATGAGTTACAACTTACTTTTTCTTAAGATACGATCTCTGTTGACACATCAAGTACTCTTCACCCAGCTCCTTCAAGAAGAACAAATTGTCGCATTTGCACTAAATGAAACTTACATTGCACCATATTTAACGTGTTATATACCAAAGTATCATCTACTTCGCCACGACGCTCCAACAGGCCCACATCTCTACGGAGGCACAGCTATTGGCATCCGGTACAATCTTGCTTATCGTACAGTTACGATTCCACCTCCTGCACTTCACCTTCCCGAACACAACATCACGACGGTCTATTTTCGAGGCCGCACAGTTACCCTTGTCACCACTTACTATCGTCCAGGACGAGCTATTAATTATGATTTCTTCCGCCACATTGATTCCAATTTCCGGCATTACATTGTCATGGAAGACCTAAATTTTCATAGTACCTCACAATGTGACAAGGACAACTTTTTAGATTTTGTTCGGAAAGAAACAGGAGCTGAATTCCATAATTTACCGAAACCTACACGTCCTATCAGTTACACTACTTCTGATGTAATCATAATCTCATCTTCTCTCTCTCAGTCCATCCATAGATCTGTGCTAGACTCCGTAGGAAGCGTCCATGTTCCCATCAAAGTCGAACTTCACTGTTCTCCTAGCACTCAGCCTAAGCCCTCTCCTCAGAAGGTCTACTGCTACCAAAGAGCAAATTGGGAGCAATATCGTTCCGACTTAGACGCTGCAGCAACTTCATTCACTATGCCTAGCACACAATACGAACTCGATAGGACATTAACTGATCTAACTACAGCCATTCAGAACGCAGCACAACGTTCAATTCCAACAATTGAAGTTCAGTTACATAAACCTAAGCTACCTCCGCACTACTTACCATTTATTACAGCCTCACGGAGAGCTTTCCGTGAATATCTAACTACGGGCAACCTTGAAGCGCTTCGTCTTCAACGCCAATACTTAAGGATAACTCTTAACTATATCGTTGCGTTTAAGAAACACCACTGGATCTAAACTTTCAACACACTTGCTAATGAAGCACATTCTAGAAAATATTGGCGAAAATTTCATCAACTAACTGGTAGAGTTTCTCGTACACCAGACTCCATCGTTCACAACCATCAAGCAGTCCTTACGGATACAGACAAGGCCAATATCTTTGCTTCTAATTTTCAAGGCATTTTTACCCCACTACCCGGTTGGTATACAACAGACCGCTTACAATCAACTATCAACCGACATACCGATGCAGCTTCTACTTCCTGTCGACCATGTGCTGATCATACTTCAGAACCAAATAATCCTCTAACCATGGCAGTTCACCCCGAAACTATCACTAATGCACTTATAGGCAAACGGAATACAGCACCAGGCTTTACGCTGTTACATATGTTCTCATCAGACTGGCGTCTCATTCTTTTCTCCTTTTTCTTAGCAGCATCTCATTCTTTTCTGGATTTTTTCCGCTCGACTGGAAGTACTCCAAAGTTCTTCTTATCCATAAACCAAAGAAACCTCCATCAGTCTCTCATCTCACAAGTTGTCTCTGCAAAATCTTGGAACGAATCCTTGTACATCGCATGCACGACCATCTCAACTCACATAACCTTCTTTCAATTCACCAAGCTTGTTTTAGACCACATTTTAGCACTCTAGATCAATTATTCCGTCTCACCACAGCTATTTATAATCAGTTTAATACAGGATATCCTTCTTGCCTTGTAACGTTTGATCTAGAAAAAGCTTTTGACAAGGTTTGGCACCCTGGTTTACTATACAAACTTCGTAATTACCTTTTACCAACCTCGTACATCCGATTCATACACTCCTTCTTAATAGGGCGACTAGCTTACATCTCGATCAATGGAACGCTATCTCATCCAATCTTCTTACACTCTGGAGTACCACAAGGCTCATCTCTGTCTCCCTTATTATACTTATTGTACGTCGCTCATCTAGTCGTTCCTAATACCACCACAATATTCCAGTTTGCGGACGACACTGCATTTTTCACAACTGCCCGCACAGTACGATCTCTTAATAAAATCATGCAAGCAGCTATTGATGCATTCGTGCGTTGGTGTCATATGGAGGTTGAACATTAACTTTTCCAAAACACAAACCATAGTTTTCTTGCCATGTAGACGCCGCTCTAGAGTCCATCGAAATCCTAATCTACTTCGCCTTCAGGTTGATCTTACGCCTGTGCCCGTGTCAACTACTATTACGTATCTCGGTGTTATTTTTGATACTCATCTTACCTTTACTCCACATCTTACCAAACTCATAGGCCAAACACAAAACCGACTTAATCTTCTGAAACGGCTAGTTGGAACAACTTGGGGACTACGAGCACGTACCGTAATCAATACATATAAAACATTCATGCGAAGTACGTTAACATACGGACATACAGCTTGGATATCTGCACCGTTAAAATTCTACCAAAAAGTTGATATTCTCGAGCGCCATGCTCTACGCCTAGCATATCGTATAAGTCTGCCGCATCCAACGAGATTACTTTATGAGATGATCGACTTTCCGCCATTACTAAATCATCTTGAACAACTTCGTATACGTTTTATCTGCAAACCAATTGCTCAACACCATCCCCTGATGCTTGAAATTCTCCGCTACGACCGTGATAATGATGCACCGCCTCATTACGTTGATACTCCACTTCACCACTTCATGACACTATATCATTTACAGTTAGATAACGATCTGCTGGACCCCGAAATCTTTGCAGTGTATCGCCCGCGTGAACTTTCATCTCATAACTATCCATCATACGCACAGTAAGTACTTATTAACAAGGGCCTCCTCCGTCCTCATAAGTTCCTGAATCGCCCATGGAACAGAAGATAACTTCATTCGTCTGAACTAAGCTAGCATTCCAGTCATTGGATATTCCAGCGTTTTGGACAAACTTTCAAAGCTCATACGACTTGCCCAACAGCTCCAAAAATATCCATCAGCAAAGCGCACATTACTTACATTCAAAGCGGACTTCAGTAATTTCAAACAAGTATTTGATATCTGTACCTGCAAGTGTGTTAGAAACAAAATAATGGACAGACATTTGTGTAAATGCGCCATAAAAGTACCACAAATTGAGTGGAATTTCTGGGTAGATCCAACTTCGGGTCGGAAAATGATAATCGGTCCGATTGACAAGATTGTTTCGAGTTCACTTCAGAAAAAAACAGAGAGGAAGGACAAAGAGGAGCGGTTTAGGAAAAAGGATTTGAAAAGCCTAACTACGACTAAAACTACTGCCTGTCAGTTGAACTTTATGGAAGAAAATGAAGCAAGTGGTGTGGCCTTGAAAGATGAATCACCTTATGAAGCAAACACATCTGACTCTGAAGACACAGATTCCGAAAAACGGCCAGCACAAAATAGACATCAGTACCCAAACTTAATCCAAATGAAGGAAAGAACTGGCGTTAGTAACCGAGATGCTTGCAGATTAATTAATGCATGCCTGAAAGACCTGAAACTAGATAAACCGGAAAATATACTAGAACCAACAAAGTTGCGCAGACAGCGAATTTATAGGAAAGAAAAGGGAGCAGAATCTCGTTCGTTTGACTGGCGCAGGTTAATTTGTGTTGATTTTGATGGGCGCATAGATGAAACCAGACAATTTGGACCAGATGGAGGACAACTAACAAAGAAGGAGCATCACTACGGTATTATTGCATATTCTAGTTAGCAATACGTGGATCATATTGCTCCACAAAATGGCAAAGCAGAAGATATTTCAAATGAAATACTCTCTGTTATACGTGACACGGATTCGACAGCTACTTTGCGTGCTGTGGTTTGTGATGGAACAAATACAAACATCTGCGAATATTCTGGAATTATACGTCGACTGAAAACAGCTTTTAATCGACCTTTACAGTGGCTCATTTGTATATTGCATCTGAATCATCTTCCACTAAGAGAAATTTTCAAAATATTGATGGCAAAACAACTGGCCCAAAAAGAATGTTGGGGCATATCGGAAAGATGCTAAGTTTTGATCCACGGGATGTTCCAATAGTTGATTTCCAGCCCGTCACTGGAAATGTCAAGGAATATTGTGTGAATATCACAAAAGAATTTAGCGCTGATCAAAAGTATTTGCTGAAGGCTTGCATCGCAGTACAAAAGGGAAAGGACAACGCTGTTACTGCTGTTATAATTTTTTTACAAACTGCTTCTCCAGGTGCGAGGTGGTTGACTCTCGCCAATCGAACCCTTCGTTTGTTCATGAGCATAAGAAATCCATCCAAAAACCTATTGCAGCTTGTAACCTACATCGTTAGAGTGGTTCGAGACAAAAACCCATTCCAACTGCACTGATGGATCACGTAACTTCTATTTTATTTTGGAGAAATTTAGAAATTTACCCGGTAATGAGATGAAGGAAGCTGCAATATGATCTTTAAAGTTAAATTGTTATTTTGCCCACGGTGAAAATATTCTTCTTGCAGCTCTTGCAGATCCAGACTTTGAAGTAAGAAAAGATGCAGTAATCAAGATTGTTGTTGCAAGAACGACCAATCAAGCTGGGGTGAGAAAATTTTGTAAATCAAATATTATGATTCATCTCGAAGTAGAAAACCACTACAAGATGATTGATTGGGATGCTTGCGTCACAACGTTACCTCCACTTGTAAACTCAATATCAAATGAAGAATTGCTGTAAAAGATTGAAGTAGGACCACTGGAATTTACAGGAATTCAATGTCATTCACAAGCAGTTGAACGAATCGTAAAAGAAGTTTACAGGATTTCCACAACAGTTTTTGGTCATAAAGCCAGACATGGAATGATTGCTTCATCCGAGAAATCAAGAAGGAAATTTGGATATTAAGCCAGCGTTTCTGAATCAGATAATAACATAATACTTCTTTTAAAAAGTAATGCATGTTTTAGAACAATAAACCTACTGAACAGAAAAAAAAACTACTGTTTATCTTATGCCAATAATAGCTTCATTGTTAAGTCAAAGTTAGGACCCTTAAATCAAAAGATAAAAATCTGAAATTTTACATACGAAATTATCTTTACCTGTATCAACGTTTAGAACTAGAGACAAAAGCTTCTGTTTACATTCTTGAAGTTCGCCCTGCCCTAATAATATCAAATCAAGGCAGTAAAGAGTGGAGTAACGACATCTGACAAGTATCAGTAAAAGTATAGTTTGAAATATATTTTTTCATCATCAAAACAATTTTATAAAATATTAGTGGCTTGAAATTTTACTTTCGTTTCTCAATATACTGTTTTAGTTGCAACAGGCATAGCTTCATAACCGCATCCTTCCATTATTACTATTGTAATTAATGAATTCAATAGTATACGAAGAAATAATACAAGTTTATTGTACTTTACTTGTGACAACTGTCCCTATTTTAACCACAAAATTATAAGTTGATTAAATATTCTGTACACATATACGTTACCTCGTATTCTCTTAATTATAATCGAACTAAATAACTTCAATCAAAAGGCATATTCTTAGCCCCATGTATTTCCGTGAAAGTATGCCATAGGAAGTATGTTGAGGTCCCTTAGAGATTCAATTTAAAAATAAGTAATTATTGTACAGGCACATTACACAGATGAATTTCAGGTCAATAGTTTTTGCATCGCAGTCCCAATTAGACATTCACCTTACACATTACTGAAATTCATCATCATCTAAAATAGAAAAGAAATACTAACAGATAATTTGCATAACTTTAAACCAGAATAGTCTTATCACTTTCTTGTGATTAACAACAGAAATTGGTTGGACTTCAGTGGACAACACCTTCTCTTCTTGGGCCTTGAGTAAGAGGATTTATTTGTTGTTTCATTTGAAGATTATTTTTATTTATTGATGTGTTTAACGGTATAATATAAAAATACAAAATACCAAATTATAAAACAATCAAGGAAATGCAGCATACTGAATGCAATCAAGAGCTAAAGTGTGTTGCATTGATTTCTTGATTTTATTGATCATAAGAAGTCCATGAAAATGGTGAATTTTTTGAGCTGACCTGGAGTGGCTTTCAACTTTTGCATGTAGGTGCGTAGCGTATATATTATGTGGATCAAGTTTAAATCCTTCAAAAGTTGAAGCTTTTGATCATCGAAGGTTGTCTAAGGTGTTGAAGATGCGATAGTGCGTGATATTGTAAGCTCATGTTTTGAAGTGGATGTAGCAGTGTCTTGAAGAAATGCTGAATGTGAGATTGTCTTTACTCGTAATATTTCCCTTTCTAATTGCAGAATTTGTTCTTTTGGCAAACATCCGGAATAATTAGCAGGATGGGTCCATTTAAAGCTAACACATTTCGATGGTGTGTCTCAAGTTTTCTTTTCGCATTGGTATCCTAAAAAAGGGCTTCGCATATAACGCACCGAGGTAGAGCTCGGTAAGTTCCTTGAGAAAACCCAAATCTCTGACAGTTCAAACATTGCTAGTATTGATTCTTTTTGGTGGTTCTGTGCCAAATTTCATGTGTAGTAATAGTCTTCTTAAAAGGTTTCGGTAGCCTGTAGAGTCTTCCTTAATGTAATAAAGAATATTAGAAAATTTGGGTTTCCCCTTTCCATTCCGAATTTAATAATATTATTATTAAGTTAATACACACAAAGTTTATTGTAATTACCTAATGTAGTTGACATGTTGTGAGTAGGAAATTTTAATTCGTGATTCGAGATTGGAACTTTTGTGTAATATTTCGAACAATCATAAACAAATAAATAGTAAAGAATGAAATCAATGATTTCGAAATATTAACTTCTGAATGTATATTTGCTTAATATCAATCAGATTGGAAGTTTCGAATCATTCCTGTTGTCAGTCAATGTTTAACAAATAATTTACACAAGAAATAGATTTCATACTTATCTTGTCCTGTAAGTGGCAGATAATTATGAGACCTAAGAATAGAAAATACGGAAAGATTCTGATATTTATAGATGTTAATATATGGATGCACTGAGGAGTGTTCATGGGACTCTATATATTGTTAGGAGGGGTGTGAGCAATTAGACCTCTCAAGTAAATGTATATAGATTTCCTTTTAGTTCAAGAGTCGTTTAATATTCCACTTTTATGTATATTTTTGTGTCGCAATAAAGGCACCGTAAAATATGTTTTCTAGTCTTTGCCACAGAGGTACATATAAGTTTGTGCACGTGTGGATACGTACATGAAAAGTGCAGTTAAACGTTGACTCATGATATCCAGGGGCTACTTTAGATAAAATGTATTTGTTGTAATATATATTCACGATTCAAAACAGATATTTGGAACCAACTTCTTACAATTTAATAGTTATTACGAATAGAATTATTACATTAGCATATAAATGGAATAACTGTATTACAAAAAAAAACGGGTTATTTCTTTCTTAACTATGTGAGTGTATGTGGTTAGGGTAACTAATGTATTCGAATGTGGATAAAAAGTAATATTTTCGGGATGTGATAAATCTTAAGACACATCACGGCTCTCGTATAACATACTTTATTTAGACAAAGTAATACAGTGCAATTAGACCAAAAACAGGCCAAACCCGGACATTCAAAAAAAAAAAAAAAGAAAAAGAAAACAAGCCGAATCCCTTCATAAAATTATCATGATACTATTTTCAGTATCTCAGAGAACGTCCAAAAAATTCCGCGTCGAATTTCGTCACCATGGCAGCCCATTTGGATAGCCTATTTCCAAAACCAAAAGTTTTCATGCAGACTTAGCATTCACTTAAAATGACTATAATACAGGTTATAAACACAGCAGATATATGAACCATACCTCGTTGAAAAGATACTTAATTAGTTTTTCCTATTATATGAAAATTGAAGAAAAGGGAAAAGGAAGAGGGAAAGGGAAATTTAAAAAAAAATCTCACAACAGAAGTAAAATTGAGTTTTGGGTTTTTTATTACATTGTAGGGAGAATAAACATAAAATCTGTACAAAGTTATTGGCTACCCTAATTAAATTATTTGCTACACCCTAATGTTAATATATTCTAAAATCTGGGATTTTCAAGATTCAAGAATGCATCAAATTCCCTCTTGATCCATATGGTAAGATTGTTGCCTCTACATCCACAAGTTTTGAGTGAAGTTGTCATTGAGTTGGTATTTGCAGAGGTTTCAATAACCTCTAAAAAACTTAAATATTGGTTTCTTTGGAGAAAAGAATAATGGAAAATATCCTATAATTTCAGGGATATATATATATATATATATATATATATATATATATATATATATATATATATATATATATATATATATCCCAGGTTGAGACTTTTTCTAGTGATTGTAATATTGATTAAATTTTTAAATAGCGCATACTTATTCAATCACTTAGCTATCACCATCCTATGGAAGGCAATGGCGAACAACCATAAATTAACTTTGTCCTACCACCTTCGGATCAAAGGCCTGCATTCAGACAGAAAACTACGTCATCGTTATCACGAATTCAGCTAATGATCCTGCAAATTAGAATATATTTTGTAAAGTAAGAATTCCCAAAGTTTGTAAAACAAAGGTATTTCATAGTTAGACAAACTGAGAAGTTTTAATGCGGAATTTGGAGTTACCTGACAGTTCAAGAAGCTTTGATGAGATCTATGAAAAGTAGTGGTAGCCTCATCTAGGGACGAGGATTGTTGCTTCAACTATTACTACATGGGTTCATTCCATGCCTGCATATTCAAGAATAGTGAAGCTGTGGAGAAATGCAATGATTCAATCTCCGCCTCCTCCGAACACATTTTGACTTGCGAGTGTCTCGTGCAACCAGTGACGCCGAACATTTTTCTGTTTCATCAACAGACTCCGAGCACTTAAGCTAATGTAGATCATGTAAACTTTCATTAATATCTAAATATCATGAACTGATGAAGAAGTAAATTATGGTAAAGCATTGCAAGTTAGAATTGTTGAGCTAAAGAAGATTGAGGGAAAGCAAATTAAGTGAAATTCATCTTAAATGCAAGTAAAGTGTGAAGTCTTTCGGCTGCTTAACAAGATCAGTAACTGTTGATAATGAACCAATCCGTATAAACCCAAATTATCTTCTGTACTGCATGGAATGCACAGTTACCTTTGAAGAACAGTTGTGTGAGATCTTCAAATATTAAGTCTCTGCGTATCCTCGCTTCTTAGTTGATGAAGGAGTGCTAATAAGGAAAGGTACTAACTAATCGACAATATCCGTTTTGTCCTGAACTTCACCAAAGAAAATAACCAGTAGTACCGCAAAAGAGGGTGTATCCTACATAGTTGATGGTGGTCATCTCTTGCATCGTGTTGTATGGCAGCGTCCAAAAACGTTCAAAGACATATGTTAGCAATATACTACATACGTTGCTACTCATTACGGAAAAAAGTCTCGTCGTTTCTGATGGAAATAAAGGAGGTATAAGGACTAACGACGAGGAGCATCTGCGATAGGCAGGAAACACTTGCCTCATAGACATATAATTAGACGATAATATTGTGCAGTCGCCCCTTGTCGGTCTGAAGGCTCAGATTATATACTTAAAAATACCGTGATTGGGGATGACAGAACCGAGAAGTTGCGCCCAGGATTTTGTATACATTGAACTTAACAAAATACGAGGTACGGGATCCAACCTGGGTTGCATTTAAATAAAATTCAACACATACAAAAGAAACAGACTGTGATATAAAAGGGGATGAAAAGGGGTAAGAAGGGAGTAACTTTCAGGATAGGTTAATCTACTCGCACTTACTTGCAGGTCTGATCGGTGTCCTCTCGACGATTCCTCCAACAGGCCGACGTCCGTCTATCCTTCTGTTTGGCTGGCTGGTCGTTCAAGTAACCAAGGTTAAGGGTCAGCGAAACCCGGACTGAGAAACCAACTTTACGAAGACCGCAATTTTAGATGAACTTAAAACTTCTTCTTAAGAAGCAATACATCGTCGTAGATGGCTATCTGGCGTTAGCCGAAACAAAGGTGCTCTATAGGACAGAGCAAGGCCATTAAACGTAAATTTCAAAATGAAGTTCGCGGTCTACATTCTAACTCGTCTCTCGCTTCATGTCGACTGTCCCTTCCAAAAGTCTCAATTGATTTTGTATGGCCTTCTTTCCGGGTTCATGTCCTGGGTTATTCACTCTGATTTGCGTCTCGATGAAAAAAGTGCATGCTCGTAGATTAACCAAGGTAAGGTGATGATAGGAATGCTGACAGGGAAGAAATCTGTTATTTTATTAATTGAGAAATTACAAACGTAAGAAGTAAATGACAGACAGCAAAGGCAAACGAAATAAGAAAAAAAGTCGAAATGTGATTTAACTTAAAATGAGTAGTTATTGTTTTCACTGTAATGTTCTTTTAAAATGAAATGTCCCATTGTTACAAATAAGATACTTTGCCATGTGTCCAAATACACATATCTTCACATCCCCCCTGAAATCAAAGTCACGAATGAAAACATTTCGGAGACAAACAAAAAAATCACTTTTTGGAATTTCTGTTTAAAAAAAAAGCTTAAGCATCTTTGTAGTTTCATTCAGTCTTCATGATAAAAACACAGCAGCAAATATAGTCTGGAAAGAATCATATGATAAGAAATGATGAGTACAGCAGAAATGTTCACACACTAACACAGTTGATAGGAGAACAGTCAAGGCCAAATGACGTAAGCACAGCAACGTCGATGTTGTAAGCACATCATCACTAAGCATAAAATGTAGATCTGGAAATTACAGGTACAATGTCCTTACACATCACATAACTGGAAAGTTCATTCAGTACAAGTAGATTATAGGAGTAAGGTAGACAGGTATATAATAGTAACATCACAAAATTTAGGAGATACAGTCAATGACTGCCCAAAACACGTAAGATATGGGAGTAGGGACAATAATTGGATAATCTAGTGGTATGAAAAAAATCGACGAAAAATCAGGGGAAAAAAAGCAAAAGTAATAACTAAATCATATTCCATACGTATATATCTATATATAGTAAATAAAAACTCCAATTCCAATAAAATTGTAACTCTATAATCAAAATAATCATTACGCGGTAGAAGAAAAATTAATCTAGCTACCCATAGAAAGAATAAATAAAACAACACAAAAGAATGTTGATTTCAGGTTTTAGAAAAACGAATTGTGGAGAATTTAGTTCCACAATGACCGACATATTGGCAGAGTTATAGCCCTCTACACTGGCTATTAAAACCTTAAAAGAAATCAACATGACAGACTATCACCAAACATATTCCTAAATCCCTAACTAAAAATGCGCTAAAAGAAAAAGAGGAAAACAACTTTTTTGTACAAAAGTAAAAGCACGTATGCCCACAGGAAAATGTGTAATGAAGTCAAATCTTCAAATATACAAAAATATACATAAAATAAGCACAAATCTTCATCATACATAAATCCCAAGTCATCTTCATGATCAAATACACAAATTTATTATATACACTGCAGGCGATGAAAAATTGATCATTCCAAAAGATCACTAAAATCATGCAAGAGGTTGTAACAGTGTATATTCCTTTGAAAAGAATACATTGACTGAGTATGTTCCCAATAACTAATAATAAATCGTAGGATCAAATCAAAAATCCAGGGAAAGAAAAACTGCGTTCTTTTTACATCCACATTTATATCATAAAACGCATCTTGGAAAATGCAAAAAAAGTAAGAATTCATTTTTCATCACTATCATAACATAGATAGCATACACATATCAATTCATAGTTTCGTCTATTTCCCTAGTTTTCTTCTGCAAAACATAATGTATCAATAAGATGTTGATTTGGCGCCTAGATACTAATTTATTCAGTTTATAAGCTGTTGATAAGATGACTAAGAAAAAGAACGTGTTCTACAAAGTTAACCAACAGTTCTAAGTAACTGAAAAAACAATGATGTCTATATGAGTACTCCTTTTTCTCCTTATCTTCGTTGTAATTGTTATTGCCGGCAAAACTTAGAAACACAAACAAACCAAAACAAATTCCATAATGACATGGCCAGTGTCAAAACAAAATTCGTCACCAACTTCACAGATGTTCCTAATCCATCAAATCTTCCTTTGAGAACCGTATTCTTTTTTTCTTCTTTTTTAAAAAATAAACTTCATTGCAGAGAAACAGCTTCAGCTTCTTTTCCTTTTTCCAAGGGAAAATAGACAGGTAAAAGACGGTGATAGAGATCCCAATTCTCCTTGTCGAAAATACACAATACAATACGGTCTACGTTGTCCACATGATCATCTAAAAATTTTCGTAAACTCAACAATGCAATTCTCGCAGCAGGTTCCTTAGGGAAATGAAATGCACCAGCAGCGATGCAAGGAAAAGCCACAGTTGAAAACTGATTTTTCAACACAAAATCAAAACAATTGTTATAACAATTCTCCAAAGTCTTCTTGTTCGCATCTCTGTGACCACATGTCAATAATACATGATCAGCGGGGAGGTTATAGCCTGGAGCAATTTTCACTTGTCCTGGTTTCAAAGAACGTATTTTCTCACAATCTTTACGAAATTCTTCTCCTGCAGCTTCTTGGATACTTCTATCAGCTCCTCCTAATGGAATAAGTAATTCATTCGTGGGATTGACAACGGCGTCAGCTTTAATCATAGCAATATCTCCTCGAAAAACACTGATTTTCTTGTTGATTGCAGAATTGCCACCAAACTTCGGTTTCAAACCGGAACAATTCTTCCCTGTTTCAGCCCAAGTGGGTAATTGGTTGGCAATCACAATCTCACGAAGATTCACAGATGGAATGTTTTCTTCTTTTTCTATCATGTTCACCGCAGGATTAAAAACAATTTCATAGTGTTCTTTTTCTTTCTCTCTCTGTTTCTCTTCCTGTACTTCGGCACAGCAAGCATTCGCAGTAGCATCCTCTACAACGTCTTGTATATCAAAGTCAACATCATTATCTTCTCCCTCTTCCTCGTTTTCCTTCTCCTGTCTCTCGTAGTACTTCTTCAATCTCTGTACTGCAATCGAATCAACCTTGAATCTTCCTCGTGCAGTCTTGAGTTTAACAAAATAGGAATTTGGGTGGTCAATATCCTGAATGATTTCTGGACCAAAATAACGTCCCCTGAAAGCTCTGGTGGATCCTTTCTTCATGGTGCTGTCCAAAATCCATACCTTGTCTCCGACTTTGAAATTGGGTTTCGAATGACGTTTGTCATAAAATTTCGTCGCCGTCTTATGTCTCTGGAACCATTTATCATGGGCTTTGTCTCGTATTTCTCCAAGTTGCTGTAAACGTTCAGCATTGTCCTGAAATTGACAAGGGGTGTCCAAAATTGCTTCATGTAGCATTCTACATCTGAATCCATGCAAAAGTTCAAAGGGACTGTATCCAGAGGATAAATTGACAGTTAAATTGTGGGCTAACACAACAGATGGCAGCAGTTCGACCCATTTTCCTTGATCTTTATTACACAATGCAGATTTCAGTCTCTGTTCAATGTTTCGGACAGCTATCTCAGCTGTCCCGTTAGCGTAATGACCTTGAACATTTACAAATCAATCTTAGCTCCAATCATAGCACACAACTCCTTGAATAGATCACTTGTAAAACATGGACCTTTGTCTGTGACTAATTCTTTGAAAATACCGTATTTCAAAATTACATTTTCATAAAGAAAACTACTTACAGAAGATGCTGTTATATCTGCTAATGAACCACAAATAGTATACCGAGTAGCAGCATCGACAACGATAATCAAATACTTGTGTCTCAAAATATTACTCGAGGAGTACACCCCTCCAATGTCTACGAAAATGCGATAGAAGGGCGGCACTTGAGGATACTTTGCAATGTACCATAAGCAGAACCAGGTTTATTTTTGCTGGACTGGCAAATTAAACATTCTTTGCATTTCTGATAGATATATTGTTTCATATTAGGGAAATACACAGATTTCACTAAAATATCATATGTCTTAGAAAAGCCTCCGTGACTTGAACCAATGGCAGAAGTATGAGCCGCATCAAAAATTTTATAGCATAATGAAACAGGTACAGCAACTAAATATTTCATACCACTAGATGTTTTTGTTTTCTATACAAAATTCCTTCTTTAGCTGTGAAATAAAATGCTTGTGTTTCAATTTTGGGATTTTTCTTTTCCTTGTTTTCTAACCAATCAAAAATATCTTTATAAAACGGGTCCTTCATTTGTTCATCTCTGAGAGAAGGCTCGTCACTTAGCATATTGTTACACTCAGTAACAGTGGAAGAAAATACTCGAGGGTCTTCCTCATTTTGTTGCTCATCAGAAATGTCCCTGGGGGCACGAGAAAAACGTGAAAGTGCACCGGCTTCTATGTTAGATACCCCGGATATGTGTGTCACAGTAAAGTTATACTGTTCAATAAAACTAAGCCACCTAGCAAATTTACCTACATTTTTTGTCTGCTTTAAAAACAAAATACTCTTACAATCCGTTTTCAAAAAAAAGTGACGTCCTAGTAAAAAATAACGAAAGGATCTAAAGACATATATGATACTCGAAAGTTCAAGTTCATAGGGATGTCTATACTTCTCGCTTTTACTTAAGCTACGGCTACAATAAGCAATGGGTGCTAACTCTGGGTCATCTGGAGAGCATATGGGTAGTTTGAGCACGGCAGCCAGACCGCGTGTTGATGCATAACAGAACAAGTATACAGGGTGTTTCGGATTATAATGCATCAAATATGGCGATTTTATGATAAGGTCTTTAATTTTCTCAAAAAGCATGTTGTTGTTTTTGTGTCCACTTAAACGGTAAATCCTTTTTGAGAAGTGAGTTCAAAGGTTCCGCAATTTCAGAAAAATTAGATAAGAATCGTCTTACAAAGCTAGCTAATCCTAGAAAACTTTTCACATGTTTTTTCGTCTTCGGACGTTCATAATTACTAATGGAGTCAGTTATTTTCTTGGAAATTCGCAAGCCATCGTACGAAATATCTTGTCCCAAAACTGTTAATGAAAAATAAGCCAATTTCGTTTTTTCTGGTGCAAGTTTAAGACCACGTTCTCTAATTCGTTGAAATAACTTCTTGGTGAGATTGATAACATCCTCAAAAGTGTTCCCACCCCCAAAAAAAATCATCAAGGTACCAGAAAATTTCTTCAGATTCTAATCCTTCCAATGTCATTTTCACTAATCTGTTTAAACCAGCGGAACTAGTGATAAGGCCTTGTGGGAGTGCTGTAAAACAAAATGAACCAGCTCCTGGGATTGAAAAGGCAGTGACGTGTTGGTATTCTTCGGCGATTTTCCAGTGAAAAAAAACACTGAGCAAGTCCGAGCAGCACAGGTAGCGACACTTACTAAGACGCGAAAGAATGTCTTCTATCGAAGGTACAGGAAAAATGTCTGGTGCAATGTGTAGGTTGATCGCTCTACAATCCAAACAGAATCTATAAGATCCAGACTTCATTTTCACGAGAAGAATAGGTGCGTTATAACTCGAGATGCACCTCCTAATAACCTTTTGTTTGAGCAAAGTATCAATCTGTTTTTTAACTTCTTCTCTTAAGTGGAAAGGGATAGGAAACTGATCGGTGTGGACTGGGACGTTATCTAGCATTTTGATTTCATGTAAGTAACCCTTGGCCACTCCAAAATCATCCTCTGACGAAGAAAAACAATCTTTACTCCTCTATAACAGAATAAAACATTTGCTTCTGATCGTCCGAAAGTTGAGGGTTAATGTCCACACGCTTGACATCAAAACCGACAGGAAAGTTATTGTTGTCTCGTTTACTGGCTAAACCATGATTTTGAACACTATCTGTATCATTTGGATAATGTGCACCCGGCCTAATGCCAATAGCTTCACCTAAATTAAGATTTTTCTCTAAACACAACTTTTTGTTGGTTGGGTTGACTACTCTAATGACAGGATTAACAGGATCCACTCTAGACTCATTAACAAAGATTTCGGCTTTAGAACAGATTTTCTCATTGGGTTGCAAAACATTTTTAACTCCCACTAAATCATTAATTTTCCGAACGGGTACTGAAACACTGGAATTTGGCGGCAAAGTAACAGATTTCACCGTTATGAAATACGCCTGCATAAGGTTCGCTGTTTGTTCGGAAACTGTGCCTATAGCATGACTTTCAGGTAGCGCGTGATCAGTAGGTTTCCCAAACCTAACTAAATGAACTACGTGAATATCCTGGTTAATAGTGACATGTTGAGGAAGTAACCAATCCTTCCCCAACAAAACAGAAGATACAAAATTGTCTACAACTCTAAAAGTATGCGTAAATGAATAGCCGTCAATTTTGAACTTCAGCACAGCTAACGTGTTAGTTTCAAGTCCTTTACCCGAGATGCCACGAATAATAGTACGTCTTTTAACAAGTCTAGTGTTCGGAGGAAGGAGCTCCCTAGTGCAAATTGAAATTTGACTCCCAGAGTCCAACAATGCTTTATACTCTTTATTTCCAATAGTAATTTTGATGCAAGGCAGAATCCTATCCCTAACAATAGGCGTAGTTATCGTGTGGGTCTTAAAAGCAGGTCTCTCACCATTCCCTGAACTACTTCCGCTATGGAAAACATTACCATTGTTACTTCCCTTGAATTGTGCCATGTTGCACACTAATGCTTTGGCCGGAAAGTGTATTTTATTATTCACGTGAGACGTACTATGATTCTGTTTGCGCTTGTTCTGTTCGTTCTTAGGAATAACAGAAGTATTCGTCGCAGAGCTTATTCTATCATATTATTATTATTATTATTATTATTATTATTATTATTATTATTATTATTATTATTATTATTATTATTATTATTATTATTATTATTATTACTCTTACATTCAAAGGGACAAAAAGAAGAAAAAGAGTTACATTTCGGTTGATGAGGCGGAATAGAATCTACTGACTGTTGATCACCGCATTCTTTCTCAGCGGATAAGATATCATAATGCAAACGTGCAAGCATTTCTTTTTTTTCCTGTTGTTCTTCGAGAGTAAATGAAACATGAGAATTATCGCGCAATGAAACATCAGCTATCTTAGCGATAAATTCCGATGTACTAAACTACAAGATTCGTTCTTTCGAATTGGCTTTAATGAGCATTTTATAATTCACTATTAGCTCAGCTGACTGTTCTTGTAATAAAAACTCACATAGCGCATCAACGGATGGAAACGATTTGTTGCATGTAAGCTTAAAGTACTGAGGCAATAACCCTTCAATAAGGAAATTGATTTGTTGTTGTATAGGCATGGCTTTATCAAAACTAAGTATGAGATCTAACTTCTCATAAATGTACGACATGATAGGTTCTCCTTCTTTCTGATCTCTAGAACGAATGGTGTGTTCCGTCACCTTCTTAACTACAAAACCACCAAATAATGTGATCATTCGTCTCTTTATGTCTACATACGACAAGTTCACAAATTCGTCTGTCCTAGTTAAGGCTAGAAACCACGCTAAGTCTCCGTCCCTTAATAGATATGGAAGCAAATGACGCTTCTTTACTGCATTGAACTCATAAATGACGCAGTAAGATTCGAAATACTCAAAAAAACGAATGACGTCTTACCCATACTTGCCGTGAAAAAATGTGGGGCGCACAATAGAATTTAGAGACGTAAGACGAGCTTGTGCCATAATATAAGAATTCACCATTTTCTCTAAATATTTCTAAATAATGTAACTAAAAAGCACATAAAACAAAGTAACACAACAAATTGAGAGGGTGGAGGGAGGGTGGTAAAACAAATAGAATTTCATTAAATTCTAACGGTGGGCGGCAAACAAACTAAAGCAAAATAAATCGAGGGTCGCAAATATGTGTGCATCCACACAAATAAAAAACACATCTCCGCCATGTGCAGTCGCCCCTTGTCGGTCTGAAGGCTGAGATTATATACTTAAAAATGTCGTGATTGTGGATGACAGAACCGACAAGTTGCGCCCAGGATTTTGTATACATTGAACTTAACAAAATACGAGGTACGGGATCCAACTTGGGTTGCATTTAAATAAAATCCAACACATACAAAAGAAACAGACTGTGATATAAAAGGGGATGAAAAGGGGTAAGAAGGGAGTAACTTTCAGGATAGGTTAATCTACTCGCACTTACTTGCAGGTCTGATCGTTGTCCTCTCGACGATTCCTCCAACAGGCCGACGTCCGTCTATCCTTCTGTTTGGCTGGCTGGTCGTTCAAGTAACCAAGGTTAAGGGTCAGCGAAACCCGGACTGAGAAACCAACTTTACGAAGACCGCAATTTTAGATAAACTTAAATCTTCTTCTTAAGGAGCAATACATCGTCGTAGATGGCTATCTGGCGTTAGCCACAACAAAGGTGCTCTATAGGACAGAGCAAGGCCATTAAACGTAAATTTCAAAATGAAGTTCGCGGTCTACATTCTAACTCGTCTCTCGCTTGATGTCGACTGTCCCTTCCAAAAGTCTCTCAATTGATTTTGTATGGCCTTCTTTCCGGGTTCATGTCCTGGGTTATTCACTCTGAATTGCGTCTCGATGAAAAAAGTGCATGCTCGTAGATTAACCAAGGTAAGGTGATGATAGGAATGCTGACGGGGAAGCAATCTGTTATTTTATTAATTGAGAAATTACAAACGTAAGAAGTAAATGACAGACAGCAAAGGCAAACGAACTTAGAAAAAAAAAGTCGATAGGTGATTTAACTTAAAATGAATGAATTCTTTTCACTGTAATGTTCTTTTAAAATGAAATGTCCTATTGTACAAAATAAGATACTTTGCCATGTGTCCAAATACACATACCTTCACAATATTACTGTTATGTTAGGCAGACTGCATTTTTTTAAATCACAGCAACAAAATGAGATTCAGCCATCTTTAGAGTAAACATCTCCTGAAATCAGGATGCAAGGTACTCCTGGCCAAGGCAGATGTTGATATGCTGATTGCAACCACGGCTATTACAGGGGCCGAGAAAGGCCTTAGACCTTTTTTTACTGATGATCACAAAGATTTATTAGTTCTTCTAGTTTCCTTGTTCCAGCAGACATATCTTTCAAAATGATAATGCCAGGAAGACTTGCCCGACAAGATTCACCATATTGGGAGTATTCAAGACAATATAGAAGACTTCATTATAATTGTACACGGCTTCACAGAATGGGATTCAGTTTCCTCATTGATCAAAAAAAAAAATATCTGCTTACTAAGAGTTAGAGTAATAAGAAACCTAGAAAGAAAGAAAGTACTTTCAATATTGCTCCTGTGTAAGCTAAAGCTGTGGCTTAAGCTGGGGAAACTTTCTCTCTGTCATTGTACGGGTCAATGGATATCGGGACTTCGAAATTTTATTACGGAGCCAACTGTAAAGATAGACAATTGCCAAAAAGTCTATACATTTGCAGTTTAACTTAGCTGCACTTCGTCCTACAACAGGAACTATTCGTGACCATTCACTTCGAGTATTTAATCAAGTGCAGCAATGGGTGGTGTTAACATTGACACTTTGCGCTAGTGTTTGAGGATAGTCAATAGTTATCTTCAAACCATACCAACTTCGAAGTCCGGTGTTCTTGAATAATAACTACATCTTATCTCTTTTTCCTGCAATGTCGACTCTCATGGAAATTCTGAGAACCGGATAGGTAAGTTAAAATGCTCAATCATGTTTGTGTACTGCGTATGTCATGGATGTACCAACAGGAACATAGAAGATGAAATGGAAATAGATGGAGATTTGCTGGTTGCCGGAAAGGATATCGAGGGAGAGATATTCCAAGATGTTTACTTACAACTTACTTTCAAATCAAAATCATCTAAGTTTGAAACATTTATAACATAAAGGATTATATTTAGGGCCTTTTACTAGCTCAAATTTTACGAATTTTTATACGTTATTAAACATGATATAAAAAAAATGTATACATGTAAAATTCATCGACATTAAACTGGCTTGCTAAGAATATGGCAATTTTTTTAAAACCCTCAAATTTTGGGATATTTCCTTCCCAAAAACAGTCAACATTGGGATTTGTAAGAGATATTGAAGCCTTTTAAATTCTTATCCATTGATAACTTCACTCAAAACTTGTGGATATACATGTGGAAACTTTACAATATCTGGTCAAGTGACGAACCTCCGACGCGGAATTTTTTGGGACTTTCTCTGAGTTACTGAATATAGACTTAGGATTGTCATTTTAGGAGAGGTTTCGGTTTGTTTTATTGTTTCTTCTTCCTACAATATTATAATTTAAATCCCAAAACCCAATTTTTCACTTCTGATCTAAGCAATTTTGTAGAATTTTCTTTTTTCATTTCGGGAAAATGTAAATGTCTTCAATTCTCGAATAATAAGAGTAATAACAAATAATTAAATATCTTTACAAAGAGATAAGTTCATATCTTTGTTGTGTTTACAACCTGCATTATAGTCTTTGAAAGTGAATGCTAATTCTCCAGGAAAACTTTTGTTATTGAAATTAAGCTATCCGATAGGGCTGCCAAAGTGACGAAATTCGTCGCGGAATTATGGGGACTTTCTCTGAGTTACTGAATAGAGTATCATTGTCATTTTACGAAGGGTTTCCAATTATTTTACTGCATCTTGTCCGTACAATGTTGTAATAAAAATCCCATAACTCAACTTTTAACTTCTGTATAGATTCATTTTATAGAATTCCCCTTTTTCTACTTTCGGGAAAACATAAATTTCATCGATTTTCATACTACTTATATAAAAACAACACATTAAGTATATTTTCAACGAGGTATGGTTCATATCTCTGCTGTGCTTATAACCTGTATTATAGTCATTTAAACTGAATGATAGTCTGCATGAAAACATTTGGTTTTGGAAATAGGCTATTCAATATGGCGGCTATGGCGACGGAACCGGACACCAGATTTTTTGGGACATTCTCTGAGTTACTGAATAGAGTATCACGATTATTTTAAAAAAGGTTTCTGTTTGTTTTTGAATGTACTTGTTCAAACCTAATTGCACTGTACTAAAGATGAAATAAATCTAGACGTTATTGATTAATTATTGAATATTTTGGTAGTAGCACATGATAGAGGAAGGTTTTACGAAACACGGATTTTTAGTCATTACAACTCTTTTGATTTTTTTTTTCAAATGAGCTCTTGAGTTCTTTCTTATTTATGCAAGATTGGGTTGAATTTGATTCGGGGCTTGCAAGGGGCAGTCAATAGTACTCCTTTCTTTCGTTACTTCATCTCATATCAGAGCGCAAATCCCCTTTATTTTTACTATTAGTTATGTTTCTAACCATTGTATTATGTGAAACTATTGACTTTTCAGAGTTTCACGACCCAACGATTGGGAAATGGCTAGGAGGTGTCGGCCTAAAACCAACTTGTTATCACAAAGTTACTTCTATTCTTCTACTGTACTAGATATTTTCGTTCCTTTTGAACTGCTTCCCTCATGTAAGTGCATGAACTTGCACCTATTTGCCAAAGCACCCCCTTCCGTGTGGCCTTATGTAAATACCAAACGTTTCGATCAAGGGAGATAAAATTTTGGCTTAAAAATTTGACGCTAGTCCCAACTTTCTGTTAGGGCTTACTACCATCTATCTTCTGTTTATAATTTGATTATAATGTTTAGTTGATATTTCTTCTACTTTTGTGCTATTACTTCTTCAAAATATTTCACTGTTGCCTCCCCCTCTCCTTCTGATATTTTAATGGTTAAACTGGACCCAAATTATTTTGGCTTTCCTTGGAGAATTATAAAATCATTTTCCATACTGGTCATGAAGAGTGATAATCCCGTTTTTCAGACATTGTTGAAACACTTCTAGTAAAAATTCATTTTTATAGTCAGTAGTTATGGCCACTTTAGGAAAAGAGAATAATGATCTTTCACTTTTCATATAATAGGATATAGCTATCAAAAGCGAATCAATGATTTTTAAATCCTTTTACATAATTACAATAAATTTTATTATTTTTTCTATTAGTACAGAATTCCTGAAATAGAACGAACAAATTGTTTAATATTTACAAGTGCGCTGAGGCATGTACTGTGCAGAAGCAGTGTGGATGACGACAGTAATGTAATCAAGAGACTGATACATTTCGTGTTCGGATGTTGGAGGAGAGACATGATGTAACTGAGTTTGGAGAGATATACGGAAGCCATGTCTGTCCGATTTATCAAAACGAAGTATAGTGCGATCTAGCAGTGGTGAAGTAATAGTATGATGTAGAGATGTAACAGTAAGGTGAATAAGATTTGAAATCACTGCCACGACGATCAAATTGAGTGAATTTATGCCGTCTAGTAGATTCGAAGAAGTAATGACTATATCGGGCGATGTGTTACTTGGACGGCGCGCCGGTTTGGGCAGATCGTGAAAAAATCAGTAGTATGAGTACAGAAAAAAGTTGGAAATAATGCTATTGAAGCACTAATATCAGCTAAAATGAGTAAGTGTGAAATTGTTAGAATAGTAGACCGGCAAAAGAAGTTAGGTGGTGACGATAAGGAAATAAGGGTTTGAAGTCGATGGCAACACTTCCACATACCGGCCGAACTGGTGCGGTATTATCATTGCTAAGAAGAGTATAACATGAGATGTGCATTTTCAAGTGAGGTTTAACTTGGGTTTCGTTTTCAGGAAGCAGTGAATATTCTCCCCTACCAGAAGTTCTTTGAATAAAATTCTTTTGCATGAGAGATCAAATGTTGAAAAACAGAAAGTGAATGATTATATGGACGAAAAGAATTCATGTGCAAGGGACACAAATGAAGAATCCTAGCACAATTCATTGCTGCTTCCGCTCAAATGATGTGTTCACAGCTCAGGCAAAGTATTGTTCAGTAAATCACATTGGTGTAAATAAAATCGTATATAGATTAAGTAAATGGAATCCCTTAAGTTAAAATCTTCAATAGGTCAATACGTTATTAGCAGGCACAAAGGATTAACCTGAAGGTACCTCATGTAAGGACTTCCCTTTATAGTTTGCGAAACCTTTCTTTCCATTTACCTACCTAGATATTTAGAGGTAGGCTAGGATCATAGGCTACGGGATAAATATAACATATAAACACATCATACCCAATTTTAAAACTAGCAGAAACAACTATCTGATTATCACAAAGATTTGATGGTTTTACCAAAGTGTGTTTATGTGTACTATGTCCTGCCTGAATTTCAAACATCTCGGATTAATTGTTCAGTCAAAAGCAATTAAGAACATCTGATTTGACTTCGCAATGCTTGTGTTGGATGCTTAGAAGAATGCATTATCTTTCATGTGGAAGAGTAAAAAACTACGGGTCTATGCCAGAAATAGCATGAATGGTTTCAAAATAAAAACCTGATGAATTCCGTACTTGTACTTTAACTCTTACTCACAGCGAGCATCTTACACTTACACACAAATGTGTTCCCCACCAATAAGGTTGACTGGAATAAAAACGAACAAAATTCAAATTTAAGACTAATAAGGAGTGGGGACGAAAGTAGAGCTAGTTATAAATCTAAGATATGTAAGATATAAAACGTTAAGTTGTCCTGTTTCTGAGATATAAGACAATGCTATCCTCACGACAGAATGAGGTCCGACGTGAGCTGCGACGATCTCTTCTCCTCTGCCTGACTAGATCTGATCCAGATTTACGAAAAAGACAAGACTTTATTACTTTTGAGCGCAACTGGTTGTTGCCTTTCCTACGTGGTTTCTTTCTAATGAAAATCCAAATTCAGCTCGTTGACGCCACAAAGTGGGCTCAGTGCAAGTGCACTAACGACGGCTTTTTCCAAGTTGGTCATCGACTGGCAGCACGCTGCTCTCGACGCTGTGACAATGTCGCAGAAAACCAAGAGTATTGAACCTGATGACATGTAGTATATACAGGACCACTTAGCAAAAATAAATAGCAAGAATTCAAGACAGAATGTAAACAGAAAAGTGATGAGAAAGTTCCAAAAACTTTTAGGCAAAGGAAGAAGTCGCTGACGCACTAAGTTTATTGTTTTTTAAAACATTTACATTCATGCATCAATTGATGCTTGAGACTACAATTTTTACGAAGAATTTTCCTGATGGTGACGAGATTCTAAAGTAGTAGGATATGGTTACTTCTGGCGCATTTCCCCTCCACGACCCTAACTACCAAAAAATTATGAACCCACCACTAACCAGTACACTTTAACGCAGAAGGAACCAACTAATTATACAAAGTTACACGGCGCAAAGTATTTCCATAACTACAATTCTAAAGTGAGATTGAATATGCTTTAATGACATTTAAAATCATAAAAACTTACATCTAATAACTTATAACTTATAGTGCTGTCTTTGATTGAAAAAATAGTTTTTGTTTGGTCCAAATCGGTTCAGAAATAGCTGAATTATAAGAAGATAAAGTTTAGTATACTGCATAGGCTTTTATAACATTTAAAATCATAAAAACTCTATAACATAAATAAATTTTCAAAGCAAAAAGCAGCAAAACCTGTGCACAGGTGGACCTGAGAGGACTTACTTCTTTCTCTTATTTGTTTGTTTGGTTTGCTTTTGGCTGCCTCTCAGGCTCCTTTTTCTGTTTGTTTCTCTTTCTGTTGCTGCTTCTCTTGTGCCTCCGTTTTCTTTCTGTTGCTGCTTCTCTTGTGCCTTCGTTTTCTTTTCCCGACTAGCGCTAGTCTCCATTCACGTCAACTCAATCTGATTTGCTTGGCTTATAGACGAGAGAATGAAAATCCTTCTTCTGGCTTGGAGGCGACTCGAACCTGCGACGACCAGGTGAAAAGTGGTGAAAATCGGTCCATATATATGAACAAATAATTCTACAAGTAACGCCATCTATTAGCAAAGTGATAAACTACACGATATGCAGCACTATCTACTGAGTAAGTGAGTAACTTCTTAAAATGCCCACCTAGCTAGTAAATATAGCTAAAACATCAATGTTCAAAAAGGAAAAAATGTCAGTGTTGCCAACCCACTTACCAAATATTATAGTGTTTACCCAAACTATTTTTAAGAGGGTAGTTTTACGCCCCCATAGTTATAATGTGCTAACTCATCAAATAAAAAAGTTGGCAAATTTCAGAAAAAAATTATGACTTGGTATACACTGCAAAAATAAAAATTCAGATATTTGAAAAATAAAAAATACTAGCATAATCTCCAGAAAATTCTAAGACTTTTTTAAAGAATAACATTTTCCCGAAAACTCAAAAATAAAGCGTCAAAAAATTCCCGAAAATTTTGAATTTTTTTTAAAATTTGCTATAACTTCACCGAATATTAACCGATTTTCAAAATTCAAACGACAATCGATAGACTTAAAGGTACTATTTTTTCGCGTATAACTGGTTGCCTACCTTTAAGGATACGATTCCAATTTTTAATAATTTCACTAATTATTGTTACTTTTGAAAAATAAAAAATAGTACCATAATCACAATAAAATTCGAAGACTTTTTTAAAGAATAAAATTTTCCCGAAAACTCAAAAATAAACCCGTCAAAAATTCCCGAATTTCGAATTTGCTATAATTTTATCAAATATTAACCGATTTTCAAATTTCAAACGGCAATCAATAGAGAAATAAATTGACTATCTAATGAACGTCTTACATATTACATAACTCTAAGGATATAATTACGAAAACTCAAATAAACCCCTGATTTATACATGTATCTTTAAAATTTAAATGACATTATGTTCTTTATATCCAAAGGTCTTAGTTTTTATAGTCTTGATACTATAAAAACATGTGTACACTTAAAACATACTTAAAATTACAAGTTCGGATACTGATAATGGAATCTTCTGCTAACCTCGTTCTCTATGAGAAACAATGACTTCTTAAACTCAGTTCATTGATCGTAATTCAAGCTGAATAGACAGCCGTTAATATCAAAAACAACTTGAACTTCGGTTTGCACATTTTTCACAATTACATTGAAATTATTAGTAAGTATAAACTTCTTTTGGGGATCCATTCTAATCACTCCATTTTTTTACTTCTGAAGACATATTTTGATCATTTTTGTTATTTTTTGGATTTACAAAACCGATCCTTATTTGAAATTTACATACAGAACTCAACAGTTGGATAATTATCTTTTAAACCAGTGTATTTGATTTTTATTCCATCTTTAACGATCTCATCAATCATTTTATCTGTTAAGTGTTTTGTAAATGTAGGTGTAAGAAAGACCTTAAACTCCTCACGCTCAACTAAAATGTTCTTTCCAGACTTAGTTTTAATCTTTTCCATTTTCACAATCTTATATTCTACATTAATTCTAATTCTCTTAATCCAATAACTTGTTTTTGTTCAAGACTTCCAAGTTTATTTAAAAGTTCAATATGACTCACCATCGTATTTATTATATAGAAAATTAATGAACACTCTTCAATTTTTATATTCACCAAAATATTTTAATTATTTTTGTTAATTTTTATGGAAAAACTTCCATAAAACAATACAAACATACATTTAACTATCTGAAACTCTTCTAGTACTTTCTCATTCTTAGGATCATATGTAAAGTTCTTTTGTCCAATAAAATCGCATAACATATAGTATTAGCAGCTACAGCTTCTGCAAAGTCTACTACAATCTTTATGTTTGTTCTCTCATTTGCCGATACATTCGTACTCTTACTACAATTAATCACATACATTGGTCTGTTATCTATAAACTCTTTAGGGCCATAGTACATTTCGGTATTAC
The DNA here is from genome assembly GCF_964235325.1 of Thermobia domestica. Taxonomy (NCBI): domain Eukaryota; kingdom Metazoa; phylum Arthropoda; class Insecta; order Zygentoma; family Lepismatidae; genus Thermobia; species Thermobia domestica. Next base: position 190,112,185 of record NC_137457.1, read on the forward strand.
CACATGTTATTCTCTTAAATGCAGTATAATCTTCATACATCTTAAAATAATCCCTCTTAGCAATATCTAAGTTACTTGATTCTTTTGGAAATACCTCATTCCTTCCATTCTTAAGATAGATATTCTTTACCTTATATCACAGATAATAGATATTACAGATCACAGATAATATCACCATAATATCACATTTAATGTGATAATTTATATTGGTAATTATCTTGATGATTAAGGTTATTCAGTACCTATTTATCCATATCTATCACTTACTCGTGCTTACCTCGGTCATATAGTATTTACTTACTATGTGAATACTAATACTCACTCAACCTGACGTAGGAGAATGGGGTTATAGTTATTTATGAGAAACAATGACTACTCAATAATCTACCTTTTGCTATCTCATTTTATTATGTGATCTTATCTACACAAGATGTGGGTGTGACTCTTACAGGGCTATTCTAGACCCGATAATGACAACGGATTAATATGTGAGTCACCCACTTGTAAATAGATTATTAGCATTATCTCAATGTTCTAAATAACAGACGTAATTATCCAGCAGCAATACATGGATTGATAAATAAATCAAGAATGCATAGCATTACAATAGAATACTGCTGTTACAATTATTATTGTTACTGTTATTATACTTCTACTCGGGTTTATCATAACCTACGGTTACGAGGACTGTGAGAATTGCATTGCCTGACCATACTGATGTGTAAAATTAAGAAAAACCATAAAATACACAACTTACATGTTCTGGTCCATCAATACTGTTGATTTAACCAAGAAGCGTTAAGACGAGACGCTCGCGTATACTCGAGACGAGACTAAACCGCGTTTGCAGATGCGAGCCAAGACCGACCGAGACTCGATCTAAGACTGAACAAGGCTGAACGTGACTGAACGAGCCTGCATCCAAAACTGAACACCCTGGTTTAGAAACCAGGAGTTTTTATATTTGCCTCATTTGTTATTTTTTTTCTCATGTCCTTCCGGGCCAGTACATTCTAGACTATGAAATAATAGTTTTGTGACGTATGCATAGAAAACACATCTTTTACACTTTCACTGAAGAAATTGTTTAGTCGTATGGGTATTATTCAGTTTCCTGGTGTTCTTCTTCCTGTTTCTAACCAAACCAATAATAACTTATTTTTCACAGTTTGGTATTTTTCCGGGTGACATTCACTTTTAATAATAAAATGTATAATCTTCGAAATTATAAAAATTTCGATCAATCTCGATGATCCCGTGATATTCCCCCACTTAAAAAAATAATACTGAGCAATCCTGTAATGGATGCCCAAAGTTGTGAATTTCGATCAATCTCGATGTACTCGTGATACTTACAATGATCAATCTTACTTGCATCTGCTGTTTGTTTGCCACTTCTATCAGTTTGGAACATTACAACTACGAAATCAGGCATATCAAATTGTCTAGAATTAAATTGAGTAGTAACATCCAACTCCAAGAAAGAACCTACAACAGTCTTCTGAACACATTGATAAGTATGGAATGAAAACATGATTTTAGGTTCTTTAAGAATATTCAATTTTAACTTGTTTTCATAATTAGATTCGTATTCAACAATGGGCATTCTTATCTCCATACTTTTTATTGTTATTTTTCCATCATGAGGAGCTGCTGCATCTGCTCCTGATAAAGTCCATTTGTACAAGACATCGTTATTGTTGTTGGTTTTTGTAAATGTTATTCTCAATCCACCTTTCCACATAACCTCTTTATAATCACTTAAGAAGCCTGGAATTAATCTTAATGGGTACAAAACGCTAAAGTCCTTTCGTAGACCAAGTTTATCATCTGTTTCAGATCCTGCTTGTTTTAGATATTCAACTTCTGGTTTGGAAATTCTTAATGTTCCAATAGCTGTAGATGTTATTCCAGGTAGTTCAATCTTATCTATAGCAACTCCATGCTTTCTAACCTCAATTTGAGAAAAGAAGAATGGTAAGAAGTTATCTAGAAGTTTTATAGTATAATTTGCACCAAATGTTCCTCCAACTGATGCACCAACAACTTCAAAAGTCATATGACAATCTGCTTTGTGTGGATGTATGAAGCCATCCCCCACATCGAAATCAAACTCAATATCTTTGTTAGCTTCGTTCAAATTATTAAATGTTCTTGTGTTAGCTTTAAAGCTCTGTAACTCGTAACTCTCAACACTATCCATTTATTATAAAGAAAATCTTGAAACAACGCTTTTATGGGATATACCCATAAAAGAATCATACATAATAACAATTAAAAACTTATAATCCTCATCCTAACTTAACCTTAGCATTCATAGCAGTACCAACCCCAAAAGCAGCTAATCGTTCACCAATTGACGCATCACTACTAAATGCTCTTTTCCATGCTTTAGTTTCTAGTTCCTTATCTGCAATATGTCTTGACTCTGTATCTTTATTGTCTCTGTAGTATATATCGTGTTCTTTACAAGCCTCATCTAATGGGTTAATACCTTTATCACCTCTTTCTAATCTTTCTTGGAGCTTAGTCCCAGGCCCGCAAAATCTAAAACCTGGAATATGTAATTCAAATGGAAGTTTATTAATCAAATCATTTCCTAATCCTTTTCCAAGCTTCTCATCTTCAAGAATCGTGGTGGTAATGTATTTAAGATCTTAATCAAATAACCTATACCTTTTGGATCATTAGGAATAAATTGTGAAAGCTTGTTATTAATCATATTCACTATACCTACTTTTTCATTATAAAAGTTATCATTTCCAGCCTTTTCTTCTCCATCTATAACTATTAACTGATCAATTAACTTTCTCACATTATCTATCCATATATATTCTTTAGGTATCTCGGTATATTGTTTAATTCCTTCCCCAGACTTTGGTGTTTTCTTTCTTGGTGGTGTTGGAGGTAAAGATGGTCTAATATAATTATCCCAAATAGGCTCTATAATATTAATGTACTTAGAACCTCTACTAGATGTTACTTTTTTATCTCGATTATATTTTTGGAAGGCAGCATCTGATTCTATTATTATTTCCTTGTACTGTTCAAAATTGTCATCATCATAATCTTCAATGGTTTTATTAGTATTCGTCGTTAACTATTCCCATAGACCTTCTGTTCCTTACCATTAATTATCAAATCATCGCCATTCACTTTAACTTCAGAATTTCCTACCTTATTTATTATTTTTCCATCTTCTTCTACAGTTCTTATTCGAATACACTATCATTTCTTTTACTATAATATTTCGTTGCAATCTTACCAAATGATTGGGCTTTTGCTAAAGGCTCTACTCCTTCGACTTTGTCTTTAATTTGTTTTCTCATTTGTTTTATTTCTCCCGTTATAGGTGTATCACTACTACTTGGAGAACTATCATAAGTTATCTTTTTAGGTGTTTCTAGTATACTAGGATCTATCGAATCCGTCTTATGTACAACTGGAACAAGTTCAGTTATTAGATTTTTATTTTGTTCTGCTACTTCTTTGATCTCACTTCCCAAGTTTTAATAGCATCAATTACAGGTTGCTCTTGTGTTTTAAATTTATTGTATATACCTGCTCTTTCTTTCTTCCAAGATTTGAAGCCCTTTATCAAGAACTCCTTTAACTTGATATTCTTATTAATTTCTTTCTCATCCATTTATTATATAGAAAACGAACAAACGTCAATAAACGTCAATAAACGTCAATAAACGTCAAACGTTAAAACGAACAAACGTGAAAAAACATCAAAAGTTTATAAAGTGTTTTATCTTGTTCCTGTACTTACCATTGTTTACCTTCCTTGTCATATCAATTACAATATAACCATAATCTCCTTGCCAACATTTTGAGCATAACTCTTTAAATTTATCATAAGACATATCTCCTCCAACAAACTCATTATACACATGTTTAAGATTAGTATCATCTTGTCTAAATATGCATAGGAAGTTAACGTTATCTCTTATAAGCTGTTTAGGTACTTTTGAATATGTTTGTGCAAGATAGAAACAGTGCAAATGTCTATGTCTACCTCTTGTAAAGTAATTTCTAACAGTATCTTGATTCTCTAAAATGTAATCGTCAAACACGACAGAGTATTTTCACATTCATCAATAGGTGCAATAGAATCATTACTGCTTAAGAACGTTGCTATATGCTTATTGAACTTTAGTTCTGCTTTTTCAAATCGGTCTTTTAACTGCTCATACTTTGGCTGATTCATGCTTTTAGAATATATATAGAAGTAATTATTGTTTAACCAACCTGGCTGTAATAAAAAAATTAAATAGCAAAAACGTCTTACCACACCCAGATGAACCCACGATAAGGCATCGAATATCATCAGGTATAATCTCACCATTTCTTTTCTTAACTGTTGTTTCTTTTATCATCTCTTTCACATCCCAATTAATAGTTTTCTTACTCATTTATTATAGAGAAAATCGTCTCTTTTATCGTAAACACAATCTTGAAACCGCTCAGCCTCTTTCTTTTTTGACTTCATGATTAGAGAGTACAGGTCCGGTTCGTTGATGAAGGTTGTGTGAGGTTTGGAAGGGTGTACGTATTTTGGACACTCGTAATTTCCATTTCTTCAAAACTATTCTGAAACTTTGGTCTTACGTTATATTTAAGGACTTGACTTGTATTTACATAGCCTTATATCTTTAGGTTGTTCTCTGATCTTAAGCAACGTATCTTTTATATATTCGTTATCCATTTCACCAATTAATGTTATTATCATCTCTAACTGTTCTTTAAATGAGTTAATACAAGTGACAATGGTTTTATATTCATCTTTTCTTTTGCTTATGTTTAACTTAGAAGACAAACCTGTTATTATAGCACTTCCAGTTGCAAGAGACGTTGTTAATATTGAGTAAATTGTTACAGGTATAAAAATATTAATAAACCCAGTTGTTGCAGAAAGTATAACTGATAACATGATCAAAGTGTAGTATGCATATTTAACAATTCGTAGTTTTCTTTTTTTCTTCTTTAAACTATATTCTATCTTTTGAATGACATCTTCTATTAACTTGATTACTTTCTCTGTTGGAATATCTCTAGGTAAATCAAACTCATTCATTATATAATAAATGGCTAAGGTATTTAAGTTAACGAGTGATACTTCTGTTTTAAAGAAGAAACTCCATTACGAATTAGACAACAGTAGCAAGTATTTAAGTATAGGACTAGTTGGGTTTTACAGTACATATCTAACTCCAAACCTTACACATAATGCATCGTTTTACTATGGAGATGAAATTGTTATTATACCAAATGGACAATACAGCTTAAACAGTCTTAATGATTATTTAAAATCTCGCTCCATAAACATTACGTTAAAAGAGGATCATATAACAAATAGAGTAAAAATAGAAACAGGTGATATTGATATCACAATGGTAAATTTAGATACTGTTCTTGGATTTAGGTATTTTGAAGTTTTAGAAAAAAACAAAACACATATTGGAAGTAGGTTGCCAAAGTTTCATCCGTTTGATACTATAAATGTTCACTGTAATATAGCAGATGGTATGTTTGTTAAAGATACAGAATACACACATAGAGAAACAGAAATTATAGCGTCATTTAAAACAGATGCCGAGTTTAAACATAGTATTATTTATGAGCCTTCTTATCCATTATTTTTCCCTATATCTAAAGACAAGGTTGACAATTTTGAGATAAGGATAACAGATGAGAATGATTCCTTAATTGATTTTGGTGGAGCTACAACAACTGTACTTTTACAAACTAAGATTTTCTCTTAAATAAATAGGAAGATGTGTTCTACTAAAGGTTGTATGTTTAGCGTTCCTTACAACGAACTAAAGGATTTAAATATCGATCATGTATTAACAAAGAAACAACTTAGTGATAAATCTAAGAAAATTAAAGAAGGTAAAGGAATGGATTTAACTTTAACTACTGCACAAATGAAAAAGATTAAGAAAGAGCATATGGGTGGTTTTATTTTTACAATTTCAGCCATTTTAGCAGTTTTAGGAGCAGTTGGCTCATTAGCAGGTGGTGCAGCAGCGATTACTAAAACTGTACTGGATGCTAAGAAGAATAAACAAGAACTTGAAGAACAAAAGAGACACAATATGGCCATGGAAGAAAAGCAGGGAACAGGTAAACCAAAGAAGTCAAAAAACTAAAACCATTGACCAACTTCGATATAGAGAGTTTGGCTAAAGAATTAAAGATAAAACGATTTAGAGGTGTATTTATGAGTGATGAACTTCCACAAAAACGCTATGTACATGAGTGTGGTGTAGTAACCTTCATAAATCAGAAAACATTGGTACTCATTGGATATGCTATTGGAAAGATAACAACATAAAGTACGTGTTCGATTCTTATGGTGGTGTTCCTCCTAAACAGCTAGTACAATATCTTGGTATCAAAAACTTATTTTACAATGACGAACGAATACAAGATTTTAATTCAGTTATATGTGGTAATCTTTGTGTTAAGATTTTAAATCTTCTAAATCAAGGGTATTCTTTTAGTGACGTTATGTATATGATTAAAAATGATTAAGTGCTTTTATGGTTTATATCCATAAAAGTTTTGTTTTAAGATAAATATGGAAGCTATACACAATAGATTTTTAGATTATTTTGAGAAGCATCAGGATGAACTAGATGCACTAGATAGCTATAATTTTTATCAGTATTTTGAGTATGTTAGTGAGATAGACTTAAAAGACAAAAACAACGTATATAATGTTATTGGTTTATGGAAAATATTAATATCTAAATTTTTCTACACGGAAGAAGAGTTGGAAAAGTTACGTCCAATAATTACCTTAAAGAAGTTGTTGTCAAATTATAGCTCTAGACCATTAAAATGCAGTAATTGTGGCAGTAAGTCATTAACAAAAGGTATGAGTAGGTACATTTGTGATGATTGTTCTGTAGAGAGTGGTTGGTTTTACAATACTAATGAAGAAATGAAAGCTGGTTGTGCAAGAAAACCATGGTATGATACTACAAAAAGATTTAAGTTACAGCTATCTCGCTTGCAAGCTTTACAGGATAGAATTATTCCTGAAGATGTGTTCAAGGTGTTAAATGAATTTAGAGATATATCAAAACATTTAATATCAACAAAAGATGTTCTAGAAGTACTAAAGAAAAACAAATACACAAAATATTATGATGATGTCTATTTAATACACTATCACCTTACCGATCAAAAACCATTAAACTTACGTCATATGGAAGAAACACTTATAAATGAATTCGAAAACTTATACGAAACCCTTAAAGAACTGTATCCGAAAAGAGTATTGTTTATTAACTTAAAATGTGTTTTGTACCATCTGTTGAAAAAGCACGATGTTCATGTTGATATTGATTTTAAACACTCATCTAAACATATAGAGATGTTAAAGAAATGTTTTGAAAAATTAGGATGGACATTTTCTGTATAATAAATGAGTATGGATATATTTGGTAATGTTAAAGATAGAAAAGATAATGTTGATATTAGTGAAGAAAAATTAAAATTGTTGGAGAATTTGGATGATGTTGTTAGCGTAAGTCAACTTAGGTCAATAGAAACCCAATTAGAGAACGATAGAAAACGATTTGAAGATGCATTAGAAACGTTACAAGACACATACGTCAAGAAAGAAGATTTTCAAAAGCTTAGGACGGATACTACTAAATTGATTATGCAGAAAGAAACTATACTCTTTTTATGTCGATTGAGAAGTAAGAATGTTAAGGAGCCAATCTTTAAAATATTCAATCTTTCTAATGGTTACATATTTCTTTATAATGGGAAAATAATGCACATGGAATTAAGTTTGGATAAATACTTTTTAGACATATATTTAGGTGATACTTTGATTGAAAATATACCTTTTGGTTTTAAGAAGAATGATATAATAACGATTAAACCAAATAAAAATTCAGCTATGGAAGAAGGACAATTATTGTTTGTTGTAATGTACATAGAAAGAGAGCTGTCCTTTACAGGCGTCGGGAAAATCGACGCCGTTGTGTAGACGTTAAAACAATCTTCATCAACGAATAGAGATTTTAAAGGTGAGCAAAACGCTCACCTTACGGTTCATCCTCAAACTGTTTCGTCGGGAAAATCGATGGCGTTGTGTAGATGTTAAAACAATCTTCATCAACGAGTCTGGACTATATTCACCTGTGCTGTACTATTATGTAATGATAAATTTTAATTTTTTTGTTGATTTTCTATACAATAAATAATGATCATGTATTGTGTTAAGTGTAAGAAAGTGACAGATACGGTGAAAGATACCATTAGAATTGAACAAACAAAGAATGGAAGATATCTAAAGAAGGTATTTGTTCTGTATGTGGTGTTACTAAAACTCAATTCGTTAAAAAGCCTGATTGACTAGAAGAAGGTAAAGGTGTTAAAGAAGACATTATAGAAGAAATTCACAAACCATCTAGAAAAAACTTTGACAGATTAAGTGTAGTTATAAAATGTATTGATGATCTTTGGCAAGCTGATCTTGTTGAAATGGATAGTGGAGTATTAAAAGGCGTTTCCAAATTAAATAAAGGTTATAAGTATCTGCTAACGATTATAGATGTGTTCCCGAAATATGCATTTGCTGTTCCTGTTAAAGATAAGAGTGGGAAGAATGTTACAGAAGCATTTGAATCCATATTAAGAATGAAAAAACCTAGTAACTTACAAACTGATCAAGGTAAAGAGTTTTACAATAAAGAGTTTAAGAAGTTGATGGAGGAAAATATGATTAATCATTACTCAACCTATAGTGGTAAGAAAGCTTCTGTTGTTGAGAGGTTTAATAGAACACTTAAACAAAACATGTGGAAAAGGTTCACAACACAAGGAAATTATAAATGGATAGAGATATTACCAACATTGGTTAGTGAGTATAATAATAGAGTACATAGAACAATTGGTTTAAAGCCTATAGAAGTTAATAAGAAGAATGAGCGAATAATATTGGAGAAAGTGTATAAGAAAGAATATAAGCGTGTTAAACCCAAATACAAGTTAGGTGATCATGTTCGTATAAGTAAGTCGAAAGGGTTATTAGAAAAAGGATATACACCTAATTGGTCAACAGAAGTATTTGTTATTAGTGAAGTTATTCCATCCAATCCACCTACATATAGAATTAAAGAATTAGAAGAAGAGGATGTGCAAGGTAGATTTTACGAACCAGAACTATTAAAGACGAAACATAAGGATGAATACTTGGTGGAAAAGGTGTTAAGAAAGAAAGGTGATAAAGTATATGTTAAATGGCTAGGATTTGATGATTCACATAATAGTTGGATAGATAAAAGTAATGTTGTAGTGTAAATATATAAATGTTGTCTTTTATGGAATAATAACCATAAAAGGCTGGTTTAAGATTACATAGAACAGGTGATGGGGACGATTAATGTGTTGATCGTATCTGATTGGATTGCTAACATGTTCTTAAAACTTGACACCAGCTGGAGCATGTCGTTGGGTTGATCTAGTTTGTATTGGTCTGTTCGTCTGATTGATGGTAGTACTTAGGTTGTTATCCATCTCTTAAACTCTTCGGCTTTGGGTAGTTTTGAACGTAGAATCTAAGAGTACAGCCCTGACTCGTTAATGAAGATTGTATGTGGTTGTAGATTAACGCGGGGCGGTGAATTGTCGCTCCTAACTTCTGAAAATTTTGTCTTATCTTCTTTGACTACATGATCTTGGATGGCGTTTCTGGGTTGTGAACACTCTAAAATTGTGGCAACGTCTTTACCTTTGAGCCATACATTGCCGGCTAAGCTGTAGCCCCCCTTGGCTTTTGTATTCGTCTGTTTTTAAGTGGGTTGCCTTAAATGGCGAATGAGAATCTTTTTGTGTGGGTAAAAACTCTGAAAATGATTAAATTAACATTTTTATATAATAAATATGAGTACTATGGATAATTCTCTTAGTTTAAACGATATATGTTACGAACAGATTAAAGACAATTATTGGTATGGTATTTTTGGTAATTTCAAGTTGATTATAGATAAGAGTACAGGATACTTTAACGCTACTAAGATGTGTCAAGATGGAGGAAAGAAATTTTATAAATGGTTAGAAAATAAACAATCTAAAGAGTTAATTTCTTATATAAAGTCATCGCACCGAATTCGTGGGGATGACTTTAAGATTATCAAAGGCGGTCGATTAGATATACGAGGAACATATGTTCCGAAAGAGTTAATACTTGATATAGCAAGATGGGTTTCACCAGATTTTTATATTAAATGTAATGAAATTATTATTAATTACTTCACTCAAGAATTTCGACAGTATCAACAAGACAATGAAGAGTTCCAAACAAGAATAGAAGAGGCTGAACAGTCAATGCAAAGATTAAAGATTCAAAACGAGGGCTTAAAAGAAATCGCAGCACCATATACAAACGATAATTCAAAAGATAATTGTTTAATCATATATAAGAAGAATAAACCTAATGATCCTTTCCCTTATTATGCTATCAGATATCAAAAGAGAAGTCTATATAAGCCTCTAAATGAAGCAGAAGAAAAATATCCGAATCATGTAATAATATACGAAAAGTTTAGAGATCCTAACAGTATTAAGCTATTCAACCTAAAGCAGCAAGAACTAGATATTCGTAAAGGTTAGGGTAATGAGTTTTGGACATCCTTATCAGAAGAAGATTTGATTAAAGAAATTGATTGTTTATATGATAGGTTATTATCTGATAATTAAGCCAAAACAACATCAAAGAAAAATCTCAAAATGAATTCAAGGATCTGGGGTCCACCAGCACTGGACCCCTTTCAAACATATATTTCCAGGGCCGGAATTCCGGTTGTAGAAATTATCAAACAAGTAGCAGGAGGTAAAGGTGAAACATGGAACGAAATAAGAGTAACATATGTATGTAAAGAGTTGGTTTTTGATATATATCGATGGGTTGATCTAGTTTGTATTGGCCTGTTCGTCTGATTGATGGTAGCGGATTAACGCGGGGCATTGATTCAATGCCCCTAACTTCTGAATTTTTTTTATCTTCTTCGTCTACATGATCTTGGATGGCGTTTCTGGGTTGTGAATACTCTAAAATTGTGGCAACGTCTTTACCTTTGAACCATACATTGCCTTCTACGAGAAACCTTTTTTTGTATTGTTGTGTGTTTTATGTCATTTGGCGGACCAGAGTGGTGGTAAGAGGTTTGACAACTGGTTAGAAAATAAACAATCAAAAGAGTTATTAGATTACTACAACAAACTTCGAAGTTCCTAGGATTCTAGGAACTTCAGATCTAAGAGACGAGTTGAATATTATGAGAAAAAGCATGGCTCCCGGAAAACCGGTGACCATCATCAGCCATTATATGAGATTAGACTTGGTGGTACAGAAGCTCGAAAGAGTTAATACTTGATATGATAAGATGATGAATGAGAAATTATTTGTGTTTGCAAAAACTCCGAAAATGAATAAATCAACATTTTTATATAATAAATATGAGTACTATGGATAATTCGTATAGTTTAAATGATATTTGCTATGAACAGATTAAAGGTAATTATTGGTATGGTATTTTTGGTGATTTTAAACTGATTATAGATAAGAGTGCACGATAATTCAATGCTACTAAGTTGTGTAAAGATGGTGGTAAGAGGTTTGGCAACTGGCTGAAAAATAATCAAAAGAACTAATAGAATATTATGATAGAAAAAGCGCTTCCTCTAATTATAGGAGGTGCTCTACGTACTTAATAACAGGAGGAGACAAAGAAGCAGCTTCAGTTATATCTGGAACATATGTCTACAGGAAAATATTTCTTGCTATTGCTTTTTGGATTTCACAGGACTTCTATAATAAGTGTTACGATATTATTGAAGACTATTTCTCTAAAGACTTTAAACGATATAAGGATGATAAAGAACGACTCGAAACAAAGGTACAAGAGATAGAACAACAAATGAATCAATTACGTATAAACAATGAGAAATTAGAAACTGAAAATCAACACCTTAAATCAATGGCAGCTGAACATACAGAAGATCCAGGGAAAGTACACAAACTAGTTATTATTAAAAAGAATCTCTCCCCTATTCAATTACAAAAGATATTAGAAAAGTATGAAACAGGCAAAAGAGAACAAGTAAAGAGCTATGAGAGTTACAGGTATTGGGTTGGAAGAATTCAAGAGTTTAACATAAAGACAAGATTACAATGCTTACAAGAAAAATATCCAGACATGACTATATTGTCTAAAACCAAAGACCCAAACTCAATCAACCTTTTAAATAAAGTAAAAGAAAAGTATGATTGTATAATTTCGCATGGTTGCCATGTAGACCTAAAAAATGTTGATGAAGAAGAAGATGATGATTTTATTATTGATTTGTTTTTAAGTATAAGAGACAATTAACAATAAGTTGTGTGTTTAGATATTTGTAAAGGTTACGACTTTTATGATATAATAGTCATAAAAGTTAATTAGTTAAACATTAAACAAACCATCTGTTATAGCATCGAATGCTAAATTCAACATATCACCTAAATCAGGATTATTATGATATTTTCTTATTATAACTCTCCAATCTACGTAATGTCTAAATAAATATATAAACTCTACAGAGAGGTGCTGATATATTGAAATGTTATGCCAATGAACTCTGTCTTTGAACTCTGCAATAAATTCTTCTGTTAAATTTTGAAATTTCGAAATTGCTTCCCAATCTACTTTGTCAGCGTAATTTCTTATAAGGTTTTCTGATAATTGTTGAGTTCCAGATAAGTGCCCCCAAGAAACTTTATCTACATGTTCTCGTATAAAGGCTTCAGAGAGTATGTTTCCATAAGATATAGCATCAAAATCAACTTTGTCTATAAACCCACTAATAAATTCTTCAGATAGGTTTTGATTATACGATACTTCTCCCCAATCAACTTTATCTGCAAATTCTCTTATAAAGTCTTTTGATAAGTCTTGGCTTCCTGAAATAATCTCCCAGTCAACTTTATCAGCTAATTCTCTTATAAACTCTTCCGATAACTTTTTCCATAAACATATTTCGCTCAAGTTAACTTTCTCCTGATATTTGCGTATGAAATCTTCTGTAATGTGATCAGTTATATTCCCCCTCATAATCATCATAACCTATAGATAACCATTGTTCATCAGTCAGTGAATCTAATATCTCATCAGACAAATTCATAACGTTTGCATAGAGAATGTTTTGTATAAGAAATGAGTTCTTTTCTTTATTGGCTTTCTTGAACAAATGATCTACATTACTATGGACACGCTAAAATTTATTTTGTCTTCATCATTATAACCACCAATATCTAAATGTTTACATACACAATCAAATATAGGTTTGTAAGATAATATTTCCTTAGCACTAGTCATGTTCGTTTTTATTCTTAGATTTTTTAAATTTATCTCATTTTTGTTGGTTTTCTATATAACAAATATGAAGAAAGGATTTGATTTATTACATGATAGACTTAAACTAATTCATCATGATCTTAAACTCTTAGCAACACTACTAGAGAAGCAAATACTGTTAAAGGAAAAAGGATTATTAATAATGCAACAAAAAACATCTGATTTGAGTAGTGATGATGAATATAAATATGGTAGTGATGATTATGATGATGATGAGTAAGTTTACAAAAAATGATTTAATTTTAATATGTGTATATGTGACTTTGATGGGTTATTCCCATGAAAGTCGTGTTCTAATACAACGCGTAATATGTAGACAATGGTAGGAGTGTACAATGTTAGGTGTTGTATTAGGATATATAGAGGTAAAATAGTACAAAAATGAACTGAAATAATCCGGCGAAGATAAAAATTGAGTTATAGTAAGATGTTCTATATAATAAATAAGATGAGTAATTACAATAGATTTACCGTAATAGAGTTAAGGCGACAATGTAAGGAGAAGGGGATCAGAAGATATTCCCGATTAAGAAAAGCAGAACTGATAGACCTTCTTAGACAATATGATGATGAACAAAGCAGAAGACAGATTAGAGATATATTCCCATTTAAACAAGAAGTAATTGAAGAACCGAAACCACCACGTATACCTATAAAAGTAGAATTAGAAGAAACAGCATTAAAGAAGCGTTTACAAACCATTAAAGTTGAAAACACAGGAGGATATAAAGACCCAATAAAATTTTTAGATACAAGTGGAAGAGTTGCTATTAACAAAATCAAAGAAGAATTAAAATTTCACCCTGTTAAAGTTAACCCTGGTAAAGTCATTTGTGACTGTATTAAAGATAAAGAAATACAAGAGTGCAATTTTAAAACATCAAACGAGAGAATATTAGAATCAACTGACTTAAATGAATGTATATCTTATGCCAAACAAAAACTTCGTAGGGAATTGGAAGAGTTTGAAGGTAGAGGATCAGGGTGGACACTACATCAAATTAAATATTTACAAATCAGATTAAACAAGTAGGCCTATGTACCATTAAGAGCTTCTTCCTATATTGAACTTCCTAAACCAATTAAAGATAAGAAAGCAGTGATTAATGTTAAAAATAAAGACAATAAATGTTTCTTGTATTCTATTGCAAGTTACTTAAAACCTGTCGAAATACATCCTGAAAGACCTTTACATTATAAACAGCTTGTTAATGAGTTGCAAAAGAAGTATTGTGATAACATTGAATTTCCTGTACAATTAAAAGATATTCCAAAATTTGAAAGAAGAAGTAATATCTCCATCAATGTTTACAGCTATGACAAGAACTATAATGTATATCCACTTCAAATCACAAAAAATAAGCAGGAAACTCATACAAATTTATTATATGTAAAAGATGAAAAAAACAATCATTTTTGTTGGATAAAAGACTTATCACGATTAATAAGAAGTCAAGTGACAAAACATACTGAGAAGTTATACTTTTGCGACAGATGTTTAACGAGGCACTTTCGAAATGAGAGGCAGTTGCAAAACCATATGGTATATTGTAAAGAGCATGAGGCTGTTAGAATAGAACTTCCAAAACCATACGACAATCAAATAGAGTTTCAAAATTATAATCGATCATTAAGAGTTCCATTTGTGAAAATTGCCGACTTTGAATGCATCTTATGTAAGTTAAAAATAGAGCATAATTGTAGTAAAACAGTAAAATATCATAAGCATGAACCAATGAGTTTCTGTTACTATGTCAAATATTCAACTGGGAACTATAAAGCCCCTGTTAGTTATATAGGTCCAGATGCTGCAAAAGTATTTATTGAAATGTTACAAAGGGAAGCAATAGAAATTAAGAAAATATATAACAGGGTAGTTGATATGACCCCGCTTAGTGAGGAGGAAATAGAAGCTTATAACAGTTCGGATACTTGTCATATATGTGAGAAAAACTTGAATGACTTACCACCAGCCGTTGATAAAAAATAAATATATTAAAGGGGAAAATACAGTTCTATAAGGATAAAGATGATATGAGTGAAAAAATAAAAGAATGGAAGCATGACTTAAAAAAGTGTTTGTATAAGATAAATAAAAATAAAGCAAAAGTAAGAGATCATGATCATTTAACTGGAAAGTTTAGAGGTGCAGCTCACAGTTATTGCCATTTAAACTATAAAAATCCCAACTTTGTTCCTGTATTTCTTCACAATTTAACTGGTTATGATACGCATTTGTTTATTAAGGAGTTAGCTTATGATACGCAGAAAATTAAACTGATCGGAAATAATGAAGAAAGGTACATAACATGAAAAATATGTAAAAGCAGAATCAGAAAAAGATGGGATAAATTTAAGATTTGTTGATTCATTTAGATTTATGCCAAAGAGTTTAGCAGAGTTAACTAGTAATTTAAAACCAGAACAATTTCGAGAAACATTAAAGTTTTTCCCGATTGATAAACTTGATCTAGTTAATACTAAATGTGATTATCCATTTGAGTTTGTTGATTCATTTGAAAAATTAGAAGAACCCGTTCCGCTATCTCCAGACAAATTTACAAACAGATTAACAGGAGAAAAAATTAGTCCTGAACGTCATAAGCTTCATGTACGAGTTTGTAAAGAATTCGATCTGAAGTTAGTGAGAGACTTAACTGAACATTATAACAAAACAGATGTCCTCCAATTAGCAGATATATTTGAAAACTTTAGAGATGTGTGTTTAAAGGCATATGGGTTAGATCCTGCTTGGTATTATACAGCACCGAGTCTATCGTGGCATGCAATGTTAAAGATGACTAAAATTAACTTAGAAATGTTGACTGATTATGATAAAATACTAATGTTAGAAAAGGGTATACGGGGAGGAATCTCACAATGTAGTAAAACATATGTAAAAGCTAACAACAAATATATGCAAGATTATAATAAAGATGAGTGTTCAACATACCTAGCATATCTAGACGCAAACAACTTATATGGATGGGCTATGAGTCAACACATGCCTTATAAAGACTAAGTGGATTAAGCCTTACATAGATATAATGAACATTCCAGATGATTCAGAAACTGGCTACATATTAGAAGTAGATTTAGAATATCCGAGGTATTTACACAACAAACATTCTGATTTACCATTAGCTCCAGAAAACATGTGTCCACCAGAATCTAAACAATCAAAACTACTAACGACACTTTATAATAAGGAAAGATATGTAATTCACTATAGGAACTTAAAACTATATATGTCGCTTGGAATGAAATTAAAGAAAGTGCATAGAGTATTAGAATTCAAACAATCAGACTGGTTAAAGAAATACATCGATTTAAATACAAATATGAGAACGCAAGCTAAAAACAAGTTTGAAGAAGATTTTTATAAGCTCATGAATAACTCAGTATTTGGAAAGACTATGGAAAATATTAGAAAGAGGCAGCCCATACAATTAGAATGTGATCCTGAAAGAGTAGAAAAATTAATTGCAAAACCAAATTTTGATTACAGAAAAATATTTACAGAGAATTTATGTGCTATACATATGAAAAAAGAGCGATTAACATTTAATAAGCCAATATATGTTGGTATGAGTGTATTAGAACTATCAAAAGTGTATGATTTTGATAGTATGATTTTGATTAATGTATGATTTTCACTATAACACTATGAAGCCGAAATATGGAAACAATATAGATTTATGTTATATGGATACTGATAGCTTTATATATGAGATTGAAACTGATGAGTTTAATACAGATATAGCAGAAATAGTTGACCAGTTTGATACGAGTGAATACGGGGAAAATAACATATATGGACTGCCACTAATAAAGAAAAAGTAATAGGTAAGATGAAAGATGAGAATAAAGGTAAGATAATGACAGAGTTTATTGGATTGAGATCAAAGATGTATGCTTATAGAGTAAAAAATAAAGAAGAGAAAAAAGCTAAAGGAGTAACTAAAGCCGTAATATCAAAGGAGTTACAGTTTAATGATTATAAAGAAAGTTTATTTAAAAAGTGTTAAAACGTATAAAGACATAAACCTCATTAGAAGTTATAAGCACGATATATATAGTATAACCGTCCATAAACTAGCATTAGATTCTTCAGATGATAAAATATATATAGCGCGAGATGGTATAAATACATTAGCTTGGGGTCATTATGGGATAAAAGAGGAGTAGTTGTAATTTTACTTATAAGTTTCAGATGTAAGTTAGTTATAAGTTTTAAATGTAAGTTTTTATGATTTTAAATGTCATAAAAGCCTATGCGATCTCGCGTTGGGGTATCCCTCTATTAAAGTACAATAGTCAGTGGTGACTTCATAATTTTTTTGACAGTTAGGGGGGGAGGGGGAAAAGTGTCCTAGAACATACATTCATACCCTACTTTCTACACAATGTACTATGGGTAGGCGATGTCCTCGGCAAGGGTGTTAACCGTAGGTGTCCCAGGCAACTGGTCTTAAGATCGATCCTTTCTTCTGACAATCAAAGGTATCCAAATAACACAGGTTTTTTTTGGATATGCAACACATGGATGTCTTTCCTTAGACGAAATGCATAAGGCAATTAACAAAAAGATATTGAAACATAATTGGCTCTAAAGCAGTTGCGCAAACATTGACGAAAGGTATTTCCCCTTTGCGATTATCACCAATCAGAGAAACACAAGTGAGAAAAATGGTATATAATCTATAAATATGCGTAAACATTAGTAATTGTACCTACAACAAAGCATAATCATCTCCATATTTAAGTCCTGTTGCGAATAACCACAAAATACATAATTCAGCGCAACATGTAAACTTCTACTTTTTCAAAGGAGGAACCGCTGGACAAATCAACCGAAATACAAGTTTAATCTCTCATTGCGTGTAATGGAGCAACCGATACTTTCCATAAACATTTCCACGGAAATTCCGCTTCATTTATCCTTATAGGCAAGAGTACTTCTTTTCTAAGGAATACCAAAATAGTGGGGTAAGGCTATAATCTACTTTCCAAAGTTCTAAATCCCAAAAATTCCAAGGTAGTTAAAATTTATTGTAAAAAAATTCTTTAGACAACAATAACGAATACATTCTCAACAAATAGTAAATATAGGTGAAAATGATAAACGTAGAAAACTTTAAATAGTGCAAAACAATCACAGCCTAGAATTGAGAACGACTAATTTTGTGGCATCCAAACCAAACAAAGTTTTTACTCTCTTCATTTTCTTACTTATTTCCCAAAAATGTTTAACTAATCCTATTTTTAAATAAGAAATCCTCCAAAAAAGTTCCGAAATAGAAGAGGGTTTATGTTGAAATTTAAATCTGATTATTTCTTTAGCTCTAGTTTTACCTCTTTCGTTTTCTGCCATTAAATTTATGAGACCAAATGGAAGCTTGACTTCGACAAAGAAACTGAGTTCCGTCAATGACTGTATTCTCTATAAATTTAAAATAAAAATAAAATTCCAAGAGAGGATAAGTATAGAGGAAACTTCCATTAACTCACCAACTTCTTTCTTCAATCACACAAATATAGTTAAAGCTTATGAGGCTTTCAAAAATGGTAACAACTTACTCTTAATTTTAAAATCAAATACACGTTACTCCGGTTATGCATTATTTTCACGTTCATTTGGTCTCTTTTAAGTCTTCCAAAGCCATGAAGCCACTCAAAACTAATTCTCAACAGTTATTCCATTAATGTATAATACTATATTACGTTCCCATATTCATATCAAGTTCCGCTATGTTTCCTTACATTACACACACCGCTTCTTCCAGTCAACAGGAATTGATTTCGGTTATACACGAGGAGGAATCCTACGCTTTGACGTCGGCTACTCACTTGCGCTGCTGGCCTCGGCAGGAAGGAAATACGTAGTAGCTTGACAAGTCAGGGTTGCCATCTACTTTTGCGGAAACATTGAAAGGGTATTTCATTACATATAAGCTTTAATAGAATGATACTAGTTAATCGCGTCATATAAAGTTCCCTGAAGTCAGAGGGACAAAATATCTATACCAACCAAACAGGTGTTAATTATTGGAACTATTACATTACCGCAAATTTCCTTCCATTCCAAACCTCATGGTCGCTCCTTCTTCACAATTCTTCCTTCCCATTCTCGAATATACAAGCAGTTAATAGAGACGATTACAAAGCGCGGTCAAACTCAATGATGAAGGGTGATTCTCTCTTCCTGTAGGAATAGAATGAAACATAAGAAATAAACAACAAAAGTTCCAACAATCATTTTTAACTATATATTAAATATCTCATTTTACCTAGGATTACTTGACAATTTTAATTTCTATTACTACCTGTATTTTGCTGTTATATACTTTTTGCAAAACTTAACATAGCGTTTTATTCTTATTTGCGGGTTCTCAATTTTCTCTAGCCACACCTAATTGGTTGTTTGCTTGCTCAGGACACGGAAAGGCCCGCTATAGATTGGCGCGATTTTAGATTAAAATGCTTTCAGCTGATAATTACATCTGTTTCACAAAAACAGAATCACCAATTTCAAGATTTACCGGTAAATGTTTTTGCGAATAAACCTTGTCGCTATGTATCCAGTATCTTTCAATATTCTTACAAATACTTTCATATTTCTATTCTTTATTTTGATCTTCGTCCAAAACTTCAAGATCCATTGACCACGTAGCATCCAAACCATGGAAATACTTCCGTCCCATAAATGCTTCACAAGGTGCGACCCCAATACTTCCACTTGGCTCATGTTGATATTAAACGCTATTTTGGAGAGTAAGTGGTCCGAATTTCTTTGATTCTTATCAAGATATGCCCTGATCAATTTTTTTAGCGAACCCACCGTTCTCCTGACTGATTCGAAGAATGGTTATATGGGGAGGTTTTCATCCCCTGCATACCATAGGCATCCAAGAATTGGGTGAGGTATTCTGAAACAAAGATGCACCGTCAAGGAGGATCTTCCCTGGAAAACTGTACCATAGAAACAGTTCCAGTAATTTAGAACAAATAATTTTGGAGGATAAACGCTTCAAAGGATTTTACTTTACAAATCTGCTGAATGAATGAGTTACGACTAAAATATATTCGTAATTTGATCTTTTAGGAAGACGGCCAGCCGTGTTAATACGCAAGACATAATTTGGATATTTGATTTCCCTTGAAAATATATTCCCACTGGTTTTGAACCACTTTCTTTACAAGTTTGGCAAGTATGACCCTTATTATATACTCTTATATATGATCAACCATATGAGGCCATGTATAACAAGAAGAGACGTTCGCTATATTCTTTCTCACCCACATGTGTCCACCATTAACTAAGGGCTGGTGAATATATTCAATATAGAATTAATTAGTGTTGGAATAATAACAAATCAAAAACCATTCCCATCTTACTCTTTTGTTTTCTTCAAGAGGATATTTTGTTGATGTTTGTATTGGCCTACCTCCTCCTTTCGTTCTAGCTTATCAATTATCTCTTCAAGATGTGGATCCTTACGCTGTTGTTCTGCTAAGCGTTCACTGAAATTAGGATACTTCCAAAAATTGAAAAATGATACATTTACATTTTCCCCTCAATCTTTTAACACTTCTACTACATTCTCCTCTTTAGTATAAAACTCTAAATGATTTCCAACCCTGGACAAATAGTCAGAGACTGAATTGACTAGATTTCTAATGTGGACGATTCGGAATTTCTAACGAGCTTTTTTCTCGAGTAAAGTTCCATAGCGTCTCTGGCGCTTATGATTTGTTAAAAGCCAAGTTAACCTTTTTGAATCAGAATAAACTACAAATGGATTAGCAAATGGTATTGAAATTTTTCTAAGCCAAGGCATAAAGACTTCATCTCCAACTCGTAAATGTCCTTACTCCAGTCTGATGGAGAAATAGCTTTTGAGAACAGGAAAACTGGTCGTAATTTCCCCTTTTCATCACATTGCGATAGAAGACCAGAAAAATGATGGAGTCTAGAATCGCAATGAAATACGAAATTAAAGTTCATATCCTGACCTTTAATGTTACATGCTCAGAAAAATCTTCCTTTAATTTTTGAATAGTTTTATCATGAATCTTTGTCCGTTTAAAAGGATGTTTAGTAGACCTAGGTTCTTGTAGTGGTGCTATTAATTATGAATACTTATAAATATATAAATAAATTTCAAAAAGAAATTAAAGAACGAACACATTCTATTAACTCCTTTTCGATTCTTTGGTCGAAGAATATCTTGAACTGCCTTAATTCGCTCTGAATCTATACTCATATTATCGTTTTCTAAACGGAAGCCTAAATACTTAATACTAGTTTGATTCAGACGAGTTTTCTTAGGAAAAATTGTTATACCCTACTTCCTGAGACGGGATAATACCTCTTCGACTAGTTTTTTTATGACTTTCAAGATCCGGACTGAACAATAAAATATCATCAAAAAATAAATCAAGGTTTTTACCAATAAGATCATGGAGCACCTTATTCATTATATTGCTTAGAACGAATGAAGAAACTGTCAGTCCCTTACTACAGGCTGTAAAACGATAAATCTTATTCTTGGTTAGAAAATCAGTATAATTCCTACATTCCTTCGACAAGGATAATAGATAAAAGCTACTTCCTATATCGAAAATTGAAAAATCGAATGATTTAAAATACTGTCAGCTTCAGAGGAGAATACAAGTGCGGGGTGAGGAAGCGGGGAGCAGAGGGTATAGTTGTTGCCCTCTGAAAAGTTTTACGATAGTTTATTATTCTCCAAAAGCAATTTTTTTTTTAGATTTGCCAGGTATATGGTTAATGCCATGTTTGTGTTGAAATCCAAAGAAATGTTCCACTGTGATCATTTGGAGGGAGGAGATGCTGTAAATCAAGCTTCAGTGACACTTGACACATGGCTAGCCAGCAGTTAAAGAGCAGAGAAATTCCGTCTTCCTGTTAGTCTTTAAAATAAAGGAGAAAAAAAAGCGTTTGAAAAACACCAATGAATATATTGTATTTGAGATTAAATATGCTACTCATTTCGCTAGTTTAATTTATTAGAGTACAGGGAGAGTGTGGAGAGATTGTTTGAAAAAATAAATACAAATTATTTGACACTGTTTTCAGTCTCGATACTTCCATAGTCAGAAAATAAAATTATAAATCAATTTACCTCGCATCACCATTGAATTTATACTTCTTGCAGCTAGCATTCATTATCGACTCGAACAACTTTATTATTATTATTATTATTATTATTATTATTATTATTATTATTATTATTATTAGTATTATTATTATTATTATATTTTGGTTTAACGTAGTTTCAAACTTAAAAGTTTGACAGGATCTGTGATTACTGTTCTTCGTGGTGATTACCCGTTTGTTAATTTCGTAGCTTTCTTCCTGAAGAAGAATATCATCATGGTTTATTACCTAAAGGAATTAGCTGTTATTCTTACAGTTCCCAAAACTTTCTTACAGCACTTACGAACATTAATGATGGAAATGCAAATCGGGATAATTTATACAAAACTGAAGGGTAGTTACTGGGATACATATAGTATGTAGTTGAAACATGAATGCAAATGTTTGCTTTTGATTGGTCAAAACAGGAAATTGTCAACAAATGTTTATCTTGTCGGTGTAACAGCTGCCTACAGTTTTTAAAGGAAGTTTTTCCAAACATTTTTTTAAAAAATAGTTTTAGTTTTGTTAACAAAATTTCAATAACTAATTGTCAATGGTTACTCAAAATATAACTTCCTTTCTTTTTTAGTATCGTATCGAGATACTTGTAATTACGGTTATGAAACAACAATCCAACAACTTACCAACGTGAGCGTTTTGATCCAAAATTATCCATTTCAGTTGCAGTTATGCTTGGCTAATAAGGGCAAATTTAGGGGCACTTGATCAGATTTGACTCGGAATCTGAACAAATTTCACATTGATTAAAATTATATACATATTAATAGAAATACTTATCAGGCATACAAACAAGCAGTAGAATTTAGTAATAAACGGAATGAGACATTCTGAAAGATTAGTGAAAAACAGAAATTAAAAAACTCGAGCAGAAACAGAAAGAAAGGTATCAACCAAATAATATTTCTGTTCATACTCTAAATATATGCCCTTTAACGTACAAACTATATATTTACTAACATTCGGATATAAGAAATAAATTACAAATTAAGAGTACTTTTTAAAATTGCCCACTTTTTAAAGGATGAACAAAGAAGTGTTAAGAATGGAATACAATGCAGCAATTACATACATTATAACCACCCCATCCGCAGCAATAAAAGATCTTTCTTTAATTTCAGCCATCATATCTTAAATATATGCCTCTTTATCTTTATATTATACACTACTTTTTTCGATTATGGAGTGGTGCTTTGTTGATGATTAACGAAAAGTAATTAGAAAACTTTTTCGAATTCATCTTTTTAGGTTATGTTGTTTCAGTTTGCGGCTCACTTAAAACCAAAGAGTTCTTCAACTCTAGACTAAATCATAACTAAAGGGATAGGCCAGGCCGGTAACCAGACCAAAAATGTAGGGAAGGGGGGGCGTAGAAATTACGGAGGCCCGATTCAACCACATTATAATTCATCTACATATTATAGTTCATTTGCATACCTGCCATGAACATTTTAGGGGTCTGGCCCTCCTAGACCCCCTTGGATAAGTGTAAAATAACTAAGAGGAACTTACGATAGAGCAAAACCCGTGCAACGATCTGACGGACAGCTATGTCTAATAAGTGCAATAAAAAGAGTTCTCTAAAGAACTTTCTTACCACACGACCGGGATAAAGACATACTTTTTTTTTGGGGGGGGGTCTTAGAAAATGTTTTGCATTTATCTATTTCAATTGCGTCATAATGCTGTTATGGATAATAGATTTAGCTGAGGACATTATTATTAATTAATATTCTTATGTATAAGTTCATATGTAGAAAGGTGAGAAAACTTGCGATTGTTGGACATCAAAATGCCACTAGACTAAACTTAACATTGTTTCCTTTGTTGGCATCTTGCACGTATACTTTTATCTCAAGTCTAAATACCTGCTTACATTTTATGACATAAAATGAGGAAGAAAGTGGTTCAAACTTTTCTAAGTGTCGTTCCCAGTATTTGTCTGATACGTATGAAAAAGGAAAACAGAAAGAGTTTGGGCATTTGGTATCCAACATAGTGGCGGGATCTCGGTCAAATGACACGAAAAAGTTGCAGTTAGTATTCTTAGTTTTTTCTATATTGTAGGATACTTTCTATGGATGAATTGTCAATAAGTGAGAAGATAATCCTTTATCTTGAAGCACGAATGGATACACAATTAAAAAAGTTCACTGGGAGGACTTAAAACGAGTTCTAAATTATCGTGAAATGACAGTATTCTTTACAAATGTGAACCAGTAGCCATGTGATAAATGTGAAACAGATTGTGTCAAGTGCCATGTTGAGAATGGACAATGCACACACCTAACACTATCTGCCCTTCCTTTGCTTCGTTTTCTCCAAGACCCTTCCATTTCAAGAAATGGAGTTAGTCGTGTGTTTGTATATATAAGACTGGCCACCCTGAAAAAAATCTTCACAGCCGGAAGTGGGTGGAGAAAGGCAGTTGGAAGGGTCGCGAAGATCGAATTCCGTAGACCTGCAACCTCCTGAGATGCGGATATTACTAGAAATTACAATTTCCATATTCGGTGAGGGAAAGCTCTGCGCAATTATTCTCTTATTGATTTAACCAAATGCCACTATAAGCCTCTTACTTTTATTAGCATTTGTAACCAAGAAACAGTGAGGCGTAAAGGGGAAATAATCAATTTCTTCAACAATACCTTATTTAACTAAATTCTGAATATATTCCTCAAGTTCCTTTTGTTTGTTGGTGGGTGTCTGATATGGCTGTTGACGAATAGGAGTATTATCAGATAATTGAATATTATATGTAAAATTTTTAACTTTCCTATTTTAGTAATTATTACATCAGCATTTTTCAGTATTAAATTATCAACATACTCTTGCAATTCAGGACTTTTCAGTAAAAGTTCTGGTGAAATATTATAATTACCTTTTCTTTCTTTCCTTTCGGACTCCTCCGGATGTGAAACTGAATGATCAAACTGCACTGCAGTTCAGGATCAAAGGAAGCTCCAACTGTAGCATCTCTCCTGTATACACCTCAAGCCACAGTAGTCATCAATGTTGATGTTGACGACATCCCCATCGTGTTCGAAATGCTTGGAGTAAAACTAGGGCGAGGTAAAGTTTTCGGCGAACCAAAGGAGCGTGCTGGTTGCTTTCCACTGACCTCTTCCCTAGAGGTAGATAGGGAAAAGCGAGGAGTAACTGCTAATTACGAAGTTTTCTATTAGGTACCATTAATTTTCGACATTGGACCCTATACACTCCATTGGATATACCAATTACTGCGTTATATTTAGAATGAAAACTGTTCCTTAGTAAGATGTCAAAATCCTTGGTTTCAATAATGTAAAAGAGTTCCGAAAATTACTTCTTTCCCATTTTAAAGTAGATTCTAACACGCTGATTTAGCGTAACTTGGATATTCCCTAATCCAGTATTCTAAACACAGACATTTTTCACTTTAATTTGCACTGTTTCTACAATTGTCAAAATAATGCTTACTAACGTAATTAAAGGTACTCCCAGTATCTATCAAACAATTTACACAGTTCCCTTTTATGTAGATCGGTACAGTTATTAGCTTTTGAGAAAAGGGGGTATTATCTCATTGAGTTCTTACTCTCCCTTGACCAATCACAAGGTTGCACACAATCCTAAACACATGTCTGACTATTCCCACCAATTGATCAACACTCTTACTTAACAATTGAGGGGCATTATAATAACACCTTTGAGTTGGTTGCCTTGATTGCATGATTACCTGATCCTTAGTATTTTTAACACCTGCCATGGCAGACGATTTCCAGGATGGTACCATATACCGATTTCCTCTAACAGGTGTTCGCAGTTTATAATAATCTATTTCTTATACCTATGCAACATATCATACCGAGCTGACAAAGACATTAATTGATCAAACGTGTTAGGCATCCCATGTTCTACCAAAAACATATGGGCAGAAGGACATACCATGTTAAATATAAGATCACAAACAGAATTTTCACTAAATGACATGTCAAGGACGTTAATAATGCTTAATTTAAGATCTGCAAATTCAAAAAGTGTTCGATCTTCACTCTGCATATTGCAAACATATTTTGACATAAACTGGGTAGGGCAAACAGTTGAAATAACTCTGAGCATAATTCTACTACAAATAGTTTGCAACGAATAAGAAGCACGATAAGGACCTGTATCATTTCCTGAATTACACCTCTAGAACGTGAAAGGCACTCAATGAGAACAAAATCTAAGAATAAATTTTTACTCCTCACAATACTATAAAATTTCAATAGAAAGTTAATGGTTAGTTCCGTATAGAACCATCTAAAATAGGGAGTGAATTTATTTCATTAATTAGAGCTCGATAATCACCATCTGGCTTGTTTACTAAAATGTAGGGCCAAAGTACCAGGAAATATTTTGAATAGTACTCCTATTTTCATCATAACCCCAACCCCGTCACAGAAAGTTGGTTGGGTTAGTGGTTGACTTATTCCACTCCACGTTCAAATATTAGGTTTTCAAATTAATACGAGTGCCCAAAAAACTCATCACCACTTATACTAGAGGTTTCACCCTCATTGTTACGTCCCGAAGGAAAATTTAAATCTCTGAATCTCCTATTGTAATTCTGTGCCATATTGCTAACGTTCTTCACAATACAAAAATATACCAATAATACTAGGATTATACAAAATGATCCCAGTGTTCGGCGCACGAAATTTGTTTATCCTCAACAGCTGAATTTCAAACTTTACACAAAAGAAGGGGGTATTCTCTTATTAATCTCTATTCTCACAAAGATCCTTTAAACATATGTAAATTTTGGAAAGTATAGTCTGTTGACTGGAAGATGTTCTTAAATTATACATGTTGCGAATAATCACAACATACATAATTCAGTTCGCCATGTAAATCTCTAACCCGGTAGACCATCCCTAGTTCCTATTTCGAAAACTTATTTTAATGAAGCAACCACTGGACAAATCCACGGAAATAGCTGTACAAGTTTACTTTCGCACAACGTGTAATGGAGCAACCGATATTTTCCATTAAAAAATTCCACGCAAATCCCGCTTCCTTTAACCTTATAGGCAAAAGTACTTCCTTTTTAAGGAATACCAAAATAGTGTGTAAGGATCTAATCTTTTTCTGAATCTCTAAATCCCCAAAATTTCAATGTAGTTAACAATTTTTTGTAACAAAATTCTCTAGACAACAATAACGAATACATTCTCAACAAATAAACAATATAGGTGAAAATGATAAGCTTGGAAAGCTTTAAAATAGTGCAAAACGATCTCAACCTTGAATTGAGAACGAATAATTTTGTGGCATTCAAACCAAGCGAAGTTTTCACTCTCTTCATTTTCTTACTTTTTTCACAAAAATGTTTAAGAAATCATTTCCTATTTTTAAATATGAAATCCTCCTACAAAGTTCCAAAATAGAAGAGGGTTTATGTTGAAATTTAAATCTGATTACTTCTTTAGCTCTAGTTTTACCTCTTTCGTTTTCTGCCATTAAATTTATGAGACCAAATGGAAGCTTGACTTCGACAAAGAAACTGAATTCCGTCAATGACTGTATCCTCTATAAATTTAAAATAAAAATAAAATTCCAAGAGAGGATAAGTATAGAGAAAACTTCCATTAACTCACCAACTTCTTTCTTCAATCACACAAATATAGTTAAAGCTTATGAGGCTTTCAAAAATGGTAACAACTTATTCTTAATTTTAAAATCAAATACCTGTTACTCCGGTTATGCATTATTTTCACGTTCATTTGGTCTCTTTTAAGTCTTCCAAAGCCATGAAGCCACTCAAAACTAATTCTCAACAGTTATTCCATTAATGTATAATACTATGTTACTTTCCCATATTCTTATCAAGCTCCGCTATTTTCCCCTACATTACACTCACTGCATATTACAGTCAACATTAATGGCTTTCGATGATACACGAGGTGGAAGCCTTTGTTGTTACGTCAGCTACTCTCTCGCGCAGCTGGTCTCGGCGGCAAGGTGACTGCGTAGTAGCTTGACAAGTCAATGTTGCCACCTACTATTGCGGAACCATTGAAAGGGGGTTTCATTTACAAATAAGTTTTAGTGAAAGTGTATTAGAAAAAAGCATGAGACTCTACAATTCACTTAAATAATGAATCTAAAACTCAATGAGATCACAAGATTAACGAAGTAAGCATGACATTTCATTCCTAATACACCTTTGTCCTTTATTGTAAAATAAGATGCAGTATAAACCGTCCTCTCACAACTGAAGGAAACTGAACTTTTGATAGGTTTTGATTTCCCTAACAGATCGTTCGGACCTGCTAAAGGGATTTACTGATACCTATTACTGCAAGTTAATCTCTTCCTAAATTAACATCTGTTGACTAATTTAACAATGTTAAAAATTGAATTTACGTTCATACTAATAGCAACATTTTGACAAATATTAACAAGTTCGGCATGGAAGCAAAACTAAATTAAATGATATAAGAATTACAATCCATAAAAGCTCAATGAAGCTCGAAGTGCCCAAAACTTAGGTTGGAGTTCATGCCCAGACCATAACTTCGTTAATGAATAACATAGACACTTTATATGATCTAGCTGACTCTAGCCGTATGATTATCTTGAATTGATAATCTATTTAAAAATTGTATTGAACGTAGCTAATACATGTGTCGACGCTGATTCATAATATCATATGTACTTTATAATATCGGTTATTTAAAAAGTTAACCAAAATCCAATTACTCTCTCTGAACTATATTTTAATAAAATATTGACAACATTTTAATGAATTCACTTTCTCGAGTCACACTGCAATGCAAGAAATATTGAGCAGCAACATGAGCCTCTCTACTGTTATAGTCTCATATCATTATTTGCTTTAGATATGAAGATATACCGAAAAAAATTTTTCCACAGTATGTAAGTCTCGTAAATATTTGACATGCAGCGAATTTAATTGATCTTTTATATATCAATGAATATTGAAAATCGCTGTAGCGTTTGAAACGTAACCCTTTGCGCTTATTTAACACTTACAAGTTTGATCATGAAAGCCTCTATAGACGATGCTTATAGTATGTTATCAAAACTTAGGATTACAGAGTACACACATTAAGAAATAATTCTTGGCTACAAGCAATGTTATTGCAATTCTGAGGCTAACACAATTCAATTAAGTAACAACAAGACTGTGGCAAAACTGCAACAAAGTTGTAATAGTAGATACATTTGCTTTAAATGTTCTTAAGCAATTTTCAATTGATCTAAGCACTACGTTCTGCCTTGAAACTTTACATAACGAGCACGTGAGAATGCATACGTCGTTTTTCTACGTAATGAACATTATTAGCATACCATTTAAAGAAAATTTCGTACATTTTTATCCAACATTCATCAGGTTATGTGTAGACATAAACTCTGAAAAGAGGTAAAGGATTATCAGAAAGTTTATACCAGTTTGAATTATTGTAATTTCTTTTAATCTCGAACGAAGACACCATTAATACTCAGAGATAAATTAATTTATAATATCTGTTAGAACTGTTATTTACAATACGAAGACATTGTGTTTTAATAATTCAATTAATTATGGTTCTCGTCCTTGAATCAAAATGAATTAAAATGCACTATTTGCTATGATATTTTAGTATTGAGAATTTAAAGTGAGATACGTAGATTATTTTATAACCAACGTCATCATTATTCCGAATTTTAACGAGATCAGGTTGAATCTTCTACAAGACTGATAATTTATTTAGTGTACTGATGAGGATTACGAATTGACAATAACCTTCGGAAAGCTTTTGATTGCTGTACATATTTTAGGGATCGCCATGTACAATAACGAAAAAATAAATCAGCCGGGCAAAAGGAGAAAATATTTTTCACGCGAGTTAAGTTCGAGAGCCTTGGTGTTTTCACCTGAGGTCTGTAAGCAGCTTTCTCAAATAAATCATGTCTGCTGGCAAGGAATATTGTTTTCGATACTAAGCTTAGTGCTTTCAGACAGAAGCTTTCAGACAGAATTTGTTTTCGAGGGAAAAAAAATAATTCATGCATAATAGTTTACAAGTGCCAGGCTACCTATTATAATTAATTTAGATATCCAGTTACTCATGATCTACTGACAGGTAATTGAGGAGAGAACAACGAAAAGTGATTTTGGAAATTCAAGGCTACATTATTGGTCTAATACTATGAAATTAAATTCGAACTTTAACATTGCAGAATTATATCCCGGAGGCTTAAGAAAACACATGATGAGTGAACGAAATGGTTAATGAGAGGAACTGAGAAATGAAGGGGAAGGATAATCCACACAGCAACGAAATATTTTCAAAACATTTTTAAAACATACCATCATTTTCCTTCAGAAAATATATTGTATTTCTCTTAAGGAAATATATTCCATATGCTGATGAAAACATTTCCAAGTAATACTGAAAATATTCTCTGGATACGCTCAAAAATGGTGTAGAAATATTTTATACGCCGTTAGAAAAGTTTTCCAAAAAATGTTTTTTGTACGATTTCCAAACATTACTTAAAATTATTTGAAATGTTTTATAAAATGTTAACGGAACGTTATTAGAATCATGTTTCGCATTTAATATTTTAAAATTGTTTACCAGTAATACAGAAAATAATTTGCCAAGAATGACAAGATTTTGCCAAGATTTTTTTTTCAAAATATCCTTACAATGTATTGCATACATTAGTTGAAATCTTTTCTGAAGATATCTAATTCATTTTTTACAACGACTAATGTTCTATAAAATAATTTCAAAATTTTAGTGAATATTTTTGTGCATCACAGGAAATATTTAGAGAATATTTTCTGTACATGATAGAACCCGCAGTCCGTACGCCATGTCGGTTACTATTTCAGATATGAAAACAAGTAAAGATATATAAGAATAATTTTAAATTCCGGCAACAGTTTTGTTTTTATATTAGTATACCGCCCAATAGTGACGAAAAGTACATCGCTACCAATGTTGGACAACACTGAATGAAAGAAAATGTGGTTTGAAAATGTTTGGACCAAAGAGAATTGAAAGGACACAATGTAAAATATAATACAGTACTCAATTTCGCGTCCTGCGTATCTGCTCTCTCCACCAACCCCGAGGTTGCTACGCTACTGGCGTGGATATTGAAGTTGATGTTTATCCTTCATTGTGTCTCCTTTCATTTCTTGTCGGTGTTGCTAATTTCAGGCCACACATTCTTTCATTCATGTAGTCAAACATGAAGTATGGTAACATATTTTCTTTATTGGACGGTATACTAGTACAGACACAAAACTGTTGCAGGAATTTAAAATTATCCATCCATATCTTACCTTGTTTCCATATCTGCTATAGTAATGTAGTTGGCCCATGGGCTCCGGACTTTTGCGTCAGTCTGTATATATACCGCCTTCTTGTTGGGAACAAAGAGTGGGTTGATAACAAGCCAGTCAGGCTCCGACATAGCAGTTGGAGAAAACAAGATTGTTCTTTAGAATTTTACCTGCTTAGACGCTTTTGCCTCACTCTGTCTTCCACACGAGGAACCATTGTGGCCCACAGCCTCTGAAAAAGTTCAGCTAGAGTTTCCTATACAAGGTACATCTGCATATAATAGTCAAGTGAGGACATCTTAGATACTCTAAGTCGCATTGAGGAGAATTTGATGTACTCAAATACTATGCTTAATTATCTCTCAATCACCTCAGTACAGCTTGTTTAGAAAGAATGGCTGCATGAAAAACAGAAAATGCCTGGCACAGAAAGTCAACGTGACGTAAATACGACACTTCTGCGATCTCGAAATATCCGCTCTGGTTATGTCCCATGCAATATCGCTGGGATAATCAATGCGATGTCGCTGGGATCTCCAAATGTCAGTATTGGTTACATGTCCCTGCGATATCCACGTTATCACATTGGAACATAAATTGTGGCATGTCCCAATGCACTGTTACTACTAGTATGTGGCCACGCCGTGCATGTATGTTTGTGTGTCCCATCTGACGTTGCAAGATTCATACTGCATATCAGTGTATTCACAATCGTCACCTGTCAATTTTGAAAGCGCTATATTAGATTCATTTTTAAAGGAAAGGGATTGAAGTTTAGACATCGAAATTGAAGGAGCAATTTTTTCCTATTTTAAAAATAATAAATCCAATAAAGCCGCTTTCAAAACTGGCAGGCGATAATTATGAAGACACTAACATGCACTTTGAACCTAGTAACATCAGATAAGAGACCCCAACATATATGCACGGCATAACCACACCAGTAGTAGCAGTGGAACATCCAAAAACATTCTGTATATAAATAAGATTTTGAGTAAAAAATGCTTCCAATTATGAGAGTTGAGAACATTATATAGTCATAGTCATAATTACACTGTCTACTATAATATATATTCATATATATCAGTTTATCTCAGTTAGTAGTTAAATAAAAATTTAATGTATACTGTTCACGCTTTATTCCTTATTATTCTCTTCTAAAGAATCTTCTTCATGCTGCTCATCTATTTGTTTCTATATATTAAGAACAATCTTTATAAATATCAGAAATTCATTTTCTAACTTGTAAATACTTGTTCTAGAAAATTATGACACTGACACGCTAATTAAATAAAAAAAACAACAAGAGTTACGTATTTTTCAGAATATATGTTCTACAAAGTTATGACGCATTGCGAATAGATCTTTTCAAGAAATATTACTTTTTAACACTTTCTAGAAATATCACATTGCTGAATAACAAGAAATGCATATTTGCTCCTTTATAATGCTACTTTTGAATACTAACTCTAATTTTGACGATGCAAATTGTCAGTTATAGTTCTGTGGAACTCCAGCTCAATTCTTGACTGATCTTCTTGTTTGTCTCTGTTTCGCATTTTGAAGCCTATTCTCAATAATCTCGTTACTTTCATTTGTCTTGTTTTGGCGCACAGTTTCTGAAAATGAAAAACAATAGGCAATGTTTAAAGAACAGAAACACCAGGAAATGATTAAGGACAAATTATTACATCTTAAACTTACAAAAAAATTTTAAATTTTTTGCGTAGGACCTGCATCGATTTGTGAAAACAGTATTGCGTTACAAACGTTACATCCTGAAGAAAATTAAAGGGCTAGGAAGACAAAATATACAGCTGAAAAGGATATACCTCAGAGTGTAGCTTAATTACGGATCTTGTAACATCTTCAAGCAGACACTCATTCATTTTTAGACAATATAGCTTCTTATAAATATATAGTAGCTTCTTGTGTGGTATAACTAAACTTGGTTCACTCTTTCAGTCGTCCTACGTAAATCGAAAATAAGACTGTTACAACTCAGACAAATTATGATCTCAATTAGCAGCATAGAATAGAAGAAATCACTGAAAATATTTTAAAAAATAAAATAATAATAATAATAATAATAATAATAATAATAATAATAATAATAACTTGAAAACATGTGGCAGCACTTCAGTTGATGAAGAAGACCCAATTCCTAACGCCCCGATCTTAAATCTTTTCCCTAAATCGCACCAGGTGAATGCCGAGATGGTTGCGAAGGTCTTGATGAAAGCTACCTTCCTCGATTTCTTTCCCACGGAGCAGGCCATAAACACTACTTTACCTTACACAAATGAATAATTTTGACAACGTTGCACTGCAAAGTATACAAGAAATCGCTAAGGTAGGAATACATCAAGGAATGCTCAAGAAAACTACCAGCATGGCTGAACGATTAAGTAAAAGGCTGAAATATACAGATGGTGATCAGAAAAATGGAAACACCTGAACGAAATTGCAACTTACCAGATTAATATGGTGTCGGGCCACCTTTCGCCTTCAGAACAGCCTTGATGCGACGTGGGATGGAGGCATAGAGGTCGTGAATGGTAGCAAGTGGTATTTTACACCATTCCTCGTGCAGGCCATCGGCCAGTTCTGTGAGAGAGGATGGAGGTGGAAATCGTCGCCGGAGTCGTGTTTCCAAGACGAACCACAGATGTTCAATTATATTGAGATCTGGGGATTCGGTGGGCCAGGGAAGGTGTTGAACTTCATCCCCATGTTCCTCAAATCACACTGCAATAACGCCAGCTGTGTGAATGGGTTCATTATCATCCTGGAAGATGGCGTCATTGTCCGGGAACAACATCCGGACCATAGCATGCAAGTGGTCTCCTGAAATTGCGACATAATCGTTGGCAGTGATTCGTCCGCAAAGTGGGACCACAGGATCCAATGACAACCATGATATTG
Source organism: Thermobia domestica (assembly GCF_964235325.1). NCBI lineage: Eukaryota > Metazoa > Arthropoda > Insecta > Zygentoma > Lepismatidae > Thermobia > Thermobia domestica. The sequence goes on from NC_137457.1 coordinate 190,147,049, forward strand.
CGGCCCACAGCATCACCGGGCCGCCACCATGTTTCACAGTTGGGCGGAGACACTACAGATCATAAGTTTCTTTGGGCGTCCTCCACACATAAACACGGCCCGTGGTTGGGAATAGGGCGAAGGATGACTCATCCGACCATATCACACGTTTCCAGTCCTCAACGGTCCAAGTTGCATAGTCGCTGCACCATTCGCGGCGTGCGAAAGCGTTATGGTCCCTGATTAGTGGTTTGTCCCGTGCAACACGACCCCGTAAGTTCATGTCATGTAATTCGCGGCGGACTGTGATTGTCGAAACAGGGTGGGGGAGGTGCTGATTGATTTCCTCCGTCACGTCAGTGACACGACGGTTCTGTGTGACAATGCGCTTTAATACCCGGCGTGACCTGTCACTCATGATTTTCTTCCGCCCACTGTTCCGCTTCCCCGATGTGGTTTTCCCGTGTGTTGTGTAGGCCGTCATCACCTTCGACACTGTCCCAAGCGATGCACCTAACACAGTAGCCACTGCCATCACACTCACTCCACATAACGGCGCACCAACAATTTGCTCTCTTTGAAAATCTGAGAGGTCTCCCATTTTACACTACCTCCGTCTGCTGCAGCCACTGGACACTGCTGTTCCTCTGCGCCTGACGTAGTATGGAGAACGACCTAACACACCACCACAAGCGGGCCGGCGCTGCGGGCGCCACGTCACCACTGCCAACCAATATATATCTGACGTGTTGCCAACTACAGGTGTTTCCATTTTTCTGATCACCATCTGTACTTTAGGCGTGAAGGAATGATCCACAACCTGAAATTTATCCATATAAATGTCATAAAAATACTAGTTTGCACTCAAACAAAGCATTTGTTCTCTAAGATTAAAATTTAGAAATAACTTTTTCTTAATGGAAAGAGCAAATCAATTTTCTTGTGTCTGCTGCTGACAATCGCAGGTAGTTTACACTTGTAACCGTGGCAAAATTTTACTGATTAACTGTCAGAATATAGCCTTCACGCCCTTTTGATAGTTTTACTGGTAATAAAGAAAGTTGGTTTAGTTTGTAATTATACTTTACACAAGCTTTTTCATTTCATGTTATGAGCTGCACAGCTCAATATTTACCAGGCAAATAGTATAGGTTTAGATATCTTCGAAACTGAGCTAATTTGAGCTTTCCAGTGTGTTCAAATACACTATCGCTACAACATAAACGATTTTTCTGCAATATGGCTGTAATTCCAGAATAATTGAAGGATGAAAGAAGATGACAAACTGAGAATAGCATTCAACTTTCCGAAAACATGCATAGTAAGCTCTTTCTTCCACGGATTCTTAAATTTAACGTGTCACTTGAAGATTGAAAAATTGCACATTTTGCCAAAATGAGGGTTTCCAACGATTTTTAAATGTTATAACAGCGGTAGCAGTACATGCTTTTGGGAAATAAAGTTTACAGGAAAATGGTTTAGACAAGTATTCATTGCAGAATGGTATGTATTTAAAGCGAAAAAATGGGCCCCAGTTTTTGGACAATAGTTTAAACATAGAGTATCCCTTTTCAAATGACAAGTTCTATATTTTTCCACTCTGGAAACGAGATTAAAGAACAGTAGAGAATGTTCCTAACCTATTACTGTGTTAGTGGTTACTGAGTTAAAGATGTCTTTCCTTTTACCGTACCAACTTATTTGCTCAGCTCCTCAATTGTCATGTTTTTTAATAACGTTTATTGTGATAGCTTCTAAGCTGTAACCTTCAAGTTTTTCATTTCTTAGATCTGTAACGAAATGCACATTAAGAACTCAAGTACAAGTAATGGAAATTTAGAACATACAACGGATGCCCTTAAACAAATTACATTGATTTTAGACGATACTATCACCGAGTCTGTTACAAATGGCGCATGGTCAAAAATTAATATTTGTACTGACGTTTCTTTTTTTAATAAACGATAAGTTAAATGTTAATTTTCAAGCAGTTGTAAATCAGTAATTGATGAAAGTAACAAATCTATAATTTTTTTTACGAAATCTAGAGGAAGACAAGGAATATTTTATGGGTTTTAGATGTCAATATACAGGGTGGTTGTAAAGTCAATTCTCACTATAATTTATATTATCCTAGGAACTAACATCAGCTCTAGTTGTCGTGTAATACTATAAACATTTAATACGTTTGTGGATAATGCTAGTGCATAAGTTGAAATGGAACTTAATAACCAAATGGTACATTCTGATAATGTATTCGTTGGAAATAAAACTTTTATAAGTTGTTTACTTTTAGAAATATCCATTGTTACAAATAAGAACTGACTTTACACACACGCTGTATTCAAGGAGCAGTAATTCAGAGAAAACAAACTACTCGTGAATATCAAAAAGTATGAGAAACTTTCAAGTATGCATTGAATAACAAATCAAGTCTTTCCAAATTACTTCCAAAACAAAGTCTACACAAAGTTGTTCTATCAGAATTCATAAATGTCAAATTCTTCGGAGGCTCTGTAGGTACTAAAACGCCAGCAACCTATCAATACACTAATTTAGCATTGTTCACTTATTGAAAATATTACATGTCTTCAGTTCAAGGAGCAGGTACTTGGAAACGGAAATGAAACATTAAGTTTATTGTCCCACTCAAAGGTGTCCAAATACATGAGGTCGGGGCTCACGAGTTCGGAACTCACGCTCACTAGACCTCGACCTCACGAAATGAGAGCGAGGTTGAGTTAGTGTAAGGTCACACTGGTTATGAGACCGTGAATTTGAATATAAATATGTTATTTACATTCGAAACGCATACATACCTTTACCAAAACTGACGTAAATTTCCTGATTTTTGCTATGTTGCTCACGAATTGGGTCTCTCTCGTTTCGTGAAGCATCATGGAAATTCAAATTCGCTTTCAAAGGTTTAATTGCACTATTTCATCTTGTCTCCTGTCCTCAGCAGCACTACTTTCTTCAAACAGTAATACACACATGAATAAATATTATGTGTATCAATTTTCAGCATTATAGCGTTTTTTTACTCGTCATAAATTTCAATTAAAATATCACAAATAGTGGTGATAATAAATGAATGATTTCAACAGAATTTTGCACTTTTGTATGCCAACATGAAACTTGACTCGGGGACCAATTTTCATAATGGCCGAAAATAAATTCAGGAGAACTAATTGGAAATAATATTTTTCGAAGTAACTGGCTGGAATTTGATACAGAAAGGTTTTGTATACATCTTGTCATTTATGTATATGTATATATAAACTTTCTAGGAATACCGACAATTGAAAATGACTGTTAATTTTCAAAATGGTGGACATCTATTTTAAGAAACTTTTAATTTATTGGATATGAATTATCTGGATTTTTTGTTACAAAATAAATGCCTTTTAAATGTTTTAATAAACATAAAACGTATATAAACTATCACTGAAATACAATATGCAGGGTGTCCCAAAAGTAATGGCGAAAATTAAAAATAACAGATTCCTGGCACGAAAACAACAAAAACAATTTTGTATGGCATATAGTGCGGAAGTGGACTGTCGAGGAGGTAGACAGCTTCAAATATGGGTAGACAACAACTTCATCACTTAGCGAAGAAACTTGCTAATTTAAAAAAAAGCACATTGAAGATACGTGGGAACACTTACGCAACACCTGGAGTGATGAAATGCATTAGAAACTAACGATTAGCACGTTGCATATATGTGAGAAGAGAGCACTTTGAACATTTTTTGTACGTACGTTTATTATTAGCACGTATGACCTACTAGTTGCTAGTGCTTCTATGTGCATTTGATACTACGTTGTGAATTCTGTTTGTTATTTCATTACATTACACTATTGGTTACACTTGTTTTTATTTCTACCCTCTCTGCATATTTCTATCCGGTATACCACTTCCCATTGCCCCTGAGATTATGCAACCATTATCAGTGGTCTTTATTTGGACACCTATTGTACATGTGCGAGCAATCGTACTACGAATAACAACTTTTTTTCTATATATGGTTGCCATCTTTACTACACAATTTCATTACTCCTGCTGTACATCCCTAAATATAGTATGGAGAATCTGTGGCGCACTTATATAACATTCGTTTAACGTGTCAAGCCGCTATATTTTTATGTCTTTCTGATCCCGCTTCCTAGCTAAATTCGTTATCCCTCTGGCAGGTGTGAAGTTCCTTTCCCCCATATTCGAAGCTGTCTATGAGTGTGCTGTGGGTCAGTGGTAGAGCGTTCATTTCTGGTGCACTAGTTCAATGGATCGAACCTTGTGGTGGACACACATCGTATGCGTGAGATTCCTCAGTTCTCCCGTTTCTTCCCACTTTGTTCATTCCACCATTTCACTGATTTCTCATCATCATCGTCCCCTAGAGCTTAATCGGCATAAACGTCTGATGTAAAACTCAAAATTTGATTTTCATTTTTTTGAAGCTGTTTTGCTCTATCCCTGTCCATTTCCTGACTATATATCATATATGCATTTTTTCTTCATTTGGTGCTAGGAATTAATGACTTCATTTTTCGGCATTACTTTTGGGACACCCTGTAATTTTTTTACCTTTTTACTTGTTTCTTTCATAAAATAGTACGCAAAAAAATAATTAAAAATGTATGAGTGTTCTGAAGATTTCAACTTCGAAAGCAATACACATTTGTAACATCTAGTAAAACTAAAAGTATACAAACGTTTAAGAAAGTGAAATTCACGTGGATCATATATTTCTTTTAAAAATAAAGGTGGAGCATAAGGAAATAGATCTGTTTAAAACATATCTATCACAGTTAACAGTTAAAATGTATAATAAAAATCCATTGTGATATGTTTTCATTTTAGTTATGTGTGGAACAAGCTCCTCAGTGGGAGAGTGTTGTGCATGCTAAACTAGCCTTTACACATTAGCAAAATGCCACCTCATAACGTTAGACAAGCGCACTTGAGAATCTGTCTCCAAGCTTCTGCAGCTACAAGCAATGTTGTCCATTTCAAATAAACATTTGCAAGAATAAACCATAACATAGAAGTAAGATTCAGAATCAAGATATCCAAGCCTTTGAATCTGCGGATTGCATCCATCCAAAATCACTGGGAGAAGAAACGTGTTGTATTGGTTGAAAAGTTTGGCAACATAAATATCGTAGTTGACAGACCACAAGAACAAGCTGTTTCAAAGAATCCTGCATTTGAGAAAGGTTTTCAATGTGCCTATTTTTTTGCAAAAGATTTTGTCTCGAGGTGTTGATGTGTTGTTCTTGACTGCGTGTATCATAAAGGAAAACAAAAATATTTCTAAAATACGCAATATTTTTTCACAATATCTTCCTTGCTTGATAAACGTCAGCGTTGCTTCTGCTGGATTATACATAAAATTGCTTCTGCTATTTTATGTATAATCATGAACAAATAACACAAATAAAGAAATGATAATATCTATACAAAACACGTTACAATAAGGAAGAACGAGAAGAAATGACTACCTGCAGTAATAGATAGAATTAAAGGATTATATTAGCTATAATGAAATGTATCTAAAACAAAGGAAGAACAAGAAATAACAGCCATAATAAAAGGACATAATATTCTGTATAGAAACGAAAAAGAAGGTGAAATTATTATTATAATAGATAGAATAATCGAAGATATTTTTTTTCGAGAGTCCAAGAGAAGGTATAAATAAAATCATTTAAGGGCTTTACTTTAGCTTTGGAGCAAAGGATTAGGTATGAATAATGTCCACATAGGGAAGATTTCACACTTTGAATTTCTTTATTATTAAAAGTATAAGAAAGTTAATTTCTACGTAGAAACTGAATATGTTGCATTACGTATGGAGAAAACCCAAATGTAATCGAAATAGTGGGCACGTCCATCAATATTAATATATACCCAATTGTTTCCAATTTTTACTAGCTAGATCTGTATTTATGATGATAGCTGCAGGTAGTGGAACATGCGTTGGTAATTCGTTCGCTGCAAATACGCTGACGTAATGATTTTGAAAGAAAAAGGAATTTGTTTGAATTGTATGCATTAAATCTAGTGTTAAAGGAATCATGTATAAACATGCAGACATATATATTGCGATATTTAAATAATAATAACGTACCTTTAAAATGAATGATGATGTTCTGCTGGTGATCCACTTCTAAGAGAGACTGGAACTCGTCATCTGTTTTGCATGAGACAGATGCTGATAGAGGGTTCATAAAATAAACTTCCAGACGAACACAACCGTGCCGTATGAGATTCCAATATTCCTCAGCGCTGATTTCTCCATCTTGCGTGATGTCGAAAACAAATTTAGTGTATCTTTGAGGAAAGTCAAAGCGAGGTATTTTGTTGCCATGAGTTGAAAACTGAATACATGATCCACAGAATAATGTATGATATGAAGAAGGATATAGGTTTTTTTTTCGAAATTTGGTTGCAAAGATTTTTAAGATACAGGCTTTCAATCAAAGTATAATGAAAAGAAATTGAGGTCAAAACGACGTGAGGTAAACGTCGCCAACACCTAGTGGCCCACTTGCCGGTGAATGTCGATCGTTCCTATAGCGAAGCCTCGGAAAACTTCCGCTAGTGTTCCACTGGCGGCAAAGTTTCTTCGAGTCGAAAGAGATATCTCGAGTCGGGGTATTGAAGTTACCACCGTGTAGCAGCGAATACTTGATTTTGGTCCGCGCTTCATCGATTCGTCGCGGAGAATCGCAAAGGGACCAACGCGTACTATCGCCAGTCATCTGCATGCGGTTATATATATATATATATATATATATATATATATATATATATATATATATATATATATATATAGTTTTTTCTGACGAATTGTTCCTAAAGTAAGCTACGGGGGAAAAGAGTAACCCCTGCCTCTATATCATTAAGTGAAAATTCTTTTGATGAGTACGTATAATTGTATGAATTTATAGATGACAACCGTAACCGATCATTTGCAAGTGCATATGGGAGAACCATGAGATACAGTAAAGAACTTCATTTTGTAATAAAATTACATGGTCAAAAAATTTTATCTAATCACAAACTGTTATCATCGAATATACACGGTTATAGGAGCACTCTGATTAGCTAAATTAAAAATACATCAATGATTTATGCCTCTACAAACGACATTGCCTCCATCGCTTGCGTGGCCATGTCGGAAGAGCATCCTCCTAATAATCCAAAGGTTGGGGGTTCGCGTCCTCCCCTGGGAACATATTTTTACTTTTTTAGTGTTTTTAGACTCTCCTTAATGTAACAAATTACGCATATGGGTGACTTAACATATTTTGAGGAAATAAGTTTATTGTTCATTGTCGTTTCGTCGTGTCTCTGCCGCTGGTATAATTTTCAAAATGGAAGTGGGGCTACCGCGGGTCGTCACTGCGGGGCCGCCAATTTTTGCCGAGATATCACTAGGTGTCCATCTGTGGTCCACCGACGGTTTCGGCATGGAGAAAATGTTAGGCTGTTTCGCCTGGTCTCGTGCAAATGCCGTCTCGTCTAGAAAATTATATATATGTCTCGTCTCGAATCCTTGTTTTTCATAATTATATATATATATGTATTGAGACGATACACGAGAAATATTTTGTCTTGTGCAATCACTATTTTTGCCACGGGACGAGACGAAGCAGTTTAAAAATTCTACTCGTCCTGTTTCGTGAAAATGTTGTCTCGTCTCGAAAATTATGTGACTCTCTCGTCTCGAAATATGACTACTTAATTATATGCCTTATGGAACTTTTACTACAATAAATGCTTACAGAGAAAATTAAACATTTACTAAGGAAGTATATGAAAGAAGTACATAGAGTTAAAAGTTATATAATGCATTTTATTATCTAGTTCTGTCACGAGATGAGACATTCATATAATTTTCGAGACGATACGTAATGTGGAAATTGATTAATAGATTCTCTACATTAGTACTTTTAAGAAATATAATTTACTGGGAAGCTTTCTTTATGCACAATAAGTACACAGGCAATAGTTACGAAACCTTTGCAAACAAAAAATTAAGAGTATTAATAAAGTTGCAAGATATCATTTTTCATATTTTGATATCGTCATAACTCTTAAACATAGAAGATTAATTGTTTCTCACATACGAAAAACAACAAGAAGTTATAATAGTAAAACAAATTCTCAGTACGAGGTTCGAACAGCTTACAATCACATCTACTGATTTACTCTAGAATTTCACGTTAATCAATTTTACTATCGATTCCTTACACGCGATATACCTGTTCTACTAGGGTCATGATTTTAATTATATTAGTGTTCCAATTCGTCCCTTTTGATAGATAGATAGGTAACTTTCATTGTTTGCTTTCTTTATATGGAGTATGAAAATATAGAAAATGATAGAAATATTTGATTAAATGTTTTATTTGTGGATATGAATTCACATTGTTCGCACTGTCAGTGACGTAGGGATCTCCGTCCAACGTTGAGTTACATGATTCTTCCTCAGTCTAGAGAATACCCTTTTCAGTAAAGTTGATGATTTTCGTAATATTGGCCAAATTAAAGTTTTTTGCTTTTAATTTCTTTATTTTAAAATAATATTGAATATAAACATTACGAATGTGTTTGTCATTAACCCTTCCTGATGTGGAAACCTTCCAAGCTTTCACACATATAAAGGAAATGTAGATATTTTCAATCAACGTTAGCTTGAAGAGACGCATGAATAATTTTGCTCGTACCTGAATATTTGAGCACTCATCCTCTCCTTAGGATACGCTTACAAATCAAAGTTAAGTAAGAAAAACCAAAGTCTGCTTAAGTCAGAAATTAATTTTAAACGGTATAGTTATTTTGTGAATTTGGTTGAGTTGATTTGGGTTTAACGTCTTTTCGACAATGAGGATATATGAGACGAAAACTACTGATTAACGTGGAATCCGAACTACATGAGCTCCCGCCGGAAATCGTTTGTGAATTTGTCTGTTTCCCAAATAGATAATGGGAATTTAAAATATTGCAAAGTTTGATTTTTCCTCTCAAGATCAAAATTTTCGAAGGTCATGAACTAGTATAAACTTTCTCATATACAGAATCAGATCTGTTTATCTTAAATTGGTTAAGATATATTCTGATATTGTGATCAGTGTTGTGAGGCAGATTTCCTAAACTTTCGGTTGGCATACGGGGATAAAAGTTGAAATAAAAATAGTTGTTTTGTTGGGACGTTTCATTGATTCCGAAAGACAGATTCTCGATGTCTCTTGGCACGTTTGCTTTATAGAGGAGCGAAATAACGGACCCGTAGACCCCGTATTTCGGGGGTAAGCCGTCAGGGGGCCCCAAATCGTGAAGTGGTACATATAGAGAAAGGGTCCTACTCCACGCTGTCTGTGGGGAGGATCCCAAGCCTTTAGTTACGCCACTGGCTCTATGGTTAGTAATATTTACACGGGAAGTACTAGTAAATCTTTAACACTTCCGGTTTTAGTAGAGTAATAATGATGAGGAGACCGTTTCACTTGACATATTAAATCGAAAACCTTCTTGTCTCTTCTATTACCGTTTTTGTTCTATGACGATCAACAATGTAACTAAAAACTCTTTATTTCTAGCAGTTTTGGTTTCAGTAGAGGTTGACGGAATAAGTGGATCCTACAAACGATAGGTTAATATTATAAAAGAGCTTCCAGTCGTACTTTCAAAGTCATACTTAGAATGTAAACGAAGAAAAGCTGAAGATTTGAAATCAATTACAGTGAAATGCAACGATATATCTAATACATCTGCGACTGACACAAAAATCCAAAAGAGAATATTTAATATTCGAGCGAGAATAAAACCAAAGAAACTAATTTTAAAAAAGGGAAACCAGAATGTAATACTGAAAGCATGTTAAAGAAACTATTGGAGCGGATGGATGTAGATTGGAATCCAGCTACATGAAGATTAACACGACAAGTGCATATCACGTGTTGTCCAAAGTGTTTTTAGGTTGTTTGGCTTTAAGAACGAAATCATACACTAGGCCCATTTGTTTCCTTTTAAAAAGAAGTCCAGCCAGTCACGTCATAATGCACGTCCATCTGATTGCGTTTTCCACACATACGTGTCCCCTTTCGCATCGACATAAACAAAATACTTTCATATGTACCCCGTTCTTATCAACGTTGACTTGATTTAATTTTGAGTTTCACGTCCATGAGGCTACATGAGACAGAACCTACTGATTACCGTGGAATCCGAACCACATGAGCTTACGCCAAAGGCATGTACGCTAACCGCTTAGCTACTACGGTGCTCTTCCTATTAACGTATCGTCTCCAAAATAATCGGTTTTTAATGTCCACGTGTGTATAGCCAAGTGCTACAATAACACCCGGATGTTATATTCTTCTTGCCACTCTGCCTTTGCTGCTTGCATATTACGCACAGTTGTAGGAAACAATCCAGTTTTCAGATTTCGCAATAATCGCATACATTACACTTGTAGTAAACAAAGACACAGTACTTTGAGCCACACCAGAATATGCTGACACTCCGACCTGGAATCCCGGATCAATCAAGTAACGCAAAGAAACCAGCATATTTTTGTTATTACGTAGTGTGCCACCCCCACGTTCGGTTGATTCTCCTAAAAAATGTGCTAAACACTCTACATTTTCTTTCATGAAACTATAATACTTTTTTGTAATCACCACTCACAACCTTTCTTTGCAGCTTATAAATTTTTCTACTCTGCAAAACACTCATAAACTCTGCCATGTTTCACACGGAGTCACCAAGTGAGCTTGCTGCACAAATTTGGAGAAGTTACTAGCATCACAGAAGAGTCTTTGATTTTTATAGGTATCAAGCGCGGAGTAGTTACTCGGCTAGAGAATAGAGGTGTGGTTACTTCAAAGGGGTTTAGGTTTGGGAATTCTCCGAGGTCAGCCGAGACGAGTAGTGCTCAGTTTTCTTTTTATTGATACCAATGCGAGAAACTACTTCAAAATTGGGGACAATGAGTGACTTCTCCATTTAATTGATATTGCCCTTTTTTAAATTATAATTTCCTTATTTCTTAACTTTTACTGATATATTATCTGGAAATATGTGTTCCTTGTTCTGCATATTTCCAAGAAAACATGTGACAATTTTGATCATAAAAAAGAGAGTTATTTTCACTTATTTAATTTCTAAAGAAATACGATAGAAGTTCTGAACAGAAGTGTACCTACAGGACATGAGGAATTACAAGACTATGTGAACGGACAATACGCAAAAACTAAGAGAACTTTTTTATATTCTGCGGCGAAACTGTTTTACTGTGCAAGAACCATAGCCAAATGTCTTCAAACTGACGTCCGCAAGGCAAGAATTGAAATGACATGAGTAAAACTGTGCACAGACATTGTAGACGTAAAATGACAGAATACCTGTTTCGTTTTTTTGGTAAAACGGTTGGGTGGGGTATAGACCCTCCAAACAATTGAGCACGGAATACTGACTGTAGTAATAAGTGTACGTGAAAAGAGAACTGCAACGAAACAGTGTAAGGAAAAATCCACAACATAAAAGAACATGTATTTTGTTAGTTTGCCCGGAATAACCGTGTAGGTGCCAAGCGCTCTCCGATAAAAGATACTAACGCAGGCGCACGCTAATTCCACTTCATGAAAAATCAACAAAAAACAGGGAACATTACTTGGATTCGAACCCGCGACCCTCTACACAGAAGTTCTGTACGTTAACCACTCATTTAAGAAGCCTACCGGAAAATATTCCTTTGTTTAAATTTATAACCGAGAGACACTTGTATGTGCAGATCTAACTCTCTCTCTCTCACTGTCTCTCTCTCTCTCTCTCTCTCTCTCACTCTCTCATGTTTCACAAATATCATATGTTTTGGACACTTTTGAATATTAGCTATGACCTATGTCTAATTATTTGGCAGTAGTTTTTAGCAGACGGTTCTTCCAAATTAAACTTAACTAATAAAGTAGTAACGAATGTTTTGTTTACCAATTTTCTAGAGGGGGAAAACATAGGCTGTAGGCTAGCTCTTGGCAAATTAAGAATTACAGCCAACCCACCCCTAACCCTTTGGGGATCCCATTGTACAATTTGTACCATACGGGGTGTTTCATGGTACATTGCGTTATAACTCTCCTATTTGACCTTTTTCGTCCGTTTTTTTTTTCAAGTCCAGAGGCATTGCAGAAGACATTACCGATGGTTTTACACCTTCCTGTGTCGAGACATAGGAGGTGATGACGTCATAAATCTAAAATTTATATTTTCGTGTAATACTTTTTTGGGGGGTTTATGTAAAGTATTTTTGGCGGGCTTATTTTTGCACGTAGATGATTGAAATTTTGCACAAACATGCAGTCTACGGCGTAGTATTTACCAGATTTTTTCAAATTTCTGCGTTAAAACAGGGGGGGATCCACAGGGTCAAAAATTTGAAAAAAGAAATATTTTTACCCAAAAATCCCGTTTTTCCTCATTTTCCCGCCTTAGATACACGATGGAGACAAGTGAATGGTACCGCCTGAAAGATAATTTTATTCTGAAGAGAATGATGTGCGACACATGGCCCTAGGGTAATTAGGGAAGTGTCAGGGAATTGTTATCAAGATATACTTTTGTATAGGGGAATTTTGGACATTTTCGGTACTATTTTTGTGCTGGCTTATTTTTGCACCTAGAAGATGGAAATTGTGCACAAACATTCAGTCCACCGAGTAGTATTTACCAGATTTTTTAAGATTTCTGCGTTAAAACAGGGGGTACAGAGGAGATAAACAATGAAAAAGGGAAATGTTTACCAAAAAATCCCTTTTACAAGATTTTCCAGCCTTAGATACATAATGGAGACAAGTGAATGGTACCGCCTGAAAGTCAGTTCTATTCTGAAGAGAATGATGGGCGAAACATGACCCTAGGGTAATTAGGGATGTCTCAGAGAATGTTTAAAAATTTCCCTCTGTATACGGGAATATGGGACATTGTCGGCATATTTTTTTTTGGCGGGCTTACTTTTGCACCTGGAAAATTGGAATTGTGCATAAACATTCAGTCCAGCGATTAGTATTTACCAGATGTTTTTCAGGTCTCTGCGTTAAAATAGTGGGGTCCAGGGGGCTAAATGTTGAAAAAAGGATATTTAGACCCAAAAAATCCCGTTTTTCTGATAAAATTTCTCCCGCCCTTGGTATTCAAGATAGAAACTTGAAAATTGGCACACACATTCAGTACACCAAATACTATTTATCAGATATTTTTAGATGGCTACGTTCACATAGGGTCGCTCCAGGTGGGCCCAAAGTGCGAGAAAAAATTTTTCCTCCAAAATTTTCCCTTTGACATCATTTTTCCGACTCCTAGTATATGGTATAAGCATACAAGTGCCATCATTTGAAAGCCACCTTCATTCTAAAGAGAATGAGGTATGAAGCATGATCCTAGGATAAATAGTGACGATGCAGTAGCTTCTTGACTGAAAGTCTAAAAAATAGCCCAAAAACTCCGGATCTCTTAAGAGCTAATGGCGAGGGTTGACTATCTCTCCAAGTGCTTGGGCGAAATTTCTCCCACATTTATCTTTCTCCTCTTCAAGAACAGAAAAAGAGTACCTAAATTGTTAGCGTGATTTGTCCCCCTTTAATGAATTCCACATTAATTTGCATGTCACACACATAGGAGAGTACATCACTTGGTGGAAGGGGCGGAACCAAGATTTGGTTTTGGGTGGCCTCTGGGTAAAGTTCGCATGGTGGAAATCCGGGGTTCAACCCCGGAAAGATTTTGAATAAAAACGCAATTTAGGTCTCATTTTAACCACATTTACAAATGTCTGAGGTTCCAGACATCTTGGCTACGCCCTTGCTTGGTAGCATCCATTGTTTCTGAACATAATCAGTCTCTGTTCACTTTCATCTTCAGCCATTATTTTAGTCTTTCAAGCCAAAGATATTGCATTCGTTCTCCTTCGCATTTGGCGTTCTTAAAAGTAAAATTATGGTATAAATAAGCGTGTGACTTTGCCATTTTCAATGTAAATTTATGCCCTTTCCTCACCAAAACAAATCTCATGGGCACAACCTCTTCTCTAAACCCCGTGTGTATGCTCGCCCCTGTTCCAAATAGAAAAAAAAATGAATTTGGATATTTTCTACACAACTATTTGCGACATATAGAATTTCATAACCAGTATTTACGTTTACTTGGTACTGGATTCAATAGAATTGGAAGTAGTTGTTTTGTGTAAGTGTAATTATGCAGAACAACAACAGATAAAGGTTTTGTGTTGCTAAAATGTATGAAAATAGTTAAGAAAGTTTCTAGAGGGCTGGAAAATATTCTTCCGAGTCTGAGCCAACAGTAATGAAGTTAGTGCCATGGAAAGAAAAACTAGAGACGGGGAATTTCCCTACCTTTCCCCCTTACAAATAAAGGTGTAGTAAGTAACAAATGTTTGTGTCTAACGTATAACTTCCTATCGTTCTGTGTGGCTCCGTGGATGAGCGATTAGAGTTGTTGCTCGGTAATCTTGAGATTCATGGATCGAAACCCATCCAGAACAGTTCAAAACTTTTTCATCGTTTGTTTCTCATATCTTAAGATGTTTCTTCTCCTCCGTAATCCTCTGATGCTTTCAACTGAGTTCTCCACTTGAATTCAACAATAGGTAGTGCAGGCACATAGCCAAGGGGAAGGGGTCCGGGGGGTCCGAACCACCCCTTTGAGACCAGAAATGAAAAAAATAAGGAAGGATGAAAGAAAATGAAATGAGAAAAAGAAGGATCGGCGTTAAAAATAAACAACAGGAAGCTTTTGGTTACTGTTTCTTATGAGGAAATTTGTATTAATTGCAATACATGGGTGCGAGGTGAGTGATATATCCTGGAAGAGTCAGGGAATTTGAAATTTCTAGAAAAGATGTGAAATTCTCAGAATTTCTGCTACTAGTCAGGGAGATTTCAAGCTTTCGAAAGCATAGTGCCGTTGTGTAACAGCGTGGACATTTTTTTTATCATAATTTTTCGTCATCGCATCCTTGCAATATCAAACATGTTACTTCAAAAACGATTTTGTACTGCTCCTTTAACCTGTCATTTGAAGCAGACAGTAGTTGACGGAATAGTAAAAACAAAAATATATGTGGAAAGAAAGTTCTGTTAACATTTGATTCAACACAAAGAGGAACGCAGATATTGCAAAATATTTTACAAAACATTATTAATATGTACTTTTTATAATAATTGAGGTCAAAATGAAAGGAAAATTGTTATATTTGAATCAACAGGGGAAGGATGTAAATATTGTATAATTTTTTCAGTGCTTTTTTATTATTTTACTCGCGATTTCTTCATAGTTTATTAAAATACTTACCAACATATCCTCACAAACCAATATATGTTGATAGTTAAGTAGTTTAGATTGATCGAGCTTCTGGGCCTTCAAAATTTAATGTCACGGCCCCCTCTCCCCGTTACGAAATCCTGGCTAAACGAATCATTATATATTCCGGTTAAGTTGTTTAGAATAATCGAGCCCCTGGTGTGATGACCACAGTATTCCATGTCACGGACCCCCCTTCAGAAAATCCTGGCTACGTGCCTGGGTAGTGGGATGCTCTCAGGTTTGGGTGAGCTTTCACATGTATACTTACAAAATCAAAATTTGAGACAAAATATGGATGCTATTTGAAAATTTTGTCTCAAATTCTAAATTTGCACGTTTGACTATATCTCTCTTTCATCATATTTACATCTCTTGTTCTCCAATGCCATTAATTATGATATAAGATGGCTTAGGAAGAAAACATCAATTCATAAAAGCGCTATACCAATGGGCTCACTCTCACTAAGCATTTAATTAAATGTTTGTGTTTTCATACTGAAGGAGGGTGATTCGTTCTTCCTACCCTCCTGAAGTGACCACACATTTATTCAGACTCTCAAACGGCTGAAAGGGTGTTCATTCCAACAGCAACAGGATTGGGTTTTCGTTTTTGTGGCACTTTATCTCCACGAATAGGACAAATATCAAATAATATTTTTGCAATAAGAACTACACGTCTGAGATTCATCTCATTTTGGACAAATGATGCAGTAGACGGTAGTGGGAATTTCACCTAAGTGCACATGAATTTTTACTGCCTGGCGATTATGCCACCCTCTTTCCTGTTAAGTTAATTCGGTTGAAATACTTTCCGGCAAAAGCTTTGGACTCAACTGGTGGAGCACTCTTGCCGTAAATCACCATATAGGTGTACCATCCAAAAGTGTCCCTTATTGTACATATTTAATATAAGTGATTAGTGAATTATATTTGCTACAAAATTAGAGGATATAAGTAAAACAATTGAATTGGCATAGAATGGAACAAATGATATTTAATTTTTTTAATTTAAAACACCGATTTATGTATATTGTGCATTTGCACCCCACTGGGTATATAACATAATCTACTTATGCTTGTAAAAAGAAAGTTAATCACGTGTCCCCTTAGCGTAAATGGTTTATTTGTTGGACGTTGTACTAAAATATTCCATTTCTCTTTGATTCTCAATGATCCAACATCCAACATCTAAGCCTATCTCAGGTGCTTAGGGTCCCTGGTAACTTTGTGGTGGAAAATATCGTATAAGTAATTTTTGTCGTGGTGCTCTCATTCCACATTTTATTAAATCATCATCTACTTGAATTAATCATGTGTGCCGTTAACGGAACGGGAAGGAAAGACATGTTTCTGGGATTTTAAACTAAAAGATTTTTTCTCTCTTTCTTAACGGTGCCACTGAGTAATAATCATAAAGTGTGGTTATCTATGGTTTAGTGTCCATGGTTCGATCTCTGAACGAGTAAATTTGTGGTGGAAAACATCGTATCCGTGAGTTTTCTCGATGTACTCTCATTCCACATTTATTCCACCATCATTCACTTAGAGCGCGGTGGCTCAGTGGTAAAGTATTCACGTCCGGTGCTTACAATCCTTAGTTCGATTTCAACTCGCACCGTGTGGACTTTCTGTTGGTCGAACATTTTGCTCCTGGGATTCCTCGGGTCTCTCCTGTTGCCTCTCACTTTCTTCATTATACCATTACCTTCATTTCTCTTCATTATCGTCTCCTTTAGCATAACCGGCATAACCGTGGGAGATATATAACTGAAATATTTTGTTTCATTTTTCATCATTCACTTCACTTAATAATTTGTCCCCTTGGCGCAAGGTACATATTTGTTGGACTTTAAACTGAAAGATTTCATTTCTCTCTCTCTCTCTCTCTCTCTCTCTCTCTCTCTCTCTCTCTCTCTTACAGAGGCACGGTGTCTCAGTGATAGAGTGTGCTTATTTCTGATGTTTGGGGTAACTGGTTCCATCATTCTACTTATATAACGTGATCTTGAACTTACAAATAAGATCAGCGACCTTGAAAACTATTGATTTGACACTAATATCGATCATTATTAATTATTATTTTTTCGTGTCTTGATACTCACACTCTGAGACCACCCTGATCAACAATCAAATTTACTGAATGTGATCACAGTCTCATGATTAATCTAAGTGACCACGAAAACTATGGATTTTATATTGTCCGTTTAGAATTTTTATTATTTTACCATGTTTCGATAAATGAACCATCTATTTGGTATATGAAGGTGTTCCTTAACCACAATTTTATTTTATTTATATTACATAAGTATAGGGGAAGATTATTCGGTGTTAAGCATTCAGGTTTGGTATGTGGGGTACCAGAAACAATCACTGTATATATATATATGCTTTGGTTTGACCTAAATATATCATTTAGTATTATCAAAACTAAAACACAAACACACACATCTTCATTCGTAATATTATTTTAACATACAACCAGTGAAACATCTTTTCGTTTAGCGTCCAGCATCTGCTCTCATATACAAGCCCTAGTGTTTTCGCACACTATCTGGGAATGAAATTAAATACGAAAGATCAACAAACTCAACTAGATACTCTGTTATCTTCTCTCTTGTTCTTGGAAGTACATGGCATTTGTACATGTATACGTAGAGTATGTTTTTTAACGCTGAATTCAATGTACAACGAAGAGAAGGATTTTTTACAGCTCAATCAGATGCTAACCTTGTAATTTCATATATATATATATATATATATATATATATATATATATATATATATATATATGTGTGTGTGTGTGTGTGTGTGTGTGTGTGTGTGTCTTTGTTTAACGTTAGAATTCATTGTCATTAGGAGTCCGAAAAGTCTATGACTAATACATTTTATTCTTTGTTGCCCCACACAGTTTTAATCATGGGACGTAAAATTTCAATATTTCTAGGTTCTTTTTCACTTACCTATTTTAATAAAAAGGCAAGTGATCACACCTATTCACAGCTATTGAATGCTACGGATTCGAACCACCGAACACAACCACAATATTACAATTATCAATCACAATTCATCTTTTCCAGTCCACACAACATAACAAACCACCATGAATCTGAGCATCATCTTAATCAGTTCTTCAATAATAACTTTCACGTTGAATCCATTTTCTATTAGAAGTTACGGTCACTGAATATCTCAGCCTCCGTTTATAGTCAACGATGGGCAGAGTCTAAAATAACTACTTAAAAAATGACCTTATCATTCAGTACGGATAGCAAGGACCATTTTTTATGAGAAGAAGAAGAAAATCATGTTTCATGATGTTTATACAGGCACCATACGACCACGAACGGGCCCTACCACTTGGAACAATCCACATAGCAACGACTAAGTTTCACGAGAAGAACAAGAAGAAGAAGAGATAAAAGCATGTTTCGTCTTGATTATATACCCAATACACACTCATGCCCATATACGAATAGTAACACTCCAATTTTCACATCGGAATTTTTCCAAGCGCTCACCAAACGCCTTAATTCTACTTTCGAACATAAACGTAAGGATAAGTATAAACAGGAAATACATTTGTTTGAAAACGAACTTCAGCTGGAGTATCGTGTTTTAAATCAATAAATTAAAATCCATGTGCTTACTTTGTTGCGTCGTTGAATTTTTCTTGAAGAAATTTTGGATTCTCAGGAGATAGTCTATAACTCATATGTTTAATTCCTGATTTATCTCTTGGAGTTTTATATAATAGAGCATAACAAAAATTCAAACTTATATCTCTGCTTCCTTTCCCTGATGTTTATCTAATAAATAATACAAGAAGATTTCAATAATGGGAACTGTTTGTAAAGGAGCCAACTATATTACTGTACACTTCGCACATATTGTCAATAATAATAATATGTGATCCAGTTTCAGGTAAAAGGTTTTTGTTTGAGGTATTCCTTCAATAAATTGCGATTTCATTGAAATTTCTCTGTATGCATTTGGCACTCGCCATAGGACCAACAAATATAACGAAGTGATATATTAAATATGAATGATAAGTTAGAAAGTGATCATATTAAAATGAAATTTTCCTACATCCTTTCATTCCAGCAAAAATACATGAAAGGAATGTTTCCACGTAGAGTGATAATACATGTTAGGTAGAGTGATAATTCTCTCTTCTGCCATATATTTATAAATGTCTGTATTACATTTCACTTCTTTTTTTTTTAATGAGTGCATATGGCACCATGTAAAATAAACTTGAAATTCTACTTCTTTTTATGTAATTCACCTTATAGACGTTTGTTTCGGGCATGCTAACTATCGTATGCTCTCTCCTTCGGGACTTTTTTTTCTAACATGTAAGTTTGACTTCTATGACTCGAAACTTTGCTTCTTCTTGCTCTTCACAAGCTATCGTTTTGAAGACTCGTAATGTAATGAAAATCCTTGTATTTTACATTCTTGATACTATTTCTTTGTACTTGGGCAAAAAGTATGAAACGCATAATTCTTGGGACCAGCCGATACATATTTGCAATATATCCCTTTCTACTGATTCATTCGTTAAATCACCTAAAAGTCAAAAGTTGAAATGGTTCTTTCACTAGATTTTTATGTGTAAATTCCTGAATCCCTATCAACATATGGTTTCTCTACATATATTTCTTGTAATTGATCTAAATTCTTATAGAATACCAATCTGTATATGCAGCTGTGAGAATATTTTCTGTTGATAGGGGCGTTGTCTGTGTATTGCCAAATTACATATAACATGTTATCCTTTATTGAAAACATTTAGAGAACGACGACATCATGCGGTGTTTATTTATCAGAAAATTCCTTTGTGTCATTCATTATGATTACATGCCCCATGTCTCACATTGACCAAATTTTAATCATAATTCATTTAACATTTGGTTAACTAAATTTCTAAGTGCTGGATTATGTTTAAGTTTCTTTACATCTAGTGTTATTTGCTGTTTTTCACAACATTCTGCTATGTCCTTTTACTTTATTTCATCCGTCGCACACCATGACGGCCATTCTAGCTTCTGCCTTTGCTTTTAAATAAGTATTTTGCTCTATTTTGAAGAGTTTCATTACTTAGTACGTTTAGATCTATTTTAACTGTGCTCCTTTTTCTTTTCCTTCTTCTATCTCCTTTTCTCTGTTTCACTTTCTTACTTCTAACAGATATCTGTTGGTTTCAATTTCTCATTGATATATGTTTAAGTTTCTCCCTACATTAACTTATGAATCTCGTTTCGTCTCATTTTTATTCTTTCACTTTACTGACACTAAAACATGTATATTTTGAAATTAGAACTATGTTCATGTTATTGCTGATTTCAATATGGGAGAGAGAAAAAGAGGAGAGAGAGTAGGTCTCTCTGCCTGACCCGATTACTTGATAAGATGGTGTATATCGGATGACCTAGCTGCAAGGTGTTTGCTGTCAGATTTTTATGTGGTGTGTTTAAGTTCAGTAATTTACCATCAATAAAGTAAATGAGAAGAATTTCTGTAACGAAGAAAATTGTTATTTAATAACAACCTGAAATTTAAAATCTCTTTTAATAAACTGTCGACTTATATATATATATATATTTTAAAAAAAAGACATCTCAACAAAATTTAGAAGCCTTTTAATCTAACATGCAACATCCGTAAAGTGTTGCACGCCGATTTCAACGAAATTTTGCAGGTAGATACTAGACACAAAATAAAGTGACCCGTACTTTTTCGTTTGTGCGGAAAACGGTTTGAAGGGGCCTAAGCCCTTCCCGAAGTATTTTCAAAAAACTTGAAATCTCCAAAAGAACATGAGCAATTTGCAGAAAAAGGTGTATACACATACTAGATAGAAAAGTAAGGAATACGGGTTTCTTCTCTTGTGTGAAAAAGCGGTTGCAGGGGGAAAACGGCCACTAAATATCTCCAAAAATAAGACGGCCCCATTTCAAAATCTCCAAAAATAAAGACTGCCAAATTCGACAAAATTGTACAAGCGATTCCGAGGAAACTATGCATGCAGATACTAGACTTAAAGGTAAGAAATACGTATTTTTCCGTTTCTGCGGAAAAAGGTAAGAAGGGCCCTAATCCCCTAACGAAGTCATACTAGACAGAAAATTAAGAAATAATAGGTTTTTCTTTTGTATGAGAAAATGGTTGCAGGGGGAGGAACGGCCTCTATTCAAATATTTCCAAAAATATTGACAAAGATCAAAATCGAAGAAAGATACAAGCGATTCCAAGAAAACTACGCATGTCGGTACTAGACTTACAAGTAAGGAACATGTTTTGTTTCGTTTCTGCGGAAAACGGTATGAAGGGCCTAAGCCTCAGCCGGAATATTTTCAAACGAAACTCCAAATCTCCAAAAGGACAGGAATAATTTGCAGAAAAAGGCGTATGCACATACCATATATAGAAGTAAAATATACGTATTTGCTTTTTCCTCTCGAAAAACTGTTGCAATCAGAGCCACATCCCTACCAAATTCATTTAAATAGTTTACAAAGTCACAATCCACAAATAACAAACAATTTGGATGAAAGTATAAAGGCATTTGTTGGACGTGCAATGAAGAAATACATATTCCAAGTACTACCCACCACTTTATAACACAGATCAACAGTTTTTTTAAGCACAATATCTTACGCAACAAATATGTCACAATAATGATATTTCACAAAAAAATGCTTTAAAGAAAGTGATTTCTTACACCAACCACAACGAATCGCAGCAACCTGTGCACAAGTGTCACATATCGGGATGTGATTCGTGGAAAAGAAGAACTCTGGTGGGGTCTGAAATTGTGCCGGTTTGCCTGTTGTATAGCCAATGTGATACCACGCGTATTTGATGACACCTTTGTATCTTGGAGAAGAGAATTGATTAGGTGTCAGAGATTGTAGTTTGATTATGTTATCTCGTAGATACAAATTGATATCACACTCTTGTAAGATAACAGTGTCCGAAAAGCGGCTGACAAATATCTTCCACAAGCGTAAAAAGTACACATCTAGTGGTTGCAGCTTCCAAGTTAAACCTTGAAGTATTGTAAGTAGCATAGTAGTTTTCTCTTCCGGTTCAATGGAGTGTAAGGTACTTTCACTATGACCATTCCAAGCGTTCAATAGAAGAACTGTTTAACGCTGTGTTGTAAGAAAATACACGTGCTCTAGCCAACGACGTTAAAGTTCCTTTGTGAGTTTTCCTGATTTTGAGGCGGCAAGATATACGTTACTTGGGCGAAACACAGTGTTGTGCACGCGTGGGCCGAACCCACCAGTTGGCTCGTTCAGAACTATGAGTAATAATGCTATCAAAGCACCATCGGCAGAAATGGTCGGGTGTATTGTATAACTGTGTGTTGTCGCACTCACGGATTGGACAACTGTTTCCACTTTCTTTATTCCCTGAGCAGCCAAGGTTTGACAGCTATGCTTTTGTAGTTGGAAACCACTTTGATCGGAATTGTACATATTACTTGGGCCAAATTGAATAACATGGTGTTTTACATTGTCAATAAAGGCATTTACGATTCTCAATATGTCCTCTTTAGCTACAGACGTATGTGTCGTAGATATAAATTTCGTCACCTTTCGTGATACGATTTTGTGTGTTGTTTTAAACTCCCACAGCCAGGTATTTGATGCCTTAAATGATGGAAGGCGAAATCCATTTCTGGCCTACAGAGCTCGTCGTCGTAGAATAACATCGTGTACTGGAAAGTGTGCGTCACGAGCGTCTTGGAATTGCCGAAGAACATATTGAGATATCTTGTCCTTCCGTGTTCCTACAATAGTGACTTGCTTTTCCCAGCGTTCTAGTTGCTACCTTGAGGTTACCTTTCTAAATTTTGCTTTTACGTATCGAAGGGATAGCGGTCTTTTAATACCACTTCTCCAGTAGTTTTGGTTGTATACAAAGGTGATGTCTGCTTGACCATGTATGATTGCGCCGCCATTGCACTCTTCTATGTCGTCATCCACAGGAGAATATTAGGCGGTATTCTCTTCCATGCCGTCCTTGCCAATTGCTAATATTAATATTTCTTCTGTGAACAACATAACCATATCGTCCATCCAGTATTCCAGCAGCATTGCAATATGCGTGCTGTATCTCTTTCCTGTGCTGTTATTGGCGACTCTGGTCGATGTATCACTTCAAAGCAACAAACAGTAAATACAGAATGTTAGCGGGATTCATGCTAGATTTCTCTTCTTTAACACACTCATGGAACAAAGAATTTATATCATACACATATGAGTATCTGACGTAAGGTACTTAACTTGTTGATTACTTATTATGTACACAAGGTAGATATTGGTATCTCATTTTGCACGTGTAGCTCATTATCTTGAAGTGTTCTTTTGTGGCATTCGTGTTTCATTATCACAAGTAAACAAGTTATTGCACAAGCCAAGGGCCAGATAAGTATTATTGCACACCGCCTTTTCAATTATCGGCCATATGTTTTACACACACAGATAAAATTACTGTCGCTCGAACTTATCATATGCAGCGATGAGCATGACCACTTCGTAGGCTCGCTACTGCAAGATAACATTATACATATTTCATAATACAGTTTGATAACTTCTGCTGCCCGATTATATGCACTCAACATTTGAAACCATTCTTCAGAATACATATCTCTCGCATTGTATGTTCAGTAAATGATACTTTAACAGCTTCCTGTTTGTGAGACTAACATGTAAGATATTCGTATGTCGTTTCAAAAGTACTTTCTTTACATGTAGTTTCTCGGTGAGTGGGACATATATATTGGCTCGTAATAGAAAGATATAGGAGCCCCAGAAATATGTCTTGGGTATGTGAAATATATGTTTGTAAATTTCTGCAAATTGTTTGTGGGGTTTTGGAGATTTAGAACTTACTGGAAAATAATTCGGAAGTGGCTTACTCCCCTTCAAAGAGCTTTTCTCCGCACAAAAGAAAAATACGTATCTCTTACGTTTAAGTCTACTATCTACATGCATAGTTTCCTCGGAATCGCTTGTACCCTTTCTGTCAAAATTGGCCTTTGTCATTACTTTTGGAGATATTTAAATGGGGGCCGTTGTTTCCCCTGCAACTGTTTTTTCACACAAAAGAAAAAACACGTATTCCTCAATTTTCTATCTAGTATGTGTATACGCCTTTTTTTTTTTTTTTTTTTTTTTGCAAATTGCTTATGTTCTTTTGGAGATTTCAAGCTTGTTTGAAAATACTTCGGGTGGGTCTTAGGCCCCTTCAAACCTTTTTTCTGCAGAAACGAGAAAATACGTATTTCTTACTTTTAAGTTAGTATCTGCATGCATATTTTCCTAGGAATAGCTTGTACCCTTTTGTCTAATTTGGCCTTTAAACATTATATTTGGAGATATTTAAATGAGGGCCGCTGTTCTCCGAACTAAATCTCTCATTTCATGTTAAATTAGTTATCTAGTCCTGACTCTGTGTCCAAATTACTGACAGAAATAAAGACAATGAATTATGATTATTTTGTAGAACATTCCACAGTAATATAACAGGAATGTCATCATGTGATTTTTCTTAGTTGTGGAAATGTATAGAGTATGATGCTATGTAAAGTATGTGTACTGACCCGGATTTTTGATGACAATCAGAAACAGGAGTATAAGATAAATACTAATAGATTTTTATTAAGTGGCAAGCATAACTATTTTTATTTTTACAAACCTTTTTGGCTTAAAATGTTAGTTTGGGTTAACCCGCTTTCTCCTCAACCTCGATACGGAAATGCAAGAAGGTATTTATATTTTCATTATTGATGCCAGTATATTTGAAGCATCATTACTTTGATCTATTTGTGTGAGATATGTAGATATATCGATTTCGTCGATATCGATATTAACACATCAAGATTTGATATCGCAAATATTTCAACATCGATATATGTTTATCTTAAATTTTCGATATTAATCTTGGGCAGGCAAGGCATAGGAGCCACGAAGCCTTGAGATTGATGAAGAAAAAAAACTTAAGTTTTACACTAATGTCTTCGAATGACAATTTCTTTATTACCATAAATTGGAGTGAAACAATTTAGTTGCAAAATTGCAATATTTTTTTCTGTAATTTCTAAAGTGCGAAAATCTTTTTGTTCCCGAAAAAAAATTACCTGTCAAAAGCAACTGCTTTCAAATTTGATCTAGAATTTATAATTAGAGTTTTATGTTCCTCGTGAGGTTTGAATCTGCTCGTTGACAAAAACTGGATACATCACCGCTATATTGTCACTCTTAGGAAGAATCAGGGAATTTTAAAGGAAACGAGTTATCAATAATAATAATAACAATAATAATAATAATAATAATAATAATAATAATAATAATAATAATAATAATAATAATAATAATAATAATAATAATAATAATAATACTAATAATAATAATAATAATAATAATAATAATAATAATAAGAATAAGAATAATTTGACTCAAAATTAGGCTCTCATCTTTTTGTTGCATGGAAGGCCAGGCAAGTCTCCTATACGAGTTATGTCATTTAGTCTTTTTTTAACCCTCTTTCCATTCCTTCTACATGTTTTTTGTTGTGTTGTTATAGGCTTTTGTATTAAACCTTTATATTATGTAACTTCTTTCTTCTTGCCAGGTGTTTGAAAAAGGAAACAATCTTACCAATCATCTTGTTTGAACTGCATAAGTAACTTCATTCTGTAAATTTTTGTCATAAACTTCCCTCATAATAATTAAACCGTCATTCTTAACAATTTATTTTATTCCCTAATTTGCAATTTGCCACACTGATATATTTATAACAATGTTCAGGTTTATTCCAGTGACTTCCTTTCTCTCAAGCAATCCAGCAAGTTTGCTTTTGGGGTCGTGTACTATTGCAGGAAAAAGAGGATTGCAGATGGTTACGCACTTTTGGAGTCTTGTATACATAATAGTTTTTCTTGTTTTCAACACCTTGTATTTTTTTGTTTTACATATCAACTTTCTAGTGTTCTTATTCAGACGTATGTCGTACATCTAAATGAAAGAATTTGCTAGTCTCCTTTACATTTTTTACAAGTTATGGATGTCTTGCTGTATTAGGTGCCTGTGCATTTATGCCAAACGTCGCAAACGTACTTTTGTTTGCAGCTTTAATCCACAACAAAAGTTCTATCTCTTCCACTTCTTAGTATCAGTCTTTGTTGATGATGATGGTTGTATTTCAGGCGGGATTTGCTTTACAGGTGGGAAAATTGTATATTGCAGACCCTTAGAATTTTTCGGATATGACCTGGCACAAGATTTTCTGTGACATTAACCAGGAAATTTCGACTTACATTATTAGTACCATCATGCCACTCGGGGTGAGTATTTGTCCACACAACAAAATTAGTTACGCCACAGACATCTAAACAATTCATAGAAACAGGCCCATGCACATGTCCCGGTGCGCCCTTCGAAACATTACATTATATATAACGATACATTTTATATAATAAATTCTTACAGTTCTTATTGGTAAATAACCCATGATAAGTACAGTGCGCCTTTGCATAAGGCGCCTTTTCGAAACCAAATCAAAGATAAACCGTTATATTTTTCTGTATGACACATTTCTGTACAATGAATACATACTGTTACTGTTGGTGAAGAACCCGCGAAGGGTAAGGTGCGTCCATTGCATAAGGCGCCTTTGCGAAACCACAACAAAGATAAACGGTTTTATTCTTCTGAATGGCACAGTTCTGTACAATGAATACGTACTGCTAGTGTTGGTACAAAACCCGTGAACGCTACAGTGCGTCCTTTGCATAAGGCGCCCTTGCGAAACCACATCAAAGAGAAACGGTTTTACTTTTCTGTATGCACAGTTGTGTACAATGAATACGTACTATTACTGTTGGTAAAGAATCCTTGAAGGGTATAGTGCGCCCTTAACGCAAGGCGCCCTTGTCTTGTGATTGTTCCTGTGTGTTTTAGAGCAGTATTGAAATAATCAGTGCCTATTGTATTTCTAAAATATAGCTATATTGATTTATCACTATGTATTTCTAAAATATAGCTATAGTGATTTATCAGTATATATTTAGCTTAATTTTGTTTCACAAAAAAAAAAAAAAAATCTTACAAGAACTAAAATTATTTCTCTAGCAAAGAAATTATCACAGTTTAGCTATTGACGTTATTAAACAAACCTTGGTTTTAGTATATAAAATGGCGCCCATATATATACAGAATATAACTTAATTGGCATATCAAACTTCAAGAGGTGATTCTTGACACGGAAATAAAACGAGAAGTTTACACCAACCTGAGTAAAAAATGCCTCCTTTCGGCGCCTTGATCACACGAAAATTTGTAGGAAAGAAATTAAAAATTAGCCATAACTCAGGAAGAGAACATCGGATCGAAGTCGGGTAAAACAGAATGCCAATTATTTTTAGTCGTAGATCCCATTAGTGTACAATCGGATATAGTGCAGTGGCGACGCAAGGATGACTCCCAAAGAAACTGCAGTATTCCTTCGAGTATTTTATCAAACGTTGAATAAAGAAAACGAACAACAATCAAATACAATATTTAAAAAACCAAAAGTAATAGTACCATCGTTCAAATTAGAACATTTAGAATTCGAAAGGAAGAGAGATACCGAAGTTTGATTGATCTATTTTGTTCCAGCACAGAATAAATTAAAAATTAGAATTAAATAGAATAAATGAAGTCTTTAACGTGCTGTATAACCGGTGTATCTTCTAGGCTAACGGTAATGGATATGAAATGAACGGCTTTCTGTCCAAGTTACGAGTGTGTGAAAATGAAGAAAATAACTTTGGCCCAGATTAGATTTAAAACGACTGTGTATTGGGCAGTCAATCGGCATGTAGGGATACATGTAGTATCCAAAAATGCGAAGATCATATATGATGAACGAGTGTAAAAGAGATTCTCCATATGTCACAAAGATTCACATATATTGCGTAAATACATATTGGGCCAAAGTAAGCTGCACGAAAATGCTTCCTCCTAGTAATCCACCCTGTTATTTCGTGTAATTTGATGCTTCTGTGCACAGAAGCTACAAAAATGGACGAAACACGGGATGTTGTATATGTTGCATAACGATACAAAGAAATGCGCTGGGAGAGTATAGCCCTATTTATTTTATCCATTAGGTAAATCTTCTTCCAGGAATACTTTCGATGGGCTTTTCCCTTCTCTTGACGTTGGCAAACCGCCCTTTAATCCTGAGCTACGAAAAGCTACATTTCTATTGTGAATATACCAAAATAGTGTAGCCCACTTATATTTTTATTTTTTTCACTGCTGGAAAAATTTGCTAGAAGAAAACACATGCAACAAATGGTGGAAAATCTTTTTCGAAGTTTTCTATGCACTTTGGAGCTGGATGAAATGCCTACACGGAGGAAAGAAAATGTGGCACTTTTGCTTAGACATGGCGGCACTTACGGAATTATCGTCCCTTGTGTGCCACTTGCGAGTGGCTCGCAGAAAGCTGTATAGCAGTTTTGATGTGGAAGGCATAACGTTGCGTGGCCGTGTTGTAGTAGGCATCTGAAGCAACTTGTGAGTGATATACAGAGTCCGAAGCTTTGGTATTACGTGCGTGTGGAATTGCTATATAACAGGATAGAAAGTGTTGGTTACAACGGTAGAGAGTTGTGTCCAGGTATTCACGGTCGTGTAAAACTGTAGACGTTTTAGTTTAAGAAAATTGATTATATTAATCTGTACGTGCCTGCGCAATAGAAAATTACCCTGTTCGCGAGCAAGCAGATATACATCTCATTTATGAAGATGCAAGGGGAAATAACCCAGAGGCGAGGCATTTCTATCGTGACCGTCGCGACGCCCTGAAAAGAGAGTAACTATCTTATTTCTCCATTCACGCCTCCATCTTCGCCTTGGAAGATAGGGTCCCTTTAATTTCGGAGGATACTTAAAATCGGAGGAAATCGCACTATGTGGACAGTTGAATTTGAAGACAGCGTACTTGGAATGATCAGAGACCGTTCTGAAACTAGCAGCAACCATATGTAGGGCGTAAAAATCCACATGCAAGGCTAGTGAACGATCAGCAGAGAGATTTAGTGTGAGCGCGCGTTACGGTATGGTGGAAATATTGTGGTATTACCTTATTTATTACCGGCCTGCCTGTTTAGGAGTACGTATCTTTTATTTTTAAGTAAAGTTATACCAAAATGGTTCGAACATGTGGCCTTGAAATTAAGACAGCAGGTGTGATCCCAGCATGACAGTGCACCTGCACATTTTGACAGGAATATGTAAACCTAGCTACATGAAAAATTCACAGATAGTTGGATTTTGAGAGATTGACCTGTGTTATGATCACCTCGTTCACCATAGCTCACGCCCCTTGATTTCTAATTTCGGGGGAGGGTTATGAAACGCCTTTTGTATGCAACACCAGCCACAACAGTCAAAGAACATGTTGTTCGAGTTAATATAGCTGCGACAACCATCTCTGAAATTTCAGGTGTGTTTGAATGCACGCAGAAAAATTTGCTTTGCCGATATTATCTTTGCAAAGCGGTCAACGGTTGATAAAATCAGACAGTGAACTGTTATTCTTCACAGCTTCTCGTGTACACATACTGCATTCCAGAAATACTGTACAATATACTTCTGAGTTTCATATTTATCATATTTTTTCATATTTATCCTACTTTGTACGAAACAATAAATCGGTAGTTATGTATTTCTTTGTATCATGTTGCAACACGCGCAACAGCTTGTGTTTCGTCGAGTTTCATTGCTTCTGTGCTCGAAATTATAATCTCCCACGAAATTACGTATTACGAGGACGAAACCATTTAATGCAGTTTACTTTTGCTCAGATTGTCTTCACATTATTTGTGGAAATTACTGTTATCATGTCAAAAATCACGTGTACTCTCCTTCATCATACATGATATTTGCCGCCTGACTGTCGTTATAAACCTAATCTAGTTCAAAGTTATTTTTTCCATTTTCACACACTCGTAACTTGGACAGAAAGCCGTTCATTTGACATCCATTACCATTGGTTTAGAAGATACACCTGTGATACATTAAAGTCTTCATATAAATTCTTCTTCCGAGAGTTTATTCTATGCTGGTATAAAATAGATCAACCACAGATGTGTACCTCTCTTTCTTTTAAATTTGAAGTGTTGTTCTAACTTGAATGATGTACTATTTCTTTTGATTGTTGAAATCTTCTACTTCATTTTAGTCCATTTTCCTCATTCAACATTTAATAAAATACTCGAAGGAATACTCCAGTTTTTTTTTTTTTTTTTGCGAGTCACTCTTGCATTGCCATTGTACTACATCTGATTGTACACTAATGCCCACACAGCAATGAAATATTTTCAAAACGTTTTTGAAACGTATCATCATTTTCCTTCAGAAAATGTATCTTACTTCCCTTAAGGAAATATATTCCATATGTTTTTGAAAACATTTTCCAAATAATGCTGAAAATGTTCTCTGAATACACTCAGAAACGTTGTAGAAATATTTTATACGCCGTTAGAA
Organism: Thermobia domestica; assembly: GCF_964235325.1. Lineage (NCBI taxonomy): Eukaryota > Metazoa > Arthropoda > Insecta > Zygentoma > Lepismatidae > Thermobia > Thermobia domestica. Next base: position 190,177,976 of record NC_137457.1, read on the forward strand.
AAGTTTTCTAAAAAATGTTTTCTGTACGATTTCCAAACATTACTTCAAATGTATGTTTTATACAATGTTAACGGAATGATCTTTAAAATGTTTCGCATGGAATATTTTAAAATTATTTACCAATAACACAGAAAATAATTTGTCAAGAATGAAGAAATTTTTTTCTAAATATTTTCACAATGTATTGGGTACATTAGTTGAAATGTTTTCTGAAGATTTCTAATTCATTTTTAACGAAGATTAATGTTCTATAGAATAATAATTCTAAAATATTTTCCATACATGACAAAAGATATTTTCTGTATATGACAAAAATATTTAGTGAATATTTTTTGTATGTCACAGAAAATATTTAGAGAATATTTTCTGTACATGATAGAACCCAGAGCCCGGCAATTCCAGCAATTTTTGTTTATGTATCAGTATACCGCCCAATAGTAACGAAAAGGACAACGCTGCCACTGTTGGACAACATTGAATGAAAGAAAGTATGGTTTGAAATTATTTGGACCAAAGAGAACGGAAAGAAAGACACAATGAAATATATAATTTAGGACCCAATTTCGTGTCTTTCGTATCTGCTCTCTCCTCCAACGCCGTGGTTGCTACGCCAGTGGCGTGGATATTGAAATCGCATGCTTATCTTTTATTGTGTCTCCTTTCAATTCTTCTCTGTGTAGCTAATTTCAGGCCACACATTCTTACATTCATGTAGTGCAACATGATGCACGGTAACGTATTTTCTTTATTGGACAATATGCAAGTACAAAAGAAAACTGTCGCTGAAATTTAAAAATATCCGTACCTTGTTTTCATATCTGCAATAGTAACCGATTTGGCCTATGGGCTCTAGACTTTTGCGTCGCTCTGTATATATATCGTCTCCTTGCTGGGAACAAATAATATGCTGGAAACAAACCGGCCAGGCAACGACACAGCAGTTGGAAGAAGACATAAGATTCTTCTGTAGAATTTTACTTGCTTAGACACTTTTAAATTACTCTGTCATCACGAGGAACGATTGCGGTCCACAAACTAAAAAAAAATCAACAATACTAGTGACAGTCGCGCTAGAGTTTTTTATAGAAGGTACATCTGCTTATAACAGTCCAGTGAGGACATCTTAGGTTCTCAAAATCGCATGGAGGAGAATTCGATGTATTCAAATACTGTGCTTAATTATCTCTCAATTACCTGATGTATTACCTCTCAGGTAATTGAGGCCAGCTTGTTTAAAAAGGAAGGCTATTGCGTAAAAAATGCCTATTACAGAAAGTCCACGCGACATAAATGCGACATTTCTGAGACTAACAAATGTCCGCTCTGGTTATATCCCATGCGATGTCGCTGGGATCTCCAAATGTCAGTTTCGGTTACATCCTAGGGATATCCACGTTACCTCATTTTAACATAAATTCTGACACGTCCCAATGATGTTGTCCTATTAACGACAGATGTGTGGCAACCCCGTGCATGTATGTTGGGGTGTCTTATGTGGCGTTACGAGATTCAAACTGCATATCAGTATGTTCACAATCGTCACCTGCCAGTTTTAAAAGCGGATATATTTGAAGTTTAGACGTCAAATTCAAGATACAATTGTTAGCAATCCTTTTCCTATTTTAAAAATAATAAATCCAATATAGCCGCTTTCAAAACTGGTAGGCGATAATTATGAAGACACTAATATGCAGTTTGAACCTTGTAAGATCACATAACACACTCCGACATACACGCACGACGTGGCCACACACCAGTAGTAGCAGTGGAATACACAAAAACAATTTGTATATAAATAAGATTTTGAGTTAAAAAATGCTTAAAATTATGAGAGCAAGCGAACATTATGTAGTCATAATTTACACTATCCACTATAATATATATACATATATATCAATTTATCTTGGTTAGTCGTTAAATAAAAATATAAATAAAAATATTCATTTTTAACATGTTTTCCTTTTCCCATTTTAAAGTTTTATATTAAAAATTTGCAAAAAACTGGAAATAATAAGAAAATACTGTACGAAAATATTTCATTTAAGTTATAAGAGAATATTACTAAAATACTTTCTTAAAATTAATTAAACGTTTCAAAAACATTACTGAAAAATATTTCTTACATTACGAAATAATTTATTTTTAAAATATTCTAAACATTTTTACAAATATATATTCAATATGTTTTCTCGAAAAATAGAAAATATTGCAAATATCGTATTGGAAAACATTTTTTGAATACATGAAATATATTTCATTTCATTGTTTTCCATAGCATATATGGAAACCATTTTTAGTATCATTTCGAAAATGTTTTCCTTCTCAACAGTGAAAACATATTACATTACATCCAATACAAAATTTCTAATACATTTTGTGAATATTTTCCTGCATTTACTTCCCGGCGAGCATTCTCAAAATGTACTTTCAGTAATTTCTAAAATGGTTTCAAAGCATTTTTGGGAAAATATACTCGGAAAATATTCGGAATACAATGGGGAAACCAACATGGAAATCTCCAGAGAAGGAAAACCTTTTGGAAACCAACGAAAATATTTTCTTTTGGTTGAGGAAATATTCCTTGTTCTGTGGGTGTAATGTACGACTAAAAATAATGGACATTTCGATCCGACATTTTGTTCTCGAGTATGGCTGCTGTTGCATTTTCTCGAAAATTTTCAGCTGGTTATAGCTCAGAGTCACTTCTACACCCAGGTTGGTCACCTACTTTTTTGTGCTATCTCGGTACCAGGGATCAACTCCGTCGTATATTAATTATGTTACTGCACACACAACCACAAAAACACACATAAATATATATATATCTGACAATCGGTAGCTGAAAAATCGCCTTTTTTTCCAGGGTCTCCTGGGAGCAAGGACTCAATTTTCTAGTGTCTCACGATACGCTATGACCCACGCACCGTCCACCCATGGTCTTTTACGACCTCCATTTTAGGGGTGTATTTGTTCCCTTTTATGAGCACATTTTAGGGGGTGTACTCGTTCCCCTTTTATGAGCACTTTTTAGGGGTGAACTCGTTCCCTCTTATGAGCATATTTTCCAACCCCTATTTTAACATAGCAGATAACACATAAGATTACGAACACATAGAAGAGCATAAGACTACATAACATAGCAAGGGTGTATTCAACCCCTATTTGAACATAGCACATATTGCATAAGACTATATAACATAGCAGTGAATACATAATATTCATTCCCTTTTTACACCCCTTATTATACCATAGCAGAGAATACATGGAGACTACAAGCACATAGTAGAGCAGATAATCTTTTATGAGTACACCACCCATATTTCAACAAAGCAGAAATAGCAGACAATGAGCAAAGATTACAATCGAACACCTACGGTGTAAAGATAGTCATTTTAAGGGGTGTATTCATTCTCTTTGATGATCACATTTTCCACCCCTAAGAAAAGAGTACGAATATAGCAAATTCGTTTCCAACCCTTATTTTAACATAGCAGAGATGTATTCGTTTAGGGGTGTATTCATTCTCTTTATTAGCACTTTTTCAACCCCTATTTTAACATAGCAGAAATTACATAAGGTTCATTCCCTTTTTCAACCCCTATTTTAGCAGACAATGAATACCTATGTAACATAGCAGAACTAATGCAAGAGTATGGATTATTTTCCAACCCACATTTTAACATAACAGAAATTACATAAGAATACGAACAAATATTTTAACAGCACTCATATGTAATAAGGGGGTGTACTCGTTCCCTTTCATCAACCCCTATGTAACATAGCAGTCGTCAATTACCGCATGCCCCAAAAGCACTGACCATCGAGGTCAAAAGTCAATATACTTAAAACTTAACTCGAAAATGGATCCACATGTTGAGGTGGAGTTTCCAAATCTAATAATTGGTCATCAACTGCTACAAGTTCCAAATAATGTCCATCGAGGTCAAAGGTCAAAGTACTTAAAACCCAATCACTCGAAAATGGATCCAAATATTGAGGTGCTGTTTCCAAATCTAATAATTGGTCATCAACTAGTACAAGTTCCAAAATAAAGACCATCGAGGTCAAAGGTCAACATACTTAAAACCCAATTTCTCTCAAACGGAGTCACATATTGAGATGGTGTTTCCACATTTAGTAATACGTCATCGAAGACCACATGCCCCAAAAGTGTTTACCATCGAGGTCAAAGGTCAACATACTTAAAACCTAATAACTCGAAAATGAATCCACATATTGAGGTGCTGTTTCCAAATCAAGTAATTGGTCATCAACTACTACAAGTTCCAAAAATAATGACCATCGAGGTCAAAGGTCAACATTTTTAAAACCTAATAACTCGAAAACGGAGGCAAATATTGAGACGATGTTTCCACATATAGTAATTGGTCATCAGGTACTACATGTTCCAAAATAATGACCATCAAGGTAAAAGGTCAACATACTTAAAACCTAATAACTCGAAAACGAAGCCAAATATTGAGGTGGTTTTTCCACATTTAGTATTTGGTCACAAGCAACTACATGTTCCAAAAATAGTGACCATCTAGGTCAAAGGTTAAACTCGAAAACGAAGGAACATATTGAGGGGCGGTTTCCACATTTTAGTGAAAGGTCATCAACTACTACGTGTCCTTTAAAGTACTCACCATCGAGGTCAAAAATCAGACTCGTAAACGAAGCAGCATATTGAGGTGGTGTTTCCACATTTAGTAATTGGTCACCAGCATCTACATGCCCCAGAAAAGTAAAATATTTAAACCAGAATAACTCGTAAACTGAGCGACGGAAAATTTTGTACCAAGCAGAAAAAGTGAAGGAGGAATAAATTTGAGTTGCCTATTGAATTTTGTACCAACGAGAAATCTCATTTGTAACTAGCTCAGAATTTCTGTACCTGTTTGGGTTATTCAAATAAACGAAAATAATAATTTGGATGGACTAACGAAAAAGAAAACAAAGATATGCCATTTTAACTAGCTGAGAATTTAAAGAAACAAAGGGAACCTACTCAATTATCTACCAACGAGAAATACCATTTCAACTAGCTCACAATTTATGTGCCTTTTTGTTCTAAGGTCTGTTTTAACTAGCTGAGAATTTTTAATCATCTTGTACTATTTAAACAGACAAAATGATAAATTTGAATGACGTATTCAATTCTGTACCAACGAGAAATGCCATTTTATCTAGCTCAGAATTTTATATCATTTTCTGCTACTCAAATAAACGAAGGAATGGAATATTTAGTTTTGTACCAACTAGAAAAAGAGAAGTGAAGAATGAATAAAATTCAGGTGGGTTATTTTCTTTTGCACCAACTGGAAAAGAGAAGAAGAGCTACTTTAACTAGCTTAGAATTTTATATCATTATGTACTGTTTAAACAAACGAAAATTGACCATTCTAACAAGCTCATAATTTATGTAACTATTGAACTACTGAAATGTTCTATTTTCTATATCGATCAGAAACACCGAAGAAGGATCATTTTAACAAGTTCATAACTTCTGTAGCGAAACAATAATTTCGATGTTCTACTTTTATACCAACGAGATAAAATGAACTAGATGAATATTTTATATCATCTTGTACTATTTAAATATACGAAAGAATAAATTTAAGTGAACCAATGAAAATGCCATTTTAACTGGCTCAGAATTTGAGTGGTCAATTTAGTTTTGTACCTGAGAAAAACAAAGAAATTGCATCATTTTGGATGATTCAAGTAAAAAAGGACTTATAATTTGTGTCAACGCAAAATCAATTAAACGAAGTAATGCATTTGAGTGAGCTATTTAATTTGAAACACGGAAGCAGGATCATCTTAACTATCTGAGTATTTTATACCATTTTGTATTATTTCAACAAACAAAGGGATAAACAAAGGGATATTAACCAGAAAAAAGCAAAAAAGGACAATTTTAAGTAAAACATTTTATATCCTTTTAAACTAGTCTAATAAACCAAGGCATAAATATGAGTGAGCTATTTAATTTTGTAGCAACCAGAGAAAAACCAAAAAGGCCCATCTTAACTAGTTCAATATATCTGTACGATTTTGTACTACCCAAATTTGGATAATCTAATTTATTTTTGTACCAATCAGAAATGAATCAAAGAAGGCAAATTTTTGTACATTTTTACCATTAAAAAAACTCAGGATAACTTAGGTAGTCTAAGTTTTTGTATTCATTTGAAGAACCATTTTAAGTAGGTCAGCTTTTTCATACGTAATGTTGTCATGACTATACGGAAAGGAATAGATAAATATGCCTTAGATTCTTATGCCTTTTTTGTAATACTTTTACCAAACAGAAAAAATCTACACAGATAAACAAAGGAATAAATTTGTAATAACCACAAAAAATCGAAGCTCAAGTTGATATATCAACTGAGTGGCCTATTGAATTTTGTACCAACGAGAAATCTCATTTCCAGGTCATGTTTTACTATTTAAACAAACGAAGGGCTAAATTTGAGAAAGTTAACATGGACCCAGAATTTATATCATTTTATAATACTCAAATTTGGATGGATTTTTTAGTTTTGTACCAAGCAGAAAAAGGAAACAAAGGTATAAGTTTGTACTGACCGGAAAAGCAAAGAAGAATCATTTTTAACTGGCTTAGAATTTTATACCTTTTTGTAAAGTTTGTTCCAAACCGAAAAAAGCAAGGAAATGCCATTTAACTAATTTTTGTGCATAACCAAAAAAAAGCGAAGAAAGACTATTTTAACTAGCTGAGCATGTTATATCTTTTTGTGCTACACGTCTGAGTAGTCTACCCAATTTCTTGACCATGTTGTACTATTTAAACAATCAAAGGAATAAATTTGTACTAACCAGACTAAAAATTTTATCTCATTTTGTAATACTCAAATGGACGAAGGAATAAGTTTGTGTGACCTATTCACTTTTGTAGCAAGCAGAAAAAGGAAAGAACTAACATTTTGTACTAATCAAATTTGGGTGTCTTAAGCAAAGAAGTTCAATTTGTACCTTTTTGTGCTATTAAAATAAACGAAGGTTAAATATCAGTGACCTATTCAATTTTGTACCAAGTAGAAAAAAGTTTGTTTGCAATTAAAAACGCGGAGAAGAACTATTTCTAAATAGTTTAGTATTTATGTACGTTTTGTACTACTCAAATTCTACTTTCTGTATCAACCAGAGAAAAACAAAGAAATGCCATATTCTGCTACTCACACAAACGAAGGAATAAGCTCAGAATTTCTATACCTTTTTGTGCTATTCAAATAAACGAAGGAATAAATTTGTGTGACCTATTCACTTTTATAGCCGGCAGGAAAAGCCCCTTTTAGTTTTGTACTAACCACGAAGGTCCATTAAAAGAAGCTCGGTATTTTTATACCATTTTGTATTACTCTGATATATTTGGGTGGTCTATTTCATTTTGTGACAATCAGAAGAAAAGCTCAGTATTTTATAACTTTGTGACGGATTAAAATAAACGAGTGGTTCATTTATTTGTGGTGTTACATTTTATATATTTTTGTGTCATCCACATAGCAATTTTAATCGTCTCTTCCGTCACTATATGGGTATTGATGTGTGTTTAGCAAATTAGGTTTACAAAATACTAACGGCGACGCTAAAGTCCAAAGTATCCCGGTCACTAGCTAAATATTTGAATGTGAGATTTAACAATCCAGCGTTGCGTCATAATTCAATTATAACTTAATCCATAGCAATTAGCGTTCTAAAGAAAACTGATGAAGGACGACAAATGATGACAACATGATTGGCCATTTTTGATCACAGCAGAAGGAATCATATCAAAGTAAAAATCAGCTCACCAAGAAAAAAAAGTTTTCAAAGTTCCATGTTGGACGCCATCTATAAAGAATGCTGAATTATTCATTCTGTTGCTGTAGATATTTAAGCAACGTTACCTAACATTTGTATTGCTAGTATAGTGAAGGTCCTAAGGTACTGCCTATTGCTCGACGATTCAATTATATTTGCTTAATGGAATTAGTTTTTAAAACTTTCTTATCTCGTTTAAGGTAAAGGTCTAAGGTCTTTTATAAGAAACTTATTAAGTCCAAAAAGACAACTATATATTTTTGCATTTATGTATTTTATTATAATTGAATGTAAGTTTATGGACTATATTTGGAAAATAATAAAACATACATCATGACGTTATATTAACGAATTATTTTGTATTGCCTTGAAACATTATTAAACACCGAGAATGCAACGGTTGATTTTATTGTAGATATATAAATAAATGTGTCACACTTGAAAAAACTATTTATTTGATTTGTTTTTGCTGAAAAGCAGAAAAATGACTAACATGGAAATTGCTTATGTTTCACATAGAGAGAAAGAAATTTAGCGTGAAAACGAAAAACCTATACTGTTAATTCACCCGTCTGATCCCGATTTGCCAGATGAATTACCTGATAAAGTGATTATCATATATCCAACACAAGAAATAGAAGAAGTGTATTTTTTTAGACGCTGTAATAGATATAATGATGAAATACTCCCGGAAAGTGATGATGACAGTGTTTCAAATGTTACCTGTTTCGAAGTGGAAGCTAAAGAGACCGGGTGTACTAGTGAAAGTATTAGTGATACATGTGTTAAACAATTATTTAACGAGTATACACCAAATTCAGTATTATTATGTGAAGCATGTTCTGAACATAATGAAAATGAAAAACACCACAACTGTTTGCTGCAGTATGATTACGAATTATTACAAAAGGTGTGAACGATCTTAATTAAACGTGAAATGAGAGAGGAAATCTATAAACTTTACTTAAGGTTGCATTTTAAAGGTTGTAATATTAAGAACTTTTATACTTTGGAGAAAAAATTTAATCTGGTATATGAATACATTACAGAGTGTGATTATTATATCAAAGAAATAATAGAAATGTTTTTAGAAAAATATAAACAATTATTTAATTCTGTAAATCAACATTGAGGCACTCTAGCATACGCATTTGATTGTGTATGAATAGACGAATATATTAGGGCTAAAATTACAAAGCGTAACAGAGAATTGAACTGTTAACTGTATTATTTTATAAATGGATCAATTTGTAGTATTGTAATATTAGGAATTTAATAGATTACATACTTTGGACTAACACATGTAAATAATAGTTAGAGCTAAAATACTGAATTACTGGTAACTGAATTGTCAATAAGAATAATGTATTGTTTTCTTCAAAAGAAATAAATAAACTGATCTGGATGCCACAAAAATTTACAAAATGTAACACCACAACTAAATGAACTACTCACAAAGGTATAAAATACTGAGCTTTTCTTCTGATTGTTACAAAATGAAATAGACCACCCACATTTATCAGAGCAATACAAAATGGTATAAAAATACCAAGCTTGTTATAATGCACCTTCGTGGTTAGTACAAAACTAAGAGGGGCTATTTCTGCCTGCTATAAAAGTGAATAGGTCACACAAAAATATTCCTTCGTTTATTTGAATAGCACAAAAAGGTATAGAAATTCTGAGCTTATTCCTTCGTTTGTGTGAGTAGCAGAATATGGTATTTCTTTGTTTTTCTCTGGTTGATACAGAAAGTAGAATTTGAGTAGTACAAAATGTACATAAATACTGAACTATTGAAAAAGAGACCTTCTCCGCTTTTTTAATTGCAAACAAAATATTTTCTACTTGGTACAAAATTGAATAGGTCACTCAAATTTAACCCTTCGTTTATTTTCATAGCACAAAGAGGTACAAATTGACCTTCTTTGCTTAAGCCACCCAAATTTGATTAGTACAAAATGTTAGTTCTTTCCTTTTTCTGCTTGCTACAAAAGTGAATAGGTCACACAAACTTATTCCTTCGTCCATTTGAGTATTACAAAATGAGATAAAATTTTTAGTCTGGTTAGTACAAATTTATTCCTTTGTTTGTTTAAATAGTACAACATGTCAAAAAATTGGGTAGACTACTCAGACGAGTAGCACAATAAGTTATAACATGCTCAGCTAGTTAAAATAGTCTTTCTTCCCTTTTTTGGTTAGCACAAAAATTATTAGATAGTTAAATGGCATTTCCTTGCTTTTTTCGGTTTGGTACAAATTTTACAAAAAAGGTATAATATTCTAAGCCAGTTAAAAATGATTCTTCTTTGCTTTTCCGGTCAGTACAAATTTATACCTTTGTTTCCTTTTTCTGCTTGGTACAAAACTAAAAAATCCATCCAAATTTGAGTATTATAAAATGATATAAATTCTGGGTCCATGTTAGCTTTCTCAAATTTAGCCCTCCGTTTGTTTAAATAGTAAAACATGACCTGGAAATGAGATTTCTCGTTGGTACAAAATTCAATAGGCCACTCAGTTGGTATATCAAGCTGAGCTTCGATTTTTTGTGGTTATTACAAATTTATTCCTTTGTTTATCTGTGTAGATTTTTCTGTTTGGTAAAAATATTACAAAGAAGGCATAACAATCTAAGCCATATTTATTTATTCCTTTCCGTATAGTCATGACAACATTACGTATGAAAAAGCTGAGCTACTTAAAATGGTTCTTCGAATGAATACAAAAACAGACTACCCAAGTTATGCTCAGTTTCTTAATGGTACAAAAAGTTTAAAATTTCCCTTCTTTGATTTTCTTCTGATCGGTACAAAAATAAAATAGATTATCCAATTTAGGTAGTACAAAATTGTACAGAAATATTGAACTAGTTGAAATTTGCCTTCTTCGGTTTTTCTCTGGTTGCTACAAAATTAAATAGCTGATTCATATTTATGCCTTGGTCTATTAGACTAATTTAGAATGATATAAAATTCGCAGTTACTTAAAATGGTCTTTTTTGCTTTTTTCTGGTTAATATAAATTTATTCCTTTGTTTGTTGAAATAATACAAAATGGTATAAAATACTCAGATATTTAAGATGATCCTGCTTCGGTGTTTCAATTAAAATAGCTCAATCAAATGCATTACTTCGTTTAATTGATTTTGAGTTGACACAAATCACAAGTCCTTTTTTTATTTGAATCATCCAAAATGATGCAATTTCTTTGTTTTTCTCAGGTACAAAACTAAATAGACCACTCAAATTCTGAGCCAGTTATAATGGCATTTCTCATTGGTTCACTCATATGTATTCTTTCGTATATTTAAGTAGTACAAGATGATATAAAATATTCATCTATTTCCTTTTATCTAGTTGGTATAAAAAGTAGAACATCGAAATTATTCCTTCGCTACAGAAGTTACGAACTTGTTAAAGTGATCCTTCTTCGGTTTTTCTGATCGATACAGAAAATAGAACATTTCAGTAGTTCAATAGTTACATAAATTATGAGCTAGTTAAAATGGTCAATTTTCGTTTGTTTAAACAGTACATAAAGATATAAAATTCTAAGCTAGTTAAAGTAGCTCTTCTTCTCTTTTCCAGTTGGTGCAAAAGAAAATAACCCACCTGAATTTTATTCATTCTTCACTTCTTTTTTTCTAGTTGGTACAAAACTAAATATTCCATTCCTTCGTTTATTTGAGTAGCAGAAAATGATATAAAATTCTAAGCTAGTTAAAGTAGCTCTTCTTCTCTTTTCCAGTTGGCAAAAAAGAAAAAAATCCATCTAAATGTTATTCATTTTTCACTTCTTTTTTTCTAGTTGGTACAAAACTAAATATTCCATTCCTTCATTTACTTCAGTAGCAGAAAATGATATAAAATTCTGAGCTAGATAAAATTCATTTCTCATTGGTACAAAATTGAATAGGTCATTCAAATTTATCCTTTCGTCTGTTTAAATAGCACAAGATGATTAAAAATTCTCAGCTAGTTAAAAAAGACCTTAGCACTAAAAGGCACATAAATTCTGAGGTAGTTGAAATGGCATTTCTCGTTGATAGAAAATTGAGTAGGTTCCCTTTGTTTCTTTAAATTCTCAGCTAGTTAAAATGGCATATCTTTGTTTTCTTTTTCGTTAGTTCATCCAAATTATTTTTTTTCGTTTATTTTGAATAACCCAAACAGGTACAGAAATTCTGAGCTAGTTACAAATGAGATTTCTCGTTGGTACAAAATTCAATAGGCCACTCAAATTTATTCCTCCTTCACTTTTTCTGCTTGGTACAAAATTTTCCGTCGCTCAGTTTACGAGTTATTCTGGTTTAAATATTTTACTTTTCTGGGGCATGTAGATGCTGGTGACCAATTACTAAATGTGGAAACACCACCTCAATATGTTGCTCCGTTTACGAGTCTGATTTTTGACCTCGATGGTGAGTACTTTAAAGGACACGTAGTAGTTGATGACCTTTCACTAAAATGTGGAAACCCCCCCTCAATATGTTGCTTCCTTTTCGAGTTTAACCTTTGGCCTCGATGGTCAGTATATTTGGAACATGTAATTGCTGGTAACCAATTACTAAATGTGGAAACACCACCTCAATATTTAGCTCCGTTTTCGAGTTATTGGGTTTTAAGTATGTTGACCTTTGACCTCGATGGACATTCTTTTGGAACTTGTAGTAGTTGATGACCAATTACTAGATTTGGAAACACCATCTCAATATGTGGATCCATTTTCGAGTTATTAAGTTTTAAGTATATTGACTTTTGACCTCGATGGTCAGTGCTTTTGGGACATGCGGTAATTGACGACTGCTATGTTACGTAGGGGTTGATGAAAGGGAACGAGTACACCCCCTTATTACATATGAGTGCTGTTAAAATATTTGTTCGTATTCTTATGTAATTTCTGTTATGTTAAAATGTGGGTTGGAAAATAATCCATACTCTTGCATTAGTTCTGCTATGTTACATAGGTATTCATTGTCTGCTAAAATAGGGGTTGAAAAAGGGAATGAATCTTATGTAATTTCTGCTATGTTAAAATAGGGGTTGGAAAAGTGCTAATAAAGAGAATGAATACACCCCTAAACGAATACATCTCTGCTATGTTAAAATAAGGGTTGGAAACGAATTTGCTATATTCGTACTCTTTTCTTAGGGGTGGAAAATGTGATCATCAAAGAGAATGAATACACCCCTTAAAATGACTATCTTTACACCGTAGGTGTTCGATTGTAATCTTTGCTCATTGTCTGCTATTTCTGCTTTGTTGAAATATGGGTGGTGTACTCATAAAAGATTATCTGCTTTACTATGTGCTTGTAGTCTCCATGTATTCTCTGCTATGGTATAATAAGGGGTGTAAAAAGGGAATGAATATTATGTATTCACTGCTATGTTATATAGTCTTATGCAATATGTGCTATGTTCAAATAGGGGTTGAATACACCCTTGCTATGTTATGTAGTCTTATGCTCTTCTATGTGTTCGTAATCTTATGTGTTATCTGCTATGTTAAAATAGGGGTTGGAAAATATGCTCATAAGAGGGAACGAGTTCACCCCTAAAAAGTGCTCATAAAAGGGGAACGAGTACACCCCCTAAAATGTGCTCATAAAAGGGAACAAATACACCCCTAAAATGGAGGTCGTAAAAGACCATGTGTGGACGGTGCGTGGGACATAGCGTATCGTGAGACACTGAAAAATTGAGTCCTTGCTCTCAGGAGACCCTGGAAAAAAAGGCGATTTTTCAGCTACCGGGTGTCAGGTCCCGCCACTCTACTTATATATACATATACGTATTTTCACCTTTCTATGGGCGCCCTTTTGTAGACTTGTCCACCACTCTCCTTAGTATCCCAGCACGGGCCTGATAGGAAATGCAAAGTGCCATCGATTAGTTCGTCTTTTTGACATATATACATGAACAAGGTGGTCCAAGCAAACTTCTCCTCTCTTGGTTTTATTACATTGTAGAATTATGTCTGGTTTATTATCCTTTTCCTCCAGAATAGTATTACCATAGTGCATTGTAGATAGAAGATACACAGCTTTATTTGCCTGATTGTAATCCCTCTGAGCAATGGTAACTGTACACTAATTGCTAGAACAGTAAATAGGAAACAAATATTGCTTCTTCATTTGTATTTGCTAATTCAAAGCATTTCCACTAAGTAAGATAATAATAATATCAAAACCTGCTCAAGGGTTACAATATCTTCCTGTTCAATATATAATTATGTTACCTCTTAAGCCCCGGTTACGCTGTTACGTATTGAAAAGGCTTTCAACTATATGAATATGCCATTAGCTTTACCAACTCGAGATGCTAATGATTTTAAATTCAACTAAGACTCGAATAATTCAGAATTTTATATCATCGAAATTTTTCTGATTAATCAGAAATTCGAAAAAATGAGGCTACTGTGCCTGAGAGGCACCGGTTGCCCGGATAAGGATTACGCTTCGCATGCATTCCAATGTATCTTCCTCTGAGTTCATTAATTCTTTGAACTTGGGTATAAATTCTTTCGAGATCTAGAAAGTGTATATATTTATTGTCACATTTATTGTGACGACGTAAAATCCACAATCATTCACTTAAAAAAAAAATAGATATTCTTGAGATGCCACTACGACGCATTAGACAATGGGAATTACTATTAATAAAATTTTGAAGCACGAATTTAGTAAAGGTCAGATGAGAGCAGATAAGGAAACTGTTAAGCTTATCCAGCCTAAAGCAATGGTTGAATGGCCTCTGAATAAAATACTATTGTTTCTTAATTATTATGTTAAATATACGAAACATTATTATTAATTTTTATTGCAATTGTATAGAATGAGGATATTTTAGTGATGCTTGCAGCCTGCTTTGGGGGCTGGTTTCTGAAATAATTGCTAAAGAAGAAGTTGATAGCAGTCTGGTTATGAGTTTACGTCCTGTTCAAGCGGAAATTCATGAAATTATGTACTACGACATTTGTAGCCTTTGTGGTTGGAAAATCAAGGTTTGACTATATTTTACGTCCCCACATATAATGGCATCTACACAGTTGACAAATTCATAGTTCTATAACTATTTACACACACAGAAATGAAGAGGAAAAAATATTGATGAGTACGCACAAATCTTGCAAGAGCGCCCATCAGGGGGACAAGGTGGGGCGCTCGATTCCCTCTAGAGTAAATTGTATTTCGGAAGAACGAAAACAAAAGATTTTTAAAAATATTTTCAATGTAATTTGAGACTACATTTGAAATGTAGCTTATACTGCTCGCTCCTGGAAAGAGCAACATGGGCGTCCTTGAATACTTGTGTGAATAACACAACGCCCACATTTTGAAATATGAAATACTTAATATGCCAAACAAAAAAATAAAATAAAATCAGAGAATATAGGATATACGTATGGCATATAAATGGACATGGAAGTTATTCTTCTTATCACATGTACTAAAATACTGTTTACTTCCATGTTTAGCTTTCTGTAATGAACGAGACAGTAAATATGGGATTTGGTAAAACATGAATTACCAACGAAGACTTGTTGCTTTCAAGAACGATACACATTTTAGTACTAATTATGAAGAATACATTTTGAGTTCACTTATGCTTTGTTGTATGCTGAGGCTGTAGTCACCACAAATTTATTCAATACTTAGTAGAGGATATATGCGAACTAGAATACGAGTAATTCCGTTCTAAGGAGGCTTTTACTTACATTTGCCTTTGGTTGGCGCAGTGTTTGTTAGGATTTCCTACGGAAAAATCCTCAAATTTGATGTCCATACTGAATACAAATATAAATATAGTATAATGATTAGTCCTGGCAACACGTCTTTTTGTCCCGTGTTAAAAGGAAATTCACTTTTGAGGTGGAGTAACTCTTTTAGACTAACTTTTAAAAATTCCTTTTATAAGAAATTAATTTCTCATAGGTTAGACATTTGGAAAATTATTTGGTAGAATAAAAGATTGGTAATTCTGGAGGCTAGGAATTTCACCTGTAATTCACACAGATTACAAACGAGATATACACCGCAGTTTAGATAAAAGAGACTCAGAGAGAAGAGCTTGCCACCTGGCCTGTCAATGTGACAATTTCGTATTTAGAGGGTTTCTAAACTCTGATAATCACTTATATGAAAAGTGTACAAAAAATATTATAGTAGCCAAAATTATAAGTTTGTAACTTTACACAAGAAAAGAGAAAAGTTCTTCTAAAGAGTATTCTGTTAATTACAGAAACATTCAGTTCAATGAAGAATGGTTCATTTCTATCGTTCTTGACACCAACCTGTTCGAAGAACAAGTGAATGCCAAAGAAGAAAAGTGTTTTTTCCTGATTCAAACGTTTAGAACGAAGAAAGAAAACAACATTTTCACATGAATAAACTATTAATGTTGAATGATGATTTAAAATCGGCGAAAATATACAGTATGTCCAATAAATTAGTTGTGTGGCCGACCTGAGGGTTATAACCTCGCGTTGCGCAAGGATCCAACTTATTGCTAGTAAGTGAACTAATGTGCTGAGAACAGTGGATTAAGAGAAATAAGAATACTGAGTTCTGCCAATTTAGTATTTATATAATTGAAAAAATGTATCTAAAATACGCAATGTATAAGGACAAGTAGTTTAAATATTGTTTAGGATTCATAATCCAATGACTAATTTAAAAAATAACTTTCACAATGCAAAAAGCCAGCTATAACCTTAAAACTAAAATAAAACACAAAAATTGTATAAAAATGACAATATAACAAAGAAATCATATAAATATTAACAAATTCACAAAAAAGTATTTAAAGATCTATTCCATCATCCAAACATTGTAAAATCAAATTATTCACCATCAGTTTATCTACACTCAGATTTTATGTTCACTCAAGTTCTGTCACTCAGAGGTTCTGCTCGTTAACATTACAAAAAATGAATAATATTATATTATCTAGTTACCTATTATCTTAAAAATGCCCTATAATTACTCAGTTATATTTCATATTTTCTAAACATCAAATCCTTAAATACTTGTTCTAAATTATTTCTGTATTACCGATTTGTATCTCTAAATTTCTATTCCCATGTTTATAATCAATTCTATACTACGTTTCCTACGATCCCAGACTTACATTAATTTAACATACATCTTTAAAAAAAACTGGGTAAATGTTAAAGACATTGAGTAATTTCATATATAAAAATGGTCTTAGATTCCCAACCCAAACAAAGGGTCTCCGTTTGACATGCCTCCGAAGAGTTTCTAACTGCCTTTCACGTCACAAAATCAATCACATTTAAAGGAAAGTGCATTCCTATATTAGGATTTAGCAATATCTATATCTATCTATATATATATATTGTTACGATTTGTTTGTGTGTGTGTTTCTAAATCAGGTGATAAGTATCACCCAGTATGGAGATGAGCTAGGGTTTCTTGTTTATAACAAGCTTCCATATGTAACCTTCATCTATGCGGGTGTTAGCTGTTTAGCGACTGTTGCCTTTCTACTCCACCCAGTAACTACAAAATTGCTAACTCAAAAACTAACTTACATTTAAGTGTAGGTAGTTACTACTTATCAGTTCTACTATCTCAGAAGTACTAGAAAATGCCAATAGTCTCATTAGGGAATGTTAAATCTCAAATAATAACATTCACGAAAAATAATACCCAAATAACAAAAAAATCCTTTATCCTAATGAAAACGAATTTTAGAATTTATTTAAGTCTAGGAGGTAACTTCTAGTGCTTAGATTTATTACAATTAAAGAAAAAGCATTAAGCACAGGAGAAATGGATAATATAGTTTACATATCTTCGCATAACATGAATTACAGCTATACTACTTATCTTTTTATAGGTATAACCTAACTTGCTGATTTGGATACTGAACCTGCAAGGGCGCAAAGTCCAAACCTTGTCATAAACATGTTAAGATGGATAGAAATCATTTTAGCAAGTCGTAGTTGGAAATGATATACCGAAGGATAAGGAATGTTTATCTGGGAATGTAGCCGAGAAGCCTCCTTTTGTCGTAGACTTGTGGCTACGTCCCTTTCGGATGAAGCTTTTATGTGTCTGCCGTACCGTTATCTAAGTTAGAAAAAAATAACAAATCATACCTGATACTCTTTAACAAGAGTAAAGAGACAGGGGTATCCTGCGGAGTCAACAGCAGCGGCACCAGCAGACTACCAAAAAGAAAAAAATTACTACGAGTTGACTCTCGCTTGAAAGATCAGTGTCACCGACGCTTCCGCCAACTCATTTTTCTGCTTTGATACATTCTCTTAAGCCTTTATGTCAATATCAAACATGAATAAACTAAGAGAATAAGCATGCGCACGCTATGCCGGTAGCACAGAATTATAGTTTTTTTGACGATTTGCTCAATCTCTCCGCTGAATTTTTTTTTAATTTATTGTATGCATTTTTTTAAAATTTATTTATATTATAAATAGTGCATGTCACCTGCGTAACGCCTGTTATTACATATCATTAACTAGGCTCTGTTATTTAAGTAAATCAAAATCCAGGGCTATGCTCACAACACGTAAGGTGGTTTGGTGACAGCAGGCTGTTCATTGTTTGTACAATTAGCACCCCGCATGACCTACTTTTCCCCTTCCTTATTTTGACATACATAGTAAGGCGCAAGTAGATACTAGACCCACGTTGATTCCGCCCTTACAGCACTGCCAATCTAATCTGTGTATCAAATTATCCGTTGAGCTTGTTGACCCTTGTCCTGGCACCCGGGGCCTCCTATGCCCAGTAGCGTAATATTTTTCGAATTTTTCCATAACCATATATATGTAAATCATATATAATTCATAATTCTTCTATGATTACATATAATTCATAATTCTTCTATCTTGAGTCGAAGTTAAAATTGAAAACCTATTCCTGACGTAACCGGACAACTGGGGCCTAAGATGTCCCGTATAATTTTAATGCAATTCATGTGAAATGTAAGATTAAATGATCACATAATGATATACTGAACACGTGGCTATTGGAATGTATTATCATGTGATGATATTATTATTATTATTATTATTATTATTATTATTATTATTATTATTATTATTATTATTATTATTATTATTATTATGTTATTTACTTACTTCGTAGAAATGCTTTCAAAAAGCAAGCAGAAATAATTAACCAATATTTGTTATGCATTTGCTCTGCTAACAACAGTGCCATGCGGTGAGGGAGCGGGGAAACGGACATCGAAGTAATGGGACACAACTTTTTATAAATAATGTTACTCATGTTAGGAAAATACATGTACACATATATAAAATGGAAGGAAAAGTAAAAAAAAGCAATAAAAATAAAACAAACAGGGTTCATTTTTGAAAATTTTTTTACGCTTATCGTCAACCATGTTGGCGCTTTGCAGCTCGTCTCCCGACATCGCTAATATATACGTGCTCGCCGTCGCATACTTTCACCTCGGGCGCTAATTTTACACGGTGCAGCACTTTCTAGAAATAAGTGTATAACTACCATTGTTGAAAGGAATTACAATCAGGCAATCCGAAAGCAAATACAACTGTGGCTTTTGTACATACAGTGAACCATATGTAGGAAAAGGATAATAAACCAGAGATAATTCTACTGTACACTATAACAAAAGTAAGGGAGGCGTAGCATCCTTGGACCAGATTGTATATGCATATATGTCAAAAAATCGAACTAATCGACGGCCTTTTGCATTCTTTATGAATTGTTTAGATGTTTTTGGCGTGGCTTCTTACGTATGTTGTGTGAACAAATATTCACCCCGAGTGGCATGTTGGTGTTCATAATATAAGAAGAATTTTTCCGGTAGATGTCGCAGAATGTCTTGTTCTAGATCATATCCAAAGTAGATCTAAGGGTCTGCAAAATATAATTCTCACAACTATAAAGCTAATCTCTCCTGAAATGCAACAATCATCATCAACAGAGACGGATACTAAGAAGAGGAAGAGATGACACATTTGTCCGTGGACTGTAACCCGAAAACAAATGCAAGTTTACGACATTTGCAGTAAACCCGTGTGAAACTAACCAACAAGACAACTTGGTATAACTTGTAAAAATGTATAAGAGTTAAGAAATTCCTCCATCGGGATACAAGGTACACGTGGGAATAGGACCGCTTGAAAGTTGATATGAAAAATAACTAAAAAATAGAAAATATTGAATAAGGAAAAATTACTATGTATCTTTATTCTACATACACTGTAAATTATAAAATTCAATTAAAAATATATATTCTAGATTACTGCGAACAGTATGTCACATAGATATTGAATTTTGCGTGTTCTGCATTTAAAACATAGAGTGGTCCTGAGGGGCCCCGGTTTCCCGTCTACGTTACAAAATTGTCTTCGTTGGAGATAGGTTAAAAAAGGAAAAAAAAATAGAAAACAAGTGTTTTCCTAGCAAATGACTATAGTTTTGTCCTAATTGCGAGATAATGGTGGTACTGTAAACGTTAATGAGCGCAATAGCTTTTCCTACGAGGGACGACATCACCCAAGTGTCCGGCTCCGTTTTTACTGATTTTTTTTCTCATAGAGGACATGTGCGTATTATTTGTGTTTACAGAAGTTTTTTAAATGGGACATGTATACTATTTTTTAATAATTTCTAACAGATGTGATTTGGTTGTTAAAGGTTACTGTAGAAGTCCCTTTTGTAAACGTAATGTTAATAAAAAATGAAAAACAGCCATGATGAAACATATAATACAATGGAAGTCGTACGGTAGGTATGCCTTCTTGAAATCAGTCATTTTGAATTTAGCTCAATATTTTAAAATGGGAATAAGGTAATATGATACATGATTTGGTGCTAGAATTTAATCAGGAAAACAACGGTGAAGTTAGTTTTAAGATTCGCACATTTGGAGAATAGTTACATTCATATTAATTATGTCCATACTTATTATGTCCATAAGTCCTTACCCGCGTATTTAAAAGTGGTAGAAGCTTCGGTAATACATATTTAGCCTATAGGAAAGTGGTACTCTAAGGGTAACCTTGACGGCAGCCATATTGAAATCCGCCGTTTTGAATTAAAGTGAAGTTTTGTAAAATGAAAACCAGAACATGTGAAATCTCATTTTAATAGATTTTTTCCAAAGAACTAATGCTATGCTTACTTTTGTTCTATAGTTAAGAAGTATGAGTTTAGGACTACTTCTAATACACCCAAAACGTCTATTATTCGGTATTACAAATTGGCAACACACATAATTTTCACCTCATTCAAACTGACACTTTGGCCAGTTTTAAGATTCAATCTGGCACTTTGCAATTGGTGCCATGGCTCATGTTTTCTAAGTTTATTAATTTTTTTCAGAGTTGTTATTTGTCAGTTCATGAATAGTGTTGGTATACACATCGAGCAATCTTTCTAAATTTTGAAGATGTGCATGTAATTATTTATTTCAAATATGAGACTTGAACATAAGAAAACTTGAGAGACATAAACAAACAAAAATGAAATTGTAGTTGACTCTCGTGACATGAAAACAAAATTATTAGGGAATATAGCGGACAATGTTGAGTAAACGACAAATAATAATAATAATAATAATAATTATTATTATTACTATAATCTCCAAAGGAACGCCAGCAATTAATAGACTAGTTGATGCACCAATCAGGTGCCTCACGTAAATTCCAATGGACGTTTCGTGCACATTAGAAGCAGTCGTAAACCCACACTGGTTAACTACAGAACGAAAATAAGCATTTTATTGTCTTTTGGGAAAATTTGCTATTAAAAATAGGTGCCACATGCTATGGTTTTCATTTTTCAAAACTTAACGTTACTTCAAAATGACGGATTTCAAGATGGCTGCCGTCAATTTTACCCTTACCGTACCACTTCCATCTAGGCTTAATATGTATTACCGAAACTTTTACCACTTATTGTCATTAATACGCGGGTTAGAAGCGGAGGTAAAGGACTAACGAACATAGTAAGTATAAACAATTAATATGCATGTAAATTTTCCTGAAATGTGCGAATCTTAAAAGAAACTTCCTGATTAAATTTTATCCCCAAATTATGTATCACATTACCGTATTCCTATTTCAAAAACTTGACCTTAATTCAAAATGGCGGATTTCAATTGGCTGCCGTCAGTATCTCACCTACCTCATGACTTCCCCCTATGTCTTATATGTATCCTCATGGTTGGTTTTCACTTTTTAAATAACACTCCGTTTAGAAGAGACTTCTCCAATAATCTCTAATAACCACATCACAACTTTCAAAATTTATGAAAAAATAGAAAACATTCGCCATGGCAATAATTTCTCTCATCACAAATAATACATACATGCCCTTCCTCAGAAGAAAAAAAAATAATTGAAATCGGAGCCGGACACTTGGCTGATGACACTTGTTAGGAGAAAAACTAAATTCCAGTATAAAATTTGTAATTGATAATAATTAGTTAACGGGATTCCGAGATTTCAAATTTAATGTAATTTACCCACAATCTTTACTGGGTAATGTAAACAAGTTACATGTAAATTTTTTATTGAACATTACACTGATAACATGTGCTATGTTTTATTTTACTATTTATAACTCGAAGATGAAATCTCACATTCATTTTATCTTTTAGGAGGTTTTGGGTAGAATACTTTAATGTTTAAGCAGTTAACCTCTGGTACTGGTTTATAGATACAGTACGGGTATTCGTTGCCATTTGTTTGGAAAACATTTGATACTAAGACTTAGCTTGAAAAAAATACCATAAGCAGGAAGATATTAACTAACAGTTAATAAATGTAAATTGATTTGAAATATTTTATTTTCTGATTACAAGCAAATATGTTCTATACAAATATTTTTGAGCTACGAACAATTTAAATAGGCTAGTAACTTTGAGCTGAAATTACGGTTTACGTACAATAATATTTTTTGTTTGATTTACACTGCATTTAGAATGGAAAATTAGCATAACGCTTTTTTGAGTAGACAATTACAACAAAAATGTACAAATTCACAATTTACATTGGAGGCCTGATGCGAGATAAGATGTTTTGTGAATAAACAATAGTGTTGTGATTTAAACGTGAGAGAATTATAAGTTTGATTTATCAATATTAAATACAGAAATGTATTTGTTATCAAGTGAAAACACTTGAAACAATGCGTTTAACACAAAACTGCTTGAATGCAACACCTTATTTCAGCTTAAAGAGTTTCATAGGAAAACATTAATGTTAATTACACACAGTGTAATATAAAATAAATTTAGTGTTGCGAATAATTATAACAAAGTTTCATCATTCAACAAGACGACCTAGAATCTGCTTAATCAGTTTTTGTTATTTAATTCATGAACCGTTTATTGATATTACGATTGCTCAGCACATCATGGTTCGGGGTTAATATATGCATATCCCTTAAGAGGAATGATTATCATTATTTAGTGATAGATGTTTACAAGTGCACCAGAATATAGTAGAATATGGTTTACAATAAGAATTGTATATTCCAAAAATTACGACTGCTTTTACTCAATAATTCACTGAGTTTATGCATCTTGACACTTATCCTTATTTTTTTCTTATTCTGTGTGGTATGGAATAAGGTATGTACTGCGTGCATTTATCATATACATGTTTACAATCATAACTCTTTATCAAGAATTCATTAACATTTTGGGTATGTGATGCTTCTAACTAGTAGACTTGACAAGTTCTTAGTTCTTAGTATAATATGTATAGTATGAATTAATACCAATGAATCTGGCACTTATAGATATTTCTATTAAGCCTTTCTCATATCGGGCATATGTTGAAGGAGTAATATATCTAAGTAAATGATTTAGAGTGAACAATGAAAAAGTATGGCTGAGATAAAATTTAGACTAAGAATCAAAAGTAATTTTGACCTTAGTGTTTAAAAGTGTGTGTGATGGGGTACACCTTAAATACCTGCGTATTAATTGAGTGCTTAAGGCATGCTGACAAAGTTGTGATAATACAAGGAGTACAGGGGTTAAGAACCATAGGTGTTTACTTATTGGATACCAATTCCAAGAGTTGTTTATTATTAGTAGTAATATTATTGTTATAATCAAATAGTCAAAATAAGGGAGATATAAGCCATCCGTGCCCCCGCATTAAACAAAGCCACTATTTTACTTTTCTCAGTTAGAATCAGGTTAAGATTTCTTAAAATGTCAGATTTATTTTACATATTACATTATTTCGAAGATGTGACATTTCATCTCTTTGTGTTTTACTTGCATCTAATTTTTAAAAATTTAAACCACAATGATACAAGGAAAACTGAGTTTATCTTTTAAATGAAGTAACTCGTCTTCTTTCACAACAGGAAGAATAGCTTTTTCACTTTTACACATAGGAATCTTGATTGATAACTCAATCATAGAATTACAGTTGTAGTAAACTTACAGGTACTCAATCAGCAAGGTTGTTAGTGGCATTAAATACGTTGCAAACAATTTTTATATATTTGTTTTATATATTTTTAGAAGATTTTAGTTATTTTTTTTATAATTATATACCTTGGTAGACACCAAATGTGATCGATTCTTATTCTTGTATTTTCACTATTTTTAGTGCTAGGAATGCAGATATTAATAGTAGTTCAGACTGGAAACATTGGAATTTTGATATATATCCCTTCTATATTCTTCTGCATTATATTGTATGACCAAAGGAGGAATGAAGATTATTTAAGCGTTTTTTGATTAATTAACTTAATTTGCTTCCTGAGTAAGAATTACAGTGATATTTGTAATACATGGAATTACATTTTACAATCTTCATAATATTTGTTTGCCTTTTTTAGATGGAAGTTTGCATTTTTACTCAGGAGGTTTCACATAGTCCTATAACTCTTCTCTAGGAAGGCTTTCTAACTGTGAAGCACAATTTCAGGACAAAGTTTTAGTCCTTTTGAAATTTTTTGTATACATGTTTAATAAGTGGGGATGATTAATTACTCATTTAGAAAGAAGACTATTTGTGACTGTTTCTTAGTGGTTCTTTTGACACACTGTTTAGAAATAATTTAAGTTTATTTGATGTAATAGGAATAGGCACTGATATATTGGGACGTGGGTACCATACTGACAGATACTACTAGATAGTGGATCATTCCTTGCTGACCAAAGGGTACACCTAAAACTGCTACGTATTGCTTTTTTTGATTTTAAGTGTTTGAAAACGAGAGTATATGGTAGTTTTTACATTGTTTTTTTTTAGCTTAACGACTTTTAAGTTTAATTCAAGATTCATATTTGGTAATTTGACATGGATGACCTAATTTTGGCTTCAAGACTTTATGTGAAGGGAAGAAGTGAAATATTAACAATTTAGTGGAGTGGAGATTACAGGAGATATAGTAAATTACGAAGTTTCGATTTCAGCTTTCAGCAGGAATGTAGGTTGTATTAGCTTAGGGGCAAAGATTACTAGTAATCATCATTTGCTCCTCTAACTATTGTTCATACTTGGAAATGCTGGAGGTTGACTAACATTAAATGGCGCTACCTTATGTATTCATATCGGTTAGGTGTTGAACTCTAAGCTAAAGCTTCCGGCCAAAACGTATGGTCGCACTGGCTTTTAGATGACTGCACATGACGATGAAGGACTTAGGCTAGGTAGCTCGAGGTAGGAAGCAATCATGGGAAGCCTGGAATAAATGACTCCTAGTCCTGGCTAAATGGCGAATGGCTGAAGCGTTGAGATAACATTTAAGTATCCTAATTAACATGGAGAGGTGGCTTGGGTTTCTATCTCTTCAGGAAAAGTGAAACTTTCCAAAGGTGTACATTTCGTCAGAATGTATTTTTGGAGAAGACGTATTTTTTTTTTCAAAAAAGAAAATCTTCTGTTAATACTTCTTTCACGTGTCGGCCACGTGTAGAAAAACGTCACCTCATTACAATATGTGTCTAATAAGCTTTTCAACGAGGTATGGGTTATATTTGTGTAACGATTAGGGATGTGAGGGTGGACCAAAATATTTCGAAAAATATATACAGGGTGACTCGTAAGAAACAAGTTCGGATATTTCACTTATTATTGAACTTTTACCCTTTATTTTTTTACATGATTGTATCCAATGTCTTGCGTATGTGTCAAAATATTTTTTTCAAATGTTGCCATAGTCCCACAAGTTTCGAAGAATATACTTTAATTTTCAATTTTGCGAATTTCTACTCCTTTCTCAGGGCACAAGCATTACATCGTTGGAATACGCTTATTACACTTTGGAAAAAGGTGCGACTTACTGTATATGTAAGTATACTGTAGTGTTAAACTTCATGAATACATTCGAATTTTAAAATTCAACAGAATTAAACCTTGAATATCACTCGTAGATTATGTATATAGAGTAACCTTTTTAATATAATAACTCGATCGCAAATTATGATAATAGTAGCGAAACAACCATTATACTTCCTCGCTCGGACGTTCCAGCACAACTATGGCCACCCATAGAGATAGCTCATCCGTCGTGCTAGTACGTCCCACCAGAGGGCATAACCAACAAAAACAATAGAATAGGCTAGAACGAAAAAGCTTTTTCGGTACAAAATATAAATTATTCCTTGACATATCTTTTCTATAAATATCTAATAACCAGTGACATAAAATCCATAAAATCCATGAATTATATGTTAGAGTGGAAGGGGCCAGAAACCGTCGTCTGCATGTGATTATAGGTCCCTCTGGTGGAAGATCCTCTTTCCTAACCATGTGGTGGTGTTTGTAAACATTGAAGCGTGGAATTGCTTGTTTACGGCATCACATAAGATATTACACCCCCTGGCTTCATTAAAAAATAAACCGAAGGGTTATTTTTCTTCATATAAGGGTTGGCAATACTGAGGTATCACACACTAAAAAATCACTAAAAACATTAATACCACTTGCAACACTGCAACACTGGTAGCGGAAGAAAGCACTAAACAGTTAGTCTCTAATCACAGGCAGGATCGGTGCATTTTAATATGTCACTTCATTTCCCTCGAGGTAGGGTTGTTTTAAGCTTTGGCTTAATACACATATATTAGTTCACATATAGTGAGTGGTGTTGGAGCCTGTATTGTCGGTTGCTCCCTAGTTAAATTATTAGTATTCAATGTGTCCATCGGAATTGGAGGAAATATTTCTAAGCGAGGCGTTTTAGATATTTTTATAACGAGCGAAGATGGATATATAAAATTATAAGAGTGAAAAGTATTCAAAAAGCTGCTATTGACAGTGAGTTATAAAGATAATGTAAATTGGAAAGTTCGTGAAACGGCTTGATTTCTTGATCACCCTGTATAAGGTATAAAGTTTCTAAAATATATGCGTTAAAGATGTGTATTTCAATACAATAATGCAATTTTAAATGCCAATGATGATGATAATGATAGTCCTGATTTCCTGATCATCCTGTATAATGTAAATGTGATCACATTTTTTGGAACGTCCTGTTGTATATTTATGTTGCATAATGTCAGTTACAATATGTAGTTCACAGAGTAAAAGAAAACAATATTGATGAAAATGTAGAATTATAGCTTAGCTGTCCTTGTAAATGATCGTTTGCCTTTTAAATGCGGAAATGCAGATCTCAGGATTCTTTCATTCAGTTGGAGAATTATGAGTCAGCTTTTTATACAACAAAGAGGAAATGAATGTTTGTATCGTTATGAAAATTGTTTTTATCTGTGTGAAGTCTTGCATTCGTATTTCCTTCTTCCTAGTGGTGAGTACTGTAACTTTTTTTCGCTCCTGTAGAAAATAAAACTAATTGTTTATTCTTGTTCTATGTCTTCTGTATCTTCATAAAATGGCATAATTCGGTCTACTGAAAGCTCCTGTATCGTTTGACGATATAAGTTTGAAAATTTGATCTTGTAAAGATTAAGATTAACTCTTTTGATAATTTCTAGAGGTCCTACATATTTGGATGAAAATTATTCTGGTAACCCAACTTGACGATTGGGAAAGAATACAAGTACTTTCTGTCCCTTATCAAAATTAGTTTGTTGATGTCTGCTGTCAAAATATTTTTTCTGTTTATTATAACTTGCGATTAAATTATCCTGGACAATCCCACGTATCTTATTCAAATGTTCTTTATTGACGCATAACATCGGAGTTGATCCTAATGCTATATCAGAGATGGTCTTAGGTTCGTATCCATACATGAGGAAAAAACTGGAATATTTAGTTCCGGCTTGTACAAATGTACTAATTACGAATGTTATGTATGGAATAAGTTTTGGCCATTGATTTTGATTTTCTTGTACAAAAAATTTAAGAGCGTTCCGTATTATTCTGTGGAATGTTTCCACTACACTCAGATTTTTGTGGTCATACGCTGGACAAAATTTAAATTCAAATTTTTAGAATTTTGCTAAGTTCTGCAGCCTTCTAGCGTTATGAACAGGATGTCTGTCCAAATACAGTTATGAAAAAGCTCCGTATTTAAGAATAATGTCATATTTAAGAAATTGCTCAATTTCTTCTCCTGTGATGTTGTCTATAACTCTGGTAACACAATATCGCGTGGACATTTTAATAGCAACTAGTATGTGCTTGAATTTTCCATCTCTTACCGGTACTCGCCCAATTGAATCGTACTGCCAGGCAGTGGCAATGTGTTTAGATGGATGATGCAACAATTCGCCCGAAGGTTTAGCTGGTAACTTCTTGAGTTTTTGGCAATGATTGTATGTCTTTATTCTATTGGCTATGTAAGCTTTCATATCAGGAATATAGTATTTCCTAAGCGCCGACTGGTATGTCTTGGTGTTACCATTGGATTGTTATGGATAGCCTCGAACCATTTGCCCAGTAAAGATTTCGGTTCGCAAAGTAAATACAGCAATCCTAATTGAGGGTGTTTCTGAGTCCTATATAATAATCCATTTTTAAGAGGAAACTATTTCGCCGCACGGAGTGTAGATAATTTGCTAGGTTTTTTATTTTCAATACACTAATGATGTCCGAAAATGAAGGGTCCTTCCTTTGTTCATCTGCTAAATTAGGTAACATAATGGACTAGTCAATTTGAAAAGTGTGCTCTAAAGAATATGAAGCAAAAACTTTAGCGTCTTCTGTGTCGGAGAAGTTATCAACTTCTTGATTCTCGTCCTTTTGTATATCTTGTTTGTCCTCTAAGCGGCTAAAAATTCTGCGGGATGCTGCTGACTTTTATTATGTTGGATTTCAAAATTGTAATCTGCCAAGACTACTATATAGCGACTAAATGTCCCGACTTTGTCCGGCTGAGTAGTGAGTAAAATAAAACATTAAACGTCTATAAATAATTTAAATCGACTATTCAGTACGAAATAACGAAATTTTGGAAGAACATATATGAGTGCATATAGCTCTTTTTGCCATGTTGAGGCTTTTCTCTCAGTTTTGGTAAAACGTCGACTACAATAGGCAACAACACGCTCCTGATTGGTTTTATTATCATAACAAGCCAATATGCCGCCTACGGATGTTGACGATGCATCTGAATATGCTCGGATTTCCAATGATGGATCAAAATGAAATAAAAATGGAGCTTGCATAATATCCGCTTTAAATTTTTCAAAAAGCTCATCATGCTGTGTTGTCCATTTACATTTTGAATTTTTGTCCAGAAGAATTTGAAATGGTTCCACCTTTTCCGTGAAATCTTTAATATGTGCTCTCAAATAAGAGCATAGTCCGAGGAAACTCTTCAAAGTCCGTTTAGAGGTCGTTTTATTAAATTTTGTATTTTGTTGGCAATTTTAGGTGATATTTTGATCGGCTTTTCATTAACTGTGAATCCTAAAACTTCTAATTCCGAATATAATAGATGGGTCTTTCCATAATCTCTTAAAAAGCAATTGCAAGTCTGATAGTTGTTTCCATTTTTTTCTCCCTATAGCGAGGTCATCAGCAAAGGCTGTTATGCGCGGTGGTAGAACTTCTAAAAGCATGCGTACGGCTATACTTAGGGCAGCGGCGGACGAATTGTGTCCCATTACGCAGCGTTGAAACTTATACGCCTTTCTAGTATGATTGCTCAAAACTCATATATTTTTAACTTTTGGGATGCAATAATAGCTGGAAATAACTGCTTTTATGTCGATAGTTGAAATACAAGATTTGCCTCTAAGTACATGTAAAATGTCTTCTGTGCACTGGAACGGAATGCTTAAATATTGTGTAAATTTATTACAAGGCTGTAGATTCAAAACTAAGCGGAACTCCGAAGTATTTGTCTCATTCACTATGAGAAGTGGCGAGGAAAAGGAACTATCACTAGTCTCTTTAATAATATTGGCATCTAAATGTTGTTTAATTTGTAAATCAATTTGAGGTCTTACTGCTAATGGAATCGGAGGTGATCTCTGATGAAAAGAGGCTCCTTTATCTATCCTTATTCTATGTACATAACCACGAAAGTAGCCAATGTCAGTTGGTGTATAACAAAAGACATCCCTGTATCTAAAAAGTAGATCTTGCATAGTTTTTTTCTGTTGACTCGTTACATTTGGATTGATGTCAAATAACTTAACATCAAAAAGTAACTTGGTCTTTTCTAGCCTATTTTGAATTTCTTGTTCCGTTCTATAAAGTGTTTTTTTATTTTGTTCGTCTTTTTGGTAATCACCCTTTAAATCTAGTTCTTCAACATACGCAACTGGGGTGTTCTTTACTAACATTACCGGTCTACTAGTAGGATTTGATATCAATAAAGTCAAAATATTCTTAGGTACTTTAGTAGGAAATGTTTGTATTGCGTATTTCTCCAGCAAATTTTCTAATGGAGAGATAAAAAATATTCATTATGCTTTTGTCGATTCTTGACATTAATTGGTAAAAAGAAATGTAACCTGGCTGGTATGGTAACCTTTTGAATTGTAAAAACATCAGCCGACTTGTGCTCTTTTATTGTATGCATAGCGTTAGCAGATATATTTTCCTGAGTATCAATTTCAATTGGAGACTGCGGAGGCCGTGGTTTCTTGTATACCGACAACATGTTATTCTTTAAGTCAATTTTGCTCTGTAATCGAATTAGAATGTCTTCACCGAATAAAGGCAAAAAATCTCCATGCTCTAAAATTCAGAAATAATGAGAAAACGTTGTTGAGCCAATCCTGAACGTAATCAAAGCTATATAGCGTAAATTTACGACGGAATTCTCAATTCCTCGTAGATTAG
Organism: Thermobia domestica; assembly: GCF_964235325.1. Lineage (NCBI taxonomy): Eukaryota > Metazoa > Arthropoda > Insecta > Zygentoma > Lepismatidae > Thermobia > Thermobia domestica. The sequence goes on from NC_137457.1 coordinate 190,209,026, forward strand.
TGCTAAAAGGAATCAATTTTGTGTTTGGTGGAAGCCAATTTTTAGGCCAAAGATTCAATGAACTGCCAGAGTCTATGATTACAGGATATTTTTCTTTATTAATTGTTACATAAATTAATAATTTATGTTCCTGATTTAACATTTTAATGTTCTCCCTTCTCTCTGATATCGGAGCCACTGCTAAAAGTGATGTATTTGCCAATTTTTGTTGTTCACTTTTTTCTGTCCCCTAGGCATTTCCCTGCTGATTGTTTTTATAACATGTACTGGAAGAATGACTCTTTTTATAGCATGTACCGCATACTGTAACTGTTTCCGGCCTAGGATTACTACTATTATTTTTATTATTATTTTTAGAATTGTTCTTATTTCCATTTCTCTGTCGATTTTGATTACCATTATTTGTATTTTTCGACCTATAATTGTTACGTCCACCTCTCCTAAATTGTGAGTTCTTTATAGCATTTTGAGCTACAAGAAGAGAGAGTTCAGCCATTTGATTTGCTAATTTAGTAAAATCTAATGAATTATTTGCACTGGAATTACTAGATGTACTAGGCGCGGGGGTTTCGGGAGGGGATTCGGATTAGCAACTTGGGGTGAAGGATTTGTAGTTATCTGATTTTGTGATGCACCCTGTAGCTTAGGTGCGGAAAGTGTTGGAAAGACTGGGGTCGCTTGTTGGTACTGTTTCCAATTAGGTGTTGGGTTACATAATGGATAAGTCAATTGTTGTTGATGCACAGGGAAGGAGGCGCCAGCGATTGCTGATCAGTGTAAATTGCTGACTGGTGTACTCTGATCGCAGAGTGAATAAAATGCCTGTTGTAATTCCACATAATCACGTTTCTTCATTAGGTCTTTTGCTTTCTCGAGATTGTGTAAATGCGCTTGTAAGGCGTGAGCAATTGTAAATGTTTCTAACGATATATTTTGCAAAAAAGTTTTCTTTAAACCTAAGGATAAATAATTTATTTTCTGATCCTCGGTGGCCTGAGGCAGAACGTGTTTAATGACCCTTAATTTTCTGAGGAAATATGCATCTACTGACTATTTTTCACCTTGTTGGACTTGAAAAATTTCAAACTCCGCTCGATATGCCGGTAATCTTGGTCTACTCAGTGCAACTAATTTATCTTTTAATTAAGCGCTTGTTCATATTTAAGCGCGTCTAACTGATTCTGGGCCTTTAACTGTAGGACTAAGTCAAGTGCTACATCTTGTAAGTACATAGGTAGTACTTCTTCCTTTTTCTATTCACTCCACGAATGAAACAATGCCAGATGGTCGAAAAGCATAAAAAATCTTTCGGGGTTCTCCGTAACGTGTCCCAAATACTTGGTGAGGTGTGGCATAATAAAAAAAGGGGGCGAATTCTGCTTCATATTTGTACCGTCCTCCGGAAAAGAGTTCTTTCCAGTTCTAGTTTGAGGCATGCACTAACATAAAGCCAAGTCTGATTCACTAATTGTACACTAAAGAAAATCACATACCTTAAAAAATAGGTAACTTTCAGGTTAATAAAATTACTGTCCGGTAGGGGAGTATTCAGATCGATACTCAGCCGGTCAAAGCCTCTACCATGTAAAACTTTCTCTAATATAGGATGTTTGGGTAGAGCAGTTAATAAGAAGAGCGTCCGGAATCGACTCCCACTACGAGTTTTTATTATAAAAAGTTTCCTCTATAAAAGTATTTCACAAAATACTATACAAATCAATCTCTCTAGAATCAAGGTGAGTTATAGGTGGTCTTTGACCGTAAGGTTGCAGACAGGATCTCCAACAGAGCCCCGTAGCAGGCTAAGAGGAGTGGATTTAAGGAATCAATGCTCCGTAGCAAGCAGAGGAGGGTTAAGTGGCCAACAGAGCCCCGTAGCAGGTTAAGACGCTGAGGTTAGGATTCCCAGACAGAGCCCCGTAGCAGGCTAAGCCAGGAGATAGGATAGGCGTAATCCCGTAGCAGACTAGAGGCCTGGGGTTAGGTAACTCCAAGAGTCCCGTAGCAGACTAAAGGAGGGTCACCAGAAAACTGGTATCGAGTTGCCTTCGTCCATCCAATTTATAGGGTCCTTTTGGGTGGCGTTGGCGCTGCTGCTCCAATGTCGTCTTCTGCTCCGTAGGAGGGGCAAGAAGCCGTCGTCTGCATTTCATTATAGGTCCCTGTGGTGGAAGATCCTCTTTCCGAACCATGTGGTGGTGTTTGTAAACACTGAAGCGTGGAACTGCTTGTTTACGGCATATTATAGGATAATACAATATAGTGATTTCTGCATTGAAATTTATCAAAGTTTCTCAGTGACAAGTTATTCTGTTAAACTTCTTTTCGATTTATATTCGAAAGATTCCAGGAGATTAGGAACCGAGGCGGGATTTTTGCTGGAGACTAAAGAAGATCAACTTTGTGCCCGCTTATTTTTGGAATTTGTTTAGATTATTATGCCCGCTTGTGCCCGCTTTGTTTAGATTATTATTTTTATTCGATATAACTTTCCATAGTAGGGAAATGTTCATTGTATAAGACAAATTTAGCCCAGAAGAATATTTGAATTTGGTGGAATGAAAATTCGGGAGAACAACTTCTTAGTAATTTGAAAGAAAAGAACGAAGCTTTACTGTTGTTCCTTGTGGATATGTTTCGATATTATAGATTTAGTAAGATTCATTGATTCGTGTATGAATTCTTGTTTGCTGAATGGTTTCCAGTAAAATTCTTGCTCGTACACCAAGGAGTAAAAATAGTCGAAAAGTGTTTAAATTGAAGGTTAATTGCGGAGAAATTTATGTATGTTTAAACGATTGATAATAATAGAAATATCAATTTTCATCTTTTGGAATTTTGGTACATTTCTCGAGATTTGTACAGTGGCCGTTAAAATAATTTGACTCGGCTTAATTTCAGTAATAAGGATTGCTTAATATTTATATTGAAGTTTGAATATAATGAACTGCGTATGTTAAATTTGAGAGTTTCGATGTCACCAACGAAATTTAGGTACAGTAGGTGGCAAAAGTATTGGAACTATAAGTGTTGAGTTAACATCGAGAATTTTATATGGTATCGAAGGAAGAATTTAATGAGTGTAATTTCGGATTGATAATATATTGTAAATGCTCATAAGTTTCAGATTCAATATTTAATTAAATTTTTCTCAATTACTTTGAGGATTTCTCTTTGACTTAGGATATTATTGTTGAATGAATTTAGAATCTAAAAGCTTGAGGTACCGAATTTGTAGTTTGACTTTGCGATAAGTTCAACTGTTGAGTATTTGAACTGAAATCAGTTAAATTGAATATTTAAATTTGGAAACCACACCCGTATAATTTTGCGGGTTGTTGATTTTTTTATAATCTTTTGTTGTTATTGTTGTCTTGAGTATATAGACTAATCTAACATATTAGTGTATATACACAACCACCTTTTAGTTATTATAATAAAGTTTGTTATCTAAAATTTGAAATTTGGTTTTTCATTATTTATTATTATTAATTATTTCCTAAGTTATATTTGTGCTTTTTGTTAAGCGTATTCACAAGGAACATAAATTCGGACAAGCAAAAGTAGCGACTTGGGTTGAGGTATCAAGACCCTTCTTCCGGATCTGGCTGCGCGAGTTTAAATCGATTGTTAATTTTTATTTTTTCTTTTCTTTTTTCTCGCTCTCCATTTGGATTCGTTTGGTGAGGTTAGGGGGAGAGGGTCGTTACAGTAGACTAGGAAAAAGTATCTCTGGAAAAAAGTCCAGTAAAAAACAAAATATGTAGTCGTTATAATAATAGATCAATGATTATGAGTTTAGTTTTCTAATTTCTTTTGATAGTTAATATAAATTCTTTATGTCTATTCCCTTAATTTGTTTATGCTTCTCAAATGAAAAGATGCTTTTTGACAAGTTAATGGTAACAATTACAAAGAATTGTGATTTCTTGTCCCTTCCAAAAATTGAATTTAGGCAGCTGATTTTAGTCGAGTCGATTTCCATTTGTGTAGAAGTAGTAGTAGATTTAGTATTTGTATTTATGTTTATATTAAGTAACATTTACTATATATTAATTGTATTTGGTATATGCTATCGGATTTTTGTATAATGGAGGATATTAGAGATCATACGGTTATAGATATTCCTGAATCTGAATATTTAACGTTGGATGCCACAGGGCATGTCGATTTTGATAGAAGTTCAGATTTTGGATCTGTTAATATGAAATTAACTCCTCCTACGCAGAGTAGTTTACACAAAAGACTAATACCATCGCCTTTTGTTAATTTGTCAAATCGATCCACCCAATCTTCGAATGGTACCTTCGGTTTCTGCCGTATGGTAAATGCTACTAGTGTAGATAGATCGAAAATAGGCCAGAGACAAGTGTTCTTTGCTGAACCATGGTTAAATGAAAGTTGTTCAAGAGTTTCCTATAATAAGCCAGTAGTTGATGAGCGGTTGCGCCATAGATATTTAAATTTAGGAAACTCTTACAGAAGAGTTTCGTGTATTAGAAATTCAACTCCTCGAGTTGGTAGTGATAATATTTTTGCATAGAAACCCAATTTTCGATCAGAGATTAGGAATACAGAATCTTGTAGACCTAATGTTGTTTTTTCAAATCCAGGTTCACATGTGGAGTCAAATCACTCTGATACTACTATTGAACATAAATTAATGGTTAAATATACTCATATGCGATCTTTGAGTTATTTAAAAAATAGGTTAAGAGACACTAAGAATGTTAATGGCAAAAATAGTATTCAAGTATTCGAAATGCTACTAAAATGGAAGAAATATTGATGGATAGCAGTTATTCTTTTGGAATGCTACTTTCTGTTTGGTTCCTAAATGTGAAGGAGAAATATTAAAATTAGTTACATCAGCATTAAATGATAACATGAGTTGGGTGAACTAACAAAATCCATGTCAGATCCGAAGTTCATTTAGTTTGACGAAAATTTGACGAGATCCCGCAGGTGGTTGAAAATTTTATCACCTCCTTCTCCCCCAACCCAACGTTGCATCGCCAAAGTTAAAAGAAAAAATTCTCCCTTGTCCGAATATCATGTGTGTCGAACATTTGATCGATATCGATTGGGTGTTTTAAGACTTTATTTCTATTTATCTTTGTATATTAATCTCCCCTCTTCATCCTTCCAGCCTAGGTGAAGGTATCAAAGTGAAGATATTAAACATAACTTTCCAGGCTCGAACGTCATCTATGTTAAAAATTTGATCGAGATCATTCAGGTGGTTCACGAGTTATTAAGTTTTTTTTTAAATTTAGATATCTCTCTCCTCCTCTCCCTCTAACCTAAATTATACCCTTATGAAAACCACCCCCTGTCCAAACCTAATACATGTTGATAATTTGATAAAGATTCGTTTGGTGGTTTAAGCATGACTAAGGCACAAAAACAGTGACTTTTATTTAAGTTTTTTTTCATATATATTCCTTTTCTTCCACTAAATTGTGGAATCAAAATTACTTAATCTCTACCATCAAAATGAAATAACGAAAAAATATCCTGCTTTGAATTTCCTCTATTTTGAAAATTTGATTGGGATCGATCATGTGGTTCAACAGTTATTAACTAACGAACATGATAATTTTTTATATTTATTGATTTTTCTATATGTCCACATCTTTCCAATCCCTACGTTATACCGCCTGAGAGAAATGGTAAAATCCATCCCAGGAACGAGCGTAATCAAAGTTGAAAATTTGATCGAGATTGGTCGTTAGGTTTAAGACTTATTACGTTTTATTTGCTTTTTTCATAATTCAACCATATCCCCTCCGTCAAGTTGAACGGTTAAAAAACACTCCCAGAAGACCACTCCATCTACGCCATCTGATCGTAATCGGGGGGATGGTTCAAAAATTAATGGTCACGAACATAGTCACTTTCAATTTGAATCTGAAGTTTTTTGTTCATAGAAACCGCAAACAATATATAGATTGTGAGTATAGAGGCCATAGTTATATTTTATGGGAGTACACGTTTTGTAATGCACAATGTGGGTGCTGTAAACATAAGAAAGCTCTGAAAGGGAAAAGGAAGAAAGTGGTCTTGACCATCCATTATAAGTTGGCTAAGCGGAGTTTTATTTAAAGCAAATAAACTCAATAATATATAATGCTTTGAAATTATGCCATTAATAGCCAAAAAAGTAAGTGGTACAAATTCCAATATAGTTGCATACTGGTAAATATTTTTAAGTTTATTTTTCATTGTTGTACTGTACATTATCCTTCTTTATATCGTACTGATCCGGTTACAGTAAATTAAATAGTCCTATGCAGTTACTTGTTAATAGAGGTTTGTTACTGGCATTTGCTAGATTTTAAGAAAATTGAAGTATTTTCACATAAAAACATTGGACTTTAAAGTCACAAAAAAGTTTCCTGACGCATGTGATTTAACGATTTATTTATGGTATAGAGGAGAAAATGAGGAAATAAGGTTTAATTGCACGGGAGATATTTTATTTTATGCGACAACTTTTTGTTTTGTTTTGTGAGCTATGAACACACCTTTAATTTCTTTTAGTGGTGAAAAGGCGGTTACTATTGAAAACGAATGTATTAATTTTTTTGAGGGTGTCAGTGTTTATGGTATGTTTATAATGTTATTAATGTATTTTACGAAATGAATTAAGTTATCTTTATGCTAGGAACAATTATGACTAGTATGTAAAGGCAGCGGTTAGTACTTACAAAAAACGAAATGAAATCTTTGAGTTTTACGTTCCACGCTTATGCCGATTAGGCTAAAGGAGACGGTGATTATGAGAAATGAATGAAATGGTGGAATGAAGAAAGTGGGAGGAAACTGGAGAACCCCGAGACTTATTACGACGCACACGGTGTTTGTCCACCACAAAGTTCATTTGGCGGGAGCAGGGTTTGAACCCGGGACGTTAGTACTTACATTTTCAACACTAACTGCATTGCTACAAAATCCGAATGAAATAACTACACAAAATTTAAGAAACACAAATCTTCGGGTGTAGATGAAATTCGGGCTGAGTTAATTTTAGGTGGGGGCGAAAAATTGTGGAACAAGATACACAAAGTCAGTCTCCTTATCTGGAACAAGGAAGAATTGCCACAAGAGTGGAAAAAGTCAATCATAGTTCCTATTCACAAGAAAGGCGGCAAAACTGACTGTAATAATTATCGAGGCATTTCTTTTCTGTCAACATCCTATAAAATCCTTTCAAATATTCTATTAGCAAGATTGACGCCATACGCAGATGAAATTATTGGAGATTATCAGTGAGGATGTAGACGAAATCGATCAACTATCGACCAAATATCTACCATTCGCCAAATACTCCGGTACATCAATTATTTATTGATTTTAGAAAGGCGTACCACTCGGTTAGGAGAGAAACCTTATACAACGTTCTTACAGAACTTGGAATACAGAGAAAGCTAATTAAATTAATTAAAGTATGTTTAAATGAATCCCAAAGTAAAGTCCGGGTAGGAACGTTTTTGTCCATGAGCTTTCACGTCAAAAACAAGGAGATGTGTTGTAGCCATTATTATTTAACTTTGTTATGGATTACGCCATAAGGGAAATCAAAGATAACAACCAGGGCCTAGAGTTTAACGGTATTCACCAGGTTATGGCATATGCGGATTATGTAAATTTAATAGGGGATGGTAGGACAACAATAGAGAGAAATGCAGAGATCTTATTAAACGATTGCAGGGGCAAGGGTTAAGAAGTAAACGCACAGAAAACTAAATACATGGAAGTGCGTCGGGACCGTAATACGGCAAATTGTGAATGCATTAAAATATTAAAAAATACTTTTGATAAAGTGAATATTTTCGAATATTCAGGATCAATATTAAAAGACGAAAATCATATTCACGAAGAAATTAAATGTCGACTGAAAGCAGGGAGTTCGTGTTACTATTAGGTTCAAAATCTCTTGTCGTCGCGAATTCTGTCGAAGAATTTGAAGCTTAAACTATATAAAACGATAATCATGCCTGTTGTTCTGTATGGTTGCGAACCATGGTCGCTTAGTCTGAGACAAGAACATAAAGTGAAAATACTTGAGAACAAGGCCCTGAGACGAATATTCGACCTAAGAGGAACGGGAACGGGGAATTGCGGAAATTTGATAAAGAGTTTATAATTTATACGGTTTACCAAAAAATTTTAAGGCCATTAAGTCTAGGAGGTTAAGGTGAGCAGGTCATGTAACTTGGATGGAAGAAAGTAGAAATGTTTCAAAGTCTTGACTGGAAGTCACATCGGAGAATGACCACTAGGAAGACCTAATCGCAAATTGGAGGACAATATTAAGACGGATTTCGCAGAAATAGGAATACAAAGTAGTACTGGATCCTCTTTTCTAAGGATAGAAGACAGTGGACAGCTTTTTGAAGGCTGCATTGAACCTCTTGGTTCCATGGAGCATAGAGTGAGCTAGTTTGTTAGTTCGTAATGGATTTGCAGTGATGACTCTGATGGAGAAATAGTAATTTAACTATATTCATTGTACCACCATAGATATATTCATTGTAATCCTGATACCATCTGATTACCTGATTACCAGCTTTTATATAGGCATGTTAAGAACTATTTCTAATGTATGTGATATTTCCGAGTAATCAAACGCAATTAAGCACGTAACAAACATGGTTAACGCAGATGTCGTGATGTTAAGGACATTGCGTCGTTTGAATAGAATTGCTGATGTCAATGTGGACACTTAATGAAATGTTAGTATGATGTAAATAACGGTAACCGGAAAACGTTTAGTGCTAGCACTTAATTTATAAATAATGGTATATGGTTTAATTGGTTGAAAGTGTTTTGGACTAAATAAATGTTTTATTTTTTGACATGTAGCGAAATGAAAAGAAGGGATGATGAGAATTCATTTGAGTTAAACAGTTGGTGGTCGTAAACCCCAGCTGGTCCCAACTAAGCGTTTAAGGAGATTTAATCTGTCTCTGGCTTGAGTAATAAGTTTTTTAAGATGCGGTGTCCAAGTGAGCTTTGTATCAAATATCGCCCAAAGTAGGTAAGACAAGATGAAAGAGGAACTGGCGTGTTGTCGACATGAATGTTTAATATATTTTGAATTGAGAAACACTCTGGATCGTGTACCTGGTGGTAGAAATACAATGGATTGTATTTTCGGAGAGTTAATACTGAGTGTCCATACATGACACCAGTCGACAAATGTGTCGATGTCTGGCTGCATTAGTCTCTTGATGCGCTGGATAGTACGAGCCGTTGTTAGAAATGCTGTGTGGTCATCGAATTGATGGACTTGGACGTTACAAGTTAGTCTGAGATCAGCAACATAAACTAAGTACAGCAATGGAGATAAAGAAGAACCATGATGTACGTCAGAGTGTAAGAAAATTGTCTGTGACAGAACGTTGTTAATAGAGATGTATGCAATACGTCCGGTTAAGAAGGAATTGATAAAGCGTATATAAGACATGGGTAGGAGATAATTATGTAATTTGTATATCAAACCAGGACGACAGACTTTATCAAATGCCTTTTCCAAATCCAATCTAACTAAACGAGAAGGAAATCCACTATTGTATTTGTTATAATGGCAGTGGTAAGTCGTAATAGTTGATCTAGTGTGCTGGAACCCGGTCGGAAACCAGCTTGATGGATTGGCAGAAGATTCTATGTAAGGCGGGGTTAGTGAAGCCTCCGAACGAGTATACGTTCGAATACTTTTCAAAGATCACTTGTTAAATGGATTGGACGATAACACTGGACGTCAGATGGTAGTTTATTTGGCTTAGGAAATTAAAGAACTTTAGAGTATAGAGTATCTTTAGAGTAGAGCGGATAAAAGCCAGTTCGAAGGATGAACGTATAAATATGACTGAGAATCAGAATGAAAGAAGGAGATGCATGTTTGATGAGAGCATATATAATGGAGTCTAATCCAGGTGCCGTATTGTGTTTAGTTGCTAAAGTAGTTCTGATGTCATCTGGGTCTATAGTCTGAGTTAATGGATTATTAGATTCCAGAACAACCTGGTCAGATAGTTGTAAATGAGCAGATGTCGGATCAGCCTGACGGTTGATCGAAGATTGAAGCCGTTGCAGTGTGTGCCATCCAGGAAGCGGTGTGAAGATATCTTGGAAAAATGCAGTAGAAATATTCGCCTTGTCGAAGTCAGTATTAAGAGCTTCATTGTTGTGAATAAGAAGTGCTAGACGTTTTACGAGTGAGTTGATGGAATTTACGCCAATATTTGGTGAGATGAGTTTCCGTGGTAAGGGAACTCTGAGATCAGCACGTTTGAACCCACTGTCTTATCTTGTAAGCTAGAATACAGCTGTGTGTTATTCGAAGATATTGACGGTGTAAACGAAGTGCCACCTAGCTCGATATTCGAGATTAGCTCGACGTGAAGCAGAAATCAATGCAAGATACCTTGGCGGCAATTTAGGTTTATGAAGATGGACATGAGTAGATGGAATGGAATGATTCGCTGTGCCTTGAACTACGTAAGTAAATTCCGTGATGACGTGATCAAGACTATGTCGGAGGTGGATACAGTGAGTGCGGTAATGGCATCATCAATGGTAGGTCCATATTGATTCCAATTAGAATTATGATAGAGATAAATTTTCCTAGCTGGTAAGTGGTTTCTTGGCTTCAGTGTACATTATAGTTCCAGTTTAATAGGAATATGATCACTGCCGATTGAGTCCAGTACAATAATATTAATAAGAGGACATAAAAAAGAGGAAGTCATTACTACGTCAGGAGTCATGTTACTATCTGGTCTCGTAGGCTGTGGCAAGTTTTGAAATTCCCCAGTAGTGGAAATTTCAATAAAATCAAGGAAGGACTACTTTTCGCGTTGCGTTCGACTATTAATATTTAAGTCAACCATGATAATATAATGCCTAGATTGTGTGTGAATGAAACGAAAGAATTCGTAATTGATAATCTTTCCTGGGCGAACATAGATTGTAGCAAATGAGATTGTACAACCGCAAAAGTAGATAATTGCTGTATTGTAATCAGGCAGATTAAAATCGTGAGGCATCGTAACAGTGCGGTATGGTATACGACTGCTAATGTCAAGAACTGTACTCACATATAGGACGGAGGATAATGCGTAGTAAATTATATTTTGGTATGTAACACTGTAGGTAAAGAGCTTAAGGTAAGTTTCGTTGAGCGCAAAGGCTGAGGTATGTTCTTCCTGTAATAACTGCCTAAACAGCACTTGATATCAGAGAACGGATATTCATAAATAATATGTTTACAACATCACCATCACGAAAATACAGAAATAGTAGCAAATAGAAGCTGCCATACTACACGTGGACTTCAAGAGGTTGAATCTGAAAATGAACTGTTGGTGCAGAATAGGTGGCATGTAGCTGAATATTAAACAAGATTTTAAATGCGTGAATGATTTGGTTGAGAATGTGAGTGCGAAAAAACAGATGAATGTTCTGTAAACTAATTGTGCGAAAGCGGAGCAGATCTTCAACAGTAACAGGATGAAATAAAGAATTAGCAGTATAGTGGGACGGTCAACAGACCTTATGGGTACAACAAATTCTGGTTTAGATGGCTCAGGTTGTGGCTTAGCCTTACATCTGTAGCTGTCAGTTGGATGCTTCTGTACATGTACTGCATTGTGGTGGTGCCTTTTCATTGGGGCAGTCCTTGGTAGAATGTTGTAATGCAGAATTGACACATTTAATATCGTTAGTACATACGGATGGGATGTGCATTATACAGTTGTCACGGTAACGGTAGAGGAGGAGATATGCTAGACGGTTCGACCTTATAATGTCGTCGATAAATGTAAGTCCCCGTGGATAAGGCTTGGTATCAATTGTGGATGATCTGTGAGTACCTTTACAAGATAAGTTTCACCATTGCTGTTCCTTATCCTGATACATGGTTTTACAAGGAATCCTTCCTGATGCAATTACTCACAAATTTCCTCATCGACGAGATCCGGTTCCACTCCGTGGATAAATACTGAGATTATTCTTTAAATCTATTAGAAGGAGGAGTTTTCTGTGTGTTAGAAGTTAGTACTGTTAGTTTATCCTTTGGCCCAAATTTTTCAAAAGTGGCCTTGTTACGCACATGCGATACAAAGTTTCAATTGCTAGACTTTAGGATTATGCTTCTGCGAGTTTTGACTATTTCACGTATCTCAGGACGAGGTACATATTTAACCAGCTGCTGGAAAACTGCGCGAACGGTATCATATTTCTGGTCATAATCTTTTAACAGAAAGTTATATACGGGGTCTTTTAGTTGCGTGTGTTAGAAGTATCAACTGAAGTTGATGAACAATCCATGTTAGAGCTGCTACTCTGATCAATTATAAGGTCAACGCGTTTTATCTTTGGATCTAGACCGACGGCGAGGACGATGTCTTTTACTAATGCAGTCAGCGTACCTAGTAGAACCAGAGGTGTCGTGTCCTGATAGTGGCATTCCGGTAACGATCCATGGTTGCCTTATCTGACGTCCGTTTGGTTTGATATCAACAGGAAGTTGATGATCGAGATAGATTGGACCAGAAGCGTTGCCAAAGTTAGTCAAGATGAGTAACGAGACCAGGACTTAAGCCTAAATGAAGATGGAAGCTAAAAGTAAGATGAATAAATGATTATGAAAAAGCAAGCTTGCCCTCCGAAAGTGGGGAGTTTCGTCAATCCTCTAAGTGCGTAAATATGCTGTGCTCACAAGTACGTTTTGCAATACTTGGTCCTCGCTGGCACAATAACTAACACAAGAGAGGCTAGGCTTCTTGGTTAAGAAAATGAAATTAATAAACTGATTTTGCTATGGTTATAAATGTATAATATAGCCTACTACCATAGAGAGTTAAGCTATTCCCTTAGAGATACATTTATATTTGGGGATGTAGAATACTTATTTCGTTATGCACTTATTTGACAACTGTTTAAACATTTAAAACTCCTTTTTCTATTACATTGGCAATCAATAAGAACCATTTGATTGGTAATTGGTGAAATCTGATTTAAATTATGTGTGCTTACTAGTATAGAGATTACAATGTGTAGAATTAAGTATCTAGTCACTTAAATTTAAAAGGACTACGTAATTGCCATTTTTAACATTAATTTTCTATTTGGCTTAAAGAAACAAAACATGAAGGTAAACACAACTACTATGTTAAGCTTTGACGAGCGCATTATCGTTGGGGAAATTGGGTGGTCATACTTATAGGGCTGCATTATGCTCTTTTGGACTATATGAATAAATTGAGATTTAGCTGGAGATTTAAACTTAGAGTATCTTTGGTTTGTTTTACAGGAATGTTGAGCCTATAACGTACTGAATATCTTATTGAATCAGGTTTAAAGGTTACCTGTTTTTACTGCCTTGATCTTAACATAGTGTAAACTTTCGGGTGACTTGTTTGTTTCCTGCCCACATTTTGTTTTAAGTATCCTATTTATTTGAGATATCTAGGAATTTAGAAAGGGATGGAGGGGTGAAAAAATTATGTAAGATTAGACGAAGTTGTTTTGTAGATACGTGATCCGCATTGTGGACATTATTATCTTCCTATAAGGAAGTAGCATCTCGTGACATAATTTTTCAGTAGTTCGCAGTTTAGAAGTTTATATTTTAGAATTCTTCCAGTATTCAAAATAAGAAATCCATGAAAGTAACCATGTATAATAAGAAGTACCCATTCATAACTTTTATTCGTGTATGAACTTACTTCTGATGTTCTTTTGGGCAACCAACTTTCAACAACTCTTCCGAAGTTTTTTTTTTCATTTTTTCTCGGTTGATACTATGGCTAATACACTCAGATTATTTTGAGCTACAGTAAGTAGAGTATTTGCCGTATGTATCCGAAAATAGAGGAAATAAAATTATTTGGTTCTCTATCGTTATTACATTGGTAGAGTGTTATAATTGGCTTTATTTCACTTTTTAGTGGCTATATTCGTATTAGAATATAAACGAGAGTTACAAAAAAAGGTTGAGGAATAAACATATATTTACGTAGACGCCATTTGGTTAGTGTATGGGTGTTGCCTGTTTCCCATTTGTTGTAATAATAATAATATTCTCTGATCCACAGCGCTATTGTGCTCTATGTAGTCATCCATATTACAATGGAGCAAACAGAGATATAAAAATATTATTTTAAAAAAGGGGACGGATTACTCGATATTTCTGTAGAGACCATTTGGATAGTGTGTGTATCTTCTGTGCTTCAATTGCATTAATAACTCTCTTTGATTTCTAGCGCTATTTCTGAACCATTCTGTAAATGGTTTAGAAATATTGTATAGCTACAGCGTAGTATAAATATTGTTACTATTTGGAGTACAGGTCAGTGATATTATGTCAAAAGAACCCGCCTTTATGTTTCTGATTTTTTCTTGGGTGAATCTCACATGCCTACGTATTCCCTACTTGATTCCATTTTCGCGCTGGTGAAAAGGAGAAGATCATAAAAAGTGATCAAATTTAGATGCAATTTAGGTTAAACGTTGAAATAAATTGTGAATAGTTACTATTTATAAAACAAGTGATGTCTTTTGGAACGGGGGCCGCTGCCGAGTAAACATCAACAGGTCTTTTTTTGACTGCGCGGCATTTCCTCTATTTGTGTAAAAGAAATACTCCATTTTCAATATTTGTGTATAATGTAACGCTTGAAATACAAAACAAAGCTAGTTATGTAATTTGTTTTGATGTAAGATCACGTCAATCTGCTTGTGTTTACAAACGTTGTGTGTGGGAATAGAAAATGAGAATCTCTGTAGGATACCCGATTTCTCTTTTTTTCTTTTAACGATACAACTCCCCATTTTGTTCAGTGAGTATGCCAATATAAAGAACCAATCATTTACTGTTGACTTACTTAGAATATAGCTGTATAAGGATACATTATTGTAGCATTGGGGTAATGGATAATAGTACGTGTAATGAATCAATAGAATCCTACGGGCATATCCTTCCGTCTACCTTTGAACCAGTAAAGCTCGATACCATGTAATGTGCTAGCTCGCCTTGTTCTTAGCGACTCCCTTTCTCCTCTGAACCTGCTTGACTGGAAATATGATAGAATGTTAAATGTTATAAGATAAAATGAATAAATGAACAAATTTAACAATGCTTGGTCAAATGTATATATTGTGGGGGAGGCAAAATTAATGTAATAGTATTCTTTTAGCGCTGGAGTATACGTGTTTGATGGCTGTGATATACTCTTCCGTATTTATGTACTTAGTCAGTTAATTACTTAGAAGAAAAACAAATTAAAATCAATTACATAAATAATACGAATAGGCATCTATGAATGATTGAAATCTTATGCTTTTGTATTCTATAGTTACGATAACTATTTCAGGTCACTTATTGTGCAACTCTGGTTTGAAAGTGTGTTAGTTTTTTATTGAAAGAGAATTGTTTCATCTCTTGTCGTAGGCAACAACAGCACACAGAACATATGAGATCTGACGGGACCCAAGTTCCTCACATTTATAATACAAAAATTAATTGTTTAGGAAGGAAGAAGTTTCATTATTAATACTATCTTACAGGATTGGTTTCTGTTTAGAGTATAGTGTTCACATAAATATCGTGTGCAATTATATATTTGTTAAATTATATAAACCACGGATAAACGTACATATTTGCTTACATACATAAACGTAAAAAAACAATATTTTGCGTACATGGATAAATACAAATTTATCATTTTGTTTGAGATTATTTTACAAAAAAAAAAATAAACGTGTTTGAAAAGTTTTCTTGCTTGCTATTTTATGAAAAAAGCATAAAACAAAGTACCCACACAGGATTGAATTTTTATCTTGATATGCGGAATTATTTGTAAAATAAATTTTGCAAATTTATTTTTTGAGAACATTTCTTTTTCAATTGGTAATGCGAAGCTATCAAATGAAAAACCTCACTTATTTTCATCAGTGAAAACACACACCCAATGTGATCCTGTTGAATTCGAGTTGTCAAAATTTATTATCAGTTTGCATGATGTTGCACAGTTTTATGTATTTCGTTGATTGCATGACTTCCAGGCATATTTGTTCTGGTAAGTTTATCACGAAGTAACACTTTTATTATTTCAGCAGTGTACATCACTTTTCTTTTAGAAAAACAAATCATCATATATCATAACATTTTATATAGGTACACGTATATATTGTAAGATTTAGTGGCGCATATGACATCTTATGATTTGAAATATGTTGAAAATATTGACAGAATTTCTTATGACATTTCCAACACTAATATTTTCTTCGATTTCTAGGAAAATACTTTTGGAACACTTTATGGTATGATACCATGCAACTCCTTTAATAATAATAATAATCAACCACTATATTACAATATAAGATATCTAACATACTTTGTAAAAGTATGACACATGTAATTTTTTAATGCTTAGGGTTTCTCACTTATACTTCTTCTTGTAAAATGGCTATTTCAAAAACTTATATCGGTATCCATATATTTGTCTTTATCAAATAAAATTAGGGAATCAAATCGTGTATACACAATGTATGTTATAGGGACATTTACATTTTCAGGAAATGGAAACTTTAACATTCAGAGCGGCATTACGCACAAGTTCCCAAGAATAGTAGTCTAGTGTTGGAGTAGGTAATAGTATAGAGGCTTAAAGAGTATAGACGTGTGGATTTTCTTTAGAAGTAATAGTTTGCGTATCTTCTTTATAACATAAACCAGTACCGGAAAACAGAGTAAGGTAACCTAGAAGGTACAAATTGTTTCTACAATCTGAAGTGATGGGAAGTGGGTGGGAAATATTTTGATCCGACTTGAAGATGATGTTTGGTAGCATACAAGTGTGGAAAATGAAATGGATTTAGTTCAGATTTCCCATTAAATGCTGAATAAGAAAAAAAACGATGATAATACATTTAGATACATTACCCAAGAAAATATTATCTAGATTGTGTGAACTAATCTTTGCAGGAATATGACAAAATCTTCTTTTAACACTTGTAAGAGAATAATTCTTTGATTCAGAAGCAAATTAGTATTGATTTCTATAGTTAAATAGGGTGCAATGTCTATTGTATATATAAAGTAAAATCTTCAAATTTTACATTATAATAAGTATTTTCAGGAGACATTAAACATAATTCACCTTTACTAAGATGAAATTTTAAAGGAAGAAATGCTTTATTTACAGTTGTTCCTGGTAAACCAGCAATATTTGCATACAGACATTTCAAACAATTTATTATTTTTACCGTAATTAGAACATTGTTGGAAGCCTACATTATCAACACCTATTGTATCGAATTGTGCAGCGATACTTTTGTATGACATATCTAGTTACAAATGAGATAGCATCACGTGAATAATTTAAATGTTTCAAGGTATGCAGAATAAGGAGAAAATCCTGATGAAAAATAATTAATTTAACATTTAATGATTTTTTTTAACTGAATAATGAATGGAAGAAATTATTTGTTGGTGCTACTACATCATTTTCGCGTAATAGTGTAGCATCAGTTTTTCATTTTGCAACGTACATAAATTTCTGCAGTATGAGTAAATTCTGCTGCTTGAACGGAAATAAAAAATCAATAGGACAATCAGAAGTTAGTGTCGAATTTGGTTTATATTCAACAGTGTTTGAAAGTTCAATGGCATTTTGTCAATGGGGTACTAAAAAATCAGAATCATCAAAAATTTTCTACACACTCCTAATTCAGTAATACCATTATGAGAATATATCTCTAACGTGACTTATTTTCCTTTTAACTTTTCTTTTGTTTTTACTATTTTCATTGTTGTCCTTACGTTTGGTAGGAGGTCCAAATCTAATATTTGCAGGAGCTTGACGTTACGAGTTCGTCTTTGACCACTACTAGTTACTTACCATCAATTTACCAACTTTGTTAACATATTTTGTCTTTAATGTTTCACCAGCTTCTTTTACGCCTGCACAAACAGATTCTCTAAATCCTTTATCTTCTAGTACATTACCCGCTACTTGTATACCCGTTTGTAATGTTTGATGACCTAATGTTTTGCACCTTGTTTAAGACATGGTAACACAAAATGAAATAATCCTTGAAGGATACTAACTATACCGTGTCCTCGTTGAAAGTATTGGAAGTATTGGTTCCTGGAAAGTATTGGTACCTATTCCGTAATGTAGTCTAAATTTCATTTTTAAATAAAGTTAATTTATTAAATAAAATTTATAGGCGAGCACTTAAATTGAAGTGTTACATTCAGTGTCTCAGATCGAAATGGCAAATTTGCCTTACATGCTTTTTAGTAGTATCTCAATGGTGTTGATGGAAAAATTTGCAAGTGACGAATGATGTATCTCTTCAATTGTTATTGTTCGTACTTTACCATATTTAATATTTCATACTGTTGTAATAAGTAGTAATAGTGCTTTTGTATCACGTAAAAACTCATATTGTATGAGGGGGGCGCGGTGGCTCAGTGGTAGAGCGTTCACCTCTGGTGCTTGAGGTCCCGGGTTCGATCCCAGCCCCCGCCAAGTGAACTTTGTGGTGGACAAACACCGTGCTCGTGGGTTTTCTCGGGGTTCTCCCGTTTCCTCCCAGTTTCTTCATTCCACCATTTCACTCATCTCTCATTATCACCGTCTCCTTTAGCCTAACCGGCATAACCATGGGACGTAAAACTCAATGATTTCATTGATTTTTCATATTGTATGATATCATTAAAAATTAAAATTTGATGTGGTTAACTAATATTCTACGGTTGTTTAAATCCACGAGAATGAAGTACAATATTTTTATTTTCAGGAAATTCTGATTGCAACGATAATATTCGTGACAAAGTAACCGACTGAAAGCGTTCATTACTTTCTGCTTGTACAATATTTGAAACAGAAGATGTTATAGCTTTGTGTATTTTATTCCGTCTTCAATGATTTCGGGATGGATATTATGCACTAAAATTTTATTTTTCTGCTGTTCGTTATTTTTAGTTTATACCTATATATTCACCGTCTGTAATATTATAACATGTTAAAGAAACATGTAATATACCCAACCGTACTTACCAATCGGTTTCTGATAATTGAATACTACTTTTTAGTTGATTTATAGAATGCGATGAATTATTTCTAGGATATACGATAATAGTAGCATTGGAAACAATTGTGATGTAAAAACTGTCATCAGAAATCATTATCGTTTAAAGTTAATTGTCAAGTTTACAGTTCCAGTTAAATTTGCAATTTTAAACAATGTTCATTTTCTAAGTTTACTTCGAATATGTTAAGATATGTCTTTTAAAACTTAACATAAAGAGGTTTCTGAAATAGACCATTATATGCAGTAACATTACGAACTTTCAGTAAAATATGTTCCTGTTGTTTCACTATGACAGAAACATTGATTATTGTTAGTATATTATATTCCAAATTGCACGAACATTTTGAACGTGTTATTACAGGAATTTGCTGACTACAGTAGAAGGTTTTACAAAAATAGCACCTTTACCACGGATATATTTTCCTTTTCAAAACCAAGCAAATATTTTAATCCGTGTGTCATTCAAATAAAACATTGATCTTTTAATTTTAAAGAATCTTTAATAACAATTAGATTCTATTTCCATGACATTTTAAGATGAGTATATGTTCAGGAATCATTTCTAAAATAGAATGGACGGGAAAATAGTATCCTGGTGTTTCACCAATATCATTATTTTCAAGTTCATCATCAATTTTTGACTGAATTACATTTTTTATCCACGATTATAAAACTAAATAGTATATTAGGTTGTGTCATGAAACAATATTCTCCATGACGTAAGTGATAGATGTGCAAGGTTTTCTACAAATGAAGAATTTGTACTGTTAAAAATATCAGTAGTATCAATTGAAGGTACAGTAACGTAGAAATCATGTTTATCGTTGAACTCATTTTGAAGACTAAAAATAATTTGTTTTAATCCACGAATTTATACTTGACGGGTAACCTAACCATTTTACATAATCATACCTCTCTTTGGTTTTAATAGTTTCTCAATTGAAATTTTTGCTTGATAAAGCTTTTGCTTTATGTAATTCTTCTTCATAAAATTTTCCTTTAATTTCTTCCCCAAACATCCATTCCAATCCCTTAATTTCTAAGTAATTGGTTTCATGTAATTCGTTTAGCAACAAGAAAAGTTCTTGTGGCCATTTTGGTACATATCCTTTTTCTAACTTAAATTTATATTTACTTACATGTACATAGTCACCCGGATGAAATATACTGGTTAATTTCTTTTTATTTATCACCGCCAACGTACTACAAACTTGTTCAATATTAGAATCATTTATATCTAACGTGTGCGGGGATTGTATAAGTAAATAAATTTTCTATCAATATATTTGGGTGTGTGTGCAAGGTTCACTAAATACTACTTTACATTACTTGACATTACTTCACTTTGAGTGGTACAACTTCAATGTAAATTTTACCTCATCCTTTGAAAGTCATATTTAACTAGCAGCATTGTTTTAGTCATTAAGGAGTAGTGTGTAGTTTGCAACACTTAACAGTTCCAAGATAATAATATTGCGCAGTAATAGTTTTGTGATGAATACGGATGCACGAAAGAGTAAAAGTATGGAAATAAAAAATATTTGTGATTAATTATAAATATGAAAGCTAGGAATGAAACAGAGGTAATTGTAGGTAAGATGTATGAAAGTAAGAACAGGTAAGTTGTAATACAACACCTAAAACAGATTCATTCCGGGTTTTATCTCGGACTGCCGTCAATGACTGTTTAGCCAAAAATTTTTATGAAAGCAAGGGACTTGCTAGCCATAGCTGGTAAAAAGGCTTAAATAAAATTCAAAATTTAAATTTAACTGTGGTAACTCGCAGACAATGGCTCATTTAACAACACGTTTAGTAATAGCTGGTGTAATGGCTGATTTAAGAACATACTCAATATGGCTTGTGTAGCTAGGTATACAGTGTCTGCGGCTGTTGTTGTAAGGGGACCTATGTTCGAGTCATAGCCTGAGTTGAGAGTTATTTTTTTCAAGGAATTAAATTTTGTAAAGAAGGTTCTCTTTTGACACAGAAAAAGATTTATACCATGAAGGGAGAAAAACCCAAAACAGACGCGGAGGGAAGGTATATATATACATAGACCGTTTATCTTGAAGCGTTAAAATTTAATATATTCTCGTGACTACACACACGGATAAAGTAGTCATACATGTATTTTAACCTCCTGACTATTTAACCCACACTAATATCTATCAAAATGCAAGAAAGCATTTATTGAAATGTACTATGAAATGGAAGAAAAGCAAAGTATACCAGCCGTGACACGAAACTGGGCAGCCCACTCAACAGGCAGACTCCTTACCGAATTATCCGCAACAGAATTTGCATTTTGTGGTTTTGAAGCTTTATTTACACTGTGTTTGTTACGTAACAACGCTACGAGATGTCATTACTCGTGCGACTACCTCTTTCAAGACCCGTCTTTTACATTGATTAAGGGAAAAAGAGATTGATTTCGTAAATATACAAACAGATCTTATATATACAGGGTGTAACAAAAAGGTACGGAAAAACTTAAGGGGTGGATTCCTTATACGTAGACAAGCAAAAAAATTCAGATAATACATATGTCGGAAAATGCATCGTTAAAAAGCTACAGCCATTGTGCCGCCTTATGGGGTGAAATAATCACATTCTAGTCTATCCTTATTGTGACTAAATTTAAACCTCAATAACTCAAACCCTAATTAAGCTACGAAGGTATTTTTAGGAATCTGTTCCAGAAAGTGAGGTTTTCCACTTATATGCATTTTGAGTGTACCCCCAAGGGGAAATGAATTCCATCCCCAACATCCTGATGCAAAAAAAAAAAGTAATTACCCGATCCTGGCTGTCGTGGTACCTTCCACATATATGAAATACATATCGGCAGAAAGCGTCGTCTTTCATAAATACCTATACACTAGGGTGTATCGAAAAAATACTTTTTTTTAATTCGGTTACGGCTAGTGCGGATTCTTGGCCAAATGGCACCAACAAAACGTATAAAAAATCTCAATTTGATCAGACAACTCCTGCTGCCGTGTAGAGCCCAAATATCTGAAAAATCAACAAAAGATTCACTTTCCAACTGATTTTCCAAAAAATATATTTTTTTATTATTTCTTATATTTTTCGGTCGTTTAAATTATTGAAATAGCATTATAAAGGAGAAATATATACATAAAACAAATTTATTACGGGTATTTCTGTGCACCAAAAGCATAAAATTCTAGTTGATTATCTACAAAAAGGCACCGATTTTCTGGCGTATGGTACATTTAAATTTTAATATAAAATTACAGAAGTCTATTGAATAACGAAAAAAACACTTTAGTGCTAAATTCTAAGACCAGTAATAGTATAGGGCCTAAATAATTTGCTCCCAATGCTTTATGCATCTGCTAGGCCACCTGACGCTCATCCCTCCCCGGACGCCTCTTCTCTTGTACTTGCCCAGCTGAAAGGATCGGTCTTATTAGTCGCCAGTAGCCAACCAGCTGTGTCGAATGTGATTGTCGCTGCTTGAGTTACTTATTATTGCTGCAGGAAATTTTAACTAAATAATTTTATTTCGTATGAAGTGATGTGTGTAGAAGTGAGAACAGTGTTTCAGTTGTGTTAAGTGTCTTTTATTAGGAAGAGAGTGACAGATGCCCTGATGTTATGGCATCGACAAGTTTTTCACGGTCTGACGTTAGGAATAGCATTTTTGGGACACCAAAGGAATTCGGTAGAACACAGCTACCTACCGTTGAAGATGTATTGAGACAATAGCTATGGGAGCGGGGAGAAAAAATGAAAATTTCGGGATGCCGCAAAGAGCCTTCAACAAAGGATTTATCTTCTATCGTCGCCAGGAAGATTGTAGAAAGTTGGGATTACGCCTCAATCAGTGGCGAAGCAATTCTCAGTGTCAGAAGGATTGTTGCAATGATATTGAAGTACCATAATATTGTCCGTGACTTGCAAAAGTTAGCAAAGTCCGGTTTTCAAACTTGTGCACAACGAATTGCTGATTTTCAACAGTCTGCCAAAAATACTTTATTTGATATAGCCTTTTGTATGTGTTCCGGTCCTCTTGCCTGCAACTGCGAAAAACGAAGAAAAGTGCCCGTGCTAGAGGTGCCTGTTTTCCTAGATCAAAGAACCACAAGAAAAATGGTTATAGGAAACTTGGATCATTAGGAATCCAAACGACGTATCAAGAGGTTAGGGCGAAAGCTTCAGCGGGAAAGATCAGTAGCTAAGAGGACAGATCAAGAACAATCAGCTCAAAGCTTTGAACCAGAAGAAGTGGAATGCGAAAAACAAGCGGGGCAAGACAAGGGCTCAAGTACAGATGAGGAGTACCAGCCACCAAAACATTTCAAAACATCGCCTGAACCTGCTATTGAGCAGAACAAGTTGCAACTACCCACCTTTTGTACTACAGTATACAGGACCAAGACATCAACAAGACACGCGGCCCTCCTAGTCTCTTCACTCCTAGAAGACGTCGCGATGGTCACCTCAAAAAATACAGATAATGTGATAGACGCCAGCAAAATTCAAAGACAGAAAAGGGCTTTAGCTAGAGACACTTTAGCCAACGCTGATGCAGCTCTCAAAAAAAAAGAATAAGAGCTTTGTATTGTAATGGTAGACAGGACCGAACTTTGACCTTAGAAAAGAAGAAAAAAGTGTTAGACGTGTTGTGAAAAAAGAGGAACATGCTGTGTTAGTTGAAGAGCCTGGATCAGAGTATTTGGGGCACGTCACTCTAGAATCAGGATCAGGAGACTGCATTCAAAAAGAAATGCTCAATTATTGCCATAAAAAGGACATTGAGCTCACAAATCTCAGTGCTATTGGCGGGGATGGTACCCCAATAAACTGCGGCCTCAAGAATGGTGCTATGTCCCTTTGTGAAAAGTCTTTGAACAGGCCTCTCCAAAGAGTTGTTTGCATTTTCCACACCAACGAACTTCCACTTGGATACTTATTCTAGTCCCTCGACGGAAAGATTACAGGACCACATACCTACGCGGGTCCAATTGGAACATTGCTTCAAAATTGTGAAACTAAAGCCATCACACGTTTTGAACCCATTCCAGTACGCTGGATCTCTGATTTGAAGCTGGAAGAAAGCAGCAACCTAAGCAGTGATCAACAGTATCTTCTTGACATTTGCAAGGCAATATCTTCAGAACATTTTCCTCAAGATTTAGCAGAAAGAAGTATAGGAAAACTACATCAAGCACGGTGGTTGGCCCTTGCGTATACAACATTGCGTCTTATATATAACCAGTAAGCCATCGGACAATCTTGTGCGCATAGTAGTTTATATCATGAAAGTCTACGCATACGTTTGGTTTTCAATTAAGAACGAACCATCTATCGTGGAAGGACCACGGCATCTGTGGAGGTTGATGACGTCTTTCCGCTGTCTGGACGAAGTTACAAGAAAGATTATTGACCCCTGTCATCAAGAGAAATGCCTGGTTTAGCCATCCAGGGAATCTACTCTTGTCAATGATTTCGGATCCTGGTGCTGTCAAAAGGCAACTAGGTTGGAGAAGAATACTCAGAGCTAGAACAACATTGTGTCAAACCAATGCCATTCGAGAATTTTCTGGTCCTCTGGAAATTAGACTTGACGCCCCTTCATACGTAGTAGTCATCGACTGGTCAAACTGTAAACTAACGGAACCACCACTGACAAAGAATATAAGAACTACAGTTCTGCGTGAGAATATTAGAAGTTCTGCCTTTGCAAATGAGGACATAAAATACTTTCCTTGTCACACACAAAGTGTTGAACGAATGGTCAAACTCGTCACTGAGGCTGCATCGGCCATGAAGAACGACACAAATTCGTCTTAGCTACTCTAAAATCACGGAAGCAAATGCCGAAATTTGCTACAAAGTTCTCCTACATGACTAGCAAGAACTAAGAAAAAAATGAACGCCGCGGGCAGGGGGGTGGGACTCGATCTGCAGCCACCTCCACGTGGTGAGTCCTGGATTATTTCCTAAACTTAATCTCCGCAATCAGAAACAAACCAAGATCTGCAGAATTCTCTTTAGTCCCATACAGAAACCTCCTTGTTTCATTAAAAGCGATGAAGTAATTTTAACGCTCATATGTTTGTTTGTCAGAAATGAAATTAGTGCTTTTTTTACGAAATCCAGTAGGTTTTTTATGCTTGTGGTGCAGAAAAATAGCGTAATAAAGATATATACGTTGTTGTCACTACTTATTTGTCATTCCTAATGCTATTTCCTAATGACTTATACCATCGAAAAATATAAGATATATATATATATATATATATATATATATATATATATATATATATATATATATATAGAAAATCGGTTAAAAAGTTACTTTTTGCGATTTTTCTAATATTTGGGCTCGACTCGCCAGCAGAAGGATTTGTGGGATCGAGCTGGGATTTTTTATACGTTTTATTGATGCCATTTGGCCAAAAATCCGCACTAGCCGTAGCCGGATTTCGAATTTCTTTTTTGGGTACACCCTTCTATACACTAAAATTACCTTCTTAGCTTAATTAGGGTCTAAGTTATGGAGGTTTAAATTGAGTCACATTAAGGAGCGATCATAATGTGAATATTTCTTACAATTAGGCGGCCCAATGGCCGTAACTCTGTAACGATGCATTTCCCGACCTATAGTCGTATGAACGATTTTGCTTGTCTATCCATAAGGAGTCCACCCCTGAAATTTTGCCCTATTTTTGTTACACCCTGTATATCTGTGTAATGGTGCAACTGTAAGTTCCCAAGAATGTAGATTAATCCGTTCTTGATTTTAATCTACAAAACAAGTGCTTTTTAAGTAAGAAAGAAGCCTGCTAGCCAAAGATGGTTAAAGGCCGTAAGGAAAATTGAAGATTTGAATTGCAGAACATCCCAGAGAACATTTTTCGTTTTTAGAAGAAAGGCAAGAAGATTATACTTGCATTGGTATTCAGTTTAGCTTTAAATTGTTTTGATTTTTTTAAAAGAGTTTGGATTTGGACTTATGTATTATGCAAGTGAATACCTCTGAAACATAGATGCTAACATAAAAGACTGAAAACGAAAAATACGAAGAAAAAGAGTTGACTTAGGATGTTTTGCAAATTAGGTCTTCAATTCAAGGTTCAAATGGAACTGGGGTAACTTGCAGAAAATGGCTGATTTAACACCACGTTGAATATTATCGGGTGTAATGGCTGATTTAAGAACACACTTGATACTGCGTGTGTAGCTAAGTAGGCAGCGAGTGTGACTGTCATTTAAAGTTCCTATGTTCAAATCCCAGCCTGGAATAAGAGTTACTTGTTTTGAAAGAAATGAAACATTTAAATGAGGTTCGCGATTGATACTGAAAGAGATTTATCCCATAAAGGAAAAAAAAAACAAGAGAGGTACAGGAGGAGAAACGCAGACTCTTTATCCTTAAGCGTTAAATTTTAATTTATTCCCTTGTTTTTCATTCTTTCCTTTCCCTCTTTCATTCTTTTCTCATCCTTATAGCTTTCCATACTTTTTTTTAGTCTCGGCATGTTGCATATAATAATTTTCGGTTTCTTTGCATTAATTTATATCTGTTAGTACTTAACATGAATGGAATTTCTGCAGATTTATCTCGTGGATCTTTCCCGAAGTGATGCTCTCAGATAGTAATAATTTTTTCCTCCACGTGGAGGACAATCCTTGCATGATATGGTTTCGGGCATGGTTTTGTTGTCATGTTAGTTGTCCAACTATCAGGCACGCGGTGAAACCATTCTACTACTGGAAAAACTACAATTTCTTATATATACAATTTCCACTTTCTAAAGTTTCTGGCTGTAGCAAGATATCTTGGTTGTGGTCTCTTTTAAAAGCGACGAAAATTGAGGGGGGGGGAATCAATTACATTCTAGACTATAATCCATGTGTCTACCATATATATCAATCGCTGCAAACTTAATTGTAACCTCGATTAAATCACCTAAAATTATTCCTCAAACGAACTCTGGTTTCCAGTAAATTAATACAATCTTCTCTGAAAGTAACATATATTTTTTGTTGCGTCTAGCAAATCAGAATCTTCTAGTTTCTTGTTTAATAAGTTATGTTGTTCGTCCTCTTTCAGCCAAAAGTTTATTAATTAGAAATATTTAAAAGCATACAAAATTAACATTAAAAATGTAAAAACAACGTTTATTTCTAGTTTACTTTGGAATTCGTTTAGGGTTACCATATGTACCAAAACGATTTAATTTCCTATATTTTATAATGACTAAAATGTATCAAAATGAGGCTAATACTATGTATATCTGTGTTATGCGTATATATATATTGTTTTGCAGCTAATATGGATAATGTAAATACTTTGCCTTAAATTATTTTTACGTTCTATCTGCTAACTCTGCTGATAATTATTTAAACGCACTGCAGAAACAATAATATTAAACAAGCTCTGTTGTTTAAGATGGTTTCATTCTCGTTATTATAAGTTATTATGCACACATAGAAATGTAAAATGATATTAAATTATATTATATATACTCCGCATCAAAAAAACAAATTACGGCAGCTAACACCGTGCAGTTAGACCACCAATATACATCTTCTTATCCCATAATCGTGTCTGGTAAAGACACCCCTTCTCTCTTCTATTTCCTCTCTCCCATTCTAAAATTAGCTAATAACATGAGCACAATTTTACTTTCAAACCGTACATGCATTAGTTTCGATAAGATGAAGTAACAAAACTGAGACAAAATAAGATTGACAAGTTGATATAGGGAGAAACAGAAATCACACACAACGAAAAATATAAACCAAAGATGTACTACCATGAGCAAAATAAATGACGCGTCTCTTTATTCTGAAGTTTTTTGAAAATATCTCCATTTTCTTTATATGTTCGAAATTTCGGAAGGTTTCCCCAGCAGGACAGGTTAAATAACAAACCCGTTTTTAATATTTGTGTTAGATATTAGCTTAAAATAAATAAATTAGAAGCAAAAAACATTAAATAGACAGAAACCTCGAGAATTACCAACTCTGCTAAAGTGGGAAATTTTCAAGAACGCGAGGGAATTCTGCAGTTCAAAACGAAGCAGCGACATCTATGTCATTGAGAGAGACGTGGATTAGATCTATAAACGAAACTTTTAACGAAACATTTCTAATGTGTCTTATTACATGCATTATCAGCGAACTCCAAATATATGAATCTATGCTAAGTATTAACGTATAGATAGAGCAAATAGTGGAAATTACCTATGGAAAAAGACGAATTCTTAGCACAATCGTAATGAAAAATCGTCTTTACCGTAGAACAGGTTCAGTTCATGTAAAAAAACAAGTAGCACGTCAGTTCAGCGCTCGCAACGAGGCGAGTAACATCGTCTCTGCCGTCGCTCCAGTTGCGCGTGTTTCTTTACATCGCTACTTTCTTGTGTGAAGTTAAAGTTTCAGTGTGACTTACTTTCAGTTTAAAGTTATAACTTTATAAGCATTTTCAGTGCATATTTATTATTGTTCATAGTTTGGTGACGTTTATCGTCGAATTAGTGCCATGAGTTGTATACGAGCTAATACATTGCGTATCAACTTTGTCACGGTGAGTCAAAAGCCCACGTATATTGCCGTTCATGAATGGATACGTAAGGTATTTAAGTTAACTGTTGATCAGGTGTTGTCCATTGAAATGGACTTTATACGTAAGAACTTATATCTGAAATTAATTAACAAAGTGTTATGTGAACAAATCCTAGCTAATACTAATGGAGTAGTGACCTACTCAGATAACAATGGGGACCATGTGTTGCCTATTGATTTGGCGGATAATTCTGTGGTGATAGTCAAGGTGTCCTTATGCCCCATGGAACTTAGTGACATGCAATTATCCCGTGTGCTCTCCCAATATGGCGATGTCACTAGTATTGTCGACGAACAATATTCAAAGGAACATGTCTATGCTACCAGAACGGGTCGTAAGCTTGTTAAAATGACTATTAAACGAAACATTCCTTCGTTTATCACGGTTTGTGGTTTACGTTTGTTTACCAGCTTTTCTGGTCAAATTCAAACTTGCGCCATCTGCAACTCCCCCGACCATTTTGTTCAGGGGTGTTCCAAGAAAGGTAATTCACGTCTTACTGTGCCTTCTACATCAACCAATTCCATTTCCCCCATTGTACGAGTACCTCATAATTTACCAGTGGATCCATCAGCTCCTGACACCGGTAGTTACAGTGTTTTTCCCGTGCTTCATAAGAATGTTCTGGAATCAACTTCTTCAAATCCACCGAATAAAGCAGACAACCAGCTAAGAGATCCCGACATTCACTCCGAATCGGCTCCTGCAGAAGCTGCACCTTCTAATACCATGGAAGTGGAAGAAACTCAGGATACTAAAATTATTCCAGCACCCATAACACCCAGCACCGCACCAGCTGTTTCAACAGTCGTAACATCAGTTTCTACGGTAAGTGATTCTGGTTTAGTCGAAGAAACTTGTCCCGTCTCTCAGACTGTACCTTTAGCTGTTACACCAGAATTAACTCTCAACTTACAATCACGCTCTCGCGGTAGTGACTCCACAAGTGACTCAGATACAGAAATGATTCATAGTGATAAACGCAAACTCAGTAAACAAAAAGTACTCAGTAGTGTGTGTGGTAAGGACTTGCGTCCCATACACGATCTTCCTCTCAATCATGCACGCCAAACGCGAGCTTTAACAAAAAAGTTGAAATCAGTGGTTAATTCCGAAGGAGGTGGTCCCTAAAATTGTAGTGGCATCATAATACTGTATTGTTTTATTTTTCTTTATTGTTTTTGCAGTAATATTACATCCTATTTCTCATGTGGTGTTGCGCTTGCTTATATTTCTGGTCTCTCCTCGTTTTTATGTTTACGTTCCGTTTAGCGACTGTTAATCTAAATAAGTTCACTTCTCTAGTTAAACAACATGCCCTGAGTGATTTTATTCATCAAGAAGAAATCGATGTTTTGTTCGCTCAGGAAGTCGCAGTCACGGAATTCCATTACCTACCCAATCATTCTCATGTTACCAGTGTTAGTGAAACAGCTTCAGGAACCGCCATTATTTATCGCAGCGATCTCAATTTCTTGACACCTTTACAACATCCCAGTGAACGTATTACCACCGGAGATTTACAACATATACGTTTGTGCAGTGTCTATGCTAAATCTGGATCTTCGTATAAACGAGAACGAAATAATTTCTTTGCTACTGAACTCCCACCGGCTTTGTATAATGGTCGCTCCCCATGCATTCTTGCCGGGGATTATAATTGCACCCTTTCTCCCCTGATGCTTATCCTCATTTCAGTGATTCGTCTGCTCTACGTCAACTAATAACAACCTATGACTTAGTGGATGTGTGGCGACATTTTCATCCTAATGAACCAGGACATACTTTCTTCACGTCTGGATCGTCTTCCTCTCGATTGGACAGATTCTATATCAGTAAGTCTCTTCTTCAAGGGGTTCGAGATGTACAAATTACACCCATCTGCTTTAGTGACCACCTGGCAGTTACAATGACCATCGATCTACCCGTCTCAAAATTTTTAAAACGAAGTGGTTTGTGGTATTTTAATACATCCATCCTCCAGGAGCCTGACTACATCCATCTTATTCACGAAGAATGGGCAGCCCTTTTACACCGTCATCAATATTACAAAGGATCCCTTATGCATTTCTGGGAACAGAGAGTCAAACCGAAGTTTCGTGTGGTTACCCAACAATATTGTCGGGATCGGAATGCTTCATATTGTACTCAGTATCAATATTACACCAATCTCTTAAGAGACTACATGAAAGAACAACTTCAAGGTAGCAATTTTCGACCTCAAATTCAAGAAATCAAAGCCCACTTATTAGCCATGCACAAACGCCGCATCCAAGGTTTCACGACTCGCAGTAAAATACATCAATATGACGACTTAGAAACTCCCGGAATTGTACAAATCAGCAAAGAACTCATGCGCGGAAAGCAGAAATTTATATCTCAGCTTAAAGATGCCACAGGTCACGTGTATGTCGTGAGGAAGTAATACATTGTGTCACAAATCATTATAAACAGCTGTATGCCAAGCCTACTTCCTTCTGTGCCAGTCCTGAAATTCTCAACTATCTTCCTACAGTCTTACAGGAACAGGATCAAGAATATCTATCTAGTCTATTTACAGTCGCCGAGGTTAAATCAGCCATTGCTTCCGGCCGTCGAGGAAAATCTACGGGGATTGATTCCCTACCTTTAGAATTCTATATAACCTTTATCGATATATTAGCACCCTTTCTTACAAACCTTTTCAATGAATATAGGCAGACTCTTGTTCTAGGTGAATCTCTCCGCACAGGTGTTACAGTTTTAGTACCTAAACATTCTCGCATTTACAGTGTTAATGATTTAGGACCTATTTCCCTTCTGTGTACAGATTTAAAAATTTTAACACGCTGTCTTACTGCACGAATAAAAGTGTTTAGTGACAAACTGCTAAGTTCACATCAATATGGAATAGGCCAAAAGAACCCGATCTATAAGGCATTATCAAATCTTAGAGATTTCATTTCCTACCACGAATCCACTGCTCCTTCACCCGTTGCTGTTTCAGCCACGGATTATTCTCAAGCTTTTGATAGGATTAACCATGAATACTTATTTAAAGTCCTTGAGAAATATGGTTTTGGGTCCTCCTTTATTTCTCTTGTACCAGGAATTTATACGCATAGATTGACAAAAATCAAGGTTAATGGTGGCTTAAGTAATCCAATAAACATTAATAATGGTATTTTGCAAGGTGACCCAATGTCAAGTTTATTATTCAGTTTGTCCCTTGCACCACTTATGTACGCGACTGAACGTTTACTCCCTGGTGTGTCTGTCTACAATACCAAACTAACTGTACAAAGTTACATAGATGATTCCCACTATTGTTTACAAAATCCGGCCGACATGACTTGCCTACAACGTTTATTAACCTTGTATCAACAGGCTTCTGGAGCGCAACTCAATCACAGAAAAACAAAAATATTATGTATTCATCCAGAATACAATGCTTCATATAGCAACTACTATGATACGGTTCAAAGTGTCAAAATACTTGGTGTATGGTGGTACAATAATATCAACCAAACCGTAGAACAGTCATATCATCTTACAGCAAATAAAATCCGAAGTCTTTTTATTATTCATAGACAGCAAAACATGAACATTTTTAGTAGAAACTTATTTCTCAAAACATCTGTTTTTAGTATTTTCAGCCACATTGCACAGATTTTACCAATGCCAGTTAAAATATCTAACCAGTTAACCAGTCTGGCTTTGTTTTTCTTATGGCATTCCAAAATCTTACGCGTGGCTAAGAATCAACTCTACCTCCCCTCACGTGAAGGAGGCATAGGCTTTTTGCACATAGAAGCACAGGCACGTGCCCTTCTTATGCACAGAAGTTGTAAGCTTGTCTGTGAACACGAGACTTCGCTTACGGCTGCTATTATCAATGTCTGCTTCCACTGTTTAGACCTTCAGGCGCCAGTACACGTGTTTCCTTGGAGCTACAAATTTCCTCATTTACGTGATGCCATACTTGATATGATATACGCCTTGCTAGCAAAAGATCCCATTGAAACTGGTTCGGTCAACAACCTTTACTGGCGCTATGTTCGCTTGTGGGTTCCTAGTATACCTAATGACGTGTTAAAGCACCCACACAAAAATTGGAATGCTATATGGAAAAACATCAACGCTTCATTTCTCACCCACAACCAACGTACAACCTGGTATTTCATAGTCAATAATGTATACGAAACATTGGAAAAACTTCACAATATAGGTATTGTAAATAGTAATATATGCCCATACTGCAACAATCTCGATACACTAGAACATAAGTTCCATGCCTGTTCCAACGTACCAATCATCTGGACGTATTTTTGTATTTTAATTAAGAAAATTTGTCGTCTTTCACCTCATAGCTTTACTGTAACAAAACTTATCTTGTGGCCTGATTTTAATTATTTTCCGACATTTAAAAATAATGCTATTATCTGGATTACTATACAGACAATTATGTTTCTTGTGCATACTAATCGGCCTTATCATATAGAATTATACAACCAATATTTGAAATATCAAGCCAGCCTTCTCTCTCCTGCACGAAAAAGGAAACTTTTTGCTAACTATTTAACTGTTCTTACAGAGTGTCTGTGCACGCATAAAATAAAACACAGATGAAGCAAAACTAAAACGAAGAAAACGTAATATTAACAACAACAAGAAAAAAAAAGATGAAAACTCTGTAATATACCTTTGTCACATCAGCTCCTGATAATGAAGGAATAACTCCTGGTAAAACTACTAATGATAATGTAACCTGCCTGCCCCGTGCAGACATCTCTGTACATATACATTGTTTTTGTTCATTATGTCTTTTTTTTGTTTAATTTTACCATATATTTTTTTTAAATGTATTGATTATATATATATATTTTTTTTTTCAAAAAAAATTCTTAATATGTTCATGTATTTTGTTTGTTGTTTCTCAATAAAGAAGATTAAAAAAAAGTAGCTCAGTTAGTTAAAGCAACTAGTCTGTATGCCGAAGGTATTGGGTTCGAACCCCATGGAAGTGCCGTTGTAATTTTTATTACTGTGGTTATTTTATTTATTTTTTATGTGGGAAAAAATCAAATTGTAACATATGTGTAAAACTCATGACGATACA
Source organism: Thermobia domestica (assembly GCF_964235325.1). Classification (NCBI taxonomy): domain Eukaryota; kingdom Metazoa; phylum Arthropoda; class Insecta; order Zygentoma; family Lepismatidae; genus Thermobia; species Thermobia domestica. Next base: position 190,242,844 of record NC_137457.1, read on the forward strand.
AAAAAAATGCCATTCTCGCACTTGCATTAGTGTGTCTGATTTTTGTTTGCAAACAGTTTCGTAATAATTTCCCCTGTGCTCACTACTCACTGCATGCTCACTGGTGCATAACGAATGTTTTCCAGTAAATGTTAATTCTAATTTGGAGAATTTTATAAAGTTTCACAATGTTTCTCGCTTGATAGTCTTCTATCTACTTTTTTGGACACTTTGATAACAGATTTCCCTATTAAATGTTTAATTTCCCCTATATATATTTAATTACAGAAAAGTTTTACATATATTTGTCTATGTATTGAAATTGTTTTGAATTTACCACCTGAGGTAAGTAGCCCGAAGGAGGAGAACTGAAGTAACTGATATTCTACGTAAAAGCAACCTATTGTAGAATGATTATGCTTCTTAACTTCAGCACATAATCTTTACGTTGATCAGACAGAGAAAAACCCTGTTTTTTCCTCTCCTATGACCACTCATCTTAAAGCTCTACATGTAATGATTCGTGTCACATAATTTCGGCTCTCCAAAGACATTTATTATTATTATTATTATTATTATTATTATTATTATTATTATTATTCCTGAATATGCCACTCTTACATAATGTAACTTTAGATATTTTGGTTTAAAGTGCTTTCTTTAGTAATAATTTGAGAAACCGTGTAACAAAATTTAAAATGTATGAGGGGGCACGAAGTTTCATTCCCCCCTCTCTCTTTTCAGCACCGACCCAACAGAAAGTATATAATTTCTGACAAGCAGAGTAGACAAAATGAATAACAAATATATATAAAGTAACATTTCCTCCTTCGTGAATGGAATATCACGTAACATTTTTTATTCTACTGAAGACGACCCTAGGCCGTTATGGTTAGGTAACAAAAGAAATACCTAATATATTTATTGCGCCCCTTGACTGTAATATTACCTCTTCTTTATTTGTTCGAGGCCACCCTACATAACCAAGGGTGACAAAAAGAATAGGCAAAGTGTCTAAAGATTACAAAACACTTTATATTTTGTCAGAAACAAGGCAGTGTATACACAGCATTGCTTTCGTTAACAAGTGTTTCACCGTTGAGTCGCTTATAAAATTAGGCAGAATAAAGTTTTCTAGAGGGATTTGTCCAGGATGGTTTTGTGTCGGGCTAATAACGATGAGTATAATTATTTACATCACCGTTAAAGAAATAGCAAACTTTCTGAAAGGAACTTACTTAGGAAACATCAGATCCTCCTTCTACTTAATTGCATCTGGCGTTCTGAATGAAAGTTCTATGGGATTATTAGAAAAATATATATTCCCGTTTCCACGCTGATGGTAGAATTTCTTAAGCAGTTATTGAATTACGTTCGAAGCATACGCGTAAATAGCGCCCCCGCAACCCTGTGGCGTGGGGACCGCACAAGCTGCAAGGCCAAAAATATACAGAAAGTACGCAGGGGCGGACCAGGCCAAATTTTCACCCGGGCAAAGTGACTTTTGGCGCCCTCCTCCTAGTACTAGCCTATATTTTACATTTTATCATAGTGTTTTTAATATTTTAAACCCATTTTTCAAAAAGACATTCATTACCTAGGAAAACTTCACAAAGAATATGGCCCGCTATAAACAATACGAACTTCCCGCCCCCCGCTTGGTCTTGTGGCTAGCACGCCTGCCTTCTGTGGTACCGGATCCAATTCCCGGTGGATTACTGTTGAACGATAAAAGTGGTTCAGATTCCACTATAATTAGTATCCACATCTCCTTTGGCCATTAAGGCATAACCGTGGAACGCTAAACTCAAGCAAACAAACAAACAATACTTACACCCCCGCCACTCTTTATTCTGCATGCCATCTCTCCATTTTTCGATACAGCCCCTTATTACTATGAAACTCTCTTCTTCCATGGTTATGTAATTGCCACTACTTTACAAGAATATAAACCAAAGACGTCAGTAGAAAACACGTTCTAAAATTTACTTTTTGAGGCTCGTTTTGGCGCCCCTCTTTCTCTGGCGCCCCGGGCAGTCGCCCGGCCCTTGGCACGCACCTGAAAGTACGGACGCATAACTAAGGACTGCGGAGGAAAGGTTAACCTTCATATTATGCCACTGGTTTGACGTGTTTGAAATGTTCAGTGATTGATCGGTTAGTGAAATAATTTCGACGGTTACTGATGTTTAAAGTTTAGCTGAGAGAAAGTTACCTAACCAAATACATTTGATATCGCGATGTCACAATTTGATTTTTCCTCACCTAAAAAAGATAAAAACAATCAATAGTAATAAAAACCCTTACTCGTACTGGGCTCTAACTAACAACCTAATTCGTACAGACTAGTTGCTCTGACCAACTGAGTTTCGATTTCTTACGCGAAAGAAGTCTGTTATATTACGAGGCATGCTTTTCATTATCAAAAATGTTCGAAGTAATACCAACATGGCTCAAGAAGAGACGGAACTGAATTACCACTCGATTGACCTTGAGGCCAAATCACCAAAGGGTAGCTATAAGCGTAAGTTCAGCATGCATTTCTGTGGAGTTCTGTTCAGTATTCCTATCTGCAAATCACGCTTGTTTGTAAGAGTAATATTTTACAAACCTAACCTTTCGATAGAGAACAATAGCAAAAGAATAAAAGGGAAGGAATTCTTGCCTTTGTGAACGTTGGATACCACCATGTGCAATAAAACTGTCGCGTCTCCTTGAAGTGATATTTTATCAAAAATAACTCTTTTCCCTTTATATATCCGAAGTTTTTGAGGGTTTCAAAATGAGGAAACGTTACTGACAAACAAGGACGCATTTAGGGGTGGGTACAGGGGGTCCGGACCCCCTCTGAAATCCCAACTTTTCTGTAAATTTAGCCTAATTTTTGGGATTATTTTTTAAAATTTTATTATAATTTATCCTAATATTGAAGTCGGGCCCCTTCCGAAATAAATTACTGTATACGTGCCTGCTGACAATTTTCAATATATTCGTTAAATAATAAAGTAAAATAATTAAATTAGAAGCAAAAAGCTTCAACACGGGCTAACTTTTGTCCACTGCCAATATTGTTAGAAGGGATATTAATAGCAAAAACTGCTAGTCAATGCTGAACCTTGAAACTTCACCCCGAACAGTAAGCCTATTATTGAGAACTACATATGAAACATTTTATCAAAACTTATCTAGCTTTTATCTGGCATGAAATTATTATATACACCAAAATGCACTATCCTAAAATGTGTATCTAAACATTGCTCTACGTATCTACGAAGCAATGAAATTTTTTATCGAAATATTTGGGCAGGAAACTCTAACAGCCAGCCTTTTTATTTAAATCGTAATAAATCCTGTAACCGTGCGTTAACGTGAAGACAAAGCTTGGTCCATTGGTAAAGTGTTGGAAGAATGAAAACTCAATGTTTGTAGGTTCGAATCTATCCACTCACCAGAACATTTTATTCTTATGTGTAACGATGAAATAAGAAAGAAAAAAAGTATAACCGTTAAGACAAAACTTCAACCAAGTCTCAAGAGAACAACACTAAAATAGTAACACAATGACGTCAACCAAGAATTATTTCATGTAGCGTTTGGACGAAATTACAACTGTCAACAATTGCAGAAGTAAACACACGCTGATAGGCGTAATGTAGTCTAGACTTCTGAATGCATTTACTTCCTCAAAACTTCCGTCTCGTCATTGGTATGCCGTTAGTCATGGTAAAACCTTTCAATTGGAAGTGAAATGACAAACTAAAACAGTTTTAAATCAATAAATGTCTATGTGTAAAAGTAGGTGTCTCTTATCTGTAGTTCTGAGTTCCTTTTACTTTGAAGTGACAAATGAGAGAAGAAAGTATGGTGATCGAAAAAAAATCAAATTTGAGATTTCAACGAATTTTACACGTATTATAGCCCCTAATACCGAAAAAGTTATTTTTTGATACATGTCTATCTGTTCGTCCGTCCGTTCGCTACACTTTTCTGTGCACTCGCCTAGAGGCCAACCGTTCAACTTATCTGCACCAAATTTTAGTTTAAGATTTTCATAGTATTTCCTATAGTTTCTTTTATTTCCCTCCTACTCCCAAAACAAGAGTAGTTTCCTGTACGATGAAAATAGAAAAAAATATATTTTCTAATAACTGGCTCTAACGATCTTGTTTTCTTTCTTTTTTTATAAATCAATATTTAATTAGCAACCCTATTTTGTGGTATAAGGCATTTATCTGAGAAAAATCTACAAGGGGTAGTTTATACTTAGGGGTGAGTTTTTTCTCAGTGATTTTCTCAAAATGGACTCAAGTGTTTTCGTTCATATTTCATAAATAAATATTTCATTAATAACTTAACAATATGGCATAAATAACTCGTTTGTCCTTAAAAAATGCGAGGGGTAGTTTATTCTTGGTGGTGTGTGTTGTCTGGGCGATTTTCTCAAAAATGACTCAAAAGAGTTTATTCGTATTTCAAAAATACATATTTCGTTAATCACCGAACAATATGGCAAAACTCGTTTGTCCTGAAAAAAAATATACGAGGGGTAGTTTACTCTTGGGGGTGTTTTTCCTCCACGGTTTTCTCTAAAATGAATCAAGCAATTTTGTTCGTACTCAGAAATAAATATTTCATTAAAAACCTAATAATATGGAATAACTCGCTTGCCCTGAAAGAATCCTCAAGAGATATTTTATTCGGGGAGTTATTTTTTCCTCACGATTTTCTCAAAACTTACGTGGACAATTTTATTGATAATTCATAAATAAATATTTCATTAATAACCCTATATTTTAGTATAAGTCATTTCTATGAAAAGCAATTACGACGGATAGATTATTTTGGGGGTCAAGGTTTTTCCCAACAATTTTCTCGAACGACAGGCGGTTTTGTTCAAATTTCGCAAATAAATATTTCATTAATAAGCAAAAGTATATCTTAACTCATTGTTCGAAACAATTCACAAGAGGTAGGTTACTTCTGACTTGTTCTTTTTGAACGACTTTCTCGAAAATGACTCATTTGATTTTTTCATTTTTCATAAACAATTATTGCATTAATTGCTCTATTATATTTCTAATGAAAATGTGCTCAAAGTGTGAGTTAGTATTGTAGTGTGGATTTTCTTCAATCGAAGTTTTTTATTCGATAATCTGACATTCGATGTATTTGAATAATACGATATTTTTTTTCGTATTATCCAAATACACACTTCAGTAACAACTGCGGCCTAACACAGTTAAGAAATTGAATTGAAAAAAAGTTTAGTGCGGTGGCCCTGTAATTGAATATTTTTTGGTAAACACCCTATCTTTTCGTGGTAAACTCAGGCTTTTCTTTTTCGAGCGACAAAAGAGAGAAGAAAATATGGTGATTGTGAAAATAGGATATCAAATTCAGATTTCAACGGATTTACATACTTCATGGCGTCTACATACCGAAAATGTGATTTTTCGATACCCGTCCTTCCGGTCCGTCCGTTAGGTACACTTTTCTGTGCACTCGCCTAGAGGCCATACCGTTCAACGTATCTACACCAAATTTTAAACTTAGGGTTTACATAGTATTCCTACAGGAGATTTTCCCATTTTTTCCTACCGCCTAAAATAAGTGTGGTTTACTAACAGCCGAAATTCGAAAAAAGCTATTTTCTCGAAAATGGTTTTGACAATTTTGTTTATTTTTCAGTAATCAATATTTAATTAACAACCCTATATTGCAGTATCAGATATTTCTCTTAGAAAAATTTACGAGGGGTGGTTTATTCTTGGAGGTGACTTTTTCTCGACGATGTTCTCAGAAAGGACACTGGCAAATTTTGTACACACTTCATAAATAAATATTTAACCTTGCAGCATGGTATAAGTCAATTGACCTGTAGTAGCTTATTCTTGGAGTTGAATTTATTTCCAGTGAGTTTCTCAAACACGACCAGTTGGCAACCCTGTATCTCGACAACGAAGCTGAACTCGAAAACTGCAAGAGGGCTATTTGTCTCCTTTTGATGTCGCGAACATCTCCCGAAGTTTGTGGACATCTTTCAGGTTCACCCTTAATGAAGCTTCTTTTCGAAACTTTAGACATTGTTTATTTTTTTTTAAATCACAAATGCCGTTATTAATTTTAAGGCAGAGAGCTACTTTTGAGAGAATAGATCTTTAAAAATAATTTTAAAAATAAGACTTTTGTTTTCGAGACATTCCAGACAAGACGAGACATTTTAAAAGCTATCTCGTGTCCAAAACATTTGTTACGCCTTCTTTTGGATGTCACAAAGCGCGTCTCGTCTCTTTCTCTAGACATGTCTTATCTCGTTCGCATTAGTTAACACTTGGGAAGGATTATCTTTCTACTCAAAGCATTGTTTTTATAATGGTTGCATATTTATGATAATTGCCGTCAACATAAATTACAGTTCTTTCAGTTGAATTAATTGTTTATTATTATTATTGAAATTAAAATTAAATGGAATATCTAGTTTAACGTTGCACGTTTATGCACCTACGCTAAGGGAGAATGATGATGAATGAAATGATGAAATGAAGAAAGTGGGAGGAAAATGGAAAATTCCAAGAAAACCCATACCCATGCACACGGTATTTGTCTACCTCAAATTTTACTTGGCTCGAAGTGGAGTCGAGCCACGGACCCCATGAATGCTCTATTATTATTATTATTATTATTATTATTATTATTATTATTAATAATAATAATAATAATAATAATATAGTAATAATAATAATAATAATAATCATAATAATAATAATAATAATAATAATAATAATTGAAGTGAGCTTAACGAGTTTCAACCGTCCGACTCAACCAATGTTTGGGTGCCTGTTCGTTCGTCTACTCCATGACAACTTTTCATAAAAGACATTTCCTTTAAATGAAACTAGTAGGTGCCTTTTAGCTTTGAGAAGTAACTATGCTTGGAATTTGAAATTTGCAAAATATAAGAGGTAAAATTAACCAAATGGTGCAAGTTTACACTAATGTATACAAAACAATTTTGCAATATCAATTACGTGAATCTTGTCCCATAAAGAAGCCGAAACCCCTACACCGAAGAGCCCTCCGAGATTTGATAATTGTCCACAAGGATTGAAATTGTCATTTGAAGCCAAGACTTTAATATGAAGCCAATAATTTCTTTAAAATAGACGAAAAATTCGAAAGTTATAAGCATTTTCATATTTTTGCCTTTTCCCATAATGGAGCCGTAGCAAACTATACTGATGAGCCCCCCCCCCCTTCCGACTCCAGGATTTGATCATTCTCCATCGGACTGAAATTGCCATTTGGAACGAACACTTTAACACGAAGCCCAACATTTCTTTAAAATAGACGAAAAATTCGAACGTTATAAATATTTTAATATTTTTGCCTTTTCTCATAAGGGGCCCGTATTAGCCTACACTGAAGAGCCCCACGAGATTTGATCCTTGACCACTGGGACTGAAATTCTCATTTGAAACCAAAACTTTAATATGAAGCCAAAAATTAAACTTTTACATCAATTTGAACTGACTGGGTTCCAGTTCACAACACTATTATGTTTAGTTTACTTAAGTGGTAATTTGTGACAGCTTCACATCATCAAAAGAATCTTTCACTCCCCCCCCAGAAGTTTGTGCTGGATCCGCCACTAAATTCAATAGATATTTTTCCTATTCTTTTTATCACCTTGTTGGGGCTCCCTCGTACAAATAAAGAAGCGGTAATATTACAATCAAGGGGCGTTATATATTAGGTATTTCTTTAGTTACCTACCCCTAACCGCACAGGGCCATCTTTGGTAGAGTAAAAAAATGCTACGTGATATTCGAATCATGAAAGGGGAGAGGGTGCTGTAAATATATTTCTTATTCATTTTGTCTACCCTGCTTATCAGAAATTACTTTCTGTTGGAAGGGTACTGAAATGAGAGGGGCAAAATAAAACGCCGTACCCCCTCCTACATGGTTGTTCAAATAATTACTAAAGTAAGCACTTTAGACTAAGATATCTAAGATTTAAACTAAGAAACGAAGATATCCTTACATTATGTAAGGATGGCATATTCAGGATTATTATTATTATTATTATTATTATTATTATTATTATTATTATTATTATTATTATTATTATTATTATTATTATTATTATTATTATATAAATCTTTTTGGAGCACCGAAATTTTGTGAGACGAACAATGGAATGTAGAGGTTTAAGATGGGTGGTCATAGGGAGGAAAAACCAGAATTTTTTTCTGTCTGACTCTCTAACGTGAAGATTATGTGCTGATGGCAAGAAGTATCATCATTCTACAATAGGTAGCTTTTACGTAGAATATCAATTACTTGAGTTTTCCTCCTTCGAGCTACTTATCTCATGTGGTAAATTCAAAACAATTTCAATTTAATACAAATACATTGTAAAACTTTTCCGTAATTAAACATCTAGGGAATATTAAACATTTAATAGGGAAATCTGTTATCAAAATATCCAAACAAGTAGATAGAAGACTATCTAGTGAGAAATATTGTGAAACTTTATAAAATTCTCCAAATTAGGATTAACATTTACTGGGAAACAACGCGCCAGCGAGCATTACGTATAGTGAGCAGTGAGCACAGGGGAAATAATTACTAAACTTTTTGCAAACAAAATTAGGGATGCTAATGCAAGTGCGACAACGACATTTTTTCTTTTTTTGGTATCGTCATGGATTTTACACATATGTTACAATTTGATTCTTTCCCACATAAAAAAATTAATAAAATAACCATAATAATGACAGCGTAACTTACATCCGGATTCGAACCCGCTACTTTCGGCATACAAACTAGTTGCTTTAACTAACTGAGCTATTTGTTTCCTTACGTGAACTGACCCTGTTCTACGTTAAAGACGATTTTTCATTACGGTCGCGCTACCAATTTGTCCTTTTCCATAGACAATTTCCACTTTTTGCTCTATCTTTACGTTAATACTTCGCATGTATTTATATATTTGGAGCTTGCAGATAATGCACGAAATAAGACATATTAGAAATATTTCGTTAAAAGTTTCGTTTGTAGATTTTATCCACATTTCTCTCAGTTACATAGATGTCGCTGCTTCGTGTTGAACTGCAGAATTCCCTCGCGTTCTTGAAAATTTCCCACTTTAACAGAGTTGGTAATTCTCAAGATTTCTGTCGATTTAATGTTTTTTGCTTCTAATTTATTTATCTTAAGCTAATATCTAACACAAATATTAAAAACGGGTTTGTTATTAACCTGTCCTGCTGGGGAAACCTTCTGAAATTTCGAATATATAAAGAAAACAGAGATATTTTCAAAAAATTTTAAAATAAAGAGACGCGTCATTTATTTTGCTCATGGTAGTACATTATCAAAGATTCAAAAATGAGGCAGAGAGAGAGAGAGAGAGAGAGAGAGAGAGAGAGAGAGAAAAGAGGAAAGATGAAGAAAACGAAAAGGAGAACGGATAAAAATGTGGAATTCAAACTTAGAAAAAAAAACTAATGTTATAAAGTTCCGTTTAGAGAAATCCAACAGCAATATAGCAATAACATTTGTTTTTACATGTTTTTCAGAACTACTCATATATAGAGAGGATGCTTTAAACATTCATTATGTCCCTTTCATAAAGGATAGCCTATTCATTTCTAGCAGAACTGTAGATTTCAGAGACACATCTAGTGTAATGTCAAAATTTTAACACATATGCTTTGTTTCCGCTTGGTTCGATTAAAAATTCGGTAAAGTTCATTGGACGTACTGATCCAAAATACTTTCTAATAAATCTAGTAGATAGGGCCGGTCATCTACATTTCAGACTACTAATGCAAACTGGTCAGAAAAAACAACAAAGAAACGAAACGTAAAGAAGATGAAACAAAGGACGAGAAATTTAATGTGTGCTACTTCCTGCTAAATTTCTATCAGAAATACCCCATATTAAAATTCCAAACTGTATCCTAATGAAAATCTACAAATGGTCGATCAGATGCTTCAAATTTCAACTTGAATAAAACACATTGAATTATAGGATAGAAAAAGTTTTGTTTTGAACTAGTGTAAATAAAATTTTGTTTTCAATGGAAAAAAGAGTTAACCATTTTCTAATCTTTTCCTAAGATTTATCCGATAGAAGCATTGACATCATCTCTTGCGGATGTAACGTAATATACACAGATAGAATGAACACGCTAGAGCTCAAACGGATCATCGTATCAGTCGCATGATGTTGGTTACGTTAAAAATCACCACTGGGTCGATGATTCACAACTTCGGTAATTCGACTGAGACTCGGTAACTCAGAGGATAAAAGAGATATTTTACTTATTCCCTTGCGTTTAAACAGTATTTCTGTGAGAGATGACCAGGACTGGAGATGTTATTTCCAAAGCACGAAAAAGAAGACGTCGAAATTCCCAGTTAATTAGATTTTCTTGCTTCGGTTTGAATTCTGGAACAATCACATGCACATGAAGTGTATGTGTGTGAGAAAGAGAGGCGAGAAGTGAAAGATGCAAAGACAGGATACAAAAACGTCAAGAAAGAGAGAGAGGGGACGAATAAAAATATGAAACATACTTATCATTACAGTGAATAATGTAGAACACCCAAACTGTTTACCGGAGATATCGACAGTGATGCCTTTTAACTTCTCCAACAGATGTACCTCTGTTTTCAGCCTTTAGTTTATGCGAAAAAATCTGATGGGGGATCGAACAAATATTTAACACTAGGAAGTCTAGCACGCTACCACTGCATCACCGATTGGCTTACCCAAACCTTATTTGACTAATATTATAGTGTTTCTTTCTGACAACGGTAACATGAAAAGTGCATAGTGCAGATCAAAGATGTCCTGGTAATGCCCATGTTCTTTCCTAACCAACATTCGTAAATAGTCTCTATCATGATACAAGTGTTTGCTTCCTCATTCTTACGTATTGCTTGTCCGGTATTATGTGTCGATTCTTCACAATCACTTTGTAAAAAGAATCAACTCAGGCGTGAACATTATTTGAACCTATGTTAGATAGCTGTATTATTCATAAGGAAAATACATTATTCCTACACTATCATGCCATCTGAAATTACAAGCCAAGTATTACTTACTTTAGCTCTGATGTTTGGAACAAACTCGCTTCTTCCTGTGAAGTTATTAGCACCAAAGTGCACAACGAAATTTATTTATTCCACGGCCTAGACAGAAATTAATGCCCACTAATGAAGGAAGAACATACAATCCAGGAACAATTACAGAAATAAAACATATTTTGCAATAATTTCAGTGTGCAAGGTCACAAGTACGCAATTATTATTATTATTATTATTATTATTATTATTATTATTATTATTATTATTATTATTATTATTATTATTATTATTAACCTACATTATAAAGTTGAAAGTAACTCTGTTTGTGGCCTATAATCTCATGAACCATGCGACCGATCTTTATCAAATTTTTAACATAGATGAGGTCGGGCCTGATATAGTATATATCTATTTACTTTCACGATATAACTTAAGATTAATGGGAAGAAAGACTCAAAAATAATAAATAAAACTTGATACGTCATGAACCAAACGATCAATCTCGACCAAACTTTTAACATAGATAACGTTCGGTCCTGAAATGATTTTTCATTTCACTTTCACGGGAAAGCTTGCAGAAGAGAATGAGAAAGGAACATATATAAAAATAAATAAATCTTATTGACTTTTGAACCACCAAACCAATCTCGATCAAATTTTCAACTTAGATTAAGTTCGTACCTCAGATGTTTTTTGTCATATCGTTTTGACGGTGTAGGTTAAGTGGGAAGGAGGGGAAGATATATAACAAAGAACGAAAACTGACTGGTATTAGTGGCGAATGTATAATTTTTGGAGTCATTGAGATTAGCAGTGACACATCTGATGCTGTTCAAATTCAAATTCAGCCCCGTAACTTGTAGGAGGGGAGACATATAAAAATATTCGAAATAAACAATATAAGTGTTTGCTCCTAACATAGGGTTGGGAGGATATATATAAAACTCATCGGAAATGATTGATATCAAGGAATGCTTTAGTAATACTAAAAACGGACTGAGTAACGGAATATATAACTATTTTCCCCTCAATTTAACCCAAAGGAGCAGGTAATTAATAATAATAATAATAATAATAATAATAATAATAATAATAATAATAATAATAATAACTATACTGTGAATTTCAACATTTAGCTGGAAAAGCAATACGTAAGAATGTGGAAGCAAATGATGATGCTTATGTATGGGGTGATATGTTTATGTATTTTATATACAAAACACGCATATCACATCCACAGGTAATGAACTGTATGATTAAACCCATTTTACTGATTCACCCAGATATCATGGAGGAACGAGAAATAAGACTTAACGAATATTTTAGGTGTTACTTGCTTCAATTCTTATTCCGAGGTACATGCGTTAATATAATAAACATGACATGCTTTGTTCGTATGTTAACATAATGATTGATATAATACTTAAAGGTTAGTACAATGAATTACTTATCTTAACTTGTTTCTGCAGTAATTGTTGCTTGCTTGCTGCTAAACCACATGGTTGCTTGCTAACCATTATACTTTGTCTTCGGTCACACATAAACTGAGTACCACTCTAAAACACTGTTAACAACATGTAAATCTTGTCTATTAATGAACATGAGTGCTTCTCTAAAAACTATGAAAAATATGCTTTTCTAAAACTATGAATGAATATGCTTGCCTAGTTGCACTTCGCAGCACATTTTCGAATGCACAGACACACCTTGAATAGCACACTGAAGGCACTGTTGCCAGGCAATGCAGAAACAACTCACTAAAAACTCACCAAAAAAATCACTAAAAGAATCACAAAGAATTCAGTAAAACCACTAAACTATATACACAAAAAAAATGAAACTAATATGAATAAAAATAGTGCACATATGCAAGCTTATCCATCCTCCCCCTCCTTGATTGGACACAATCAATTAACATTCTAGGGGTAAAGGAATTAATTTAGCAACACTGCGCCGGAAAATGCCACTTTTACACTTCACAGTTGCCACTCGCACTAAATTATCACTGCCCGGATGAACTTCTTCAATCACACCTAACTTCCATACTTGAGGAGGAACATTGTCTTCTTTTAACAACACGACCATGCCCGGTTGTAGATTAGGCTTCGCTGATTTCCATTTTCTTCTTTGTTGTAACTGGTTGAGGTAATCCCTTGACCAACGTTTCCAAATATGCTGCTTCATTTGTTGAATCCGTTGCCATCTGCCTAGTCTGCTGATAGGTACGTCCAGTAGATCTGGTTCCGGAAGGCTGAGAAGTGTAGCTCCCATCAAAAAATGTCCTGGACTAAGATACATTGGATCTGTAGGATCGTTGGAGATGGCTGTCAATGGTCTTGAATTTAGAATGGCTTCAATTTGAATAAGTAACGTGTTCAACTCTTCGTATGTTAGACTTGCTGTTCCTGCTACACGCCGTAGGTGGTACTTCATGGATTTTATTGAACTTTCCCATGACCCCATGTGAGGAGATCTGGCAGGAATGAATTTCCATTCTAAACCTTCTTGAGCTGAGTATTCCAAGATGTCCTTTCGGTTAGTCTTAGATTCAAAAAATTGTTGCAATTCTCGATTGGCGCCAACAAAGTTTGAACCATTATCGCTACAGATAGATAAGCATTTACCTCGCCTAGCAACAAATCTCTTCAATGCTGCGATGAAAGCTTGAGAAGTTAAGTCTGAAACTATTTCTGTGTGAACTGCTCTAGTGGCTAAACAGATGAACAACGCTGCATAGACTTTCATTTGAATTTTGCTGCGAATTGTGGGCTTGACATAAAGGAATCCTGCATAGTCCACTCCCACGTGTACAAATGGTCTTGCTTCATTTACTCTCTCCTTGGGTAAGTGTCCCATTAACTGTGATGAACTTGTTGATCTCCATTTGAAACAAACCAAACAATTGTGTACTATTGCCTTGATCATCTTCTTAGCTCTTGGAATCCAATATCTGGTACGCAAAGATGCAATAAGAAGCTGTGGTCCTGCATGAAGCAACCTTTTATGTTCTTCTTTGACTATCAGGTGGGTGAAATGATGTCCTGCAGGTAAGATGAATTGATGCTTGTTATCGTACTCCAAGTTTGAATGTTCCAGTCTTCCTCCTACTCTTAGCATTCCTTCCGTGTCCAGAAATGGAAAAAGATCCTTGATTGGGCTCTTTGTTGAAACTTCCATTTGTTGCTGCAAGTTCAATATTTCTTGATGATAGGTAGTATGTTGTACTATCTTGATACATCTGTGTAACGCTAAACGAAGTTCCGAAGCGTCAAGACTATCGGTTTTTCTTTCTAATTTCTTGGAAAGACAATTATGTTTGAATCGCAAACAATATGCTACTACTCTCAACATTTTGTTTAACGATGAATACCTTTTCATAAAGCTTGTTTCATGAACTGCCACCAAACTTATCATGACTTTCTTCTCTTCTGGAATATTAGCTGGCTCATTTTGTTCTTGACATGGCCATTCTGCTGTGTGAAGAAACTCTGGACCATGCCACCACTCTCGAGACTGAATAAGAGTGTTGGGATCCGCTCCTCGACTAACTATGTCTGCCGCATTTTCTTTACTAGGCACGTGATGCCATTGATTGATTGATGTGATTCTCTGAATTTGAGCCACCCTGTTGGATACAAATGTCTTCCAACGATTGGGAGGTGATTTGATCCATGACAAAACTATCGTCGAGTCTGTCCACAGGTGTATACCACTGACCTCTATATTCAATATGGATAGCGTTTTGTCTATTAGCTTCGAAAGTAACAGTGCTCCACATAATTCCAATCTAGGCAAAGTTTGCTTCTTCAGTGGTGCAACCTTCGACCTTGAACAAAGTAAATTGACTTCAATGTTTCCTTGATCGTCTGTAGCCCTGATGTACACTACTGCTCCAAAATTTTCTTCACTTGCATCGCAAAAACCATGTAATTGTATTTCCTTAACGTTCTCTGAAGACATTACGTTTCTTGTAATTTGTATCTTCGCCATCGCAGGTAACCAAGACATTAATTGATTCCACTCAACTTGTAGGACTGTGTCTAATGGTCATTCCAATCCATCCCTGTCTTCCACAATTTCTGTAAGAAATTCTTGTATTTGATGACAATTGGAGCGATTAGACCTAATGGATCGAAGATAGATGACACTATGCTGACGACTTGTCTTTTTGTCATTGCAACATTACTTTCTAATGCAGTTCCATTTTTACAAAGTTTGTTCGAAATTATGAGTTTGTCTGTTAATGGAATCCATGCTATTCCTAAAGTCTTAACACCGTCTTGCTGACCAAGTATGATTGGCTGTTGTTTTTCCCTAAAATCCTCGGGAACTCCTTGAAGTACTTCTTCTTTGTTAGAACTCCATTTACAAAGCTTGAAACCTGCTCTGCTTAAAATATTAATAAGATCCTTCTGTAGTTCTAAGGCCTTTGACACGTTTGGTACTGATTTTAACACATCATCAATGTAGAAATTGTGTTTTATTACTTCTGCTGCTTCTGGAAATTCCTTGGAATTTTCCTCCGCTATTTGCTTCAGACATCTTGTTGCCAAGAAGGATGCTGACGAAGTCCCGTACGTCACTGTTTGTAACTCATACGACTGGATCGGTTCTTCTACTGAGTTTCTCCAAAGGATGCGTTGTAAACACTTGTCCTCATCATGAATTAATATTTGGCGATACATTTTCTCTAAGTCTGCTGTAAATGCAACTGGATACAACCGAAACCTTAAAATAATGGAGTACAAGTCATCTTGAACAATTGGCCCAACTTGAAGAATGTCATTCAATGATTTGCCATTAGACGTTTTTGCACTTGCATCAAAAACCACTCTTAATTTAGTTGTTGTACTGTCCATCTTGAATACAGGATGATGTGGAAGATAACAACTGCTGCTGCTGTTCACGTCTTCTTCTGTAACTTTTCGCATGTGACCCAAACTTAAATACTCATCCATGAAGGCGGCATATTGTTTATGAAACTCAGGATTTTGTAGCAATCTTCTTTCAAGCTGCTTAAATCTTTGTAGTGCCATGTTGTAAGACTCTCCTAAAGCTGCATTCTCTTCCTTCTTTGGTAATTTGACAATAAATCTTCCGTCTCCATTTCTGGTTGTATTTTGTAAAAAATGCTTCTCACAATTTTCTTCTTCCGGCGTGTAAATCTTAGTCTGAAGATCTTCGAGTTCCCAGAATTTTCTCAATTGTGTATCCAAGTCTGTCTCCATCTGAGCAAAACATGAAATTACCGACTGGTTGGCTTCTTCGGGTATTGAAGGCATATTTCCGACGACAACGTATCCTAGCTTCGTTTCCTGCAAAACTGGATAATTTCCTTTTCTAATCTTCTGGCCTGGCTCGAGGAGACTGTAGAATAACCCCGCACCTATAAGCATGTCTACTGACGACGAGCGATGAAAATTTGGATCGGCTAAGCAAATATCCTTTGGCAAGTTCCAATTACTGTAATCGATATCCTTAGAAGGTATGCAACCTGTAATGTTTGGCAATACTAAACAATCGACCACTGCATTAAAATCACATGTTCGTGAATAAATATGAACTTCAACACTGTGCTGAGCTTCGGAGGTTACAGAATTGATACCTCTAATGGGAACACGATTTTTCGTTTTCTTGAGACCTAATCTATGAACTAAAGCTTCGCTTACAAAATTCGATTGAGACGCTGCATCTAATAACATTCTGCATTGTTGAAAACGACCTTTAGTGTCTGTTACGTTAACTAACGCTGTTGCTAATAAGACTTGCTGACCATAATTAATCTTAAATGAGCAATAAGAATCCTGTGGTTGAACTTTAACCTGGTTCTGTTCCTTAACTTTAGGTACATTAGTATTATTGTTATTTGTTTTGCTTGAACTGTCTTTGTTAGTAGCCTCCTGAGCAGTATCTTCATGCAACAGTGTATTATGCTTAAAATTACATTTCTTACAAGTACTTGATTTGCATGCTTTTACTTGATGTTTATTACCTAAGCAATTAAAACATAGTTTATTTTGCTTCACGAGCTCCTTTCTTTGATTAATGTTAGCACTCAGAAATTCTGGGCAGCGAAAAACAGCATGCGTTTCTTTGCTACGGCAAATATTACATGCATTTGGAAGCACAGAAACAAACGCATTCACTTGACTGTTATTCTTTCTTTTTGCTTTGGAATCTACACTTTTGTTGTCATAAGTACTTTCAGATTGAGTAGGACGAATGTTTTCTAACATTTGACAACGACCTTCTAAAAATGAAAATAATTCCGATAACGATGGAAAGGAGTCACTACTTTGCTCAGCTTCCCATTCCCTTTTGCTTGCCGAATCAAGTTTTTCTACTAAATGTTGTGTTAGGAGTACGTCATGCAAAGGTTTGTCCAAATTCAATGCTTCAAGGGCTTGAAAATTACTGCGTGCAGTATTTACAAATTGTCTAATGTCTTTAGCGTTTTCTTTCGTTACTGGCTTGATATTGAGCAACCCTCGTACATACGTCGAAGCTATCAACCGTTTGTTTTCGTAGCGTTCAACAAGAAGCTTCCATGCAATTTCGTAATTTACTTCTACCGTTGGCAGATTTGCTATTAATGTAAACGCTTCTCCCTTGAGCGATGTGCGCAAATATTGAAACTTACAAACTGTACTTAATGATTCGTTATTGTGAATAAGGGAAATGAAAATGTCCTTAAAGGGCGACCACTCCTCGTATTTACCGCAAAATATGGGCAAGGAAATTTTAGGCAATTGTACTGAACTACTACTAGAATTTCCAGCTTTGTTATTTGCTGTCCCTGAATCCGTTTTTTGTTCAAAACTATCAATAAATTCTTGTAACTTAACCTTTGAATCATAATACAGTTCCTCGAATGTAATTCTGTGCGTTTCTTGTTCACCCGTCTCATCCAAGAGCTCTATTTCTGACTGTATTTCATCAAACTTAATAAAAATCCCTTCAAGTGCAACTAACCTCGTTCTTGCTTCTTGTATGCTAGGTTTATTTTCATTCTGTAGCTTTTGAAGAAATGTCTGTATTCTTGTTGCCTGACCTTTGACCGAAGCACGTTTCTTAATTAATTGACCCAACTGCGCTTCTGCCATTGTTTCAGTCCTTCTTTTTTAACTACACAAAGCGCTGACAATATATTTTGCTTTTTACTTCTAAGTGACCTACAGACGTGTAACCTTGAATTCAGCTGGGTTGAATGCACACACACCAATGTACTGATATGAACAGTTCTGTCTTGCCTATGACAGCCAGCACGCACACAAACACACACGAGAACGAAGAATGCAGTCACGTTTCTCGTTCTGACATCCGGTGGACGGAGGACCAAAAAAAAATGATGATGCTTATGTATGGGGTGATATGTTTATGTATTTTATATACAAAACACGCATATCACATCCACAGGTAATGAACTGTATGATTAAACCCATTTTACTGATTCACCCAGATATCATGGAGGAACGAGAAATAAGACTTAACGAATATTTTAGGTGTTACTTGCTTCAATTCTTATTCCGAGGTACATGCGTTAATATAATAAACATGACATGCTTTGTTCGTATGTTAACATAATGATTGATATAATACTTAAAGGTTAGTACAATGAATTACTTATCTTAACTTGTTTCTGCAGTAATTGTTGCTTGCTTGCTGCTAAACCACATGGTTGCTTGCTAACCATTATACTTTGTCTTCGGTCACACATAAACTGAGTACCACTCTAAAACACTGTTAACAACATGTAAATCTTGTCTATTAATGAACATGAGTGCTTCTCTAAAAACTATGAAAAATATGCTTTTCTAAAACTATGAATGAATATGCTTGCCTAGTTGCACTTCGCAGCACATTTTCGAATGCACAGACACACCTTGAATAGCACACTGAAGGCACTGTTGCCAGGCAATGCAGAAACAACTCACTAAAAACTCACCAAAAAACTCACTAAAAGAATCACAAAGAATTCAGTAAAACCACTAAACTATATACACAAAAAAATGAAACTAATATGAATAAAAATAATGCACATATGCAAGCTTATCCAGCAAACACTTCTATCATGATAGAGACGATTTAAGAATGTTGGTTGCAAAAGGTCAAGGGAAATACCAGGATAATCGAAACACATCATTGATATGCAGTATTCACTTTTCGTGGTATCGTTATCAGAAAGAAACACTATACTATTACATATATAACGTTTGGATAACTCAATCGATGGTGTAGTGATAACGTCCTAGACTTCCAAATTGAGAATCTAGGATCGATTCCTCATCAGATAGTATGATTTTTTATCATAAAATAATGGCTGCAATCAGAGATTTATTCTCTGATGGAGAACTTACAAGGCATCACTGGCGATATCTCGAGTAAACAGTGTGTGCGTTCTACACTATAAACTGCAGTTCCATATTTATATTCGTTATACCTCTCTCTCACACACACTCTCTCTCTTTTGGGGGGGCGCGGTGGCTCAGTGGTAGAGCGTTCACCTCTGGTGCTTGGGGTTCCGGGTTCGATCCCAGCCCCCTCCAAGTAAACTTTGTGGTGGACAAACACCGTGCTCGTGGGTTTTCTCGGGGTTCTCCCGTTTCCTCCCACTTTCTTCATTCCACCATTTCACTCATCTCTCATCATCACCGTCTCCTTTAGCCTAACCGGCATAACCGTGGGACGTAAAACTTAAAGATTTCATTTCATTTCATTTCAGACTCTCTTTCTTGATGTTTCCCTATCCTGTCTTTGCATATTTCACTTCTACCTCCCTCTCTCACACAAAAACGTACTTTATTTTCTGAAGTTAAAATGGAGCAAGAGCCCGATATACCTGGTCTGGAGAATTTAATTAACTGGAAACTTCGGCGTCGTCTTTTTCATGATCTGGGAGTAACATCTCCAGTCCTGGTCGTCTCTGACAAAAACACCATTTAAACGCAAGGAAATCAGGAAAATCTCTTTTTTATCCTTTGGGTTACCGAGTCTCAGTTGAACTACCGGGTCACTGCAGTTTTGAATCCTTGAGAAAGTGGTGGTTTATAACCTACTGATATGGTGATCCATTTGAGCTCTAGTGTGTTCATTCTATCTGTGCAAATTACGTTACATCAGCAAGAGATGAAATCAATGCTGGATGTTCGGCACAGATAAATCTTCGGAAATATTAGGAAATGGTAACCTCTTTGGTTGTTTGAAAACAAAATTTTATTTATGCTAGTTTCACGCAAAATTTGTTTCCATTCAATAATTCAATGTGTTTTATTCACATTGAAATTTGAAACATGCTACATGTATGAGGAACTTTTCATTTCATTTCATGATAAACTTTTCATTTCAAACATTTGTAACTTTTCATCACGATACAGTTTGGACTTTTAATATAGAGTATTTCTGATAGAAATTTAGCAGCAAACTAACACTCCTTCAATTTTATCTTTCTCTCTTTGGTTTTCTTTACGTTTCGTTTTTTTTTTTTCCTGTTCAGTTTCAATTAGTAGTCTGAAATGAAGGATATGACCAACCATGTCTACTGGATTTATTAGAATGCATTTTGGATCATACTTCCAATGAACCATGCGGAACCAGAGCATGTGTGTTAAACTTTTGGCATTATCCTAGATGTGTCTCGGAGATCTACAGTTCTACTTGAAACTGAGTACGATATTCTTTATAAAAGTCCTCTATATATTTAAATAGTAGTGAAAAATATGGAAAGACAAAAGTTATTCCCATATTACTGTCGGATTTCTCTAAACGGAACTGTATACTGTTGGGGTCTTTCCTTACTACGTTTCAATGCCACATTTTTATCTCTTCTCCCTTTTCCATTTCTTCATTTCTCCTCTTCACTCTCTTACTCTCTCTCTCTCTTTCTCTCTCTCTGCCTCATTCCGGAATCTGTGTAATAGTCATCGATTGGTTTCAATTTTTCATTCTGTGTGTTTCAGTTTCTCCTTACATCAACTTATAAATCTTGTTTCTTACGGTTTTGTTATTTCATATTATCGAAACTAATACATATACACTTTAAAAGTAGAATGGCGCTCATCTTCTTATATAATTTTAGTATGGGAGAGGAGAAAAAAAGGGGAAACTGAGGTGTTCTTTGCCTGACACAATTATGGGATAAGAACGTGTATATAGGATGGTCTAAGTGCACGGCGTTAGCTGTCGCAATTTTTTGATGCGGAGTGTACAAGCCAACAAACACTGTGCGCTTTGTTTCAGAAAGTATTATTGGGAAATGACGACGCGTTGAAAACTTTTGGGAATATGTTATTTACCTTTCGAGAATTAGAGAAATTGTATAGTCTATATTTTCAGTCCATAAATTAAAAATACTTATGACCGATTAATTTTATATTTTTTTATCCTAGGCTGTGACAGTAAGTACGGAATGTTGTTTTATTGCCAATCTTCATGCAAGTAATGCTTGCGTTTTAAAAATAAGATGTTGAATAATGATGCATGTAATTAATAGTTAGTAATAACAACATTGAAATTATGTAGGTGCCTTCCATTTCAACTCAGGCAAAAAAAATATAAAATTGTACCATCACCCTCTCAGATATTGTTCAAATTTTTTTTATAGCAACTAGACATGTTTTTAAGAGACCCATATTTTTTGTTTTGTCGAAAAAATTTTCCCGCCAAGTAATGGGCCATCAAAGACGGGGAGTACAATTTATGAATTGTAGAAGACATGGAAAATGGTCAACTTCGGAGCCTCACCATTCGGCTATGGAGACAGGTAGAGTTATAATTCTTGTTGTGGTATGTACATAGGGATATAAATAAACTATATTTTATTATAGTTTGGTTTGCGCATGCGTATCTTTTTGTACATACATTAACAAATGAACGTCAATTTATCTGAAAAGTCGAAGTTTGCGAATTTTTTTCGAGCACTTCCAGTTCGAATTTTAAAATTCTGTTTTCACCGTTGGTAAGACCTGGTTACCCGCTTTGTGAAAAAATTTTTGTATCGCTTCTGTGTGCAACCGTTTTGTCGCAAAAAATTCGAGAAATTGTAAAATTTTCAAAAATCGCCATTTTTGGGCGCCATTTTCTCGAAAACACCATCTTTTAAAATTCTGAAATTTTGTCAGATGGTTCAACTTTACATGAGTAATAAACACACCAAATACCATTCTCGACCAATGCTTCATGAATTAACTGCAGCCTTTTAAAGTTACCGAAGTTTCGTTAACTTTGATGTCACAGTTAGCAACACTGGGAACAATAAAAGTGCAATGATTTGATGATGTTTGTGGTTCACATGCATTAAATGAAGAATAAAAGGTTTTCTTGACTGTTTTATTATTATTATTATTATTATTATTATTATTATTATTATTATTATTATTATTATTTTGATCAAGAAGGCTCTCTGAAATAGTAAAATGGGCCTCCCCCTACTCCTTCGTTTTCTTAAACCGTAATAATCTGAGGTGGAAATTACGATTACGAAACGCACAAATTTAAAGTTCACTTACTTAAAATGGTCTTCGGAAACAAAATTTCACTGATTTTTTTATTTTTTTATTTTTTACATGGACCAATCATTTGCCTGATTGATGTCTAATAGCATGTAACTGTGCAGGTACTCCAATAGGTGTTGGCTCACTCACAACTTGTCCAGGAGTGGATCTAGGGGGAAGAAACTTTTTTATTTCATATATAAATAAAACCGATCTCAGAGTATGGAGCTCGTAGCTCTAAGTAGCAGTAAAGTAGCAGTATACCCCCCCCCCTTCCAGAAGTCCGTCCTGGATCCGTCCCTGCGTAGCACATTGTCTATAGTCACAAATGCTGAACGTCCATGTGGAAGCATAAACAGCACTTCAACTTCACTGCTACGTAACAAAAGTTCCTTTTTCCAGATTTCTTAAATCTACACTTTGAATTGCAGAAGTTCGATTTTGGAGGAAGCATGAAGTTAGTTCATGGTGACTCGTTACTGCATTGCCATTTTCCGAAAGCCAAAGATGACTTCGTTGAATACCAGTTACCGGTCGCATACTTTCCCTTTTTTTCTTCCGGAAGTCGTCGAATTCAGTTCCAGGCAACAAAACGAGAGTAATACCCGGAGTTTATACTTGCACTATACTCACGAATTCTTCTGCGGTTTTAGTGGAGGCGCGGTGGCTCAGTGGTAGAGCGTTCACTTCCGGTGCTTGGGGTCCCTGGTTCGATCCCAGATCGCGCCGTGTGGGCTTTGTGGTGGACAAACACCGTGCTCGTGGGTTTTCTCGGGGTTATCCCGTTTCCTCCCACTTTCTGCATTTCATTGGTTTCTCATAATCACAGTCTCCTTTAGCCTAACCGGCATAATCGTGGGACGTAAAACTTAAAGATTTCATTTCATTCTTTTTCTTCTGCGGTTTTAATACTGTGTATCTGTATTTGCCTAAGGTTATGCCGCGTTGCCACATTCTTTACACCTCCCCCCCCCCTCAGTACCGTCGCAGAGACCATGCATGGCCGGTTTCACTGCTTTATTGGATCTGTCTGCATCTCGAACATTTAAAAAAGATTTTTAAAGTGGGATGCAGCGCCATCAGAAATCACTGACACGGTTTGGGAAATTGTAGACACTTATTTTCTCGTATTCAAACCTTTTTCTATAAAGTATATTTTCGCTTTTCTTCGAGTATTTTTAGAATCTTGTCTATGGCTATGAGTACATGAGCCGAATCGTGTGTTTTATCGTAGTTTATTACAACAAAACTGTCAGTTGTTTCATACTCCGGTGATGACTTTGAATTTCACTTTGCAGAATAACAGTGCAGTTTTCAGCGAAGTCCACATGAAGTAAAATAGAATTTGTATCTTGAAATTTTATACGGTGCTTTTCGGTAGCAATTAATTCTTGATGTAGTCATGAATTACAATTCTTACAGTTAAACAAGCAATGTACGATACGAAAACAGAAAGTATCAGTTTTTTTTTAACGAGATTTTCAGTTTCATTTTCATCAGGATCAATAATTAAAGACTCCACACTTATTCCTTCCACTCCAGGACATTCACCACATTCTTGAAGAAGACAGTTGTCATTTTCTACGGATTATACTACTAAAGGAAATAGGTCACTAATGACAGCTTCAATACAGGCTGCACCTTTAATTTGTAGCAACGCAATAGCAGATAACTTAAAATTTGCACAATACACACACACACACATACACACTTCCCTCGCAGGTTGCGGACTGACCCACTTTAGACGAATACTGTAAAATTCCGAGTGACCCATTCTTATGTTGGGATTGTTCTGTTTAAAAAGTCAGTAAATTTCTTTGGAACGCGTAAGAAAACGTTTCAATTTTTTTTAACTTTTTGTCCTTTTTCAATCATTGTAATTACATCGCACTTAATTGAGACTTTATCTGGAGCATTCCAAATCATCATTGAGGTAATAGTTCAGGCTTTTTGTAGATCATCAGAATTTATTGGATGGCCATTTCAAGTAAACTTAAAATTTGTGTGTTTCGTAATCGTAATTTCCACCTCAGATTATTACGGTTTAAGAAAACGAAGGAGTAGGGGGAGGCCCATTTTACTATTTCAGAGAGCCTTCTTGATCAAAATAATAATAATAATAATAATAATAATAATAATAATAATAATAATAATAATAATAATAATAATAATAATAATAATAAAAAAACAGTCAAGAAAACCTTTTATTCTTCATTTAATGCATGTGAACCACAAACATCATCAAATCATTGCACTTTTATTGTTCCCAGTGTTGCTAACTGTCACATCAAAGTTAACGAAACTTCGGTAACTTTAAAAGGCTGCAGTTAATTCATGAAGCATTGGTCGAGAATGGTATTTGGTGTGTTTATTACTCATGTAAAGTTGAACCATCTGACAAAATTTCAGAATTTTAAAAGATGGTGTTTTCGAGAAAATGGCGCCCAAAAATGGCGATTTTTGAAAATTTTACAATTTCTCGAATTTTTTGCGACAAAACGGTTGCACACAGAAGCGATAAAAAATTTTTTTCGCAAAGCGGGTAACCAGGTCTTACCAACGGTGAAAACAGAATTTTAAAATTCGAACTGGAAGTGCTCGAAAAAAATTCGCAAACTTCGACTTTTCAGATAAATTGACGTTCATTTGTTAATGTATGTACAAAAAGATACGCATGCGCAAACCAAACTATAATAAAATATAGTTTATTTATATCCCTATGTACATACCACAACAAGAATTATAACTCTACCTGTCTCCATAGCCGAATGGTGAGGCTCCGAAGTTGACCATTTTCCATGTCTTCTACAATTCATAAATTGTACTCCCCGTCTTTGATGGCCCATTACTTGGCGGGAAAATTTTTTTCGACAAAACAAAAAAATGTGGGTCTCTTAAAAACATGTCTAGTTGCTATAAAAAAAGTTTCAACAATATCTGAGATGGTGATGGTACATGCTCTGCCTGAATTGAAATGGAAGGCACCTGTATTCAGTTTACTCTATTAGCTTGTGGTATATATGTATATATGTACGTATGTTTTTTTGTGTGAGTGTGTGTGTGTTTGTGCGTGTGTGTATTTATATATACATTCCTCTCAGCGAGAGCAAAAATATGAGGTGGTGACGAATAGTAAATTTGAAGAAACGAAATAATTTCTTTTCCTTTTTTTAAAATTATATTTTCACTCCATAGGCATCCTAAAGTGTAGGAACAAACAACAGAGATAACTTACTTCTAGATTTTTACGAACTTGCACTTAGTCGATGAACTGATAGATAGTTACGTATCTTTAAGTGATGATTTGTGAAACATATAATATCTTTTTATGTAAGTTCGAAGTTTTTGAAGATTTCAAGAGAAATCGTTACTCAACCATTTATTTTGATTATTGTTTTTGAATAATAACATTTTAAACAAAATACTTAACCACGAAGAAGTGTTCTTCAATTGTCAAAGTTGTTACAATATAACTTAAAGTGAACATGGTTCATACTTCTGAACGCTGAACCATGAAACTTCAATCCGGAGAGTAGAAGTAATATGGATTTAGACGCACTTAAATAACAGTTTACTCACTTCTTACCTATAATGATTTACCTATCATGACTTGTGGCACATAATTATTACTAAAAATAACTGCTGCAACCTTATTTTTATTTCTAAGTATTTATGTAAAGACAAAAGGGAATGTTTCGATGGAGATATATAGAAAAACATACTTAAGTGTTTTTGAACATAATAAAAAACTTAGTGCTATTACTGACCGAATATTTAGAATAGTTTAAAACATAAAAAAGCAATTGATAGAACTAGTGGCGGAGCCAAGCAAGGCCCAAGGGGGGCCAGGCCCCCTTGCTCAAATTCTTGGCCCCATAGTGGCCCCCCACACAGATAATGCTATTATAGGTCGACAAACGGTGAGTTGCCAGTGGCTACAAGTGAAACTACTTCCAAAACATCTCTCGACAACAAAGTTACGGACTGCTAGTGTTGTAAATAGAAAAAAAACCGTTCGTATTTTTTCTGAAATGTACGTTTTTTTTAGAAAAAAAACATTGCCTCTCGTTTTTTTTCTAAATTTCGTTTTTTTTCAAATAGTCATTTGTAATGTATCTTACGTCATTTAAGCCTGAAGTATTTTTATGTAGGTGTAATTACCATAAAATGCAACATAAATTAAACACTAGATACTGATACGGTACAAATATTTTACAATTTATATGAGTAGCGTACCTACTAATAATCCGGGTTTCTGTACTGTTTCACCAATATCAACGAAGAAATAAAAGTATAAATGAACATTTGTTTTATTCGTGAAAGTAGGCCTTTAATAATAATGAAAATAATATCACGAACAGTATAAAATGCAAATAACTTGTCTAAAGGTAAAAACTAATACTAATTTTCCTACTAACATTTTTCTGAATATCATATATAAATAATTTGTGGACTAGATAAATGATATGCATATATAAATGATATGCATTGCTGACTCTACCATATGTGCAACACGTGCACTTGCACTGAGATGCAATATCTGTCATAAGTATTTTATTTAAAATAAATATTTCTTGTTGGAGACCGACTTCATGATCATGGTAGCTAAATTTACTAAGCCAGAGGTGCTCACAAGGGGGGGGGGGCTATGACACAAATTGCGTCATTGAAATATTTGGGGGGGGGTAAAAATCTATATAAATATGCTTAAGGGTGTGTAAAAATTAATCGAAAATATTTTTTTCATGGAAGAACACCTGCGGATAGACAATTGAGGGGGTGCTTCATGGACATGAGGGGGGTGGGCACCACTGACTAAGCTAACCTTCTATTTGAATACTACATTCATAAATTATGTTTAGGTCGCATTAGTTTAAGTCTCATGATCAGTGCTAAAGCAAATGGTAAAATAAATCCCAGAATAAATTGCTTGATTGTTGTCAAATACAGGAACTCAATTCTCAAATGCCTGTCCCCTTTGGTTAGTTATCAAAGTTCTGATATGAAGCTTCTCTTGTCTTTGTCTCAAATAAGATCGTTATCATGGAAGGTGGAAACAATTTTTTTTTTTTTTTAATAACAGATGTAGAAGGAAAATCAGAGAAGAAATAAAGATAAAAGAACTAGTTGCACTATAATTGCAAACTGATATGTTGAGATTGAAACTCGATATTGAATTCTAGAAAAAGGATTATCATCTTTCAGATGTATTTGCTTTATCTTTCACTAACATAATAGATTAATATTTAAAGAAAAATACAGACACAACAATATTGTATTTGTAGTAAGTATTTAAGCCTTTCTGAGTGCGTGTGTAGTTTCCCTCCCTTTCGTTGTTCATGCTGGAGTAGCATACTTAAAATCGCGACTTTTAAGATTTGTTCTTTCTGGAGAAAGATTTAGGCGGCAAATTACGTCATTGCGCGGGCGACAAATTGCCTAGGGCCGGCCTGATGATATGTACACTCATGTCCATAATGATTGTCGCATATCTATAACTGTCTTCTTGTAAGAATATAATTTGATAATGATTTTGCAGGGTACTTTTAATACTGATGCTGTGTATATAATCGGAAAATGTATATTTGTGGTAAATTTCAAAGGAAAAGAATTACAAATACGAAAATGAGAAAGAGTAAAAGAAACTGTTGCTAAATGGACAAGAAAGTTTTATTTTCGTTTTATTGTTCTTATTTACTGCTGTTTTGACATGAAATTTTCCACATACATGTCTTTGCCGATTATACACATACTAACATTATAAGAAATACCAGGCGAATTCGTTATCAAATTATATTCCTACAACATATTTATAGACATGCGACAATAATCTTGGACATGAGTGTACATACAAGACATGAATATAGGATGACATAATTTGAAGTAATGTAGGGTGTTTCAAAATGAATATTACGGTTTTGAACAATTAACAATTAACTTACAATTATAAGTATTATCAAATAAAAGAGGAACTCAAACAGTTTTGTACACACGCATGCCATGCATTGTTTCCTCTGTCTGCCGTTAGAAAGAGCAAGTAGCAAAGATGGAGACTAGAGACCAGAAAGCTTTGTGTTTTAACTTTGCAAAGACTGAATCTGTAGTTACAGTGCAACCGTCTGTGTGAATTGAATGTTTTGTGCCATATGGCGGAAAGTTTATGGGCCTTTCTCACCTATTGACTCAATGTGTGCCATGTGACGAATGAAGCTCATATCGAACACTTGAAGCAAAAACTGTTTGAGGTGTTCTTTTATTTGATGTATTGTTTATAATTGTGCGTAAAATGTAATAAGTACTACGAAGACTTAATTCCCCCGATATTCATTTTAAAACACCCTGCATTTCTCAGCATCAGTATTGGAACTAAGATGTAAAAAGGAGAGATTGTGATTGTTTACAACAACGATATTATTATTAGTCAAGACTATAATTACTACAACAACATAAGTTAGTAGTCAAAAAAATGTAATTAAATGTACACAAGTAACCCTTTCAGACCCAGGTGGTCAAAGTGGCACATACGGGTATGTCCATTTTTTAATCCACTCCTGTATGGTCACTAATTAAGATATCGGTATATATATTTTTTTCCAAATATGGTTGGTCCATAGTTTATCATTTTAGTTCCTTTTTCTTGTGTGTGTCGAATTTCCCTCTCAAATTTCACCCCAGTCAAAAATTCGAGAATTTTCGATTTTTTTAATTACTTTGCTCCTGTAGCTTCATTCGTTGTAGAGAGACCTCCTTAAGACTTGTCAGGTAGATACGTCGGATGGATACCTAATTGTTGACATCAATTGGACGGGCTTGCGCGCAGTGTTACCAACTACAGAAATTAAAATCTCCTTAAATTTAAGCAAAAAATTCGAAATTTTTGTTATAAACCGTACCTATACGTCCGAATGCAAGTCAACTTACGCCAGTCGAACATTTGTTCTTACTGAACAAACTCGGGTACATATCGTTACAGTGGGGTAATTAGGGGACGCACGAAAAATTCGGATTAAGGTTCTAACTCTTGATTTTCCCCTACTTTTCTCTTTATCGAAATATATTTTTGGTAATTAAAAGCATTTTTTCTTAAATATCGCCATGATACTTGTAGGATTTATTAGTAATGTACCAGTGTTTATTTTAAGATAGTTTTCGTCTGTCTGGTAGCAGTGTTGCCAGCTACGGAAAATTTTAATTCAAGATGTTAGGGGAAAATTACGTGTTTTGTATATTATATCCCTCTTGTTGGCTACATAGGAAGAAAAGTACCAGTATCTGAAAGTCTTGTCTTTACCCTTCACAACGCACTATAGAAAGTTTCAATAGAATAGTTAGGGGAAGTACAGTTAAGGTTTACAGTAGACCTTGTTCTCTAAGTGGAAAGATAACTGTGATTTTTTTAGGTAGACTGAAATATTCTTTAATGACCTGCTTACTTTATTAGATATCGCTACAATACTTATAGGGTATATTATAGAGATACCAAAGCTTCTTTTAAGATAGTTTGTGTCTGCTAGCACTGTTGCCAGCTACAGAAAATTTTAATTTCCGATTTTAGGGAGAAATTTAAAAAAAAAACCTTTTGTCTCTATTATTTCCCTCTTGTTGGCTACATTCGAACAAACATACCACTGTCTGAAAGCCTCGTCCTTAGCCTACACAGCACACCATAAAAAGTTTCGGTAGAATAATTAGGGGAAGTACAGTTAAGGCTTATAATAAACTATGTTCTGTAAATGTTAAGAAAATTGTGAATTTCTGAGGTAGAATGAGATATTTAAAAAAAAAATCATGCTTACTTTGTTAGATATCGCCATGATACTTGTAGGTAGTATTCTTGGGGTACGAAGGTTTACTTTCAGATAGTTTACGTCTGTTTTATGGCAGTGTTTCTAGCCAAAACAATTAATTCCCGATTTTAAGTAAAAAATTTGGCAAATTTCCCTTTCCCCTCTATTATTTCCCTGTTGCTCGCTACGTTACAACAAATGTACCACTACCTGAAAGCCTTCTCTTTAGCCTACAGAACGCACTATAAAAAGTTTCAATAGGATAATTAGAGAAGCTGTAGCCCCGGCATATCTGGTGGGTTTTGCTTCTGAGGCGTAAAAAGTGTCAAAATTTCATGTGTATGGAAACAGAGAATTTCTTTTTTCTCTCTTTGAATGGAAGCCAGCGACTTTAGGTTTTTACTGTACCATGTCAACGCACCAAAGAATGTTTTTAGGTGACTTAGACCCATATGGCAACAGTGGTGCTAGATACAAAAAATCTTGAAATTCGGTTAGGGATTTTTTGTAAATTTTCACCCCTACATTTCCCTCAGTAATTTCCCACCCGCTCGCAACACTGCAATGTAACGTACACCAAAAAATAGCCACATTCCTTTTCTAAAAAACAAGGTCTTAACCATATCAATAGGGTAAATGGTTTTTGAGCAATAAGTCACTAACTGACAAAGTAGGAAAACGCCAAAAATGATCTGAGTCCGAAAGGAATAATCACACGATTTTGCTCGTATAGGTACAAGGAAACAAACGATTTGTAAGTTACGAGGGCTTCGACTCAAGTTCTATTGATTATTTCAATAATTTTCAACATAAATCAATAAATAATAGCTGTCAGAAAAAAAACAGACATTTGAAAAAAAAACATGAAAAAGAACGATGTTTTTTATTGAAAAAAAACTTCACAGAAAAAAAAACCGTTTTTTTACAACACTAAGTATACCGTTGCGTTCCGAATAAAATAGCTCCACTCGTTTTAGTTTGTAGTACGGGAAGATCTAATTCACGGAAATCTCTGGGATGCTTGCATTGACCTCGCCACCTGGACCATTGATTATGGCGACATAGAACAAATGCATAGCATCCATTAAATGATTTGGTATTATTATTATTATTATTATTATTATTATTATTATTATTATTATTATTATTATTATTATTAATTATTATTATTTTGACTTTATCTACCAAACAACTATTTATTGGTTAATAAAAATGATTAATCAATTATATTTAGTTACGTATGGTAGATGACTTCAGATTATATTATTTACTGACCGACAGTATCCCACGCTGTCGTATCTGTGCATAAGAGGTAAGTTCTAATCTTTTCTTTGTAGAAGTTAAGTAAAAGAACCTGTTTTTCCTCGAAATGCTTAATTACAATTTTATTTACACAAAGACAATTCTAACATACAAGATGATATTAACGATGCCATTTGCATATACAAGTTACTTGTCACAAAAACTAATTACGTTAGGAAACTAAAACTATGCTCAGACTGTCTTTCTTAGCTAACTTTTACAAATGGTAGCAATTGAAACTCACATGAGTATATAGTAACCTCTCACCCGAAGTCCAAGGTTAATCTCTTTGCACATGGCTAAAAAAAGGCCCCGTTGCCTCCGTTTTCACTCTCCCCCTGTGCCAGCCTGAATCCCCATTATATTACCAAATGTTATCAATCTTTAATTTCAATTTAAGTGCTTTATGATTTTCTTTTTGCAATTATAAAGTATCATTATTTTCTATCACCGTTGTTTCTTATGACAAGTTATTATTACAAAGGAAAAACATATTAATGGTTCCTCTTGATTAGTTTTCAAGGCTTTTTCTTATAATTCACTTAAGCACTATCACTTTTGTTTTTACAAATTATCATATCCATTTATTCCTTTTTTTTTTTCATAAAATCTGTTTTCAACACATTATATTATCATGCGGTATTAAAACAAATCTGGAACTTCTGATATTTATTTATCTCCATCATTCCATCCGGAAATTAGTGTGATCTGAACACGAGGGAATGTTTTCGGGCTGCTAAAATTAAGATTACTGGTGCCATGCTATAACTTTGAGTTTCGCCTTATCTCAAGTAGATGCAGACATGTCAGAAGGTTTGATCCTTGTAGATACACTAGTTCAAACGCTGTCCAAGATGAGGTCTGGTAAATATGACTCTCAACGAACAATATTCGAACAAATTTATCAAGAATTTTTGGAGATATGCAAAGAAAATAGTCTCGATTCAAGAGCCGGAAACAAATAGAATATAGGGGTTCCTCGTGGAAATGAACTAGACATCCGCCATCGAAATATCACAAATCCATTTTGGATGAATCTTTTCCTTCATTGGATGCAGAATTGGATGCAGAATTTTCTAAAGACAATATATCTATCAAGGACATTTTTATCCCTACTATTGATAGACAATCACTGATATGGAAACCCGCTTTGTATCATGTTGCAAAATCATCAGATCAATCACCACTCTACATCCAAAAAGTAAAAGCTTTTTTAAATTACAACACTGTCGAGCCTATAACCCAGCATTATGGAGTGATCTGAAAACATTAAAGTGAGAACTCAAAATCCTTCCAAACACAATTAAAAGAGCAACCCAAAAGCATAAAAAGCATATCAAGCATAACAGCAATTTACACATAGGGTCGGTACCTTGAACATGATTGTGATTGTCTAAGAGTCAGGAAGAAACTAGTTTTAAAAGCATAATTTTAGAAAATAATACATAAAGCATAATTTAAAATATATAGCACAATTCTTGGAAAATTCTCTTTAACTGAAAGTTAAACATACTGTGTTAATATTTTTTAAAACCGATATTTACAATGCAAAAATGAAAAGCTTATTTTCATTTCTGTAAACATTTCTGTAACTAAACTTTTCTCCTTTGATGTGGAGAAAAGAAAAAAATAAAAGAACAAATTTTTCCGCCAACAATGAATAGTATGCAAGAACTCCATACTATATTGAAATGTTTACTTTTTGAACTTAAGCACTTTCTGTACTTTTTGGTGGCATCTTTTACATTCCCTTTCTGTATATATGCAGTGGTGCCCACCCCTCCTCATGTCCATGACTCACCCCCCCCCCCCCAATTGTCTATCCGTAGCTGTTCTTCCATGAAAAAAAAAACTTTTCGATTAATTTTTACACCCCTTCAAACATATTTATATAGATTTTTAACCCCCCAAATATTTCAATGACGCAGTTTGCGTCATAGCCCCCCTTTGTGGGCACCCCTGATATATGTACCTGTAAGGCGCACACAAATGATAGAAAAAAATTTATTCGAGCAAAGCACATCTCTTTACTATGAATTAAGTAGAAAGTTCATTAAATATGAGAGGAACTATTTGCAAAAAATATCAATAAATAGATCAAGATATTTAGAATACTTAATGTATAATAAATATTATACATTATACACGATTAATGTAAAATAATCATTGAAATTAACAATAAAGCATAATTTAAAAAAAAGCATAATTAAACAAGAAGTAAAGCATAATGTGTTTTGCTCTAACAATTAAGTTGTATGAGGACGAGAAGTAAACCAAAGCTGATTCCTTAACGAATTTCGTTGATCTTCTTTGTGTCTACAAAAACGCATTCCTAGAAACCTACAAGCTAGGTACCATCTCTGTGATTATATCAGTTTCTAGTGTTACATGTGAAAGGTCATTCTCTTTTTTGAAAAGATTAAAGACTTGTATATGCAATTCAATGACTCATGATAGGTTCAAAAACTTAGTGTTACGTTATATTGAGAAGAAAATTGCTAAATCGTTAGATCTTTAACAAGTTGTGGATATGCTTGCTGCTGCCCACACGAATAGAAAGATCCTCTTCAAGTAGAGGCATGAACCTATAAGTTATTTTCTTTACCTGTAAAAGTGTGTTTGCTTCCAATTAAGTCAACAATCTACACAAATTTTAAACGCCATGATTAAATAACTATTTACATATATTAGAAATCAATTGCATTAATGAATCCTAGTTGTTTCAGGTACTAAATTCTTATATTTACACTGTTTTCCAAAGAGTAAAATCATGAACAACAAAGATGGAAACATTCACCTTGAGTACACACACACACACACACACACACACATATATATATATATATATATATATATATATAAATTGTAGATGGCCCCCTCAAAAACTCTAGCTACGCTACTGAATAAAACAAAATAAGGTAGGCTAAAACCTTGCAATATAGAACAAATTTTCAACTAAAATTATTTACCTTCATACAACATTGTCTCGATTACTGATGCGTGAAAACGTTGAAATTCTGTATTGTTCACACATCCAAAGGTGGGAATTTTTAACAGTACTGTGCTACACCTTAAGGCTAACACTATTGACCAAAGCAAATATAAAGTAATTTTCTCAAATCCCAGGTAGTCAGGATATTATACTTTAAATCTACATCGGAAAACAAAAACTTACATTAAGATACTTCTCGTGCACTGCTGCATAACAAGGATACCACACTTTTCTATTAATCAAAAAGAACAAAAATTTCGACAGTTTTACATCAGTGTTAATAGATTGGAGACAACAAGGAGAACCACATCCAAAATAGTTTAATTCTGAAATATATAATCATCAAATTACGCATTTCAAACAAGAATAATAAGGTTACATAAAATTGAAACAGAATTCTTTCCAAATGCCTTTAAAAAAACATTTTGATGAGTATTACATTAATTATTTACATGGTTTTAAAGAGAAACTAATATAATTATTCTGATGAAATCGAAGCACGAAGAATGGTCCAATTGATGTGATGCTTAAAATGGAGTATTTACGGAAACTATGGGAGTGATTAATTCATTGACTTTGTTTCCACTGCATTAAAATTACATTTTCCTAGGAGTCACGCCTTCAAATTAAATACCTTAAATTTATTTTCAAAACTTTAAACGTTTAACCAGAGTGATTTCAAATCCCAAATTACCTTAAATGTTTCTGTGATGTGAGAAAGTATAGTGAATAATCTAAGACTTGGAATATGCCGCGTTTAAGTAATTTGAAACTGTTTTAATTGCAAATCAGACATATTATTATCATAATATTACACAGTAGACACTAAAATATTTTAGATTATCATTGCTCTATCTGCCTCACATGCAATATTATTGTGTACAGTTTTGTTATATTTGTGGTATAGTAACCTCTTTAGTTTGCAAAACTGAATAATAGGTATGACATTGTAAGCTTTGGTTTAATGTGTGTACTCGAAATTCGTAAAGCTGATGTTCGAGAAATTTAATTTTATGTGGCATTTTTAGTCTGGTGGTATCACAGAGTATGTCCAGCTACTTACAAAAAATAGTGCTAATATTTAGCATTTTTGTCCATAGTTTATCTTAGTGTTAGGACCGCAGACAAAATATTACGAAGGATGGGCATAATTGGGGTGTTCTGTAAAGTGGATGATATAGAAATACGCTTTTAGATACCGCTAATGTGAGACTTGCATGTTAGTTGTGACTTTTTGAGGCGTTCAAATCGAGCACGCTGATGCGGTTCTACTTCGCTACATGTTGAAATATAAGTTAAAGAAGCGATGTGATGTAGTAGCAAAAGAAGACAGTTGTCTCTGTACAGTAGAGTATATATGCTAAAACTTTACATCCTTATTCAGTATCTCCCAGATCCTTTCATCGAAACAAATTACGCTTAGTCAGCATTCCTATTCATAAAGTTGGTTTTATTGCTTCAGGGGAGAGGAGAAGTCACGTGATGCTGATGTATAATATCGCAGAAGGATCACCTAATGACAATAGCAAATTATGGTGTGTTTACGTCATGTGAGAGGGTTATGACCAGTGGCGTCATTTAAGGAGGGCAGGAGGGGGCAATTCCCCCCAAGAGTTTGAGGAATACATATACTTTAATCGATTGTCTACTAATATACTAGTACAAAACGTGAAAATCCTATGTCGGTAGTGCTCTTGCCTACCCCCAAGCGAAGTCTGAAATGACGCCCCTGCTTATGACCTATGCAGGTGATAACACAGGCGGTACGTAGAGCCTGTGTAGATTTGTAGATCATTTCCTTAAGCTGCTATTGTCAAGCAACATGGATGTAATTAGTAATGGCTTCGTCAATGAATTCATTAGCGTAACTTAATATATCATTAACATCTTTTTCGTACGCGCCCTTGGTGCGAGAGACCCGGCTTCGATTCCCGGCGGGAGCTCATGTGGTTCGGATTCCACGTTAATCAGTAGGTCCACGTCTCACATAGCCTCGCTGCTGAAAGAGACGCTAAACTGAAATTCAACTCAACTCAACATCTTTTTCAAAGATGAGCACTGTTAAAAATACTTACTCAAAAATGAGTAAAATTGACTCAAATTTGAGAACATTGTGTTCTCAGAATAGCTCCGAATACAGTGAGAAGCTCCGAATATAGAATAGCTCCGTTGTTCTCTAAAGTGAGAATGTGTGGGTGTTCAAAATATAAGAACAATATGTACTCAAATTTGAGAAAGTTTTACATACCTTTGAGAAAAAAAAATCTCTTAAAATATTTTTAAATAAAATGAGACAACTGCTATTTCTCAAAAATAACGAGAAAGTTAACCATAAAATGAGATAAATGTAATAAACATTGAGAAACTCTTTGTTGAAAAACTAGTAATGCTCTCCTCGCAATTGAGAACATGTATACTCAAAAGTGAGTAGAAAAGAATTCGAAATGCTCAGATAACTGCAAAATTAAGAAACACACGTTCTCAAAAATTGATACTATTTCCCCTCAAATTTAAGAAAAACTCTTCTCAAAAATGAGAAGGTTTCTTTTTTAAAAAATGAGTAAAAAAGTACTCAAAAATGAGATTTTATTAGTATTCAAAAATGAGAAAAAAGTACTTATTCTGCTGCCTTGCTGGCACAAGGAAAGTTTCCTGGAACTAGAAAGGTAGATTACTCTCACACTGCACTTGACAATTTATAGTAAGTACGCCTTCTACACATTAATATTGAAGTTAAAACATATTCCTCTTAAAAGTTGGAAAATAGAAATCAGTTTTTGAAAAAATACGAGTACTTCAAAAAGTACTTCTATTTTGCAGCTTTGAAGATGAAAATGTCTAACATCAATATTAATGTGTAGAAGACGTACTTACTGTAAATTTTTAGTGCAGTGAAAAATTCATCTACCTTTGTAATTTTGGGGTATTTTCCCTGTGCCAGCAAGGCAGCAGAATAAATACTCCCTTTAATATTTTTGAATACTAATATAATCTAATTGTTAAAGTACTTTTTTTACTCAATTTTGAATCTCCAAGGTTACATTTTTATGCTGAGACCTGTTTGTTTCCATAAATAGCATAGATGAGAATTTTAATTCAATCAACACACAAGCTCCTTGTAATTTAAAGTTTTCATTATGTTGGTTTGCGTAGTTTTAAACAAGTGAGCCTGATAGGGTGGACAAATTTTATGTGCTTTGATTTTCTCGATGTATTCTCATTTCCTCCTACTTTCTTCCTTGCATCACTTCGTTATTATTGCCTTCTCCCTTAGCCTTTAAAATAATCATGCAACGTTACACTAAAAAAACCTAAATGTATTTATATTTGTTTCATTTTGATTAAAAGGAAATATGTTTGTACATTGTATATTTTATTTGTCAAACAATAAACTAAGTCTATACATTACATACTTCACATACACTCGAATATGTACATTCTTTGGACAAATTCCTATCAATTATCCAGTATTCAGTTATAATGTTACTGTGACTTCGTAACAAATGTCTTTGATAAGTAAATAATTTGCTAAATACTTGAACACAAGTTTTATAACAACTTACAAAAGACAACCAGGATACATGAACCCTCTGAATATGCCTACAAAGCACTATGACAGATATAAATGTCAGTCCACAAACTATACATATCATTACTACTAAATAATTACAAAGTTATATCTGACAAAATATCGTATAATACAGGAATAAAACAGCATATGCATTACTGTGAAAGGTACCAGCCTTGCAAGTTCGTGAAAAATCTGATTTTGAATTCTTGAGTAACAGAACACTAGTGCTGTGGCGGACAGTTTAAAAAAAGGTATTCGTTGAAAACAGAGTGTATTGATTGCCAATGGACAATATAAACGGCTATGTTCGAGATCCTCCCAAAAGTTTTTCATTTGCTATAAATGTGTCTATGCCTTCGTCTCCCTGGAAACAAAAAAGTTATGTAATTAGTGAAAATAGAAATAAAAATAAAATGAAATACTCATAAATCTTATTCGTGTATGGCGATATCTCAAAAAATATTAGTGTTGCTACGTTATAATTTGAATTAGTATCAATTGAAATAAAATAATCCTCACCCTCAAATTCTCTCGCCCATAATGACGTGAGGGCGATGACAAGCTTGGACAGCGAGGACGAGGGCCAACTGTCACTGTCAGGGCAAGAGCTAGGACAAATTCCCAACACGAAGGCGAGAGCGATGGTCAACTATTTCGAAGGTGAGGGCGAGGGCCAATTCACTGTGAGAATGAGGGTGAGTGAGGTCGGAGTAAAATGAACACCTATGGTACTAACATTACAATATTATATATATCCCACTTGCATGATCCTAACAGACATCAAATGAAAGACTTAAGACCTGACTCGTCTATGGCGATCTTTAGAATAATATTAGGGTTGTCCCGTTCTGGAAGGATTACTATCAATTGAAATAAGATTATAAAAATAAAGATTTGAAGGGTAACCAAAAACATTTCGACCTGTTTCATCTATGCAAGACAAGGAAACAATAAACCTGAAAATTAGTCATTTCTGCTTACGTGTGACGGAAAAAAATGAAGTGGCGTCTTTTAGCGGAGCTTCCTGAATCAATGCTTGTTCTGCCACACTTAAATCATTTACTCAAGGTCGAACAGTTTTAAGCAAGAGCGTCATTTCATATTTTGCTTGGGAGGGGCAAAACCTCTTGATATAAGTAAAATTTCGCGTATTACACTGATTTACTGCTATTTTATTGATAAAATCTATAGAAATATCAAACTCAGGAGGGGCAATTGCCCCTTCCTGCTCCCCCTAAATGACGCCCATGGTTTTAAGAAAGGCTATGAGTCACCAACATTAGTAATATCATCTCATCAGTTTCGTTCACTGTTACCCTTCCAGGAAAGAAGAGAAATAAACAATGAATCACACCACAAATTCTAATTTATATAAAATTTCAGCGTTATTCGATTTCTTCTTTCTTAGCAATGGTTAAACGAATTACTAGAATACTTTGAGAACAGTAGCGTAACTAAGAATGCATGGCCCCCTCAACTCGCGAAAATGTCAAAAGGGGTCTTCTTATTTCTACGTTCATGGCACACATAAAATTTATACAGTAGTAGAGTTATTTTTCCATCTAGTCAGACACTATTTGCTAATATACAAAAATTGCACATTATTATCCCAGACAGCATGTTTGCTTGCCGCAAGCTTGCCTGTCGCTTTTATTTGATTTTATTTCGCTTTGGCTTATACACAAAAGCTTATTTCTGCTTAGCGCAAGCTGTAGTGCGGGCAACCCACGCTTCACTTGCGAGACGCTTTTCTTTAGATTGAAGTAAAAACGCCAGCGCGCGTTCGATTTTCAGTTGTTCTCAAAAACCACGTGACGCTGACCTCTTAACTTTTGGCGACAAGGTAGTGTTCGCGTTGTTAGCGTCTTGTTAGCATTCAGCTTGAATAAAGGACAACATTATTTTTTTTAATTGTGCCGTCTAGTAGTCTACTACTCTAGTCCCACGTACCTATAATGTCGCTCTTTATTTATTCATATTTCGGTGAGCATGAGGCATAACGAATTATAGTGTTTATGTATAAAGCATAAATGTGAACATAGATGGCAGCAGATTTGAGCCTACTTATTTCGCGAAAGAATACAGAACTGTTGCAGATATTTTAATATAAACTTCAAATTTAACTTACAGAATAAACTTTTTTCTGAACGCTGTGCTTAAAGTATACACCTTTTTTTGCGTTTTTATATAAAAAGGTAGAAATTTCAAGTACTCGCGGCTAATATAACAATATACTAGTTGTTTGTAAGAAGCAACGGCGTGTTGCATTCACATACCAACGCCGAGGTTCCCACTATCCTATTCTGGTCGATGGCAACGTTCCTACCACGGATTCCGAAAAAGCGGCCGCCTTTGCTACTTACTTTGAGGATGTCTTCACACCACATAATGCTCCATTATTTTATCATCCATCTCACTGCCGTATTACCACTGTGGGCAATCCTGAGCGAGCGTTATTTACACCTGCAATAGACCATACCATTGATCACACTAATTCTTTGACAGCTCCAATAACTAGTGCTGAGATAGTCACTGTGCTTCATCGACGCCGCAATACAGCTCCTGGTGCCGACACTATTACATACAACCAAATTCGGCAAGCCGGAGAGGCATTCCATCATGTTCTCGCCCAGTTGTATACAACTATTCTAACAACTGGCTACTTTCCTCCTCTCTGGAAGCTCGCCAAAATTGTGGTTTTTCTGAAACCACAAAAAGATCCTACCAATATCGGCTCATATCGCCCAATTAGTCTCACCAACGTCTTCAGTAAGACCATGGAGCGCATTTTGGTCACCCGCCTTCATCCTTTTTTTAGAAACACATCATCATCTGCCTACAACGCAAGCCGGCTTCCGACCATCTTTCAGCACCACGGATCAACTGCTTAAGCTCTCGAGCCTCTTGACCAACCACTTCAACAAACGACTACCTTCTGTTTAATCTCATTTGACATTGAGCGAGCATTTGATACGGTATGGCATCAAGGCCTTCTTTTTAAACTGCTACATCTTCTTCCTATACCGTACGTCCGCCTCATAGCCAATTTCCTTCATCAACGCCCAGCTTTTATACAAATCAACCAGGCTCAGTCTCACCATTTTGTTCTTCGTGCTGGGGTGCCACAAGGTTCCGTGCTCTCCCCCTTACTCTATATCTTATATGTTGCAGATATGCCACAACCTCGGCCACCCATCCATGCACTACAATTTGCTGACGACACAGCCTATCTCGCCTTGTGCTCTTCTGTGGATCGTATTAACACTACTTTCCAACCAGCAATCGATCAGTTGGTCACCTGGTGTCTGAAGTGGAAACTCAAACTAAACCCCACCAAAACCCAAATGGCCTTATTTGCCCGCAGCCGCAACAAATTTTGTCTAACACGAAATCCTTAGCGTCTCCATCTTACGCTTCTCGGTTCACCGCTGACCTTATCGAACAGTGTGCAATATCTAGGCGTCATTTTTGATAAACATCTCACCTGGAGAGCCCAACTTTCTCAGTTACAAACTAAAATTCGACGCCGAATAAATTTGTTGCGAAGCCTCTGCGGCACCAACTGGGGTCTCAACACCAGGCTGTTTCTCCATACATATAAGGTCTTTGTCCGTACAGCTCTTACCCATGGTCATATTGCTTGGTTGTCTGCTCCACAGCACTTCTACAGCAAATTGCAAGTCCTGGAACGTCATGCTCTGCGCACCGCTTATTTCTTACCGGCAAATACTCCTACTAGGGAGGTCTATCGGCACACCACCATACCCACGCTTTTACAACATCTTTATCGTCTTCGCACTCGCTATATACAGAGCCGTATAGCTGAGGCACATCCAATTCTCGGTGCTCTGCTCGATCAGACTCCTACACGACCACGGCATGCCTATCCACCAGTCGACCATCTACTTGCACTGCATGAACTTGACCAGGCCACGGCAACCTATAACCCACATCGTCGCATCTATCAAAGCCATCTGCATATCTATAGTCCATAATCTCTCCTACTCTACACTTCATCTACAACATCTAACGATATAACGATGAACGTGCATCACCACAAACAATAGCTTCCTGTATCCCATCTATAAT
This sequence comes from Thermobia domestica, assembly GCF_964235325.1. Taxonomy (NCBI): domain Eukaryota; kingdom Metazoa; phylum Arthropoda; class Insecta; order Zygentoma; family Lepismatidae; genus Thermobia; species Thermobia domestica. The sequence continues at coordinate 190,285,152 of NC_137457.1, forward strand.
CAGGCGCTTCTAACAATCCTGTTTTTCTCCTGGCCCCGGAGAAGGCGTTACCTTCTGTATCCCGCCCAGTTTCGACTGGGAATGAAATTGCAGTTTAAAAAAAAAAAAAAGCGTTGCATTAATATAACTTCTAATTATTAGTCGTTTAATCTATAAGGATTTCTCAATCATCAAATCATATATATAGTTGTGTTTGGAGTTTAAGTATTTATGCATGTTTTCTTCATATTATGTTCCTTATATGTTTATGATCACTTTATATTTTCACTCATTATCAGTGTTATTTCACTTTTCACTCATTCTATGTGTCTATAACAATGTGTAACATCTATTGATACTTATATAGTTAAGTAGTTTCACCTCTCCTTAATTTAGGATTATGATCGAAATGGTCATAATGTCCAGATATTCGATGATAAATAAATAAATAAATAAATTAAATCACTTAGCCCATCTGCCTATTAACCCTCTATCCAATAATCCTCAATACCTCTCCCCCCTTAAAGAGGGTGTAGCCCTCTAATAGGGTGCTAGCCTCCGGCTAGCGAAAAAAAAAGCGTTGCTTGTCACAACTGAACCGTTACAATTATGCTTATTTCGATGTTTTGTAGAAGCGAATCGGAGACTTAGATGTTTTCATGGTTGCCCATCTCCCGAAGAGACGATGTTATCGTCTGCGGTAAAACATACTTTAAAAAAAACGATTGTGCATATGCTTCAATAGTTGGGAAAGAGAAGGGACAATATAGCACAGATTTAATCAGACGGTTAAATTATAATGATTTCATACTGTTTTATATAAATTCGCTTACTGCAAGCTTCCATGTAACTTGTTTGGCGTGTGTTTCGCTTGCAATAAGCTTAATAGAGGTTCCTAATGATGAGAATACGCTTGCGTTTGAGATAATTTGATTTTGGTTTAACTTGTGAAGACAAGCTTGCCGCAAGCCTTGCCCAGATGTAACTAACTAGCTTCCCACAAGCTTGAAGCAAGCTAATTGGATTGCATAGTATAGCTTGCGCAAGCTAATTAACCTTGCAACAGCAAGTTTGAGGCAACTTGCAGCAAGTTTAAATTACTGTCGGGGTAATATTATCATTATTTTATTGTTATTATTATTATTATTATTATTACTATTATTATTATTATTATTATTAAGCAATTATATGGGACTAAAAAGTTCCTTGAAAGAAATAATTACTAGGAATTAGGAATTAGATTTCTGGGCTGTCTGCATCTAAGGCCATGTTAGACCGTCACGTATGAATGATAACGACCCTCAGCAAGCCCACTATACGATGAAAGGGAAAAAATGAAAGGATTGGCAAAAGGAAGGAAGCAGCCTGGGACCATTATATTAGGTAACTCCATCCCGACATTTACCTGGTATGAATGAGGGAAACCCAAAAAAGACTTTACTCAAGATGGCAATTCTAAAAAAGCTGTTACACTCTTTCGACCGAGTGTCCCCACCAGGAGTCAACCTGGGACCGCTCACTTCAAAGGCAAGAGCAGAAATAATATCTTCCTAACGTTCACATTACAAATAACATATGAAAACTCGTCAATACTTGTGGAACTTGCTCACATATTTCTAAACCGGCGTATTTTTTCTGAAAGTAATTTACTGACTACTTTCTCAATAACAACGTGGTGCCATTCTTCGCTTTCAGTGTTCAGCATTGGCAAAGAGCTCAACCAGTGCCAAACTTTTGCGGGGAAATGGGGAAACTGCCATCCCAATTAAGCTTCCAGTTGTTTGATAGGATCCATTTGAGTTAAAACTTTGTTGCTTTGTATGATGTGATATGAACAGGAACTTATAAATATAGCTTGGAATAGATTTACCACATAACAAAAGAAATGAAACGAAAATGTGTTCCGAGCCTCATTCAGTAAACTGTGTCCTATTAGAACCCCAGACAAAATATATATCTAGTAAGGCTTTCAACTGGGTGAAATATTGTCTCATTTATTTAATGGTGGCTGAGTGGTAGAGCGTTCACCTCTGGTTCCAGTGGTCCCGGGTCGATCCCAGCCCTGCCAAGTGAATTTTGTGGTGGACAAACACCGTGCTCGTGGGTTCTCCCGTTTCCTCCCACTTTCTTCATTCCACCATTTCACTCATCTCTCATCATCACCGTCTCCTTTAGCCTAACCGGCAAAACAGTGGGACGTAAAACTCTAAGATATTATTCATTTTCTCTTTTTCCTGAAACATGCAAAGTGCTTTTGAATTGAGTTGAATTTCAGTTTAGCGTCCCTTTCAGCAGCGAGGCTATGTGAGACGTGGACCTACTGATTAACGTGGAATCCGATCACCTTGAGCTCCCTTCGGGAATCGAACCCGGGTCTCCCGCGCCACGGAGGAACTCTGCAAAGTGCTTTTAACATCAAAACATTATAAAGTTATACTCCGAAACTTAAATACCCCCCTTCACCGAGAGCCTGTTAGTTACGTCACTGCTTGAGAATACAGATTCTTTATTCATAGAAAGGACACTTAATGACTGCATATACAGATGTTGATAGAACCATCTATTGCTTTTCAAACCAAATTATTTATAAAACCGCCCTCTTATTAGACATTTCTAAAATGTATAACGTGGAACGTAAATGTATTAACTATGTAATTACGAATCTATGACAATTGAACGATAATTGACATATTCCTAATCAGGAAGGTATACAAAACCAATTATGAGTCTAACGAAACGCCTGACACTACTTACCTGTAGCTCTGCAATGAAATATTCGTGGCTCCTGTAAAGTGCCGTCCTCCTTACTATTTTAGCTCCTTCCTTACGCGTGATTACACCTTGTGATAGTAGAAATGGAAGCAAATGTATTGCGAAATTGATTGCTCTAGAGAGAAAATATGACTAAGTCAGTATATAATTATGTTTGGAATTAATAGATATTGCTATTGTCTACCCAAATATTTTTTGAAGTACAATGTAAATCAAACTAAATTATCAATAACTACTTCCATCAGTTGAAATAGGGTTTTACGTAATGTGTACTGCTTTCTAAAGCCCTAGATAATTGTTATATTCCTTAGCATAATGATGGGGAAACATTTTGGGCCGCAGGCCAAAAGAAAAACGAAACAAAAACTATAGGCGGTCCAATATAACTTATAAAAAAGAACAACAGTCACTGTATCACTCTTGTAAATCCAAGCTCTATTAATACTCGAAAGATCATGAGGGGGAATGTAATAAATGGTATTGTGTATGCATTTCTAAACATTTCTCATAATTCGGCTGGAAGTATAATCCACTGATTGTCAGAAGTGAAGTTATATTCGTCAGGTAATGAATCACGTCGTGGGCTGGGTGGAAATGTTTAAGGAGCTACATCTAATCCGAGGGCCAAGCTTTGCCCATCACTGTCTTAAGACGTAAAGATATTAAGCCAAAGATGTGCAATTTTAAGTTCATGTACGTTTATTTAAAAGGTATCACGTGTTTCAAAATACTGACTGTTATTTTTACTTCTGAAAGTAAAGCATATGAAAGCTACAATTTGCTGCGATTGAATTATAACAATAAAAGAATGTTTGTGAAAAGACTCTATAAAACATAATATAAAGAAAAAAAAAAACAAAACAAATGGTTGCTTTGCCAGAAGTAGGGTTGTGTTGATGACAAATAGACTCTTGTGTACATATTTATACATGCAACCTGAAACATGATAAATATACACGAAAAGTTTATCTTACTCACCAAGAACTTTCTCTAGCGAAACCTCAGAGAATACAGAAAACCCCTGTGTAGGTAGAGATTGCTTATTAGACAAGATAAAATACGGAAAAACACACCAGTGATGAGTGTTTTGAACTTAATCACTCCGGCTGTTTATTCTTTTTCTTTCTTTTTAAATAGTATTTACTAATCAACATAAATATGTCATTGGCAACGCGCTACTAAATAAAACTCCCTTCCAAAATACGGATACTCCCTTCCAAAATACGGATACGGATACTTCCAAAATACTCCCTTCCAAGGATACGGATGAAATATTACGTTCAAAGCTACATGTATAATATACTTACTTTCTGCCGTAATTTCCTCTGTCAAAGCATGCTTCTGAAGAAAATCGTTAACTACATCCTCTGCACATTTTCTGCCACAGTTCCTTGCTTGCAGTAAAAGGTGGTCAGGAACAATGAAACCGAACTTCGAACACAAAGAGTCGTCTGTCGCGACGAACATTTCTTTTAAGTTCAACATCGATCTGAAATATAAAGATTTAATTGTCATACAAATATATTCTATTAAATATTTTACCTTTTTCTAGTCATGAAGTGCCAAAGTAATTCGCTGTCATAATGTTTTACTGCAATATTAGAAATGCGCATACATGAATAATGTGAAGTAGCAATTAGACTCTTGTTCAGGCAAAGCAAACTATGGTAAAACCAGGCAGATCGTTCTGTTACTGGTTGTACGTACAACTAATGAGGCAGATATTCCCGAAATTAGTATGATAAATTTTTACCTAATAATATTTAGTTTTATATTAATTTGGTATCTGATAAAACACTGAAATAAGACTAAACTTTCGAGCTAAACGTGTAAAACTATTTTTCAAAACCTCGAAATATTTTCAGTTTACTTCGTGTTCTTTATTATTGAGTATTATAAGGTGCATTTCGCCAGCCCCCCCAAATTGGAGTTTCGAAACAAAACCTATGCCAATCGTTTGTGCTACGTTTGTGCCGGAATGTACCGCAAAAATTTTCGTTTGTACCACTTCCGGTACGAAGTTATAATAGTTTTAAAGTGGAGGGGCTGGGGAAACGGCAGCCCCCCACCTTGGAATTTCGAAAGGAAACCTATGGCAATCGTTTGTGCTACGGTTGTTCCGGAATGTACCGCAAAAATTTTCGTTTGTACCACTTCCGGTACGAAGTTACAAGGGTTTTAAAGTGGGAGGGCTGGGGAACGGCAGCCCCCCCCCCCTTGGAATTTCAAAACAAAACATATGCCACTCGTTTGTGCTACGTTTGTGCCGGAATGTACCGCAAAAATTTTCGTTTGTACCACTTCCGGTACAAAGTTAAAAGGGTTTTAAAGTGGGGGGGCTGGAGAAACGGCAGCCTCCAAACTTGGAATTTCGAAACAAAACCTATGGCAATCGTTTCTGTTACGTTTGTGCCGGAATGTACCGTAAACATTTTCGTTTGTACCACTACCCGTACGAAGTTATAAGGGTTTTAAAGTGGGGGGGCTGGAGAAACGGCAGCCTCAAACTTGGAATTTCGAAACAAAACCTATGGCAATCGTTTGTGCTACGTTTGTGCCGGAATGTACCGAAAAAAATTTTGTCTGTACCACTTCCGGTACGAAGTTATAAGTGTTTTGAAGTGGGCGGCAAGGGAAACGGCAGCCTCCAACCTAGGAATTTCAAAACAAAACCTACGCCAATCGTTTGTGCTACGTTTGTGCCGGAATGTACCGCAAAAATTTTCGTTTGTACCACTTCCGGTACGACGTTATAAGGGTTTTGAAGTGGAGAGGCTGCAGAAACGGAAGCCTGCAACCTTGAAATTTCGAAACAAAAACTATGCTAATCGCTTGTGCTACGATTGTGCCGGAATGTACCGCAAAAATTTTCGGTTGTACCACTTCCGGTACGAAATTGTAAGGGTTTAGAAGTGGCGGGCTGGGGAGACGGCAGCCCCCCCACCTAGGAATTTCAAAGCAAAATTTATGTCAATCGTTTCTGCTAGGTTTGTGCCTGAATGTACCGCAAAAAATTTCCTTTGTACCACTTCCGGTACGAAGTTATAAGGGTTTTAAAGTGGGGGGGGCTGGAGAAACGGCAGCCTCCAAACTTCGAATTTCGAAACAAAAACTATGCCAATCGTTTGTGCTACGTTTGTGCCGGACAAAAATTTTCGTTTATACCACTTCCGGTACGAAGTTATGAGGGTTTCAAAGTGGGGGGGCTGGAGAAACGACAGCCTCCAACCTTGGAATTTCGAAACAAAACCTATGCCAATAGTGTGTGCTACGTTTGTGCCGGAAAGTGCCGCAAAAATTTTCGTTTGTACCACTTCCGGTACGAAGTTATAATAGTTTTAAAGTGGGGGCTGGGGAAACGGCAGCCCCCACCTTGGAATTTCGAAACGAAACCAATGGCAATCGTTTGTGCCGGAATGTTCCCCAAAAATTTTCGTTTGTACCACTTCCGGTACGAAGTTATAAGGGTTTTAAAGTGGGGGTGTGGGGAAACGGCAGCCCCCCACCTAGAAATTTCAAAACAAAACCTATGCCAATCGTTTGTGCTACGTTTGTGCCGGAATGTACCGCAAAAATTTTCGTTTGTACCACTTTCGGTACGAAGTTATAATCCTTTTGAAGTGGAGAGGCTGCAGAAACGGAAGCCTGCAACCTTGGAATTTCGAAACAAAAACTATGCTAATCGTTTGTGCTACGTTTGTGCCGGAATGTACCGCAAAAATTTTCGGTTGTACCACTTCCGGTACGAAATTGTAAGGGTTTTGAAGTGGCGGGCTGGGGAAACGGCAGCCCACCCACCTAAAAATTTCAAAGCAAAATTTACGTCAATCGTTTGTGCTAGGTTTGTGCCTGAATGTACCGCAAAAACTTTCGTTTGTGCCACTTCCGTTACGCAGTTATAAGGGTTTAAAAGTGGGGGCTGGGGAAAGGGAGGCCCCCCTCCTAAAAATTTCAAAACCAAACCTATGCCAATCGTTTGTGCTACGTTTGTGCCGGAATGTACCTCAAAAATTTTCGTTTGTACCACTTTCGATACGAAGTTATAAGGGTTCCAAAGTGTGTGGGGTGGGCTGGAGAAACGGAAGCCTCCAAACTTGGAATTTCGAAACAAAAACTATGCCAATCGTTTCTGCCGGAATGTACCGCAAAAATTTTCATTTGTATGATCTGTCAGGAAAGTAAATGTACACCTATTTTTCGAGTCTGGCATTCCTGCGCTCCATCCGTGGAGAGTATGAGAATTAAATCAATCAAATGTTTACTGAGGGGCAAAAAGAAAAGCTTAATCTGAATAAGACATTGCAGAGGGGCACAAGCTGTGAATACGAATAGTGCATTGTGTAAATAAAGGACGACACCGAAAGAGAAAGCCAGAAGCAGCTGTTAAACTTACAAAAAAAGAGTAAAAATTGTCGAAGTGGGAACATAAAACATAAATACAACAAATACGCCGACAACTAAACGGTCACCATGCCATGATCTTAGTGTAGTGGTTAAGGTGCTGGCATTGCAAATGCAAAGGACGCAAGTTCGAATCCTCGGCAAGGATATTTTTAAAAATTTTTGTTAATAATACATACAAATCATGAGAGATGGTAAAAGAGGTCGTATTTAGTTTTTCGTAGCAATTATTATTGGTAATGTTTAGTACTGATAATACTTTTTGTCTTTGCGTATTGCTTTTGTTCTTGTCTTCATTTCGAAAGAGAAGAATATCCGAACAAATGCCACCAAAATTCCTCATATTTTGAATGTAAACGCCATTTGCAATTAGTAAAGAATAAAAATTGAACGTTCCGAAGTAGCTGCAAAAAGTAAAAGGAAAAACATGGAAGTCGACCATACTCATGGTTACTAAAAATACAATTTCTACATGCCTTACACCTCCCGACCACGTTTCTACGTTAGCAAGTAAGAGGCTTGTGTTTAGGTTAGGCTCGTCAATACGTTTTGCAAAGGGGCCCGGTTTAGCTCTGACGCACCACAGGTGCGAGAAGGGAGAAAAACACTTTTTCTCTCTCCCTCTGTGTGTCTATTTATCTATCTATTTGTATATATATATAACGCTATTTGTGAATGCCATAACTACCCTAATTTTCAGCGGATTGAGACGAAACTTGGCACAAACATTAATTGTTGAAATATCTTGATGAGTTCGTTAACCAGAATAATCAGATGAAAATGTTCAAAATGGTGGCCCTTCAAACTCTTAAAAAGTTCCAAGGGAACCAAATTTCGCCCATAAATAGGTATTCAGAAAGTTTGAATAAATTTTCCTCTTTTACTGAAATATTTGTGTGCAGAAACTTATTGAAATATTGGACCCGATTAATCGCCTAAAGAAGGTTCACGCCCTTTCGCTACGGTCAGTTTTTTTTTTTTTTTTTTTTTTTTTTTGCAGGAGAGGGTTATCTTCCTATTGGAACAAGATGATTGTTACTGATGATATGAAATTACACATTGAAAGTGAAGTAACTTGTGTAACGTGTTATTTGAAAGAATAATATAATAAATGTGCATTCCTCTAACACAGAGAACTCATGTATTTCGAGTTCGGGAGCCTGAATGGCGAGGAGTGTTATTTGATTTGCTTTTTAGTAACACATTGCATTGCAAATAAAGGTAGGCAACATTAGTGGTAAGTAAAACAACAACAACAATAATAATAATAATCATAATAATAATAATAATAATAATAATAATAATAATAATAATAATAATAATAATAATAATAATAATAATAATAGGTGTTGTTTGTGGCAAGGCAATATCTTCCTCAGTTCTTCTTCAAACGTAATGATTGTAACGCCGTATCTCCCTTACAAACAAAATATTAGCAATTTATATCGAGTGAACGGGAAACTGTAGAGCGATGGGACCAACGTTGGACAGTATGCACTCATAGTACTCAGAAAAGTAAGCGATTTCAATGCAAAATGAACGAAGAGTCATTGTCATGGGTACTCATGGGGCCACGGCAGAGCCCTCTTTAGGCAAAATGTCGATAGCTTATATCGAGAAAACAGGAGGTGATACTGGGATGGGACCAACGTTGGACACCGTGGACCCATAAGGCGCATCGAAAAAATTAGGGAGGCGGGCGCCAGCCAACCTTACTTATTTCCACATAATAATATAAAATTATGTTGTCGAAATACACACACGAGTTAGCTACTAATATTTCATATTATTATTATTATTATTATTATTATTATTATTATTATTATTATTATTATTATTATTATTATTATTATTATTATTATTATTATTATTATTATTATCTACAGCGTCTTTTCATTACGTGAGCATGTTTGACATGAAACCAAAGAGAAAATCCATCCTGTAGCGAAAAGAAACAATACTTTCTCTCAAATGGATAAAATATCAAGCCGAGATTGATTCGAACTCGCATGGACGGCGCGAAAAGCCAGTGCTTTGTCCACTATTTTTTTAACTGACTCACCGAACGCGTTTCAGTAACTTACTTATTGCTAATTTTACTTGCTTCACTCGTTTAACTTGCTTTTTCTAATAACTTATAACGACAGGGACACGAACACAGAAACATCGAGAACAGTTAAAAATGATAGATGCTCTCCCGCCGAGAATCGAACCCGAGACTCCATACACCCAAGGCTCACGTGCTAGCCTCTAGACCACCGGCGATAGCAACGCTCACTTCCTGTGTCGTTAGGGATTACGACCACTGTATTGCCAGCTATCACTTCTGTGGGTTGTATACTATGATCACATGTTTCTTCTTTGCTGGAAGAGTAAAACCTACATTATATGTAATACATGAGGTATTTAGACCTACATGCTCTTCATATAATGTAATAAAAGGGTCATGGTGTCGGATTTTAATACATGACGTATTGCAGTATACAACATGCTTTGCATTACTTGTTTGTTTGTAGACAGCTACTAGCTTAGTGTTCTGAAAGGTTGTGTATAAACTAGGGATAGCCCGTTCGGAATTATTAGTTTTCGGACTCCCGAAAGTAAAGCCGGACAAATTCCGGAATTCGGAAAATTCCAATTTTGTAATAATTTCGGAATTCGGAAAAATCCGGAATTTAGAAATTTCTGATTTCGTTAACATTCCGGAATTCGGAAAATCCGGATTTTTTCGAAAGTCGGAGTTTTTCTCAATTCCGGAATTTTCTAAATTCCGGATTCTTTCCGAGTTCCGAAATTCTTCTGAATTCCGGAGTATAACTGAATTCCATAATTTTGCGAAATCCGGAAAGTGAAAGTTCCGCTTCCGAAAAATGAATTTATTTTGGTTAATATGAATCGTGGCGGAAATAAGTCTTTGACCAGGTAATGGCGACTGCTTTGAAAGAAATGGGGAGTATGAGAATTCAATCTGTCATATTTGTAGTTTCGTGTGGAGAAAGAACGAACTTGTGAACCAGTGGTTTAAAAAAACTCAAGTTATTAATATAAACTTTGCCGACTTCATAAAAGAAATACGAAAGACATTTTGAATCGAAAAATATAACATACAAGTTTGCAAGCGGAGACAAAGAAACCTAACGTAACCAGACTAAAGACGGATCGTTTACCGCGTAGCGATCGCGGTTCAGTGGTCAAGGTGCTTCTGTGAATGCACGTTGCAATTTTTTTTCTTACTTTAGAATTTTTGATGGCGATTGATCAGCGATAACATACATTTTATTATATTCAGATATTTGAATACTCGGATGTTTCAATACTTGAACTATCAAATCTTCAGCAATAATAATAGTAATAATAATAATTATTATTATCTCGTAGAAGATTAAAAGCTAGAAGCTAAATTATTGCCCAGGTCATACCATTACAAGGAGAAACGTGACATTTGGAAAGAATATTTCGGTTTGGTTTAATGTTGCTCACGAGAGGAGGAGTTTCTCATCTCGTTTCTAAAACAAATAAAATAACATGAGAATTAACATTTTACATTCGAGACGGGTCAGGGCTAAATCAAAATTTTCGTCTGTCTTTGGAGATGAGAATCGAGACGAGACGAAAAGTATCGTAAACATTTCCCGTCTTGTCTCGATTCTCGAAATAGTGTATGTCCATTCTTTAAGTAACAATTGCTCTGTAGACTGAATCTCATAGGCTATTTCGTTACATTGTATTTCAGAGCTCATTGAATTATGCTCTGTGTAGGTATTTTTGTAGCAAAGCTTTTATATTTACCTCTGCATATTCTAAAAATTAGTTTATTATATGCCTTACTGTCGCGTGATATTCAGTTATATTTATTACAGTTATTTTCCTCAAAACATACTTTCTACATGAAACTTCAATAAAAGGTTCTAGTTTAAAATGTTGGTAGTTGCAGAGGTGTGTCTTGAAGGTACGGAACCCTTTCCCCGAAATCTCTACTTTTAAGTAAGTTTTGCCAAATTTCAGGGCAAGTTTAAAACTATTATTATTATTATTATTATTATTATTATTATTATTATTATTATTATTATTATTATTATTATTATTATTATATCAACTCCATGTATAATCTTTAAAAGATATACGGTTTGTATCTGAATAGTAAAAGCTAATTGACTGTCGATCTCGGTCGTCTGGAAGTCTTCAGGAGGCAAGGACATCGGTCACGTTCTGGGTTTGAGTTCCGAAGGGGCAAGTATTCGGGCTCGAGCAAAAAGTTGTTAAAAGTTATAGGCTTCATCCAAACATATTCAAAACAGCTGGGACCGGGTTTGGGCTTCTCAACGGCTCGAGCGGCTCGGCTTACAGCTCATTCAATATCGAACCGAATCGAGAAGTGAGCCGAGCCAACAGCTCACCACACCGAGCCGATTTGAGCCATCGGCTTAGTTGAGCTGAGTCGAAACGTGCTGATGAACTAGTTTCAACTTAGCTGGCTCGAACCGGTTCACATGAGCCGAGTAGGTGACCCATCCCAACCGAGAAAGCTCGAGCCATCGGCTCAATTGAGCTGAGTCGATGGCTTGTTCCAACTAAGCCGGCTCGGGTCATCGGCTCATCCCAACCGAGCCGACTCGAGATGTTCGCTCATTTGATACGAGCCGAGCCGGTTGATATCACTACCCGAGTTGGTCTTCTGCTTGGGCTCAAGAATTCGACCGTGCAGGTCTCAGCCTTAATTTTAAGAACTACAGTATAATTTTAAGTACTACAAGAAAAATACCTTTGACTCGACTCGGATTGAACTCGAGTCGAGTCGAATTTTGGCTCGACTCCTGCTCATCCCTATTCGTATTTGTATTTTGTTTCCACTTCAACAATTTCTACTATTTTTTTTTCTTCGTTTACCTATTGTTTCTGGATTTCTCTGTCGGTGTCGTCCTTTATTAACACCATGCACTATTCTTATTCCCAGCTTGTGACCCGCTTCAATGTCTTATTCAGTTTAGGCTTTTCTCCTTATATTGACTTGACATGTGATTGATTTAATTCTCACTTTCCGCGCAGGACCGATGAAAATGTTTTATTATTATTATTATTATTATTATTATTATTATTATTATTATTATTATTATTATTATTATTATTATTATTATTATTATTATTATTATTATTATACTATTGAACTTGCACGGCGAAATTACTGTATAATACGATATCATTTCAGTAATTTTATTCCATTGTATGTTATTTAATTTATTAATGGGCACTAAATTGTCTCTAGATCAACGAATAAATTAACTACGGCATGCACTTTGGTGGAAATATCATTGCAATAAGATTATTGGTTCGTTCCAAACATGTTCATGTAATGATATTTCCACCAAAGTGCATGCCGTAGTTAATTTATTCGTTGATCTGGAGACAATTTAGTGCCCATTAATAAATTAAATAACATACAATGGAATAAAATTACTGAAATGATATCGTATTATACAGTAATTTCGCCGTGCAAGTTCAATAGTATAATAATAATAATAATAATAATAATAATAATAATAATAATAATAATAATAATAATAATAATAATAATAATAATAATAATAATAAAACATTTTCATCGGTCCTGCGCGGAAAGTGAGAATTAAATCAATCACATGTCAAGTCAATGTAAGGAGAAAAGCCTAAACTGAATAAGACATTGAAGCGGGTCACAAGCTGGGAATAAGAATAGTGCATGGTGTTAATAAAGGACGACACCGACAGAGAAATCCAGAAACAATAGGTAAACGAAGAAAAAAAAAAGAGTAGAAATTGTTGAAGTGGAAACAAAATACAAATACGAATAGGGATGAGCAGGAGTCGAGCCAAAATTCGACTCGACTCGAGTTCAATCCGAGTAGAGTCAAAGGTATTTTTCTTGTAGTACTTAAAATTATACTGTAGTTCTTAAAATTAAGGCTGAGACCTGCACGGTCGAATTCTTGAGCCCAAGCAGAAGATCAACTCGGGTAGTGATATCAACCGGCTCGGCTCGTATCAACTGAGCGAAGTTGTTGTATTACTATACATCTGCTTCCGCCCCTGTCAAATCTGGTCGATCTCGTTGACGCGACATACAGTGGCTCACAAAATTGATCGTACACTTGGCGCTTTGAGACAAATGAATAAAAATAACCTCTTTTACATAGTTTATATTACAAGAAACTGAAATATATTATGTGAAGGGATCTTATAAACAAAATATATTTATTTCATTCCTTTACACAAAATCAGACCTTGAACGTAGAAACAAAACACTTTCATACACTCACTTAAGAGTCACAAAATTATTCGTACACCTTGTCCATTTACAAATTTGGAACGTTCAGTAGCGAGCTGCGAGCCCGTTTCTTCTTATTACCTGGGTTAGTCTGTTTGGCATTGATTGTAGCAACTTCTTTGTAATAGTAGATGTAATCTTGAGCCACTCTTCTTTCAGGAACGTCTTCACTTCTGTCAGGTTATTCGGTTGGCGCTGCTGCACATTCTTCTGTAATTCCCACTATAGATTTTCTATGAGATTGAGATCTGGGGATTGAGGAGGGGTTGCAAGAGTCTTTGGTGTGTTGCACAATAGCCATGAGCGCACAATATGAGCGGTATGCTTGGGGTCGTTGTCCTGCTGAAATCTGTAGAACTGTCCAAGTCCTAAGTTTTCTACACTAGACTTCAGGTTCGTCTTCAATATGTTGAGATATGCAAATTTGTGAATTGTTCCCTCAATAAAGTGCAGATTTCCTACGCCAGAAGCTGCCATGCAGCACCAAACCATGACTGATCCTCCTCCATGTTTTACTGTTGGTCTAGTGTGTTCCTTCTTAAATTCTGTATTAGGTTTCGTCAAATAATTTTGTGTCCATCGGATCCATATAGGTTAAATTTGCTCTCATCACTAAATATTAAGCTATTACAAAAGTCTTCGGAGCATTGCTTATGTTCCAGAGCAAATTGAAGCCTTTTGTGTTGATTCGTCTTTTTAACATAGGGCTTCTTCCAAGCAACTCGGCCATTGAATCCATCTTTTCTTAAAGTTCTTCTCACTGTTTCTATGGAAAGGGGTCTCGCAATGGATGATACCACTCCTGTTGTCAGTTTGGGTACAATTTTAGGAGGATTCTTTTTATTTTTAAAATGATTCTTCGTTCGTCTCTTTCACTCAGTATAGATTTTCTTCCTCAACCAACTTCATTTCTTATCCTGCCCTCGTACTTGAATCTGTTGACAATTGCCTGGATGGTTGAATGTGTTCTTCCCGTTACTTTTGCTATAGTTCTTAAAGATTTGCCCTCCATGGCTAGTTTAATAATTAATTTACGTTTAGAATGTGTAGTTTCACTTTTTGGTGCCATTGTACTGAACTTTCTTCGTGTTGCACTCACCTCAAATATGTAGAAGGACGTGGATAACCTACTAGTACAGTGACTCACTCCTTCAGCTATGTTTGTTTCCACCTTTTCCCCTTCAGCACGAGCTAAATGTAAAGTGTACGATCAATTTTGTGACTGTCTTTTGTACATGGATCTGGATAATCCACCTATAACTGTAGACACGGAGGACAAGAAGGTGCAATACTCATACAAATGGGTCTCATAAACATCAGTTCCACCTCAGTAACTGCAATCATGTAGACTTTATGACAAGTAATTAATTTACGCGTTCATTTTTAGAAATTAGTAGGGTGTACGATCAATTTTGTGAGCCACTGTATTTGCTTTTTTATACCCCTTTCTTCGTTTACTGAACAAAACAGTAACTATTCTGAAATATACTACTGCGCATGCCTCGTAGATAAATATTTCTGATGCCAATAGTCCAAGGAATGTTCTTTTTCTTATTCCCAGCATGACCCTTTTATTACATTATATGAAGAGTATGTAGGTCTAAATACCTCATGTATTACATATAATGTAGGTTTTACTCTTGCAGCAGAGAAGAAACATGTGATCATAGTATACAACCCACAGAAGTGATAGCTGGCAAGACAGTGGTCGTAATCCCTAACGACACAGGGAGAGAGTGATGCCCTTCCCGCTGGTCTAGTCGCTAGCACGTGCGCCTTTGGTGTATGGACTTCCGGGTTCGATTCCCGGCGGGAGAGCATCTATGATTTTTAACTGTTCTCGATGTTTCTGTGTTCGTGTCTCTGTCGTTATAAGTTATTAGAAAAAGCAAGTTAAACGAGTGAAGCAAGTAAAATTAGCAATAAGTAAGTTACTGAAACACGTTCAGTGAGTCAGTTAAAAAAAAAAGTGGACAAAGCACTGGCTTTTCGCGCCGTCCATGCGAGTTCGAATTAATCTCGGCTTGGTTTTTTATCCATTTGAGAGAAAATATTGCTTCTTTACGTTACAGGTAGTCCACTCTTTTCGTATTTTTCGCTGTCGTTCACAGTTAAAGTAACTGACTATTATTCTTTCTACGAATGATGGATCTTCTCTTTGGCTTCATGTCAAACACGCACACGTAATGAAAAGACGCTGTCGATAATAATAATAATAATAATATGAAATATTAGTAGCTAACTCGTGTATTTCGACAACATAATTTTATATTATTATGTGGAAATAAGTAAGGCTGGCTGGCGCCCCCCCCCCCCTATTTTTTTCGATGCGCTTTATGGGTCCACGGTGTCCAAAGTTGGTCCCATCCCAGTATCACCTCTCGATATAAGTTATTGACACTTTGCCTAAAGAGGGCTCTGCCCTGGCCCCATGACTACCCATGACAATGACTCTTCGTTCCTTTTGCATTGAAATCGCTTACTTTTCTGAGTACTATGAGTGCATACTGTCCAACGTTGGTCCCATCGCTCTACAGTTTCTCGTTCTCTCGATATAAATTGCTAATATTTTGTTTGTAAGGGAGATATGGCGTTACAATCATTACGTTTGAAGAAGAACTGAGGAAGATATTGCCTTGCCACAAACAACACCTATTATTATTATTATTATTATTATTATTATTATTATTATTATTATTATTATTATTATTATTATTATTTTACTTACCACTAATGTTGCCTACCTTTATTTGCAATGCAATGTGTTACTAAAAAGCAAATCAAATAACACTCCTCGTCATTCAGGCTCCCGAACTCGAAATACATGAGTTCTCTGTGTTAGAGGAATGCACATTTATTATATTATTCTTTCAAATAACACGTTACGCAAGTTACTTCACTTTCAATGTGTAATTTCATATCATCACTAACAATCATCTTGTTCCAATAGGAAAATAACCCCCTCCTGAAAAAAAAAAACTGACCGTAGCGAAAGGGCGTGAACCTTCTTTAGGCGATTAATCGGGTCCAATATTTCAATAAGTTTCTGCACACAAATATTTCAGTAAAAGAGGAAAATTTATTCAAACTTTCTGAATACCTATTTATGGGCGAAATTTGGTTCCCTTGGAACTTTTTAAGAGTTTGAAGGGCCACCATTTTGAACATTTTCATCTGATTATTCTGGTTAACGAACTCATCAAGATATTTCAACAATTAATGTTTGTGCCAAGTTTCGTCTCAATCCGCTGAAAATTAGGGTGGTTATGGCATTCACAAATAGCGTTATACATATACAAATAGATAGATAAGTAGACACACAGAGGGAGAGAGAAAAAGTGTTTTTCTCCCTTCTCGCACCTGTGGTGCGTCAGAGCTAAACCGGGCCCCTTTGCAAAACGTATTGACCAACCTAACCTAAACACAAACCTCTTACTTGCTAACGTAGAAACGTGGTCGGGAGGTGTAAGGCATGAAGAAATTGTATTTTTAATAACCATGAGTATGGTCCACTTCCATGTTTTTCCTTTTACTTTTTGCAGCTACATCGGAACGTTCAATTTTTATTCTTCACTAATTGCAAATGGCGTTTACATTCAAAATATGAGGAATTTTGGTGGCATTTGTTCGGATATTCTTCTCTTTGGAAATGAAGAAAAGAATAAAAGCAATACGCAAAGACAAAAAGTATTATCAGTACTAAACATTACCAATAATAATTGCTACGAAAAACTAAATACGACCTCTTTTACCATCTCTCATGATTTGTATGTATTATTAACAAAATTTTTTAAAAATATCCTTGCCGAGGATTCGAACTTGCGTCCTTTGCATTTGCAATGCCAGCACCTTAACCACTACACTAAGATCATGGCATGGTGACCGTTTAGTTGTCGGCGTATTTGTTGTATTTATGTTTTATGTTCCCACTTCGACAATTTTTACTCTTTTTTTGTAAGTTTAACAGCTGCTTCTGGCTTTCTCTTTCGGTGTCGTCCTTTATTTACACAATGCACTATTCGTATTCACAGCTTGTGCCCCTCTGCAATGTCTTATTCAGATTAAGCTTTTCTTTTTGCCCCTCAGTAAACATTTGATTGATTTAATTCTCATACTCTCCACGGATGGAGCGCAGGAATGCCAGACTCGAAAAATAGGTGTACATTTACTTTCCTGACAGATCATACCACTTCCGGCACGAAGTTATGAGGGTTTTAAAGTGGGGGGGCTGGAGAAGCGGTAGCCTCCAAACTTGGAATTTCGAAACAAAACCTATAGCAATCGTTTGTGCTACGTTTGTGCCGGAATGTACCGCAAAAATTTTCGTTTGTACCACTTCCGGTACGAAGTTATAAAGGTTTTGAAGTGGGGGCTGGGGAAACGGCAGCCCCCCACCTAAAAATTCAAAACAAAACCCATGCCGATCGTTTGTGCTACGTTTGTGCCGGAATGTAACGCAAAAATTTTCGTTTGTACCACTTACGGTATGAAGTTATAAGGTTTTAAAGTGGGGGGGCTGGAGAAACGGCAGCCTCCAAACTTAGAATTTCGAAACAAAAACTATGCCAATCGTTTGTGCTACGTTTGTGCCGGAATGTACCGCAAAAATTTTCGTTTGTACCACTTCCGGTACGTAGTTATAAGGGTTTTAAAGTGGGGGGGGGCTGGAGAAACGGCAGCCTCCAACCTTGGAATTTCGAAACAAAACCTATGCCAATCGTGTGTGCTACGTTTGTGCCGGAATGTACAGCAAAAATGTTCGTTTGTTCCACTTCCGGTACGAAGTTATATGAGTTTTGAAGAGGGGCTGTGGTAACGGCAGCCCCACACCCAGTAATTTCGAAATGAAACCTATGCCCACTCTTTGCACTACTTTTGAACAGGAACGTTTCGCTAAACTCTTTTCTGTACCACTTCCGGTACAAAGATACGAGAGTTTCAAGCTACGGGACTGCCGTTTTGATGCCCCCTCGGAATTTCGAAACGAGACCTATGCAAATCGTTTATCAACATTTGTGTCGGAATGTATCGCAAACATTTTTGTGTGTATCACTTCCAGTACAAAAGTATGACAGTTTTAACTAGGGGGCTGCCGTTTCCAGTACCCCCCATCTTGGAATTTCGTGATAAGATTATGTCAATCGTTTGTGGTACGTTTTTACCGGAATGTACCACAAAAAAAATTACGTGCCTGAAGTTGGCCCCCCACCTCTCCCAAATCACACCAAACGTTGCACATCGTTAATGCATCGTTAGTGCACGTTAGTGCATTTAGATTTAACGTTAGTGCTATCAGCGTTTACGAGATATTGAAGATTTTGGTTTGGGACCTACTTCATATGAAGTTAGCCCCCCACCCATCTTTATGCAGACAGATTTTCACTAAACTTAGCGCATCGTTAGTGCACTTAAACACACTAAGCACTACCGTAAGTGCTACCATATTTTGGGATTATTCAAGATTTTCGGTGGGGGGGCCAACTTCAGAAATATCAAATTCTATACAAATAGAGGTAGAAACATGGGGTTGACGGTAATCGTTAGTGCATTGTTAGTGCACTTAAACGCAATAAGCACTAACATTAGTGCTACCATATTTTGGGATTTATTCAAGATTTTTGGTGGGGGGCCAACTTCAAAAATATCAAATTTTATACAAATAGAGGTAGAAACATGGAGTTAACGGCAATCGTTAGAGCGTGATTAGTGCACTTAAGTGCACTAAGCACTAACGTTAGTGTTACCACATTTTGAAATTTATTCAAAATTTTTGGTGGGGGGCAACTTCAGAAATATCAAATTCCATACAAAGTGTCAGTATTTTCAGGAATCAGTATCGAATGCACTAATTACTTTGTTAGTGCTTGAAGAGGGCGCAAATTCACGCTGACCACTAAAGATATTTTACTTGTAGCACCTACACTAATTAAGCACTAACGTTAGGGGTTGGTGCACGAAGAAGCACTAACGATGCACTAAGGATTGTACTGGAAATGATCATTAGTGCTTTTTAATTTGGCAGAAATTTGACACAGTGAAAAACTCCAATTAAATTTCTTATGTGAGTTTTCTGAGATGTAACTGGCCATAACTACACTAATAGTGAAGCACTAACGAAAACAGCTCTAATTTTTTCGTTATTGGTTGAAGTGGGGCGCCAAGTTCATGAAAGCTTCCAATGGTTTTTTTACTTGTAGGACCTACATTAATGAAGAACTAACGTTAGGTGTTAATGCACTAAGAAACACTAACAATTTCAGTAGAAGAGGTCATTAGTGCTTTTGATTTTGGCGGAAATTTGACGCAATGAAAAATTCAACATGAATCTCTTATGGGATTTTTGTGGCATATAATTGGCCATATCTACATCAATAGTTAAGCATTAACGGAACTATGAGTGTTTTGCAGAAGCGCTAACGATACATTAACGAATGGACTTATTTTTCGTTACTGCTTGAAGTGGGAACCAAGTTCACGCTGGCCCGCAAAGGTTTCTTACTTGTAGCACCTACACTAATGAAGCACGAAACTTAGGTGTTGGTGCACTAGGAAGCACTAATATTACAAGGAAAGAAAACTTTCGAATTTATCGTGAACTTAGCCCCCACTACAAGCACTAACGAAAAAATTAATTTTATACGTTAGTGCATTGTTAGTACTTCTAGAAGATACAAGTAGTTTCGTTAGTGTTTCACCATTAGTGTAGAAATGGCCAATTATAAGTCTCAAAACTCCCATAAGAAACACATGGGGAATTATTCATTGTATCAAATTCCCATCTCATTCAAAAGCACTAATTACCTCTGTTAGTGCAATTGTTAGTGCATTGTAATTGCTTCTTAGAGCACAAACACCTAACGTTAGTGCTTCATTAGTGTAGGTGTTACAAGTAAAAAAACCTATCGAGAAGTCAGCGTGAATTTCGCACCGACACTTTAAGCACTAACGGAAAAAATAGTCCAATTCGTTAGTGCTTCTATAAAGCACTAACAATTTCGTTAGTGCTTCACTATTAGTGTAGTTATGGCCAATTACATATCACGAGACTCACAAGAAATTTAGGCAAATTTTTCATTGAATCAAATTTCCGCCAAATTCAAAATCACTAATGATCTCTTCTAGAGCGATCGTTAGTGCATTGTTAGTGCTTCTTAGCGCATCTACACCTAAGGTTAGTGCTTCATTAGTAAATGTGCTACAATTAAAATATCTTTTGAGGCCAGAGTGAACTTAGCGCCCCCACTTCAAGCACTAACTAAAACTTAGTGCCATTCGTTAGTGCAGTGGTAGTGCTTCTGGAAAACACTAACAATTTAGTTAGAACTTCAATATTAGTTTACTTATGGCCAATTACATGTAACGAAATACATAATAAATTTATGGGAAATTTTTCATTGCGTCAAATTTCCGTCAAATTCAAGAGTACTAATGATCTATTCTAGTGCAATCGTTAGTGCATCGTTAGTGCTTCTAGAAAACACTAACAGTTTCGTTTGTCCTTCAATATTAGTGTAGTTATGGACAAATTACATGTCACTAAACTCCTATAAGACATTTATTGGGAATTTTTAATTGCATCAAATTTCCGCCATATTCAAAAGCACTAATGATATCTTCTAGTGCAATTGTTAGTGGTTCTTAGTGCACCAACCCCTAACGCTAGTACTTCATTAGTGCAGGTGCTACAGGTACAATATCTTTGGAGGGCACGGTGAACTTGCGTCAACTTCAAGCACTAACAAAAAATTAATGCCATTCATTAGTGTATCGTTAGTGCTTCTAGAAAGCACTAAATGTTTGTATGAAATTTGATATTTCTTAAGTTGGTCCCACCAGAAATTTTGAATAAATCCCAAAATATGGTAATGCTAACCTTAATGCTTAGTGCATTTATGTGCACTAACGATGCAATAACGATTGTCTTTAACTGCATGTTTCTACCTCTATTTGTATAGAATTTGATATTTCTGAAGTTGGCCCCCATCCAAAATCTTGAAATAATCCCAAAATATTGTAGCACCAACGATAGTGCTTAGTACTTTTAAGTGCACTAACGATGCACTAACGTTTGCCATTAACCCCATGTTTCTATCCCTATTTATATAGAATTTGATATTTCTGAAGTTGACCACCCCACCAAATATTTTGAATAAATCTCAAAATATAGTAGCGCTAACGTTAGTGCTTAGTGCGTTTAAGTGCACTAATGATGCACTAATGATTACTGTTAACACTATGTTTCTACCTTTATTTGTATACAATTTGATATTTCTGAAGTTGGCCCCCCCACCAAAAATCTTGAATACATCCCAAAATATGATAGCACTAACGTTAGTGCTTAGTGCTTATAAGTGCACTAACGATTCCCGTTAACCCATTGTTTCGATCTCTATTTGTATTGAATTTGATGTTTCTGAAGTTTGCCCCCACTTTAAAACTATTATAACTTCGTACCGGAAGTGGTACAAACGAAAACTTTTGCGGTACATTCCTGCACAAACTTAGCACAAACGATTGGCATAGGTTTTGTTTCGAAATTCCAAGGTTGGTAGCTGTCGTCTCTCCATCCCCCCCCCACTTTAAATGACTTATAACTTCGAACCGGAAGGGGTACAAACGAAAATTTTTGCGGTATATTCCGGCACAAACGTAGCACAAACGATTGGCATAGGTTTTGTTTCGAAATTCCAAGTTTCGAGGTTGCCGTTTCTCCAGCCCCCCCACATTAAAACCCTTATAACTTCGTACCGGAAGTGGTACAAACGAAACTTTTTACGGTACATTCAGGCACAAACGTAGCACAAATGATTGGCATAGGTTTTGTTTCGAAATTCCAAGGTAGGGGGTTGCCGTTTCTCCAGGCACCCAATTTAAAACTCTTATAACTTCGTACCGGAAGTGGTACAAACGAAAATTTTTGCGGTACATTCCGGCACAAACGTAGCACAAACGACTGCCATAGTTTTTGTTTCGAAATTCCAAGTTTGGAGGCTGCCGTTTCTCCAGCCCCCCCACTTTAAAACCCTCATAACTTCGTACCGGAAGTGGTACAAACGAAAATGTTTACGGTACATTCCGGCACAAACGTAGCACAAACGATTGGAATAGGTTTTGTTTCGAAATTCCAAGTTTGGAGGCTGCCGTTTCTCCAGCCCCCCCCCCACTTTAAAACCCTTATAACTTCGTACCGGAAGTGGTACAAACGAAAATTTTTGCGGTACATTCCGGCACAAACGTAGCACAAACGATTGCCATAGTTTTGTTTCGAAATTCCAAGTTTGGAGGCTGCCGTTTCTCCAGCTCCCCACATTAAAACCCTTATAACTTCGTACAGGAAGTGGTGCAAACGAAAATTTTTGCGGTACATTCCGGCACAAACGTACCACAAACGATTAGCATAGATTTTTTTTCGAAATTCCAAGGTAGGGGGTTGCCGTTTCTCCAGGCACACAATTTAAAATTTTATAACTTCGTATCGGAAGTGGTACAAACGAAAATTTTTGCGGTACATTCCGGCACAAACGTAGCACAAACAATTGGCATAGGTTTTGTTTCGAAATTCCAAGGTAGGAGTTTCCGTTTCACCGGCCACCCACTTTAAAACCCTTATAACTTCGTACCGAAAGTGGTAGAAACGAAAATTTTTGCGTTACATTCCGGCACTAACGATTGGCATAGGTTTTGTTTTGAAATTTTTACGTGGGGGCTGCCGTTTCCCCAGCCCCCAATTTTAAACCCTTATAACTTCGTACCGGAAGTGGTACAAACGAAAATTTTAGCGGTACATTCAGGCACAAACCTAGCACAAACGATTGGCATAAATCTTGCTTTGAAATTCCTAGGTGGGGGGCTGCCGTTTCCCCAGCCCGCCACTTCAAAACCCTTACACCTTCGTACCGGAAGTGCTAGAACCGAAAATTTTTGCGGTACATTCCGGCACAAACGTAGCACAAACGATTAGCATAGTTTTTGTTTCGAAATTCCAAGGTTGCAGCCTTCCGTTTCTGCAGCCCCTCCAGTTCAAAACCCTTATAACTTCGTACTGGAAGTGGTACAAACGAAAATTTTTGCGGTACATTCCGGCATAAACGTAGCAAAAACGATTGGCATAGGTTTTGTTTCGAAATTCCAAGGTAGGAGTTTCCGTTTCTCCAGCCACCCACTTTAAAACCCCTATAACTTCGTACCGAAAGTGATACAAACGAAAATTTTTGCGTTACATTCCGGCACTAACGATTGGCATAGGTTTTGTTTTGAAATTTTTAGGTGGGGGGCTGCCGTTTCTCCAGCCCCCACATTTAAACCCTTATAACTTCGTACCGGATGTGGTACAAACGAAAATTTTTGCGGTACATTCCGGCACAAACGTAGCACAAACGATTGCCATAGGTTTTGTTTCGAAATTCCAAGTTTGGAGGCTGCCGCTTCTCCAGCCCCCCATTTTAATACCTTATAACTTCATACCGGAAGTGGTACAAACGAATATTTTTGCGGTACATTCCGGCACAAACGATTGGCATAGTTTTTTTTTCGAAATTCCAAGGTTGCAGGCTTCCGTTTCTGCAGCCCCTCCACTTAAAATCGATTATAACTTCGTACTGGAAGTGGTACAAACGAAAATTTTTGCGGTACATTCCGGCACAAACGTAGCACAAATGATTGGCATAGGTTTTGTTTTGAAATTTCTAGGTGGGGGGGCTGCTGTTTCCCCAGCCCCTTACTTTAAAACCCTTATAACTTCGTACCGGAAGTTGTACAAACGAAAATTTTTGCGGTACATTCCGGCAGAAACGTAGCACAAACGATTGGCATAGGTTTTGTTTTGAAATTCCTAGGTTGGAGGCTGCCGTTTCCCTAGCCCCCCACTTCAAAACCCTTATAACTTCGTACAGGAAGTGGTAGAGACAAAAATTTTTGCGGTACATTCCGGCACAAACGTAGCACAAACGATTGCCATAGGTTTTGTTTCGTAATACCAAGTTTGGAGGCTGCCGTTTCTCCAGCCCCCTACTTTAAAACCCTTTTAACTTCGTACCGGAAGTGGTACAAACGAAAATTTTTGCGGTACATTCCGGCACAGACGTAGCACAAACGATTGCCATAGGTTTCGTTTCGAAATTCCAAGGTGGGGGGGCTGCCGTTTCCCGAGCCCCCTCACTTTAAAACTATTATAACTTCGTACCGGAAATGGTACAAACGACAATTTTTGCGGTACATTCCGGCACAAACGTAGCACAAACGATTGGCATAGGTTTTGTTTCGAAACTCCAAGGGGGGGGGGGGGCTGGCGAAATGCACCTTATATTTCGCTCCCCTCACCAAAGGTGTTTAAAAGATCGGTAAATCCATATTTTTAAATCTAATTTTGTTTAATTTGTTCTCTATAAAGGTCATGAAATTTTAGGAGACTGCTGCTTTGGGCTTAATACATACCAACAATACAGCATTATTGAGTAATGAATTAAAAATATTCTAGATTCCTTCACATAACAATTCGCACGTTTTTCGTGGGTTATTTTTCTGTGCCATTAGACCTACGTTCCGTTTTACAGCGTGCTAACTAAACACGTTTCATTTTCATTTAACATGAGGCGTTTTCCCAGTGTGGAGTTCAAACGGTTAGTACGATTGGAAAAAATCCAACATTTTAAATTAAAAGCTAACTATTTCCAACAACTTCCCCTTTTTTCCATGTTTTCCCTCTTTCCTCTTTCCTCTTCCCCTCTAAACCCCTCTTCTATCTTTACTTTTAACAGAGTTTGCCTATAACCACCAGAATTTTGATACACCTGGTAGGGCCTATATCAAATTTCAATAATCTACTAAGGAAAAATGTGGAATTTTAATTATATAGGAGAATCTTGCCTCTCCCTTCTCCGGGTAAAATATTAAATAAGGCTGCTGAATAAATTCCGAGAAACTGTTTGATATGAATTTGTGTACAGTACATTTATAGTTCAAATGGTTTCCTGCCTGTTTCGCCGAAAACCTTAAGCTATGAAATTATCGCACACGTAGACAGTCGGCCATGTTCCGCGAAACAGGAATTCATGTTTCGCCGACTCCTGTTTCGCCGAAAAGTAGTTAAAGAGGAATTTACGTACAGAAAGGAATTTTCCCATCTAAGTCTTCATTCTCTAACGGTTAATTTGTGCAATGTTGCCAATTTTCATGTGCACCGTTGTCGAGCGTTACACTCCACTTAGATGTAGTTAAGTACAGATAATTTTTTCCTTTCCAAGGAACTTCCAAATTCAGTGTGTTACTTTGTGATTCTTGCCTTTTATTAACTTTCAAACAGAAGCATATAATTAAGTTTTAATTGTGCTTATCATTTTCCTGACTTTCCCATCCTCAAGGAATTTCTGTGATCGTACATTTATCATTTATTTATACACACGTGTGAACATTATCGGCATCTACAATTTTAAGCCCGTCACGTATAAGGTATGACGTTGCGGGCGAGCACACTATCATGGAAAGGAAGAAAGGAATTGTTAGGGAAGAAAGCTGCCTATCTATCCCGGCATTTGCCCGGTGTAAATGAGGGAAGCCCAGTAACTACTTCGCTCACGATAAATAGCTTGAAAAAGCTATTACACCTTTTCGACCGAGTGACCCCTCTGGCAGGGGCGGATTCAGGACCGACTTCTAGGGGTGGCGTTAAGTTGTCATACTGCTACTTTTAACAGCTTCAAACTCTAAGAAGGATTTTATTCATATATGTAAAATAAGAAAGTTTCCTCTTCTGGGGGGGATTGCCCCGATCGCCCCCTGGATCCGCCACTGCCCTCTGGGAATCGAACCCTTAAGAAGATACACTTTTAATTACTAAAGGAACATTATTGGCAGTATTCAAGTAGATGTAGTTTAAAAATCATTTCATATCTCTGTTAGTAATCGAAAATTACTTATATCAATTTTCTATCATGAAACAGTCAATATAATGCTTAATGAAATTCCGCACAACATATTCTTAGTTCAAAGAACTTTTCTCAATAACAATCTCTTTCATAATTCATTCAGCCGGTACTGGAAGATTGTAAAACATGGCTGTTAAAGGATCCGATGGTACAATTTGTACCATACAGGTGTTTCACGGTACATTGCGTTATAACTCTCCTATTTCATCACCTCCTATGTCACCTCCTATGTCTGGACGCAGGAAGGTGTGAAACCATACGTAATGCCTTCTACAATGCCTCTGGACTTGAAAAACAAACAAAAAAAACGGACGAAAAAGCTCAAATAGAAGAGTTATAACGCATTGTACAGCGACGGACACTTCTGGATGGTACAGCCATATTGAGATTTACGGGAAGAGTGCTCAACCAGTTGAGTCCAAAGTATTTACCGGGAAGTATTGCAACCGACTTAACTTTAAAAGAAGGCGGGTAGCATAATCGCCAGGCACTGAAAATTCCCGTACAATTGGGCAAAATTCCCACTATCGTCTACAGCATTATTACTCCAAGTGAAATGGTTCTACTTCTTATGGCAAACATATTACCTGATATTTGTTCTATTTGTGGAGATAAATTGAAACAAAAAATTGAAGTCCAATCCTGTTGCTGTTGGAATGAACACTCTTTCTGTCGTTTGATCTGAAATGACCTTGCAGAGTCTGAATAAATGTTCTCTCACTTCAGGAGGGTAGGAAGAGCGGATACCCCTCCCCTCCATCAGTGTGAAAACACATACATTTAATCAAATGCTTAGTGAGAGTGAGCCCATTGGTATAGTACTTTTATGATTTCAGTCTTTCCTCCCAAGCCATCTTATGTCATAGCTGATGACCTTGGAAAACGAGAGATGCAAATATGATGAAAGAGAGATACAGTCACATGCGAAAATTTAAAATTTGAGACAAAATGATCGGATAGCATCTATATTTTGTCGAAAATTTTGATTTGGTAAGTAGACATGTAAAAGCTCACCCAAACCTGAGAGCATCCCACTACCAATTGTTGAATTCAAGTGAAGAACTCAGTTGAGAGCATCAGATGATTACGGAGGGGGAGAAACATCTTCAGATATGGGAAACAAATAATGAAAAAAATGGACTGCTCTGAGCAGGACTAGAACCATGAACCTTCTGATTACTAACCAACTACTCTACTTTTTTTAATAATATTTTTAGAACTGTATCAACTATTACATTGCAAACACTGTCGTTACATTACATCAAACCAGTATAATATGGAATCTTAGAAGATCACTTTGAGGAAATTAGCAAACACAGATGTTTCATTCAGACTGATCATAGGAAAAGTCTTATGAGCATATTTTAAGTATAAATAATATTCCTCCACTGTACACTTCGGCGTAGAGGACAAAGTATAATAGATAGTATGCCCAATAAGCCAATTAACGGCATTGAGTTTTGTATTGGGATACCACACATAGTCCGGAAAGGCAAGTATACGGCGGTCAAGATAGTTAGCTGGTTTACGACAGATCACCGCAAGTAATCCACATAAAGAGGTCCAGATGGGAGTCATATCAGTGCACTCAGACACACGATGCAAAAGAGTATCCAGTCGACCGCAGTGCACACAATTAGGAGATTCAGAACAATGAATAGTATGAAGTCGTTCATTGGTAGGGTGTAAGTCATGAATAAAACACAACCAAACACTATGAATGTCCGAAGATAAAATTTTGTTGTGCACATTTCGCCAGATCGCATGCCAGTCATAGGTGGGAAACTTATGACAAATTCTGGGTACTGAATGACACATAATACTGTTGATTAAAGTGCCATACAACATTTTAGTGGACATGGTGCAAGCCTCGGGTAACGGTGGGGCATATGCCCATGCGGAAATAAGTTCTCGCACATATGCAGGACAATGACGAAAAAAGCGGATGTATGGCGGATTATTTTCAGTTAATGAAACATTCCAGCACGATATCCATTGCGATGTGTGTGAGTCAGAATCAAGAAATAATTTTAATCCATTACGCATATAAAGAGCTTTGCATTTTTGTCTCACATTAGTAACTTGTAATCTGTCTGTAAAATATGAGCAATAGGTAACATTTCGTGGGAGTCGAAAATAAAATCCACTCCACAGAAACCAGCCTTTGAGAGAGTCAATCTTCCTTGCATAACACTCAGGCAGAGGAAAGATCTGAGCTGCATACCACACTTTAGAAAGAATGTAAGTATCAACAAACCAGGTGTGTTGTATCAAATTCAAGCTCCGACCTTTATTGTCTGCACTAAGTAGGCGTAAGTTCAGAAGAACAGGGTCCCAAATTATATCTGTCAGCACGTCAGTTCGAACTGTAAAGGTAATACCAAGTATTTTGACGTGGTCATTTATCAGATACTGGTGGTCAATAGAAAAGTGTGACGTGACCATGGAAGCATTATATCACAATAACGTCGATTTATTCACATTGATTTTTTCACCACTCATCTGCATGAAAGTCTGTAGACACTGTTCAATATGCGCAAGCTGTTCATTCGTAGTGAAAAGGAGTGTCACATCGTCAGCGAAAGCTTGAACATTGATATCTTGAAAATCATGATTCACTGATGAGAGGAGCGACATTAGATGGTAGAACAGAGGGTCAAGCGCCAAACTAAATAAATATACAGATAAAGCACATCCTTATCTTACTCCACGACGTATGGAAAAGGGAGCCGTAAGGTGGCCATTTATTTGCACAAGGGAAGTGGCGGAAGAGTACAGCGCACGAATCAAGTCAATAAATGAATCAGGAAACTTGTAGGCTTGTAGAACAGTGTAGAGATAGTCGTGGGATAAAAAGTCAAAAGCATTTTGGAAGTCCACTGATAATAAACATGCAGGCATGCGCTTAAATTTAAAATATTCAGTGATGTCACGGATCTTGCTAAGAGCAGAAAACACATTCTTGGTGGGATGAATGGCTGCCTGAAAATCACTAATAATCTCGTGACAAACAAGTTTCAAGCGTCGTGCTAAGACTTTAGAGAAAAGTTTCATGTCAGTATTGAGTAACGTTATAGAACGGTAGTTCTGTATGGTCACCGGACAGTTCGTTTTAGGTATGAGGACAATGACACCTTCATTATCAATGAAATTGTGATGCCTTAAGAGCTTATTAAAAAGGTGGCATAACTCCGCTCCAACAATATCCCAATAGGAGACATATAATTCATAAATTAGTCCATCTGGACCGGGACTCTTGCGGTCTTTACATGTACTCAATGCTTCTCGGACTTCCGTCGGAGTAATGTCCGCTATTAATTGTTGGTGTACGTCGGGAGACAGTTGGGGCATTGTCTCCGGGAAATATGTCTCTAGTGCCGTAGCATTGATTAAACCAGTTCGATATAAGGAAGAAAAATGTTCATACACATGAGTCTAAAGATCATTAAGATTCTTAACTTCGCCAGCACCATCCATCGTAATAGCTTCAATGTAGTTCTGTTGACGTCGCTTTTGCGATTGAATATAGTGGTAAAAGGAAATGCGTTCAGATTTACAAAATGAAGCAGATTTGGAAGCCGTCTGATATCGATCAAGAGCTCGAAGTTGTATGCGTGTAGTCTGCGCTTTAACCCTATGAATATGACTGAGATTTTGAGGGCTGCTGGGTTGAGACCAAAGATCGTTTAATACAGCGTAGTAATATTTTAATGTCTGATGAGTCTCGCGCTAAATTTCTTTTCCGTACCATTGGAAGAAACGTTTTATGTTGGGTTTAACGTAAGAAGTCCACCATTCAGAAATAGTTGAAAAGTAACGTCGTTGACGTACCCAAAATTGCCAACGTTGATGAAAATCATTCCTATTGGTAGCTGGATGGAGAAGTTGAGCATTTAATTTCCAGTAACTTCTACCATGCGTATGCGAGACACCTGTCGGAATTTAAGAACACAATAAACCGCTGCATGGTCGCTAAATTAAACTGGACATATGTCCGTTTCAATGATATTTGAACAGTGAGAAGGCGTTATGTACCACCTATCTAACCTGGACATCATATGACTATTCTTAAAAGTAAATTTAGGCACCGTCCAATGATTCCACCACACATCCCGGAGCCGCAACTGTTGGATAAGGCGGGTAAAAGTGACACTAGGGTTGAAGATGCCAGTGGTATCGATTTTTCGTTCCAGTACATTAAAGTCACCAGACAGAATAATAGGATCACAATTATCTGGTAAAATCTGCACTATTTCCTCGTTATAAAAATGATCACGAAACGCCTGTTAACTGTTCCAGAAATACCATAAACGTTCACAATATTAAATCCATCACAAAATAAACTGATACCACGGCCAGAGGGAAGTCGCTTAATGCGTGCGACGACAATACCCTTTTTGTTTAAGATAGCAGTACCCCGATTGTTGGGTCCGATATTCACAATTGCATTGTACATTGGCAGAATATCAAAACATTCAAAACGGACCTCTTGCAGAAGAATGATGTCGTAACCTCTTTGCATAACAAAAGTTTTTAAACTATTTTGTTTCGCTGGATGGTGAATTCCAGCGATATTTATTGTACATAGACGGCGCACGTTAGGTCTAGTAGGAGACGGAGAACCTGCCATCAAGTTAATAAATACATAAAATAATAAAGCAATTTGAAAAAAAAAATAACACCAAAAACTGGATAAGTTGTGCAAAAATACACCTCACTACAGAGGAGGGTGAGGAGAAATATTACATCCATCTAAAACTCAATCGCCACCACTCGTCCTGAAGTTTGCAAAGAAAGAAAAATAGAAACATAAATAGAAACAATCCGGTAAACATCACTTGAAAACTGCGCTGCAGGGAAAGCAGAAAATAAAATATATGGCATAAGAACCCAAGGGCACGTGAACGGTGCTGACGAGAAGCTATACACAAGAACTTACGAAGCAGTAGGTTTTGTTTCACCACTCTTTTCACGAGACTCGCCTGCAGCAAAGAAGTTGTTACAAACCATGTCAGAGTCAAGGTCACTACCACCGCCGCTATATTTTTCCGGGTCACTCACACTATCTTGGATTGCTTGGCTAACACTGTATGTTTTATTTGAGAGCACTTTTCGTTTTTTACGTAACGATCGCCGTAGTTGATTTCCATGAGCACTAGTAAAGGGTAAAGTAGATTCAGATGCATTTTCAAGAGTTGTGTCTGATTTCTTAGTAAGCTGACCATGAGAGGTAGACAATGGAACATCATCCTGCGACGTTGCCAGATTGAGCGGGGCAGTTTGTAGCACTGAGTTGGTCGAGGGCCACTGAATCGGGTCAACACAATATTGTAAGGCCGTAGTACTTGGCTCAAGGTGTGTTATGACATCATGACATAAAGTAGGAAATTTTGTAGGATCCCGCACCAAAGGAGGGGGAGCTCGAGACACATCACGAACACTCGTGGAAACACTGGGCCGTAAAGAAGGAGACAGTGAGTTGAACGAGTAATGTGGGGTTTTCGGGAGATTACCAGTGAATAAAGCTGTCATACGAAGGTCGTCCTGTTTGTGCTGAGGACGAGGTAACTGACGAGGTGGAACCTTGCATTGGGAAACAAGATGATCCGTACTCAAACAGCGGAAACAAGTGTGCAGCTGTCCAGGATACACAATTGAAGCCTTATAACACATGAAGTGGAGTTTAGAGGGTATATGTTTCCCCAATTCTATATAAACTGCGCGAACACCATTCAACACAGGGTATTTTAAGTGAATGCCCCATTTTTCATGTACTATTTCTTTAATCTCACCATATTCACGCAAGGTATCACGTACTACATCATCACTAAGTTCACACGGTAATTCAAAAATACGGACTTTAGTATAGTTAGTAGTAGCATCCAATATATTCATCACAGAGTAAACACCAGTCGAATGACGGAAGGGAACAGAGTCTGGCAAAGTACGTAAAGCTTGTTCAGAATTCAGAGCTGTATCCAGTTTTACATATACACAGAAGTCTTCGTTGTGTAATTGAATTGCAATCACTTTGTTCATCAGATCGGAAAAATTTTCACTTAACCATATGTGTATTTCAGCCGGAGACGGTTGTAATTGTCTGAAATTCTTGTCAAACTCAAATTTTAACGTATTTTGTCGAATGGTATTCATAACGTAGTACTACTTAACACAATTTCCAGTAATTAACACCACTATACAGTCCTAATCACAGGACAAAAAAAACTAAAGAAAAAAACAAAGGAAACGCAGGATATGCTTTCACGGACCACTCAAAAACACCTCCACACACCATGAGAAGTCTCGGTGAACTCGTCTACTCACTCATCCGCGGAGCCATACTGAACGGTAGACAGTCATACGTCAGACACAGAAGGTTTGTTACTTACAAAACGTTTTAGTAAGGGGGAAAGCTAAGGAAATTCCCCGTCTCTAGTTTTTCTTTTCCTGGTACTAACTTAATTACTGTTGTCCCAGCCTGGGAAGAATATTTTCCACCCCTCTATAAACTTTCCGAACAATTTTCATACATTTATATATAGCAGCACAAAACATTTATCCATGGCTGTTCTGCACAATTATACATACACAAAACAATTACTTCCAATTCTATTAATTCCAGTACCAAGTAAACAGAAATACTGGATATGAAATTCTATATTTTGGCAATAGTCTTGCAGAAAATATAAAAAAAAATCAATTTTTCTATTTGGAAGAGAGGGACCATGCACGCTAGTTGCGCCCATGAGATTTGTTTTGTGGAGGAGGGGACAGAAATTTACATTGAAAATGGCAAAATTGCACGTTTAATTATAACATAATTTTATTTTTAAGAATGCCAAATGCGAAGGAGAACGAATGTATCCTCTTTGGCTGGAAAGAATAAAATTATGGCTGAATGTAGAAGTGAACAGAGCAAAAATAGATGATGATTTTTAGGAAAAATGCATGATACCAATCAGTGGCGTAGCGTGGAGGTCTGTAACATCCGGACATTTGTACAAGTTTTTAAAATAAGGCTCAAGGGTAGGAAGATACTGAAGAGACCTCGCGATCGAGGTCGAGGTGTAACTCTCGATACTGGCACAAACACATGGATTCAAATGGATATGCACATGCGGGTACGCTACATTGCGATCTAGAGGTCGACCACAAGGGTGAATCAGTTGTCGCGAGAATAAACAACCGAGTTTGTTTTTCGAAGTCCGAAAAGTGAGCCTAGATCCGTCACAATTTCCGCAGATCTATACACAGAGAATTGTATGTTCCCGCCGTTCTTTATATAGACACTAGCTACAAATCGTACTGTCATCCGAGCGATGTGAAAATGTAAAAACAAAATCACACTACTTTTCTTATATTAATATTGATTGCACACCTCATGCACAGTTCCAATATTCAAAATCAATCATTATTTTAAGCAGAAATTGCTGAAAACGACAGAAAATGGATATTTAACCATACAAGTAGAAACCTGTGCTGGAGCGATTCTACAGTATTATCAATATTATAAAACAAGCTCTTGCGAGTTGCGTCTGTGGTCAAACAAGTTTAGTACTGCTATTGACATTTCTGAAAAGAAGGGCGACGGTTTTAGCCTCCGTGCGGAAAGTTAAAGTTTTTCTTCCGTTTTTTTATAAATATAAATTTCTACTAGGAAGTGGCTGGAAACACATTATCCGACAAACTGTCATTTTTCAAATCCCTGTCCCATTTACTAGCCCGCCATGTCCATAATTCATATATGAAAACGCTGAAAATGAGAAATGTGAACACAGTTGAATACCCAAAACCACACGTCCAAAATGAAAATTATTCATATATAAATTTCGGGGGGCTTTGCTAACTTTATTCTTGGAAACGTGAACATTCTACAAGATATTTCATTCACTTTACAATATTTTATTTGAATAAACATAAAATTTGGGGAGATCAAGCCCGGAAGTCCCCTAAATACACCCATATATATACATCCTCACGGCAATGTCAAGGCTCTATATTTGTATTTTACATTTAAAGTTGCCACCGGGTGTTTCTGGCTGCCGTATTCGGTAGCCCGATCAGCACCCCTGTTCTTCGCGCGTAAAGTCATTCGAAGAACTAAAAACGTACTCTGTACACAAACAGTTTATGGTTGTGAACTCGGAAAGCCTGGTACTTCTGCTTGTCAAGGTCAAAAAGTGGGAGAAAAAAGAATGAGTAGAATGTAAAGAGGGTTCAACAGTGACTGATACTTGTAAGAAACATATTCATTTGTAGTTCGTGCACATTCCGCCTGTAGCGCTACTGTGTGTAACGTACGGTTACAAAAGAGAGAAAATTTTTGATAATTCATGAATTTTGGAGGTATGATAATTAAAATTTATGTGTATGATATTTTTCCACAGAGAAGTTTCCAACTCTACTAGTGTGCTGGTGACTGAGCACGAGGGCCGACTCCGCCATTCCTGTTGAATTATAGAAGCTGTGTACATCACCAAATTGAAGAGAGGATGAATGGACTTCACGCATATAAAAAGTACATTTGTTTCGGGAATTAGTAAGATATTTTTTCGGAAGAGATTATTTTGTGAGTATTTAATTTCTTTCTTTATGTCCGGTATTATTAACGTATCGTGGAGAATCGTGTTTCATTTTCTTTTTTCCTGAATTTGATTAAAACCGAGAGAATGAGGGAATTGTCAAGCAGAGTGAATTCCTTACCATGTGGGATTGGTAAGTGTTACTTTATTTTCTTTTAAATTTTGATTCAGTTTGTATTCCTTCTTTCTTTTTTTACGTCTGTCCAATGTTGTGTTGTTCTTGTGATTGGTTTGGTAGACTGGATTGAATGGAGGAGTGTTTGCGTGTGTGTGTGACACTCGCGGAACGAAGTATTGCTTTTTTTCTTTTTTCCTTTTTCTTTTTTTTTTTTTTTGCCCTTTGGCTGTTGAAGAGTTTATAAGTTGTTCGCGATTTATGTTAAGACGTGCTACCGGAATATTTCTTTCAGTATTTAATGTGCATAGACGTAATTCAAGGCCCATTCATTCTTTTTCAATTTATTTTTATAAAGAAATCTCACCACTCAGAACGTATCACCAATTAATATTTAAAAAAAAAAGAAATATTGTATTTAGTTAAGAAATAAATTTGTTGTTAGATTTTTGTTAATTGAAGCCCTAGTTTCTTTTGCAAAAATAAAATTCCAATACTGTCATCCTAACTAAACGATCTAAACAACCTTCAGCCTGTAATCTCTATTCCCGTTTCTGATTCCTTATTGTATTCCTATTTCTGAGGTCCGGGTTTAGATCAACCTTACTCAGGAATGGGGGTACCACTTGGGTTAGATTGGGGGAGGAAGGTTACAAGGTAAGTTCAAAAGCAATGCTATTTGGATGTTTTGTCCAAATCGATGGGAGTATCGGAAAGTAAGGTGATACTAGAAGCTGTAGATTATATAGGGTGGTTCATTTGTATAAAAGAAAAATTAAATTACTATTATATCAGAAGTCTGTATTGATGAGTGGTGATTTCTAGGTCATTAGAAACAGTGAATGTCGGTTACTTCTCTCTGTGGGAAACGAATTCCATAATAAAGTAATAATATTAAAGTATACTAGGCACGATATTAAGGTAAATGCCTTTGTATATTATATTTGTAAAGTCATTCCGCATTTTCGAGATAGTGAAGCGTACGTTGGTAATTTGTGGTGGTTAAACCCCCCCCCCCACAAAAAGAGATTTAAAATTTTCTCTTCTTCTTTTTTTTCGAGATTAGTCAGTCAGTACGCGTTATTGAATGCCGATCGAATGAGAATCCTAAGAGTGTAGTGTGTAATTATTATTTAATGTATTTCTGTGTATCTAGTAGAGTAAGTAGTGTGAGTGGAAAATTAAATTTATATTATTAAATTTATATTAAATTTATATATAAATTTATATTTTTTTGTGTATTAAAATGGAAACGCGAGACGAATCTGTGTATATAAATATGCCCTACGATGAACTTTTTACTATCGATCAAACTGGATATTCATATTTGAGTAGTATACCTGCATGTTCCTCGGTACATTTTCAAAGTACTGAAAGAAGTCTTCATAGTGAAAGTAATAGAATGTTGGGATTTAACTCGCAAATGGCAAAAATGGGATCTAGCGATATGCTTGAAACGCCTACGGTATGCGGAATTAGTGATTTTAACCCTTGTTATACTGGAAATCCTCCAATGTGGCAGGAGAATTCGTGGCAGGGTAATCAAAATTTAAGATTTTCGAATAATTTTGGATATCGTATGCCTATTTTTAGTAATCCAACTCCTAGAAGACTATCTGTACACTTTGATGAGAGTAGTATAGTTAATCCTCAGATGAGAATAGGAGCTGTTCCAAAAGTCCCAGAACAAACTAGATTTCCTAGATTTCCATCGGAAGTAGGTCCTTATAATAGAATAAATAATAGGAGAAGTAAACTGACTATTAATAGGCCAATGTCAGATCAGGGACATTTATATGAAGGGAATATAGGAAATAGGGATTTTCCTAATAGATACGAAAATGAACCAGTTCACCAAGTTCAAAGTAGAGACGATAATATAGGAATATCATCTTTAGGTTGTGTAGGAAATTCTGTACCTTGGTCTAGATTGGATGAAAAGCAGGTAATTAACTATAATTTTAAGAAAATTTCTGGAATTTTGGATGGCCGATTTCGTGAATTTAGTAATGCAAATGGTTATAATAGTTTTATTGTTTTTGATTTCCTGCTGCAAATCCAGGAGATTCTAAGTGATTCGTATTATCCTTTAGGTATGGTTTTAATGGCTTCATCAGTAAAGTGCAGTGAAGACTTTTTAAAAGAAATGCAAACTGCTATGTTATCGAATATTCCCTGGGAGAAATTGAAAGATCGTTTAATGTCGAAATTTGTTACGCCTGTAGTGAGGAGTTCATTAATATCGGACCGAATTTATAGAAAAATAGGAGTCCACGAATTAGTAGAACACCATATTGATTCTGTAGTAAATGCCTCGAAATTATTAAATTTTACGAGATCTGAGATGGAATTAATGTCCATAATTGTGAATGGTTTAAATCTTGCGATTAAATTTACATGCTTAAGTAACACTATTCCTAGTAGTTTGGATGAATTGCGTAGGTAAGTTTTTGAATATCAAGAGTATAAGTGTTCTAAAGTTCAATATAGTAGGTTAGCAAGTAAAGAAAATAAAGATAAAAATATGTAAGTAATTATAGCTCCCATAATTTGAAAGAGAGTCGCGCTGATAATAAGTTTGATGTAACTCACAAGGGAAGGACTCCAAGTGATGGTTGTGTAAATACAGGTAAACAAAGAAATAAATATGAAAATAAGTTTAGGAATAAAAATCGGAAAGAAATTAATGTACAGTCGGGAACAAATATGCGGAATTTCGGGTTTGGTGATTCCAATGCTATAAAAGTAGTACCATCTGTTACTCAAAATAAAACGGCACCCTTGCTAAGTGGTCGTGTGAATGGTGTGAATGTGAAAATATATATTGATACAGGCAGCTCTTTTAATTTTGTCTCCTTCGAATTGTTAGAAAAACTTAAAATAAATCCAAACCAATGGAAAGAAGTTCAACTTTTTGAAGTGGCTACTGCTGCGGGTAAATTAGTTTTGAACAAAGAGGTTACGTTGAACATTGAGGTGGCAGGACTTAAACAAGCAGTGTGTTTTCGTGTGGTGGATCCGTTCCCGTTTAGTATTTTGCAAGGCATTCCATATTTGAAAGCTTTACAAGCTAATGTAGAATTGGTTAATGACATACTTTGGTTACGCAATGAATTGCGACGAACATCTATACAATGGTTAACAGGGGGAGCTTCGACTTCAGTTCATTTTTCCTATAATGGACGAAGTGACTTAACTAAAGGAGATCAGCTGTCCGCATATATTGATATGTGTTTGCGTCCTTCTCAAAATAAGGGAACACCGTTCTACCGAAATTTAGTTTTTAAAAATCTATTAGAAACCAGTGTTCAGTGTAATCGGTCATTGGAGGAAATAGAGGAAAAATTATTGGCTATACCTAGCAGTAGTGATAGGTCAGAAGAGTTGTCAGGCTATTTCAGTAAGACTACTAGAAATATGGTTTATAGTCCGCAAGTATCGACGAAGAGTGATAGAACATATGACCGAATGGGATCTCCATTGCAATCGAAGGCGAAATTGACATCGGGTGATGTGGTTGGCCAGTGTACACCATCAGTAGGAGAAATTTTGTTTGGTAATCTAGATTTCCAGTTACGAAACTATAATAATGAGTTTAAATTAGAACTAGTAAATCCGGCGGAGGAGTACTCGTCGATTAATAGAACAGGATTAAGATCCGGTGATATGGAGGGCCATTCACAAATAGAATCTAGTATGTTGAACTTAGAAGGAAGTGATATATATAGAGACAGAATAAGGAAGTTAACCCTAAAGTGATAGAAAATCAATTCCAAATTCCAAGTCAGAGGTTTACATCAGGCGATAGCGGTGGCCAGTCTCATATTGATAATGAGAAACTTAGATCAGGCGATATGACTGACTTATTTTCAACTCAGTATGTGCCAGCTAACTTTAGTGATCGGAATGATGGCACACAATCTCAAGTCAAAAGGTTCACATCGGGAGATCATGGTGACCAATTCACAGAATCTGATGTGAGGTTGAGATCAGTGGGTCTGAATTTCCAGTTTCATAAATAAAAAGAGGAATCCTTACGACATAATTTTCAGGATAAAGCATTTAATCACATCGGTGAGTTTAAATCAGGAGACGTGCTTGGCCATTCTACAGCATCTCAGAATTTAACATCAGGGACCATGGGATATAACAGGAGAAGACAATGTGAACAGTTAAGGTTACAAGAGACAATCAATTTTTCAGATCAGGGTTTAAATGGATTTAAGTCTGTGAATAGGGATGGCCATTTGGAAAATCTTATTTGTCCTTTAATATCTGGAGGTCTGGATGACCATGTTCCAGGATTAGATGTACCTAGTGCATCTCTTGACTCAGTTGGCCAATGGATTAACATCGATAAGCCTATTAGATCGGTTGAAAAGGGTGACCAAAACATTTTAAAGATTAACATAGTGAGTTCTGAAAAGAATTTTACTTCCAATTTAGCAACTAGTGAGGTCCAACACGTGGATTGTTCGGATAAACAACACTTTTCGGATAATAAGTCTGCCATTTCGGATATCGACGAACAAGTTTCACATCGATTTAATGAATTATTGCGCAAGATGAATGGACTTTCTCAGGATGACTCGTTAGGAGAGAAACCTATAATTACGCAGGTGGAGAACTAAGACACAGAGTGAAAAACCAAACGAGAGGACTTCTTCCACAAGTCCTAAGGATAGTGATTGGGATCACCTGGACCCTGAAGTTCAGCAATTTGTTGACGACTTAAGAGCTAATTATTCTGATGTTATTACATCAAAAATTGGATGTTTGAAAGATTATGAATGTAAAATATATTTGAAAGATCAAAAGCCATTTCGACATAATCCCTTTCCGATTCCTAAACAAAAACAAAAAAATTTTGATGACCTTATAAAGAAATTAATAGATGAAGGTTTTATTCAGGAAACCGATTGTTCCGAATATGGCAGCAGTTGTTTCTTAGTTAAGAATGGAGATGGTAGCCATAGACTTGTTGGTAATAATACTCAAGCGAATTTTATGATCTCAGGAGATGTTTTCCGACGCCTAATATGGAAGAATGTTTGGCTAGTTTAGCTGGTTTGGTGTTTCTTTTCCAGACTGGACTTGTCCAAAGCATACCACCAAATTCGCATTAGTGAAGAGTCTAGGTCGATTACAGCAATTGTTACTCCTAAGGGATGTTATACATTTATCCGTGTACCAATGGGAATAAATACTGGTAGTAATTTATTAGCTCGAGCTATGATGAAAATTTTAGGAGATTTAGAAAATGAAGGAGTAAAAGTATTTTATGATGACATATTGTGTGCTCATTCAGATTTCGAACAACATAGAAGGGTAATTGAAAAGGTGTTAGATCGTTTAAGAAAACATGGTTTAACAATCTCGCGAAAAATTTTATTTTTGTAGAAAGAAAATTATGTATCTAGGATTCTTAGTCGACGGTGATTCAATTCAAATTGATCCAACTCGAATCCTGGCAATTAAAAATATGCCTCCTCCTAAAAATAGAAAAGGTTTAATGAGATTTTTATGGGTAATAAATTTTTTGGCTAAATTTTTACCAAATGTACAAGATATATTGGCTCCTCTAACTGATTTAAGATCAACTAAGAAGCCTCTCAAATGGGAAAAGGAACAACAAAGAGCCTTTGAAGAGATAAATAAGTAATTATCTGCACATGCTATTTTAAAGACACCTGATTTAAGTAAGCCTTTTTTCGTCTACGTAGATGGGTTTGGAAAAAATATAGATGGGTGAATAGGACAATTAGATGCAAATAATAATGAAAGACCTGTGGCATATTATCCAAAAAAATTAAGTGAACCAGATCGACATCGGTCAATATACGAGATAGAGTTTATTAGTTTGGTGAAAACGATTACTCGTTTTAAACATTATTTAGTTAATCCTTTTGTAGTCTATACGGACAATAAATCTTTAAGTTGGATATTAGGAAACCCTAAAAGACTATTAAAGTATGTGTAGTTTCGAATTTACTATTCACCGTATTAGATGAGGAGAAAATAAGGTAGCTCATTTATTATCACGTCTTTATGATCCCGTAGACTTTGACCTAGAATCAGCTTTAGGAAATAAAATTAGAGAAAGTAATTTAGCTATGGTGTATATTTGGAAACTTCCATTCGCTCATAAACCACTTTCAGAATCACAAAGATCCGATCCAGAATTGAATCAAGTCATTAAGAAAATAGAATCATGCCCAGTAGTGGATAATTATTTAATTAGCGATAAATTGCAAGTAAGGAAAACTAAAGCAGTTTCAAACCCTTATAAAATTGTGGTTCCTGACAGTTTGAAAAGAGGTATTATGGAATATTATCATAATGAACAGCTAACAGGTGGACATTCACGAATTCGGAGAACACTAGCTAAAATACTTAAAAGGTATACTTGCTCGAAAGTATTAGAGGAGGTAAATGAGTTTGTAAAAACTTGTGAAATCTGTCAAAAGGTAAAAGAGTGTCATAAAAGGAAAATGGGTGAATCAGGGTCCAAAGTCATTAGTCGTATAGATCAGAATTGGATGTGCGATCTTGCTAGTCCTTTGCCACGA
Organism: Thermobia domestica; assembly: GCF_964235325.1. Taxonomy (NCBI): domain Eukaryota; kingdom Metazoa; phylum Arthropoda; class Insecta; order Zygentoma; family Lepismatidae; genus Thermobia; species Thermobia domestica. The sequence continues at coordinate 190,326,794 of NC_137457.1, forward strand.
TCTAAAGGCTTTAAATATCTTTGATTTGTATAAATAACGCATTTCGTTTCGTTATGTTAGAAAATTATCAAATTTAAATGCTAGAATAGTTGGTGATAAACTGTATGAACTGTTCTGTAAATTTGCGTTTCCAGAGAGTTTGTCAACGGATAACGCAAGTATATTTACATGAGAAACCTTTAAGAGTTTTATGTATAGTGTTGGTATTAAACATATCAGAATTTCGCCTTATCACGCTGAGGCGAATATATCTGAAAGATTCATTAAAACTTTAAAGGCGATGCTTAGGACTTATTATTCAGAACGACAAGCTGATTGGGCGAAGAATATTTACGAGTTACAATACAGCTTAAATATTTGTGAACATTCAGGTTTGAAGGCAGCACCTAATGAGTTGTATTATGGTCGACCGTTTAACACCCCGTTAGAAAATCATTGGTGCGTGTCCGATCAGGATGTAAACAAGAAAGATAAAGCACAGATTTGGAAAGTAGCAATAGTAAATATGAAAACATCATGGCCAACTCGTAAGAAAATATTTGAAAAACAAACGCAGCCTGTATATGTTAATGTAGGAGATTTAATATTGATTAAATCGCATGTAAAGAGTTCCCTTAGCGACAAGACAACTAAAAGCCTGGCGAATAAATGGATAGGGCCGTATACTATCGAGAGGTTTCTTACGAAGAATACTATTTTAGCAGTTAATACAAATAATGAAAACGAGTATAAGAGAGCTCATGTATCGGAAAATAAAGAAATATTTTGCCAGAAGGAATCAAGATGGATCAATAAATAATATGGGGAATGACTGAAAGACTAAAGAACTAGAATAAACTAGACTAGATTAGATTAAAATAAAAATATGTATATTTGACATATCGTTATTAATGACCTGTTTTTGTATTTCCAGTTGGAACCAAATCTTATCAGAAATGTCCTAGGTAATTCGGTATTGACAGAAGCTTTGCCAAGCAGAACCCTAATTAGAAAATTATAATTGACCATGGTGACAATTAGTTAAAGATTATTTAGATTGTCTAAATTTTGAAAATATGATACATTCATGTGTAAAAATTAAAGATTGAGTAGACTGAAATTTGTTAAATTTTGGATTTTTCTTGAATTTGAGGGATAAAATATTGAGAATTGTTTTTAGTTTAAAATTTGAAAGCAGTTGATTAAATAGTAAATTCAATAATTGAATTAGAGTAAAATAATTAATGAATAATTTAAATTTTATATATATATATATATATATATATATATATATATATATATTTGAGAAAAGTATCTGTTCAGTTAAAGAATTAAAAATTGGAAATTGATTAATAAGAGTAAAGTAGGAAAATAAAAAAAATTGTTGTTTCAATTTTTTTCTTCACACAGGCGGTCGATTGTAACGTACTGTTACAAAATAGAGAAAATTCTTTATAATTCATGAATTTTGGAGGTATGGTAATTAAAATTTATGTGTATGATATTTTTCCACAGAGAAGTTTCCATTTCTACTAGTGCTGGTGACTGAGCACGAGGGCCGACTCCGCCATTCCTGTTGAATTATAGAAGCTGTGTACATCACCAAATTGAAGGGAGGATGAATGGACTTCACGCATATAAAAAGTACATTTGTTTCGGGAATTAATAAGATATTTTTTCGGAAGAGATTATTTTGCGAGTATTTAATTTCTTTCTTTATGTCCGGTATTATTAACGTATCATGGCGAATCGTGTTTCATTTTCTTTTTTTCTGAACTCGATTAAAACCGAGAGAATGAGGGAGTTGTCTAGCAGAGTGAATGCCTGACCGTGTGGGATTGGTAAGTGTTACTTTCTTTTCTTTTAAATTTTGATTCAGTTTGTATTCCTTCTTTCTTTTTTTACGTCTGTCCAATGTTGTGTTGTTCTTGTGATTGGTTTGGTAGACTGGATTGAATGGAGGAGTGTTTGCGTGTGTGTGTGACACTCGCGGAACGAAGTATTGCTTTTCCTTTTTTTTTTTTGTTCTTTGGCTGTTGAAAAGTTTGTAAGTTGTTCGCGATTTATGTTAAGACGTGCTACCGGAATATTTCTTTCAGTATTTAATGTGCATAGACGTAATTCAAGGCCCATTCATTCTTTCTCCAATTTTTTTAAAAGAAATCTCACCACTCGGGACGTATCACCAATTAATATTTTTTTTAAAAAAAAAAAGAAATATTGTATTTAGTTAAGAAATAAATTTGTTGTTAGATTTTTGTTAATTGAAGACCTAGTTTCTTTTGCAAAAGTAAAATTGCAATACTCTCATCCTAACTAAATGATCTACACAAGCTTCAGCCTGTAATCTCTCTTCCCGTTTCTGATTCCTTGTTGTATTCCTATTTCTGAGGTCCGGGTTTAGATCAACCTTCCTCAGGAATGGGGGTACCACTTGGGTTACATGTGGCACAACGTATATTGTAACGGTATAACTCTTGAACACCGCTTGTACGTCTATTGGCGTAAGTGACGACCGAAACTATGTTGTCAGCTCTGACTGCGATAAGGCACTGCTGTGATGTTTTTGCTTTTGTTTTTTGTCCTTTGTCATTTGTGAGACGCCAAGCATGTTGTTTTTGCTTGTTGCACGCGCTGAACGAGTTCCTGCGGAGCGAAGTATTTAAGAAGTTAACTACATATTCTTGTTTTGCGATAAAACTATGATAAGTACTTTGAATTATAATACGATTTTAAATTGGTTAACTGTTGAAAAAATTCGAAAAAAAAGCTGTAATTGTAAATGTATATTAGTCGAGGACGTAGCTACTGACAGTGTTGCAGGCACGTAGCCAGGATTTCGTGAAGGGTGTTCCGTGACATGACATACTGTGGTCATCATAAAAGGTGCTCGATCACTCTAAACTATTTTACTGGAACATATATTGGTTCGTTTAGCCAACATTACGTAACTTTCGGGGGGAGTGATATGAAATTCTGAAGACCCAGTAGCTCGATCAATCTAAACTATTTTACTATCAATATATATTGGTTTGTTAGGACAATAAAATGAGGATATGTTGGCAAGTATTTTAATAACAAACTATGAAGACATTTCGAGCAAAATAATAAAAAAGTTTTGAAAAAGATTTTGCAAAAATTACGTTTTTCTCCACTTTATTCAAATATAACAATTTTCCTTTCGTTATGACCTCAATTATTATAAAAAGTACATACTGAATACTGTCTTGTAAACTATCTTTTAATATAAATAAAATAAACAGTTTGTTTGTGTGTTTGTCTCTGTCTGTCTTTGTGCGGCCTGGGGACCAGACGAGTGGACCGAGAGTTACCAAATTTTGGTCAGGGGTACCTTGGCCCAGACACTTGGCCCAGATCAAGACGCAGCGATTGTTTCAAATTTCGAAGCAGTGGGGTCTCAGGGGTCTTTTACCGGAACCGGCTTGGGAATCAGACAAATTGACCGAGCGTTACCAAATTTTAGTCGCGAATACCTTGGTCAAGGCTGCAGACCAGAGTAAACGTTTCTGTCGAAATTCGAACCAGGGGGTCTCAGGGGGGCGTTTACCGGGACATGTAAAGGTAGTAGAAAATGACCGATATTTTACTATTTATTTATTTAACAATCACCAGATACAGCTCAGAGGCCATTTTGCATTGACTATCCAACAACATTAACAATGGAGAGGATTTGGGAAGGTATCGCCCAGGGACAGTTTAGTAGGTGCCATCCCTGCATTTGCCTGGTAGGACTGAGGGAAATCCTGGAAAACTTCAGTCAGGATGGTAGGCAGCGGGATTCGAAGCCACGACCTCCCGAATGCGAAGCCAACGCTGTACCACTTGAGCTATTAGTGTCTAATTCTTATTTTCGCGGTCGCTAAAATCAATGGTGAAACTCCAATCGCATTAATTTTCAAATTCATGCTATTCGGCTCCGGGCCGGGGGTCACCGGAGGAGGTGAGATACCAAGACATATAAAAGTAATATAAAATGACCGATATTCGTGTCAAATCCATAGTTTTCGCGGTCGCTGAAATCAATGGTGACACTTCCATTAGCGATGACTTGCAAGTATGCGGTCTGGGAGTCAGCGGGGGGTGGATACCGAGGCATGTAAAAATATCCCAAAATGACCGATATTAGTATCAAATCCATAGTTTTCGCGGTCGCTGAGACCAATAGTGATACTCCCACAGGCGTTGACTTCCAAATGCAGCCCCTGTGCGAAGCATTTGTATATTTAACTAGTTTTACAATATATGCGTTCCTTTCTCTGTTGAATCAAATGTCGGTTCCAAAAACTACTGTCGGTTCCAAATGAAAGGTTAAAGGAGCAAGAGAAAATTGTCCTTGAAATGACATATTTGATACTGGAAGGATGCGATGACGAAAAGTTATGATTAAAAATGTCCACCCTGTTACACAACGGCACTTACGTTTTCGAAAGCTTGAAATCTCCCTGACTAGTAGCAGGAGCTCTGAAAATTCCATTACTTTTCTTGATTTTTTAAATTCTTTGACTATTACAGAGTATCTCGCTTACCTCGCCACCATATTGCAAGTAATACAAATCTCCTCATAAGAAAGAGTAAGCAAAACTTCCTGTAGTTTCCTCTTTAATTTTTAACGCTGATCCTTCTTTCTTTCGTTTCTTTTTGTTTTATCCTTCCTTATTTTTTTCATTTCTGGTCTCGAGGGGGTCCGGACCCCTCACACACACCCCTGGCTACGTGACTGAGTGTTGATTACAGATTTTCTCGTGGAAGAATTTAATTACACTATAGGTGAAAAGCAGTACTGTAAAAATACATGTAATTCATATTGAGCATGATAGGAGACAATGTTCATTTCAGATTTTCCAGTGCGGGGGGATTGAATAAACGATGGGTGAATATAGTACTGTGAAAATTCTGGTAACTAAGATTGAGCACGCTCGGGAAATGCCCTAGAGGGAATTTCGAAGCTCTAGGCCCAAGGGCCACCTCTGTAATCATCACTGACTGCCATTTCAATAATGTGTTTTATGGTCTTATATCCGTGTTCCCATCCTTTCCCTCCCCCTCCAACTGGATACTTGATACTTTTTCTATTCCAAAGTTTTGTGCTGGTTTTCTGCCGAAACCTTGAGTTTTGAGCTCTCATCGGTTTCGAGTTAGTTAATTATTTAAGTTTAGGATTCCATTTCTGCATCGAGATTATATGAGATGTAGACTCAAAGATTATGATGAAACTAAAACAGTAATCGTACAAATTTTATAAAAGACTCCCACTGGGAATGGAACGTGCCACTACGTGCACGAAAGGCGCGCGTGCTAGCTACTAGAACAACGGAAGTGGCATCACCCTTTTTTAGTCTCTTCAAAATTAAATTGTATTGACATCTTACAAGTTGTATTTACTTGCATTATAAGAAACAAACATAAATTAAAATTATAACGAATCTTAATAAAATCTTTATAAACGTTTAAGAATATGTTGAAAAGGACAGAAATTTCTCAATCTCTTTCCCTCCCATGTCGTGGTGCTATTTAAAAGTATACTTTAAAAATAATAATAATAAAAAACTCTACAATCGCACCTATAACATTGGATGGCAAATAGTCTAGTTTTTCTTAATGCATAAGTTTACATTAATTAAATTCAAAAGTTGCATTCTAACTTCTTTTTAAATTGTATCAAGAGTACCACTATTCTTCTCAGCACTAATGAAAATTATGGATTCGCCTTTAATATCCGTCATTTTCGATTACTTTTAAAATGTCACTCTTCCCGATTCTTCAGGGATGAACTTGAACGGTATGGAAACAATCATTATCCATATCACCGACTCACCCGAAAACTGTGGATTCAACACGAATATCGATCATTACAATTATTTTAAAATGTCATCTCTCCCATCCCCACTCCTTGGGATGCTAGGGGTTCCTTACCCTTCCGCGTATTTCTTACCAGATTGTAAGACATATCAAGTTTAGTTGGAATTAAACCAATTGTTACATAATTATGTAGGAAAAAATTTTTAAAATTAATGGAGGTGACTCTTGAACTGGAAGTGGCAGAAATCAACGACTTCTGGTTTAAGATTGATCACTGTAGAGCAAAAGGCTTTAGTGGAAAACTAGAAGCTGTTTCTGAAAATCGATTAAGCGTCCTAAAAATGCATATTATCTCTGTTCTTGACTTACAAGTAAAACAGGAAGTGGTAGCGATTAACTATTTCCTGTTTTTAACGTTGATTGCCAGGAAGAAAACTGTAATAGATAACAAAACGCTGTTTTCCATAATCGATTAACCATCCGTTCTCATCTCCATCCTTAACCCTATACTAAAACCGGAGGTGGTAGACATCAACCCTTTCCGGTTTTAACGTTGATCACTGCAGAGCAGAAACCGTAACCTGGTTTCTACAATCGACTAAGAATACACTTCATTTTCATCCTTTACCCTCTACTAAAACTGGAACTGGTAGATATCAACCTCTATACGGAAGTAGGTAGCAAGACGCAGTTTTCTGCAATCAATTAAGCACCCCAAGAATATAACTGTGTCACCAATCCAATCCCTCTATTAACACCAGTAGTGGTATAAATCTACTATCACTTCCTATTTCGTTATTAGTTAAGAAAATATTGTGTTAACCTCCTTAGTGTCTTCATCAGAGTTTATTCAATACGAACCTTCGTCTTGCTGAAGGCTTTGCCCTCAGACTCGCAAATTTGTTCGGTCTAACGCTTTGCATCTCAAACCTGCAATCATCAGTGTTTGTTAGGCTTACGGCCTCGCACCTCACATACCTGCAAGTATATTGGATTTCAGTTCAAATACCTGGGGGCTTTGCTCCCAGGCCACCGTGTTTGTTCGGCCTATGGCCTTACACATTATATATCAGGAAGCATACCAATTTCAGTTCAAATACCACGTTTCATGTCTTCAATTTTACGGGATCCCGAGATATAAACATCTTAGTATAATAATAATTGTAATATCCACCTCTATTCTCTTCCAAACCCTTTTCTTCTCTTTTAGATCACAATTAAAAACGCAGAAAAATGTATCTAATTACACTAGTTAACAAATTTAAACTTTTTATTTGTTACATGAGAAAAATCACCTGATCTTAAAGGAACTTTTTGCGCTGAATTCGAATATGCACTCGGTTTCTCTCCATCACGTACAGTTTTCCCGTAACAGAGGGATTTTCGGGAAATTCCCTCAAAAATTTCCCTTTTTCAGATGTTTTATTACCCTAGCTCCTGTCCCCTTACATATAGTAACATAGAAATTATACCTAAGTATACCTTGATTTATATTTAATAAACCCTAAAAGTTTCGTAAAAATCGCTTTGTTCTTTCTAGAGAAATAAATATATTTGTATGTATACTGTGTGCACTGTTTATTGCACCTGATAGTAATGCTTTCAAATCTCCTGAGTTGGGGTAAAACCGATTTACTTTATTACTACAAACACAGACATAAATATGAATATTTACAATACTCAACAACACACTTGTATTGCTCTCTGTAAATTAGAAACGTGTATAAAAATAGAATGTACTTCCAACGTATATTTTTTTAAACGTACAGTATATGTATATCTTAATATATATATATATATATATACATATATATATATATATATATATATACAATTCTCCAAGTTTTTTCGTTTTGTTCATGAAATGGTTATCAATATTTGTTATCAAATGTAACAGAATGCAAAAGAAAGAAAGAATGGAATACAGACTCATTGTTGACAACAATGAACTAATGCAGTCTGAATTTTCCACTACGGTATCGTTTCCCCCCTCCCCCCGCGCATTTCTTTATTTCATGTGTTCTTGACACCTGGTGAGGGAGTTTTGTACATTTTTATAGTGACGTGTGGTTTAACACTACTTCACTTTCAAAGTTGTCTTTGCTGCTAAGAGTGCTTTCATGTTTGATCTTAACGGCATTATACCCAACTAAGAGCAGAAGTTTAGTTTGTGATCAGTACAATGGCGTCAAGAGGACGGCGTTCGTGTGTTAACTCACCAAATAGTTTTTGTTATGTGTGTGCCAGTTTGTAGGTAAAGGACAGTGTAGATCCATTACGCCATCGGTGAAACTAGCATATTAGATATATTTCGGATGTCGTGTGGGAGATCAGGACAAAACTTGGGCATCCAACGTAATTTGTGCGTTGTGCTACGTCACTTTACTTGCATGGGCCAAAGGGAAACGGAGGTTCATGAAATTTGCTGTACCAATGGTGTGGAGAGAACCCACCAACCATCTGGATGATTGTTATTTTTGTCTCACAGTAGTTAAGGGACATTCTAAAAAAAGCAAATACACAATAAGGTATCCCAACGTTAAATCCGCAATTAGACCTATTCCGCACGGGGATGAACTTCCACTTCCCGAGCCCCCTACCAACTGGGAAGAGATATGGCCAAAAGACTCTGATGATGATCATTACCTTGATGAACCATCGACATCAACATGTACATCCAAGGATCCAACGTTCATCCCTGACTGTGTTCGCGAGCCACATTTCATCCGGCAATGTGAACTTAATGACCTAGTCCGTGATTTGCACCTGACAAAACAAGAGGCGGAACTTCTGGGATCAAGGCTCCAGCAGTGGAACTTATTGGATGCAGAAACGAACATATCAGTGTACAGGAAAAGGCATGTTCAACTTTCAAGCTATTTCTCAATGCAAGATAATGTGTGCGTATGTACGGATATAAATGGGTTGATGGCGAAGCTAGGAATTCCTTACGTTCCAGAAGAATGGAGGTTATTTGTCGACGCGTCAAAGGTCAGCCTTAAAGCTGTCCTTTTACATAATGGAAATAAAAAAACCTTCTATACCACTTGCGCACTCAGTGAAGATTAAGGAATCCTATGACACCATGTCAACTTTGCTAAATCTTATAAATTACAAGGACCATTGTTGGCAAATATGTCGTGATCTCAAGGTAGTTGGTATTTTATTAGGACTGCAGTGCGGTTACACGAAGTACCAATGTTTTTTATGTTTATGGGATAGCCGAGCTGATGACAAACATTATGAAGTGAAGGAATGGGAACCTAGAGTGAATTACGTACCTGGAGAATGCAACGTCAAATACGCTTCTTTGGTAGATCCTAATAAGATATTACTACCGCCACTTCATATCAAGTTAGGACTTATGAAAAACTTTGTCAAAGCCATGGACACATCTGGTGAAGGTTTCAAGTATTTGCGAGATAAGTTCCCTAACCTGAGTGATGCTAAGATTTCAGCGGGAGTGTTTATTGGTCCCCAAATTAGGAAATTAATGCTTGATGATAGCTTTGACAGCAAGTTAAACAGTGCTGAGCTAGCTGCCTGGACAGCATTTAAGTGTGTTGTGCGCAACTTTCTGGGCAATAACAAAGCTGAGAGTTACACAGAAATCGTACAGGACATGATACAGAAATACAAAGAGTTGGGTTGTAGGATGTCTTTAAAAATCCACTTTTTGCACTCCCACCTCAGCTTCTTTCCTGCTAACCTAGGTGCTCTCAGCGACGAACAGGGGGAAAGATTCCACCAAGATATAATGGCAATGGAGAAAAGGTACCAGGGACGATGGGATCCTTCAATGATGGGGGACTATTGTTGGGGTCTTGTTAGAGAATGCAACATTTCTTACAAAAGAAGGAAGTAGTGTACGTTTTTGTAACCCAATGGAAGTTTCATATATTGTGATAGTTTTGATTGTCTTTTCATGACCTTTTGGTACATTTGTATTATTGTTTATTGTAAATTGTCACACTTGTAAATTATATTGTATTATATTTTATATATGTGTTTGTGGTAATAAAGCAAAACGTTTTACCTCAACTTAAGAGATCTGAAAGCATTACTATAAGGTGCAATAAACAGTACACACAGTATACATACAAACATATTTATTTCTCTAGAAAGAATAAAGCGATTATTACGAAACTTGGAGGGTTTGTTAAATATGAATCAAAGTATACTTAGGTATAATTTCTATGTTAGTATATGCAAGGGGACAAGATCTTGGGGTGTAAAATAAACGAAAAGGGAAATTTTTGAGGGATTTTCCCGAAAATCCCTCTGTTACGGGAAAATCGTACGTGATGGAAAAAAACCGAGTGCATATTCGAATTCAGCGCAAAAAGTTCCTTTAAGAACAGGTATTTTCTTTTATGTAACAAAATCTTTGTTAACTAGTGTTATTGGGATTACAGAGTAAGATTTATAATAATATTGTACAGTTAGTACTTTGGTCCATCCCATCCGTTACTCCGCACGAAAGGCTTGAACAAAACTGAATTTGACTTCTGTTTCTTGTAATTGATAGCTAAAGTAATTATCTCGAAAGCGTTCGTTAGTAGAGGGTCATAAACCAGGAGGTTGTAGATCAGAAACCAGGAGTGGTAGAAATCAACCATTTTTGCTTTTAGCGTTGATCCTGTAAACCAAAAAGGGTAATAGTTAGCAAGAAACGGTTTCCGGCAGTCAATTTAGCATCCCAAGAATACCTTTCAACTCCATCCTTAATACTATATTGAAATAAGTAGAAAGTGGTAGAAATAAACTAGTTGCGGCTTTAACATTGAACGGGGAAAAACGGTAATATATAGCGAGAAGTAGTTTTGGGAAATCGACTGAAAGATTCCAAGAACACCTTTCAGTTCTATCCTTAACACTTTGATAAAACTAGAAGCTGTAGAAATCAACAATTTTCGGTTTATTTTTCATTACTGTGGAGCAAAAGCTGTAATAGATAGCGAGAAGCTGTTTTCGACAATCGACGGAGCATCCCAAGAATAAATTTTGTTTTTCCATAACACTCTAATAAAATCAGAAATGACAGGGTGTCTACTAAAATTCCAAAATGAAATTAAATGACCTTTCCTTTAACAAACCATTAAATTTAGTAACATTCTCAAAAGCGAATTTGAGTGCAACTTGGGCCAATTTTCACGCACGTGATAGAAGCGTGCTTTACTTGTGATTTGGTAGCGTCTAAAACCATTTGCGTTTTTGGTGGTGGATTTTGACATTTTATAGAACAACATTTACAAGTATGTACGTATATTTGTACAGATAAAATGAGTCGTGAACCAAAAGCAAAATTTCTTGACTTTCATGACCATTTTCTGATTTCGTAACTTTCTTTAATTCTTTTCGTAACCGATAGATACCCTGGTAATCCAGTATGACTTCCAGGTTCAATGTAATATACATAGAACATGACCTATAAGAGACAGCGAGAAGAGCTTTTTTTAAATGAGTTAGCGTTCTTAAAATAGGTACAATCTCTTCTTTTACCCAGTAATCAAACGTGATTATTAGAAATCAAGCACTTCCGGTGTTAACGTTCATCGTTGTACAGCCTTGTTCAAGAAATCTTGACCAGTCCCCCTGCTATGAAAGATGATATTCTTGCAACCGCAAATGGAAATTATAATGCTGTGGCTCTTAATAAACTTATTAATCGACCAAACAAAATTCACATTTATTTGATTCAATTCTTACTATAGGTAAGACCACAGGCCTTTTCAAAGAGAGATGAGTGGCAAAGTTTTCTTGAACAAGACTGTATATCACAAACGGCAATAGATAGGCACGGTTTTTGTATTCGATTAAGCGTCCCTAGAATATATTCCATCTCCACTATAATCGCTAGTAAATAACACTAAGTGGTAGATATTTACTACAACTTCTGGTTTCAATTTTAATTGAAAAATATTGGTTGGTCCTGTTTACTGTCTTTAAGTGATTTTGTTTTAAATGAGAAGTCCTAAAGCCAAATTTCATGTTTGTAACTTTCAGAGATTCTGAGATACCGCAATGCTATTATAGTAATAATTCCTATTCTCACCTTTTTCCTTCTCCTTTATCACTAAGATATAAAAGAAATACTGAAACACGTGTTAAATTATTTTAAATTGGAAATCCAAATACCAAATTTTAAGTTCCCAGTCCTATACGTTTCGGAGATGATGGTATCTTATTAAAATAACTCTTACTACAATTCCTCCTCTTTTCGTGAATTTTCAAAAAAATTTCTTAGTGGTACCCCACGCCACAAATCCTATGTAGGTGTAAATTCAAAGTTTCTAGGCAGTCCCTAGAGCAGTGGCTCCTAATCTAGCGAGTCTCTGACAGAACTAAATTTAAAATTAAAAATATTACGAATGTTGTAACAAACATTAAATTAAATATTTAAACACGAAATAACTATTCTGTAAGAACTGTGGTTTCATTGACAAAACTGGTAAAATATAATATTCCACTACACTACAATGTTATGCAGGAATCTTGCTGGAAATAAATATAAATTTGTGAGAATATGGCTATTATTATTTACTATTATTATATACAAGCCCGTTCTTCTTACGGGTCAGCGGCGTAGCGTAAGGGAACGCCGGAATGCCCGGCATCCCCTGTTAATAAGAAAAAATAAGTGTTTCATGGTATATAAATTGTTTGCTTGTAATTATTATCACAATTATTTCCACTGCAATCTTCTGGATGTCCTCTCTCGCCTTACTTTGACAAGTGGAACCTACGCATGCGCATCACTCAGATGCACATTTTCTCTCTTTCCTCTTGTCGTACGCTATGTTCCTTGGGCATCCAGGCCTACTGCAGGCAACGTGGTTTTCGTCTGCTTTCTGTCGAATGCGCATGCCCAACTACTACTCTCTTCATCCCTTGCAACTCTACATTTTGCTTTAGATGTGCGCTGGCGTATTCAAGTATTTCCAACTCTATATATCTTGAACTAAGTTATAGTACCTGTACAGAACGTACGAGCGCTAACATCAAGGAGATAGAAGAAAACAAATCAAAACAAGAAGTGGTTAATTCAATGTATTTTTGAAGCATTCCGGTTATGTAAATAATAGTATAAAAATAGTTATGCTTTAATCGCAATTAAATACATCGTAATTGTAATCGTAATTAAAGGCAAATTATTAATCTTCATCATAAATACATAGTATGTCCTGTGGCGTGGTCAGAAACTCTTTGAGGGAGCTCACACACACAAGCATAAATATAAAGCATTCTGTAGAATCACGGTCACCGATCTGGTAGACCAAGAAAGCCAGTACTCCTTGCCCCTCGTAAAGATTGCTTGGGACCTTCAGTCACTGGCACCTATCCCGGGGAGATGAGAAGGACATGTCCCCTCCAATCTTGGAGCAGGGGGACTGTTCCCCCCAACTATCCGATTTAAAATTGTAATGATTTGTATCCAACTGCTACAAAGGAAAGCAATATGAAATTGATGTCCCTTGACTTGTTTTATTTTTAGAAAAGATTCGTATTCTTTAATATTTCATTGTCAATAATTATTTTTAGTCTATTTGCAGCTACTTGTTTAATTCCTGTAAAGATTCCTATAATGCTATTGTGATCATCATAATTTTGGTCAAATAAAAGTATTGTTGCGCCATACATAGTTTTGTTGACTTTCATAGTTTTGGGAAAGTCATTATATACATTATTACAAAACAAGTGTCCTAAAATTTTAATGTGGATCATTGTGGATGCGTAAATAGAAACATATAAATTATAAATATGCATGTAATCAGATTTCAGAATGTGTTCACGGTACTGATACGTATCACAATTTCATCTACATCCCCTGGTATATAAAATACAACAGATTCACCTCAGAAATCAGATTCATCTACCATAATATGAATCTCATCTCCCCTCCCCCTGGAATAAGCCTCAAATCTGCCCTCCTCCCAATGTTGAAGACAACTCTGCTCCTCTGATCCTCCACAGCATTGTTTTCCAACTTCATAAATATTTTGAACATCGCTTTAAAGAAAAAAATAGGAACGGTCTTACCCGTTCCCCGAATGTTGAAGACAGATTTGCGCCCCTGCCTTCAGTATCTGGATATCTGACAACGAAATACATACACAGAAACAGGTCCCCAGAGTTGGTTTAAGTGCTTTCTATTTGCATCTTCAAATGATATACGTATACACTCAGGTCCATATTCACGAATGGGCGTCTGAGTTCCGGACTCAAGATGACAAATTTCTAGGGGCGACTTTTTAAAGAACGAGATTGAAGTATGGTATGCGGAGAAAGAAGCTGTCCACGAGAAAGAAATAAAGGGAACTATACTGGAAACAATGTCCATACAACAGCGGGGCCGAGTCTTCTTGTCACATGGTAGTGGTAAGAAGGAGCTGAGACAATTGCTTATTGGCTTCTAACGTAATCGACGCATTTGCTTCTGTATATCCCACTAGGCCACCAATCCCACTTCCCCCTAAATTTTTAATAACCCTCTATTTCCCATCGATATGGCAAGGTATTGCTGATTTTAGTAGTATTGTATCGCACAAGTGACTAAGTTTGGCATCCCCATTTCGGAATACCACGCTACGCTACTGGTACGGGTAGACTGGGTTTATGGGAAATATTTGAAAGTTATATTTGATCACTCTTTTCCCATTACGTAACTTATTTGAACAAAAGTGAACAAAAACCCCTAGCTCGACCATGTTCAAAAATGTGTTTCATACGATGCAGTATTTATTCTTTGCAAGAAATCTAAATTCTCTTCTGCTTTTACGATTTTTTTATTTCGAAGTGAGTTGATAAAATAGAAATGTCCCACATGCTAAATATGTTTAAAAATTCATTTCAGACGTTTCAAACATTTTGCCACACTGTAATCTCTTTTGGAAACAGAATTTTCGAAAACGCTGGGGCATGCCCACATGATGATCTCGTTAAGTAAAAAGTTATATACCTAGTTTCATCTCCTTGGTTTGGAAGATATTTAATTTTCCCCGTATATATTAACTTCTTCACCCTCTTAGGATACAAATTTTAATGAAACTGACATGGTTAAGAAATGGCTTCAGCGAAGTGCTAACTATGTTCTAAAATTCTCAACAATTTTTCATGGGATGGGACGGAAGTGGAATTTCCTAGAACGCTGGGTTGCGTGTCTACTTGGTATTTATATTAAATCTCATCTTCATACATGAGAGATTTGAAAGATACTGTATTTTTAACAAATATTTTAGACCTTGACCCCTCCCCTTAGGATACGCATTTCAGTGAAAGTGATATGATGAAACCATGCTCTAGAGTAGTTCTAAATATGTTCAGTAATTTTCCTCGAACATTCTATGATGATGAGACAGCAAACGCCGATTTGAGTGTCGAGAAATAAGTAAATTAATTCCTCCCTCCTTCTGCTTAAAAGGAAAATTTCGAAAACTCTGAAATACGTATTCCATTCTTTTTAGTTCAGAGTTGGTTTACGAAATTTCACATTACGAATTTAAGCAAATTTCACATTTCATGACATTTTCTGAATAAATAGTGGTAAATTTTAATATTATAGAAATCCTCTCTCTTCTCCATCTTTAAGAGGGGAATTTCCGGAAATATACTTTCAATTATTTATAGTTAAGAAATCAAAGCCAAATTTCACACCTCAAACGTAAGCAAATGCAGTAATTTTAATAGGTAGACACTATTCTCCATTCTCATCTTAGGACAGAATTTTCGGAAAACCTAAACATGTATTGGTTCGTTTCTAATTGAGTTGAATTTTGAAATTTCACGTCTCCAATATAAAGAATTCTTACATTTATCAAGAGGGTATTATGATGGCAGTAGAAAATAAGAATGGGAAGGTAGTCAGCGAGAGAAATGTGGTCATAGGAAGGTGGAAAGAATACGTTGAAGGCTTGTATGAGAGTAAGGATAGACCGTGTAGCCTAAATGTTGAAGTAGAAAATGAAGTAGGCGAGGATGATAAAGGATTTAGTATTCTTAGGGATGAGTTTGAAAAGGCTATATCCGAGATTAGAAATGGAAAGGCAACCGGAATAGATAACATACCAATCGAATTCATTAAAAATATAGAAGACAAGGGAAAGAAAGAATTGTTCCGATTATGCAATGAAATATATGAAACAGCAGAATGGCCAAAAGACTTTCTGAAAACGATCATGATACCGATGGCTAAGAAATCGAACCCAAAGAGATGTGAGGATTATAGAAATATTAGTCTCATATCTCATGTAGCTAAAATTCTGCTCTGAATACTGAACAGAAGGTTATATGTAAGAACAAATAAAGAAGTTGAGGAGGAGCAGTTCGGGTTCAGAAGAGGCAAGGGCACAAGAGATGCAAATTGATTATTAAGGGCGATCGATGAAAGATTTATAGAAAAAGGGAAAAAGGTGTATGTTATATTTATTGATCTTGAAAAGGCTTTCGACCGCGTGAATTGGGAATTGTTGTTGGGAGTTCTAACGAAGATAGGGTTGGAATGGATAGATAGAAGACTAATAAGAAACTTATACATGAACCAACAAGTAAGTGTTAGGATAGGGGAAGAACTGACGGAAGACAGTGCAATTGGAAGGAGAGTTCAACAAGGATGCTGCCTCTCGCCAACACTATTTCATTATGTCTGTCTAGAAGAGATAGTGAAAAAGAGTTTACATGATGATGGTGGCATTTCGATAGGAGGTAGAATGATTAAATGCATAAGATTTGCAGACGATATGGCGCTTGTTGCGGAATCTGAAAAGAAAATCAATAAAATGTTAGAAAAAATGAGAAAGGGCTTTGAAGAATATGGGATGAAAATAAATGTTAGAAAGACAAAAGCCATGGTGATTGGAACGAAGGGGTCTGTGTCAAATATAAAAGTAGGAGGGAAGAAAATAGAACAAGTAAATAGCTTTCGATATCTGGGTAGTATTCTTAGTAATAACATACAGTGCGAACTTGAAATAAAAGCAAGGATAGGAATGGCGAAAGAAGCCTTTAGGAGGAAGAAAAGTCTGTTTTGTGGAACCTTGAATAAAGAGTTGAGAAAAAGACTCATAAAATGCTTCGTGTGGAGTGTTGTACTGTATGAGGCGGAAACGTGGACATTACGTAAAGGTGATGAAAATTGACTGGAAGCCTTCGAAATGTGGGTGTGGAGAAGAATAGAAAGAATTAGTTGGGTCTTGCGGAAAACGAATGAGAGAGTGTTAGAAATGGTGGGTGAGAAAAGAACACTTTTATATATTATTAGGAAGAGGAAGAGAAACTGGTTGGGACATTGCCTAAGAAGAGATTGTATCATGAGGGACGTCGTAGAGGGTATGGTGGCGGGAAAGAGATGGAGGGGGCGAAGGAGACTACAATTAATGGATTATATAAAAACAGAAGGATCATACGCGACGACGAAGAGGTTAGCGGGGGATCGTGGACATGGAAGCTTCTCAGCTGCGGCAAGTGACCTGCCAATAAAGGCAGAATACATATGATGATATTTATCATTTTCTAAAAATAAAGGAAATAAAATACAGTTGAAAAATTAATGTTATACGAATTACTCCTTTCTTGTTTAGGTGCGGAATTTTCAGAAACTGTGAGAAACATATTTAGTTATTTTTAATGGTTAGTTTATATGCTTAGTTTCATCTTCCTTACATCAGGGATTAACAAGATACACTATCCTATTTACGCCCCAAAGGATACATAGGGGCCTATTTCTAAAAATCCTTCTTTATCCCTTCCTTTCGTCAAAAAGAGTATTCTTGCTAATTATAGCATTATGGCTTAGTCGATAATGAGTAACTCACTTATGTTGTCTTATATACAGTACAGGTTATTATTATTTTTATTATTTTTGTCGCTATTACTGATGATTTGAGAATACAATGTTGCAACTAAAATTGCAGAAACGGTGAAAGACATCGTGAATGATGTAGGCGTGAAGTATGTAGAGTTTAAGAATATCGCCGCTTGTTAAAAATGTTGGAACAATTGCCCTAGAGGATCCCAAAACTTTAATTTAGAAAACACAGCGTCTTGTATCATTTCCTACTTCATAACACTACAACGAATACTCTATAAGAACATTGTACTCCTGTTTAATTACCTCGCTGAACAGTAGTAAATGATCACCGAAGGCTAACATGAAATGGAGGATTCACAAAACTAGATCCGCTTTGTCTTGAGTTAACTAAACATTAAGTATACTACCGAAGTAGCATTATAGATAAAGTGAGACTGTTAGAAAAATGAACCTTTCTTGTAACAGTTAAAAGAATAACAGAACATAGACGCAATAATAATAGTAATAATAATAATAATAATAATAATAATAATAATAATAATAATAATTATTATTATTATAATTATAATTCAATTTCTTAAAAATAGTATTCAGAAGTAGATAGAGGAAACTGCAGTCTGGTAATAATTATAAGGAACCAGATTAAAACGTATTAGCTTTACTCAACCCACTGAGGAGGAGAAAAGTTGAAAGTAAGAGATGAAAGGTAAGAAAGGAATAACAATAAGAAGAATGCAGTTGGTCGATGATTTGAAAAATGTTATCAAATATTGGGAATAAAAAGAGGAAGCTGAAGAACGAGAAAGGTGAAAGAAGAATTTCCAGACCAGAACCTAAGAAAACACACAATCACACTCTATCTCCCATTAGTCCCAGTACCTGATAAAAGGTAGAATACTTAATAATAATAATAATAATAATAATAATAATAATAATAATAATAATAATAATAATAATAATAATAATAATAATAATAATAATAATAATAAGACCACGATAGCTGTTGCGACTAAGTTACTGCGCACGATAGCTCTTGAAAGAAAGCAAATTTTTATTTTATTTTTTATATTTATTTATATTTTTGCAAACCATGGGTAGAGTAATTATTTCGGAGGAGCTAGTTAATTGAAGTGATCCATAAACCGAAAGTGTTAGAAATCAACCTTTTCCAAATTTTAACGTTGACCACTATAAAACAATAACCGTTTTCGGCAATTGATTAAACATTCCAAGAATATTTTACATCTCCTTTCGTTACCAACCAAAAGTGGTAGATATAAACCATTTCCGGTTTTACGTTGAACACTATAAAGCAAAATCGATAAATAGTTACGAGCGGCTTTCTGTAATGGCAAATCTTTTAGATTGGAACTGACAAGAGATTACCGAGAAATAAATTACCACACGCAAATCAAGCCCAAAACTTGGCCAAACTCGACCAGGAAATGTAGAGATCTTAAGTAGGTTGAGGGCTGCCCACCACCGAATTTTGTTCCGATTCGGCCAATAGTTATCAAGAAAATGCTGCTGGCTAATTAAGTAGTTATCGAGGAATTAAGTATGAAATGCAACCTGCGTCCACCCTGTTCTTGGCCGAGTTTGACCACAGAATATGCCAGTACTTATTCGTTAGGGAATGGGCTAATAGCTCACAAAATTTAGTAAACATCTGGGTAGTATTTAATTTAAAAATAAACTCTAGTAAAAACCGTAAAGAGGTTGACGTAATATGTTCTCAATTAATATGGATAGCGGAATTTATATCGTATTTCTTTCACTTCTGGTATTAATACAGAGATTACTGTCGAGATGGAATACACTCATGCGGTACTTAATGAATTATATAAAATCCCTTCTAGCTCTCCAATCTATAACACTCAATTTATAACCGGAAGTGATTGATATATGCCACTTCTGCTTTTAGTATAAAGGTTAGAGTCGAGATAGAACATATTCTTGGGACACTAAATGATTATACAAAACCATTTCTCCTTATCTGTTATTTTTTCTAATCTATTGCGATCAACACTAAAAACCGGAAGTAGTTGGATTTTGCTACTTCCGGTTTGGAGTTTAAGAGAGGTAATAACTTAGCTGTTCCCAAAACGTTAAATTGATTCCACAAAACTGCTTCCCCCTATATCTTATAGTTTATGCTCTATGTAAATTAAATTGAAACCGGAAATTATAAGTAATTTCTGCCACATCTTTTTCACTAAGGTGTTAATTATGAAGAAAAAAGTTATTCTTGAAACTATTTATCGATTGCCGGATACTACCTCTTACTATCTATTACCCTTTTCTATCTATAGTGATCAACGTTAAAACCGGAAATGATTCATTTGTACCAGTTCATGTTTTACTAGAGTGTTAAGGGTGAAGACGTAGATTAATCTTGAAACGCTTTTTCGATTGTCCATTTTCGATGGCTCATTCGTACGTCTTCCCGTTTTATTAGACTATTAAGAATGAAGATGAGAGTTGGCTATGAAACGTGTAATCGATTGCCAAGAACCGCTTGTCCCTATCTATTACCGTTTTTGTTCTATAATGATCAACATTAAAACCGGAAATGACTTATTTCTACCACTTCCGGTTGGTGAATCTTCTCAATTAAAGAACTCCCTCGAGATAATCATTGTATCTTTCTATTGCAAAAACAATTTAAAAATTCGCATCCGTCCTAATGTCATCGTACGGAATAACGGACGGACGTATGTACAAACATTACGATGTTACAAGTTTCACTACGTAATCCTAATAGTAAAAACAGTAAAGATTTACGTAATATTTTCTCAATTGATTTGGAAACCAGAAGTTGTAGTCTATTTTTTTTCACTTCCTAGTTGAGTAGAGTGATTACTGTCGAGATGGAACACACTCTTGGGCACTTAATAAATTTTCCATTCTATTCCCTTCTCGCTCTATATTCTATAACACTCAATGCTTAAACTGGAAGTTATTGATTTCTGTCACTTCCGGTTTGAGTAGAAAGATTAAAGTCGAATTAGAAAATTCTTGGAACACTTAATTGATTACTGAAAACCGCTTCTCGCTATTTATTACGGTTTCTAATCTATTGTGATCAACACTAAAACCGGAAGTAGTTGGGTTTTGCCACTCCCGGTTTATTTAGAAGTTTAAGAGAGAAAACAATACTTATTCCCACAACGCTAAACTGATTCCCCAAAACAGCTTCTCCCTATCTCCCTATGTAGATTAATTTGAAGTCGGAAATTATAGTTAGTTTCTACTGCTTCCGGTTTTACTAGGATTTTAATGATGAAGATGAAAGTTACCCTTGACACGCTTTATCGACTGCCGAAAATTGCTTCCTGCTATCTTTTACCGTTTTTGCTCTACAGTGATCAACAATAAAACCGGAAATGACTCATTTATACCACTTCCGTTTTTACTATAGTGTTAAGAATGAATATGGGAGTTGTCCTTGAAACGTTCAATCGATTGCCAAAAACCGTTTGTCGCTATCTATTACAGTATGTGCTCTACAGTGATCAAAGTTGAAACCGGAAATGGCTCATTTCCACCACTTTCTGTTGACCAAATTATCTCCGTTAACGAACTCCCTCGAGATAATTACTCTATTTATCTATTTCAAAAAGCAGAATTAAAAAAATCGCATTCGTTCAAAAGATATCGTGCGGAATGTTACGGTAAGTTCCACTAAGTGATCGTAATAAATACTTCATACCCCCGACCCCGTCACACACACTAACTTATGTACACACGAAAGTATATCTGCTAGTTCCCATATGCCTGTGCCGGTACCCGGAAACAGAGAGAGAGAGAGAATCTTATTGCACATTTACACAGAACGCGCAATTACTCAGAACATCAATTAAAAAAAGAAAAAAAAAAGATTAGTTGTAAATGAAACTTTCAAAGATTGGTACACTGCTGCAACATACACATGCAATTCTTCCATAATGATTGATTCGTAAGATGATGTATATGGGTTTCATAATGACAGTGTAATAAAATGCCTTAAATTGACCCAAAATAAAAAGTTAAATTTCTTTCTAATATTTTATAAAATTGAAGTCGATGGTCATTATGGGAACAGTCTACAATAACAATATATGCAAACAAATATTAATATACTCCAAGCTTTCCACTGGATGCCAGAAAGCTTCGGATCATATTTGATGTCATAATCATAAGCAGATATAAATATATATATATATATATATATATATATATATATATATATATATATATATATATATATATATATATATATATATGCATGTATTTTTTGTATTACAAAACCTTAGGGTACCTCATAATCTGGATTTTTATAAAGCAATCTGAACAATTATTTAGAAAATATGTGCTCCTTAAAATCGGATTAAATCGCAATGCCAGTAATCTGTAATATCTTACATTTTTATTTATTTACATTGAATGTGTACTTGTTTTATACTGTATAGCATGAATATTAGCTTGCTACATAAGAAACAATTATCCATAATTGAATTTAAGTAGGAAATCGATATAGTTATTATAAGAAGAAGCTTGTGAAAATGAAGTATATAATAATGGTTGTATCTGAAATAGATGTTGCGTAATGGTGTAGTTGGTTACCTAGCCAGCTTTGGAATACTGAGCTCTTCAAACTGTCCATCCGTAGGGATGCGCAGAGTCGAGTCGAGACAGAATTTTCCTGACAAAATTCAAGTCGAGACACAGTTCTTCCAATAGAAAAATATACATTTTTCGAGTCGAGACATCACTTTTACAGTATATTGTCGAGACGAGATGACCTCAAATCTTGTCTCGCGCATCCCTATCCATCCTACCTACATAAAATCAATTTTGGACACGAATATTCAATTTCCTTTAACGATAATTGTAATCTACGATACAGATCGATGTAAGATATTGGCTTGAACTGCTTTATTACCCACTTAACCTTTGTATACTGCAATTATATCTAAATTTGGCATAAATATTTATTATTATTAGAATGTAAACACTGAAGAATATATATTAACACACAATGAGGAAAAACTCAATGCTCGTAGTAATTAACATATTGGTTGCATGCTTTTTTAAAATTAACTCTCTTGAAATCTAAATATTCATCATTAGAAAGAAAGCAAGAGAACCGTTTTGTTAATTTGGACATATTATAAGAGATTGAGGAATGAGTATGTAAGGAACAGAATATATGAAACTAAATGGAATGGCATGTGGAACTGAACTTGAAAGAGGATAGGATGTGTAAATAAAACATTAAAGAAACCAATGGTTAACAGCAGTAGTCATTACTTACAGCAGATGAGTGAAATCTCGCCCCCCCTAAAAGTTAAACAATCCTGAAACATAAGGGCGACACATTTTATTCGTTTCCTGACAAAATTGAGAAATGGATTTTGCATATTGTTCGTCTATACCCCTTCAATATAGTTAGCTAACAACCCAAGGATGATCGACTGACTTGACGTCACGTGAGTGAAATTTTTATAGGAAGTTTCGATACAGCGTTCACCGATATGACGCAGACGTGGTGTTGAAGCTTCTGGTAGGTCCTATTTCGTAATGGATTTGAAGTCAGTGAGATTTCTTTATACGTATCAGAAAGCTCTTTAACTCCATACTAAAGTCGTGTCGTATGATTTATTCAAACCGTCAGGTATTCGGACAACCATGAGCCCAATTCGTTTTGCTTCACTGCTTACAAGTTTAACATGAAATAAATTCTTACTTTTCCACGGAAACACAAACTGTTTGAATCCTCATTTTATCATGGGTGAAATGTACAATTCTGCAAGTAATAAAAATTTTCATGTCCTTCTCCGAGATTCGATCCTTCGTCCTTTGCCTCAGCAGTTCGACACGTAGACAACTATACTTTTTAATTTTTTTATTTTTCTACTTTGTATTTCCTTAATACTTATCATTCATTTCACAGAAATTTAAAAGACACTTCCATTAACTATGGCTTCTTCACTTATTAATACTTAACAGCAAAAATAAAACAAGTTTAAACAATTCTGGCCACAAGATTGGTTATCATAAAGTACCGAACTATTGTCCTTGTTGCAATAAAACTAAATATACATAAACGTTATAGTTTTAAATAGTAGATTATTCTCTTGCTATTTTTTTCCTTCTTCTAACGGTGACAGCCTTACTACTTGTAAATATTCTATTATTATGTAATTTTGAATAAAATAAAAGCATTCTCTTCATCATTGCTAGTAATTAAATACCTATACTTATTGGCTAGTGAAATGTGTGCATGTTCTATTTTGAAATAAAAGAAAACCTTTGTCAGGTGTGGGGTTCAAACCCACGCTCCCAATTGGGAACCAGAGCTTTAATCTGGCGCCTTGGACCACTTTTTTTTAAATACCTTTATTTCCCAAGGTCACTTGCATACCTGAAAGAAATTGGTCGTTTAAACATAAGACATAGCCGGCAAATACACGTAGAATGTTGGCACATACACAGTGTTTTAAGAACAAAACAAATCACATCATCATATTACATTTTTTGAGCTTATCAAAATAGACAAGAACTTGTAAAATAGAGACAGTATGAAATAGAAATTTAGAGGTACTACAAATATGATCTTACAAATATTACACTAGTCATATCTTGTTAAAATGAGGCAGCCAGAAAGTTTGCGAAATTCTTGTGGGGAGGTACCATACCAAAAGTTTTCCGCCTGGTGCGTTTTAAGAATTCATGATAATCCGTGACACTTATGTGACGGCGACTGGAATCAATATAGTATATGGTGTGGCTATTAGCCAAGTAACAGCATTATTGCGGGTTGGAGGGTACCAATGATAATCGGGTAAGGTAATAATATCAGGCGTAAAATGGTGTGGTATTTAAAAAATACAGATAAAGAACACGAGAACAGATTTCTCTTTTCCCATCATGTTGAGATAGATAACTCCAGTCTAGGACGAATTTATACACATAAAAGGGTGCTTGTTGAAGGAAGGGAACATTGGGTGGATTTGGAGCAGGTAAGGTGGGCGTCCAACATTGTAGCCATTGTTGTGTATAACTATGGTCCAAATGATACAATTTATAGCTACGTAATAAAAATAATATTTTACACTTGAGACGTACATTGAATAAAGCAGGGCGCTTTAAATTACAAGTGGTGCACCTTCCATAAGACCCCGTAGTTAAACTGAAATAGTTCCAAATTCCAACACCATGCGGCGCGCCGTTCGTTTGGTGAAAACAGAGGGAAAACAAAGTTATATACTACGTGTAAGTTTAGTGCCGGTGAGGTTCTTGTGTGAGTTTTAAAATCATTTGAAATAAGTCTTTTATATAATGCCAGGTTGTTTTGTGCCAGGTTGTAAGTCAGGACATACTAAAGGCGATGGTAGGCATTTTTTTAGACCTCCAAAAGATTGTTTAGACGAGTGGAACAGAAAAATTCCTAGAAGTGACCGTGCGTTAACCCTAAATGATCGTGTTTGTTATATACATTTCAGTGATGACATGTTAGTAAAAGTAGATTCTTTTACAGTAGAAGGGAAACTAGTGGAAATAAAACGTGACAAATGGAAACTAAACCCAAATGCTGTGCCGCATAATTTTCCCGGGATTCCAAGCTATTTAAGTTTCAACCCGCGTAAACGAAAAATCCCCTCTAAACGTCGGCGCCCCTCTTCACCCCGGAAGAAAAAGAAATCGGAAGTAATTTCGAACCCAAAACCAGGTAGTGCGACACCAGTAGTTTATAGTGCTGAAGAAAGCTCAAGTTCAAGTAATTCAAATAACCTTGCAAATGAAGTAATGCGTCTTCGTAGAGAAGTGAAACGATTAAAACACATGCTCACTCGAAACCAGAAGAAGCGACGTGATCACATCAATGAAATTAAAAAATTACGAACTATTATAAGACAGTACAAAACGGAAAGACTACCGGACAAACAAAAACTAGTCGTTCGTACCATGACAAAGAAGAATGAATCAAAGAAATGCGGAATGCGCTATGAATCAGAATTCATTTTGGAAAGTTTGCTTTTTTTAATAAAATCAAGGAAAGGATATGAACATTGTGCGAATCATCAATTGTTACCGTTGCCTTCCGTTTCTTTACTACGTAAATTATTGCGCGGTCTCAAGTGTAATTATGGCATAAATCCTCATGCTCTCTCAGCTATAGCTAAGGACATGGAAGATAGTGATGAAAATGGTCGTAATTGTGTTCTGATTTTTGATGAAGTAAAATTACGTGAGGATATTAGATACAATTCCAGCAAGTGTAGTTTCGATGGCTTTGTGAACATGGGTGAATTCACGAAAGAAGAAGATAAGAATGTTTTAGGCGACCATGCTTTAGTGTTTTTTCTCGCTCCTCTTATGAAATCGTGGGTGCAACCCATTGCAATTTATTTAAGCAAGAATGCCACTGATGGTTATACACTTGCAAAAATCATCTTACAAGTAATTATCCAATTAGAAAATAATAACGTCAGGGTAGTGGCTTTCACATGCGATGGTAGTCAACCCAACAAAAAGGCTTGGAAAAATTTAGGAATATCAGGAAATTTAGGCAATATAAAGAATTTCATTTCTAATCCCTGCGATGCCAATAGACAAATTTTTGCAATGGGAGACATTTGTCATATCATCAAATGTATTAGAAATAATTTTCAAAAATTTGGAAGTGTAATTTACAATGGTCGTTCTGTGCGGTTTGATTACTACAGAAAACTATATGATTCCGAGACCAAATCACACACTAGTAAGAGAGTAGTTCCGAAATTAACTTCTTCTCACATAAACCCTAAGGCATTTCAGAAGATGAGTGTAAAATTAGCCACACATCTTTTCAGTAGAACAGTTGCAACAGGTATGAAATTTTACCGAGAACTTGGAGTGCCCGGCTTCGAAAGCAGCGAAGATACAGAGTTATTCACGCAAGACATAAATCAAGTTTTTGACGCATTGAATTCCAAACGCCCAATAGAAGGACTTCGAAAAGGAGACAAACTTCACAATGTATTGATACGTTTCTTCGAAATTCTTCAGCGTTCAGACAACACCTTTGCATCCAAACAAACTTTAGAATCTCTTCGAGTAACAGTTAAAAGCACTATTGAATTGTGTGAATTGCTTTGGTCCTCAGGCTACAAATATGTTTTAACAGCTAAATTTAACCAAGATCCTGCTGAAAGACATTTTGGTCTTATACGTGGTTTGAGTAGTGATGATCATCCGACATCAATTGATTTCTTCCACCTTCACCTGCTTCAGTCCATATACGTACCCGTGAAAGGAGCACTTTCTTCAAAAGCAAACTGTGTAGATTCCGTTGATGGAAAGTTAACATCCTTTACGCATCAGATAAGATCTATGGCTCAAATGGAGATAAACAAAAGCAAGGAAATAAAGGAAGGCATTCAAGACCACATAAAGAAATCAATTACACTAACTGACATTGAACCGGAATTAGACCCTTTTAATTTATCCGCTAGTGATCAGGGCACAACCGCAAGGGGGAATAATGTAATTTATTATTTGTGTGGCTACTTGCTTCACAGTGCAAGTAAACAACTTGTTTCGTGCAAAAATTGCTTGGCATCTTTGCAAAGTGATTCTGAATCTCCAAGCGATACAAATGCCGTTCATATTCTTACTCGGTTAAAAGATTTAGGGGGCAACGATTATAGTTATCTCAAATACCCCTCTATAGCATTTTATGATGTAATAAGGCACGTCGACAAGGTATTGGAACAGAAACTACAAAAAGAAGACGCACTTTGGGGTGACGTATTTTCTGATTGTGTGGGAATGTTGTACGAAATACCAGTGTTCCGAAATTTACGTTGTTCAGAGGATCACCTGTTCATGTATTTACCAAAGTTAATATTCCACTACATTAAGTGTCGTTTCATTTTTCGCGCGAAAGAAATGTCAAGGGAAAGAAGATCTGCATCAGTGGCAAAATCGGCGAGAAAATTGACAAAACTTTCCTCCAGCTAGGGTAAGTAGAATTTCTTAAAACATTTGCCTTTGTAAATTTAAATTAAAAATTTCTTTTTCTATATACTGAGCTTCAGTTTGTTATTTTGAAAAGTGTAAATGAATTTTTATGGTTACTATTTCTTTTTTCATCTAGTGTGTGCATATGGGCAAAAATATTTACTTGTTTTTCTTGCGCTAAGCAATGCATTTTCTGGCATCTCCTCCGTTTCTCTTTCACCAAACAGCACTAGCACCACCAAGCGGCAGAAACATTGTACTTCCCCAGTTCCACCACTTATAAGTTAAAGCGCCCTGAATAAAGCAAGGCCACCATTGTCTACTGGTAACATCATTACTACCTGTGGAACTCGGAAGAAAAAGTCGCACCAAATAAACCAGCCAATGATCGATTGCACTTTTTTGGCACAGATGTCCGGAAGTGGCCATACGTGTGCTGTGTACCATAATTGAGAACATATATAAGTGTTTACATACCATAATCTCTGGATTAAATTCAGCTGGCGATGACGATTTCGGAGAACAACTGTCCTGATTTTATTGATTATTGGCGTCCAGACTGTCTCAGAGTCTGGATCAAGATTACTCGTAAAATTAACACCTAAAATTTTTAGTTTCGTCACAATTTTTGAGTGGCAGATAGTTAACCCTGTATTGAACGTCACCCAATTATAAAAGGTTAAACTCTTCGTTTTATTGACATTAATACTTGCTCCACTAGCATTACAATAGCTATTTAAGCACTTGTGCACATAGTTGATCTGAGCAACAGTGGTACAACTGATTGAGACATCATCAGCGAAAGCAAAACAAACAATATTTTGAAAATCATGTAAATGTGAGACTCGAAAACAGGACAAACTTTGCAATAAAGGTTCAAGAACTAAGCCAAATAACAACATTGACAATGGACATCCTTGGCAAATACCTCGCTTGATAGATATGGGTGAGCTAAAGTAACCATTGATGTGAAGCTGGGATTTTGCATTGTGATATAAATTTTTAATATTATCAATAAAGCGCGAATCAAAACCACATGCTTGTAGTACAGCGTAAAGATTTTTATGCTCGACAAAATCAAAAGCATGTTTGAAATCTATAGAAGTGACACAGGCAGGGAGCTGTTGCACTTGAAAATATCCCATGATATCTCGTAGGCTACACAGGACATAGTAAATATTACGTTCTTTTGACAGCGCTGCCTGCTTACCACTTAAAAGTTTCTCGAGAACTTTTTCCATGCGTACTTTATATACCTTAGACAATAATTTTACATCAGTATTTAAGAGCGTAAGGGGTCTAAAATTAGAAATATGAGCTGGGGCCCCTTTTTTGGGAACTGAAATAATGATACCATCATTTTGCATAACATTGCCAGATTGAAACATATCATTAAGTACAGCAGTGAAAGTATCTCCTACCACTTCCCAATACTGTTTATAGAAAACAAAAATGAGTCCATCCTTTCCAGGACTGCTACAATGCTTTGTAGTATTTAACACATCATAAATCTCTTGTTTAGTAATCGGGGCTAACAATTGTGAATTGCCAGCCGCTGTTAATTTACAAGATATATTGGAAAAGAAAGTGGGCCATATCTGAGTATCAACTGGATGTGATTCAAACAGTTGTTCATAATGCTGTGTTAAACTGGACATAATATCAGGTAATGCAGTGACAACTTGGCCATTTTGTAATACAAGATGTTCTATAAAATTAGTTCTCCTTCTATTATGTTGCCGCATGATGTGGAAAAATGTAACTCGTTCATTGGACAACAATGACTTGGAATCGAATGATTTAGTGATAGTCTGTAAGTAGTCGTTTTCTAATCGAATTAATTTTGCTCTTATTTTATTAATATGCATATATGTGTGCGCAGAGGGAGGCTGTTGGCACAACTCATGTAACACTTTGTAAAGGTAGTCAATGGTATTTTTGCTGTTCTGACGGTATTCAGAATGCATCCATTGGAAAAAGGATTTAATTTCATGGTTAGCATATTGAACGCACCACAAATTTAAACTGACAAAATATCGCTGTTGGCGACACCAGTAATCCCATTTCTTTCGAAACAGTTCTTTAATATCATCAGATTTCAGAAGCTGTGGATTAAGTTTCCAGTTAGAGGGACCGAACGTTGGGTTCAAACCAAGGAGCGGGGGAGGAAATTTGAACAACATAGACACAGCACTATGATCACTAAACGGAGCCATAAGAACACTAATGTCACACACACGAGGTATGAGATCGAAGGAGGTATAGATCCTGTCCATGCGTGACTTCACTGATGGAGTGACGTGCGTATAAATGATATCAGTTCGTTTGGACCGCCAGGTGTCAACTAATCGGAATCCGTGGACCAGTCTTTCTAACGCTAAGCATTTATTAAAATAGCCAGTAGAATCGTCACAAAACAAAATGGAATTGAAATCTCCAGCAAGGACAATACTCGTATGCGGAACAGAAAACAGAGGTACTATATCAGCATTAAAAAATTTTCACGGTCAGTTTTGTGTAGAAAACCTGACAGGCAATACACATTTACATATAGAATATTATCGCATACAAGGCTAAGCCCATTGCCAGACGGTAAACGAGTAAGGTGTTGCACATGGATTCCTTTCTTCACTAATATTGCAGTACCTCTACCACTATATCCAAGATTAACAAAACAATTATACCGATCTATAAAACTTAAATCGGCAATTTTGAGTTCCTGCAAATTGAATATATCAAAGTCATGTAATCGTATAAAGTTTTGTAACAAGCGTTGTTTCGTAGGACTAGTTAAACCATTTAAATTTAAAGTACCCACTTTACGAACAGTGACAATAGGGTAAGACATACACAGCGGATAGAAAGTAAATAGAGTTATTAGAGCTGCAAAATAAACAAACTGCATGATGAGACCTTACAAACAGAAAAAAGAAAAAACAACACTATTCAGTTTGATTCTTTACACTGTCTGTTTGTAGTGAATCGTCAAGGACAGTCGAGAATCTAGGTTGCGATGGTGCAATCGAAGCACCAACAACAGGCACACGTGAGTCACGTGTCACGACAGCCTTCCCTTTCCCTGTGTTTGTTTTGATTTTCTAGTGTGTTGACAAGACAATCTTACCTGCTTTTTCACTTATATACACAGTTCTCACTGTTTTGCTGCTTTCCGCATCTACTGATTCAGATAAAGGAGACGGAAGGTCATGAAGTACTTTAGTAGGCGGTATCTGCGAAACACTGGTGTTGGAAGCCTCCTCTATTGCCGACACACTTATTAACGAACACTGGTCATTTTCCTCAGACACCATGGGCGGATCTCTTATATCTTCGGGGGACGCACTAGTTATCGAATCCTGTTTCCCGGTATCCGTGGGTGGATCCATGGGAGTAGGCACAGTCAGCACTGGAAACTCATTGAGGTTCTGTAGCGATGGAGCACTGTGGGCACTGGGTAATGAGTCAGATAAGGCCATTGTTAATGTACTGTTACCAGGTTGAAAGCTCTGATCGGCTGAGTAACGAGGAGTTTGAGGAAGAGTTTTTCCAGATAACTGGGACATATTGAGCGTCAGAGGAGCTGTACTCAAATGTTTGGAGGGCTGTAGACGTCGGGGACAAGAATTAAACGTGTGATCGACCTGCTGGCACGCGAAGCAAGTTGGGGGTTGCCCAGAGTATATAGCACTTGTTCGATAACATTAGATGAGTAATTTCGAAGGAATATGCTTCTTGAGTTCCATATACGCTATACGTACGCCATTAAACACAGGAAAGCGGTACTTCTGGGACCACTGCTCATTTTCTATCTTTTTCACACTTCCGTAATTACTGAGGGCAGAATTGAGAAAACTAACATCTTGTTCAAGGGGGAGATCTGTGATACGCACACGTGTAAGAGTATCTGAAGCATTTTGAACTGAAACAAGGCTCCGGCAGCCATCTTGATGCAAAAAGGGAAGCTCACTAGGTGTATTGAGGAGAAATGGTTCAAATTTTTCTGGAGAACTAAATTTTAAGAACACGCGATATTCCTCACTGTTTAATTGAATACCATCAATCTGATCCAAATTCACATGTACCTGTTCATCCAGCCAAACATGGACATCCAAAGCAGTTGGGCGTATATGTCGTGTACTTTTATCGAATGCAAGTTTTACTGTGTTCTGACGTAAACCACGAAACATGATGCACACCAAATCAAACAAAAAAATACTTTTCAAACAATAACTTGATACTCTACAAGTATCAAAGCTGTTCACTATAGCAAGATAGCACTAATAACAGTCACTTGAAATAGCACTTAGTTAGCCGCACTTACCTGGCTACGCGGTAGACACAACGAGCAGGAGCAAACGTCCGCACGCCTTCACGTCTACCGGTGAACCGACCACTCGGCCAACCTGACGCTTACAGATAACGTTATCTGACTAATTGTCGTTGTGTAACAGCTTGGAGGAAAATCGGTTTCAACTGCACGAAGGAAATTGAGGGCATTGGTTATAGCTGGATTCAGGCAAATACCATGTGCTCCCAAGTTCGTAGTGCCACTTGCTGTTTTTGGAAGATGAAGACAGCCTTAGGGAAATCACGTGTACTGATTGCAAGCACCTGGAAGATTTTGTCGTAGATTTGGCAGCTCCAAGTCAATACATTCAGTGAGTGAACTAGGAGTGCAATGATACCGATACTCTATTTTACTTTGATTGGTGTTGTTTTTATAAAGATGGAGAACGAAAATATTTAACCGTTCGAACATTTGAAAGAATACTATTTCTTAAGAGCTGAGGATGATGGTGGACAAAATTTAAAAGTAAACAGTCTAAACTGCCCCGGCGGAAAATATTTATCAACAACTAGGGTGCCATAATTAAAGATTTATAGTAAGGGGTTAATATGAATAAACTGTGTTCTGATCAGCAGGCCTACTTTATTACTAGAAAATAGTTATCTGTGGTATGTAGTATTGAGGTTCTTTCAGATCAGTTTGCTTATCCTAGAGTCCCGTTGATTATAGAGTTTGAAACTAGCTTTAAAAAGCATGTATCGATTTTAGAGTTACTGGCAAGTTTTGATTCACTCCCAGTTCATCTGTTCTCATTTTATTAGTTGTAGTGTAATGTTTCTCTATATTCTGTATTTTTAATTTTACATAAAAACATTGTCATTATTATATAATTAGTTTAGCTGAATAATAATAAGCAACAATTTTTCTAACGCATAGGGATGAGCACGAGTCAAGCTAAAACTCTACTCGACTCGAATTCAAATTGAGTTTCGAGTCAAGTCAAAGGTAATAACCTCGAGTCGAGTTCGAGCCGATTCAGTTTTTCGCGTGAGTTCAGTCGAGTTTGATAAATGGTTCGTTCGTTTTAACTCGTCTTGAAATCATGGCCTGATTACACTGGAAAACGAAAGCCATGAGAAATGTAAGCTAAACAGTAATATGGAATACTTTTAGTTTTTCTCACGAGAGGGGACACTGCTAGCATCTCGTCTCGTCTCGCTAGCGAAACCACAAGAGATTTTTCATAACAAGCTCAGCTCGGCTCGGCTCAACTGAGAGGATGGCTCGAGCCGGCTCACTTGGGGTGAACCATCGGCTCGAGCTGGCTTGGTAGGGATGAGCCATCTGCTCGGTTTGGCTCAACTGAGCCGAGGGCTCTAGCCGAGTCGCTGGGTGAGCTGTTGGCTCGGCTCACTTCTCGGTTCGGGTCGATAGTGAATGAGCTGTGAGCCGGGCTGCTCGAGTCGTTGACAATTCTAAACCCGGACCGAGCAGTTTTGAAGATATTTGCCCAGTGCCCTATAACTTTTAACAGTGTTTGACTCGAGCCCGAATACTCAACCTAGACCCTCAACCCAAATTCAGAAGCTAGTGAACAATGTCCTTGACTCCTAGACTTCACGACTACCAAGGTTCTCATTCAACTAGTTTTTTACTATCAAATACAAACCGCCTATCTTTCACGTTTACATACAGAGTTGTAAAAATTAATAATAATAATAATAATAATAATAATAATAATAATAATAATAATAATAATAATAATAATAATAAAAGTTGTAGTAGTAGTAGTGTCATTGATAATAATTATACTGTCTATGTAATATACTTGAAGAATATACCAAATTTCACAATAGTAAATCCCCACGTTAAGAGGGTTTCCATACCCAGGCTCCTAGCTATGAAAACATTTACGATCACTCCCCCAATCATTCAACAGATTTAACATGTTGGGTATAAGTAATTAGGACGTAAAATTGAATATAGTTTATACGAAAAAGACCTTTATGGATTGCAAGACCTGTAACGCCCAAATATTCACCACAAACTTATAGTGGTATAGACACAAACAAAAAAAGTGTGGAGCAGGAAACTACTTTACATAAAAGTCTAAAGAAACTCAATGAAGACGTACGAACTGGTCAAGCGGTTTGGGTCAATAGTCTATCAATGATAAGTCTAGTGCACCTCTGGTGCTTGGGGTCCCGGGTTCGATCCCAGCCCCCGCCAAGTGAACTTTGTGGTGGACAAACACCGTATGCGTGGGTTTTCTCGGGGTTCTCCCGTTTCCTCCCACTTTCTTCATTCCACCATTTCATTCATCACTCATCATCACCGTCTCCTTTAGCCTAACCGGCATATACGTGGGACGTAAAACGCAAAGATTTCATTTTTTTCATATAAGTCGTGTTCAAATCCTGTAGGAAGTATTCGTTTTGTTTTTTTCCTTAAAAGTGTGTTCCTTATTTTCATCAGAGAACTGAAAACATTTCTTTGAATAAATCTTTGGCAACTACTTTTCTCTCAAATTCGATTAGAAGAGAACATTATATGAATTGCAAATTTAAAATGCAAAACTGAAAACAAAATATTAAGTGTGTTCAATATTTCATTATTATCTTTTGATTTGTAATGAAAAACTAATTATAAGCATTGATTATTTCAGAAGATACTCCCCAGGTAATGGCCAATATATGAATGAGAGGAAATTGATAGAACATTATTAGTCCACTTTGAGCATGATCGAAGATATGGCCACGAATTTATATCGACAGGGTTTCAAATTCTCCCACAGGTCATGCCCTGAAATCATCACTGTTTCAAAGGTTTCTTTAACGAATACCTAGGTAGAATATTACATTTATTTCTCGTTCTACTTTTGAAATGACAAAATCATAATTTTAAAGATCATTCTAATACGATAAGCATAAAGGTTTATAGAACTAATGAAGTAAATAGTATTGTGTAAGTTATCGGTTTCTAATCGGATTAAAACTAGAATATTCATTTGCATCGCATTTTAAAGTAAATCCTCTCTATATATAATTCTTACTGAAAAGCGTATTTAACTCCAATTACTTAATCATTATATTTAATAATATATTTTTATTGTAATATTTTTACTATTCAATATCGTATACATTTCATTTCCCAAAGCAAAACCTCACAAATGTATAGTGGGCTAGTGAATATTATCAAATAAATTATCATTTAGTTTACGTAAATGCTGCATCGCCTGATTTCAAATTTCCTACTTTAACTAATAATAATAATACTAATACTAATAATAATAATAATAATAATAATAATAATAATAATAATAAAATCATAGCAATATCTAATAAGAATTTCAGGCTTACCCAATAAATGAAATGAAATGAAATCTTTAGCTTTACGTCCCACATTATGCCGGTTAGGCTAAAGGAGACGGTGATGATGAGTAATGAATGAAATGGTGAAATGAAGAAAGTGGGAGGAAACGGGAGAACCCCGAGAAAACCCACGCACACGGTGTTTGTCCACCACAAAGTTCACTTGGCGGGGGCTGGGATCGAACCCGGGACCCCAAGCACCAGATGTGAACGCTTTACCACTGAGCCACCGCGACCCCCTACCCAATAAATGAATTCAACGTGGTCTCTATTCGAAGTTCCATTTATTCGAATCCGATAAAAATACTAAGAGAAACTTCGAGAACCGGTAAAAGAAAAATGTTACTTTGGTGGGACTGAAACTAACCTTTCAGAGTTCCTTTCAAGTTACAAATGCCTTAGACACTTTGTTTCTTGTCTTTAAGTTAACTGATTCATTGAACGTATCTCAGTAAGTTGTCTTTATTTTCTACTCGTTTATACACGTTTTACAATAATTTCTTTTAAGCTTGAACCACAGGAACACGAATGCAAAAACATTTAGGTCAATTAAAATTCCCCCACCGGGAGTCGGACCGGAGACCCGCACACCAAAGGCACACGTGCTAGCCACTATGACCGGAACAGACCTGGAGACGACGAAACGTCGTCATACACACGGTGAATTTGTATGATACTGTTAAACGTTAAAGTTAATACATGATTTTTATATCAATGAATAACTTAAATAAATAAATAAAAAACAGTAACAATACTATTAACGTATATCTACATAATATATAAATGAAAAATACGCTGAATTGTTTGAAATTAATTTTGTTGACATAGTTAACCTCTAGCTTGGACTAAGTTGTTGAGATCTAGCTCAGGAGAGTACTTCCCGGAAGTAGTAACTAAATAGACGCTTCTGATTGGTTGGCGTTATCCGTATCTTGCTACGTAGCTATACCTACGTATATAACAGAAATCATACGCTTCTTGCTATCGGTTCTCGTGGTCGTGCGTTCTAGGGCTGTAGTCCAGTAACAAGAATTACTTTCGGTGTGGGGTCAAACCTGGCCTTAGGAAACTTTTCTAATTTTTTTAAAATCGTTCATAACACTATTTTTCAATAAAATATGATGAAAAAGGTACTCAAAAAGGCGA
Source organism: Thermobia domestica (assembly GCF_964235325.1). Taxonomy (NCBI): domain Eukaryota; kingdom Metazoa; phylum Arthropoda; class Insecta; order Zygentoma; family Lepismatidae; genus Thermobia; species Thermobia domestica. Next base: position 190,363,191 of record NC_137457.1, read on the forward strand.
TTTGCTTACTTTTGTGCAATTAAGTATTAGTGGTAGTAGTAGTACAGAAGCGAAGATATATATATATATATATATATGTGTGTGTGTGTGTGTGTGTATCTTTATCTTTACATGAAATCATGAAAAAAATGACTTTCAATTCTATTCAGAAGGTAGATATATTGACATGTGTCAAACCCTGTTCTTTGCTGCGTTATGTCTTCAGTCAAACTACTAGCTATCGACTAGGCAAGTCGTAAGGGTCACCATGAAGAAAGAAAGAAAGAAAGAAAAAGGTATGCTTATTTCATGGGGAGAACAAAATAAAATAGTCTATCTGCTCCTTTACATTAAGTGTTTGAAACCAATCCTGTTATGAATATCTATTTTCTAATTTCATTAGAAGACTAAAGGGAAACATTAATCCTCCTGTATAAGAAGAAAGAAAAATATATCTCATATATCACGCAGATAACGAAATAAAATAGCATATTTATCTACGCTTTGGCGTTAAGTGCTTTAAAATTGCTCAGAATATTTTTCCTTATTCCCATAATAAAAAGAAAAAATGAGAATTGTTAGTTCCCATAGAAAAAGAAAGAAAAATATAATTATAATTATTACACAAAAAGAATAAAATAAAATATATTTAAAATATATAAAAATAAAATATGACTAAACTTTAATGAAACACTAGCTAAGTAAAACTTTTACACTGAATAGTCTCTGCAAGTAATTTGTAGAAAATGGACAGAAATAATGAACATAAACTATTAGGTGTCAATTAAAAGTGTAGCAAGTGATAGTTCTAAACCCAAGTAGAATATTCACTCTGCTTAATGAAATTAATAAACATTTTACAAAAATAACGATCTTTTGGCTGTATCGTAAATATTTTAGTAAATTAGAAAAATGGATATTCATAACAGCATTGGTTTCAAACACTTAGTGTCAAAGAGCAGATAGACTATTCCATTTTGTTCTCTCCATGAAATAAATATAAGATTTTCTTTCTGTTTTCTTTCTTTCTTCATGGTGGCCCTTAAGACTTTCCAAGTTGATAGCCAGTAGTTTGCCTGAAGGCATAACGTCGCGTAGCAAACAACTCGGTTCGACACGTGCCAATATACGTACACCTTGTATGCGAAAGGTTGAGCGCATTCTTTATTGCTGCTAAAATTTTCTAAGTCTAACTTCGGGTATCTTCGGAAAAAAGAAAACCAGGTTCGAACGTCGAAGCCAACCTTTGTGATCGGAAAAATGTTTGCAGATGTGTTTTTCTTCTTTTAAATGTAATAAGATTTGTTACAAAGTGTATATAAAAAGCCACATTGATTTAAATACTTGATAATATAATATTTCGAAACTTTGTATTAATGTCAGCACATGCTTGTTTGTCATTTTGCTCTCCATACTTAATGGAATATTTAGATACATAAACGAATCTTTCCATATGTAAAAGAATACTGAAAGTTAAGACATAGATCATAATTCTCGCCTGAGTACTAAAATAAAAGTCAAAGTAGCACAAAAACAGCGTTTCCAGTTGATATGAATGTCATTATTATCTTAAATGCCCTATACATCTCTAAAAGTTTCTTCCGAACAGCGCTTGTGTTAGCTCAGTGGTAAGCCGTTGGATTTCAAATCATAAAGTTAAAAGTTCGATTCCCATCTGGTTTAATGCTTCTTTTTTTATAAATTGCTATTTCCACAATGTATGAAGAATTATAAAAAAAATTAAATTAAAATACACCAGTTATATATATATATAGTCTATCTGTATAGTCTATATATAGTCCATATTCATCCATGTTAGAAATTTGAATGAGATCGGTCCGGTGGTTCCAAAGTTATGAAGTTTTACTAGCATATATTTACCCGCTTCGCTGGGTAAAATGAACATTTAAATGCACAATTGCGTATCTCATGGGTTTAGTACCCACGAAATATGCTGTTTTTGTTTTTAATACTATCTAATTAAACTGCATTTGAAAGATCACTGATCATCTCGGCGACCCCGGAAACTATTAATTTGATACTAATATGGGTTATATTTCTATCCTTTTGATTTATTTCCCTTCCCCTTCTCCCAAGATGCGGGGCTGAATTTGGATTTTAACAGTATCAGAAGTGTTCATCTCGACGATCCCAAAAACTATAGATTCAACACTATCGGTCATTTTCGACCATTATATCTCCCTCCACCATGTTGCGGCATATGCCATTGGACGTATCACCGTTCATCTCAGTAACCCCCAAAAATGTGGATTCAGCACTAATATCGGTCATTTTCGATCATTTTCAATCTCTTCGTCACCCAAGTTGAAGGTTTGAATTTGAATTTATACGGGATCGAAAGTATCACTGTTCATCTAAGCGACCCAGAAAACTATACATTCCATGCTGATAGTGACCATTTTCGATCTTTTTTATATAATTCTTCCTCCCCCTCCTTAAACTGGTGACGTTGAGTTTGGACTTAAACCGGATCGGAAATGTCACTGTTCATCTTAATAATCCCGAAAACTACAGATTAGACACTAATATTGGTGTTTTTCGATCATTTTAAATAAAGCTCCCCCTTCCCCTCCTCCTTGCTGCGACACACGGCATCAGAATTGTCACTGTTAATCTCAGCTACTCCTAAAACTATGGATTCGACACTAATATTACTCATTTCCAATCATTTTAAATGTTTATTTCCCTCCAATATGTTGTAGCCCCCCTCCCCAACTATGAGGGCTGAACTTGGATTGAAACAACATCATAAGTGTCACTGTTTCTCTCATCGACTCCGAAAACTATGGATTCAACACTAATTTCGATCACTTTTGATCATTTTGAAATATCTCTCCCCTTCCCTCTCCCTTACGTTGCATCGTGAAACTGAAAGCCTAAAGCAATCCCTGGCCCAAAATTCATGTATATTGAAAATTTGATTGAGATTGATTGGGTAGTTCAAGAGTGATGAAGTCACAAAGCAAGTCATTTTTTTATATATATGTCTCCCTTCCCCTCCCCTTCGTTGGCTCGTCGAAATGAAAGGATAGAAAACTCCCAAGGCCCGACCCTCTTATATGTTGAAAATTTGATCGATTGGTTGGGAGGTTCAAAGGTTATTAGGTTTTGTTAGTTTTTATTTATACGTCCCCCTCCCCTAGGATTTACCGCTTAAGTGGAATTGCAAATATATTTTCAGGTCCAAATCTCATGTATCTTGAAAATTTGATTGAGATCGATCGGATAGTTCAAGAGTTATTAAGTTACTAAAATAGTCACATTTAGTCTTATATGAATTGATTTTTATATATCTCCTCCCTTCCCCTCCCCTAGGTTGCACCGTAAAAGTTAAATGACAAAAATATCCCATGTCTGATCCCTATCTATGTTGAAAATCTGATCAAGATCGGTTTAGTGGTTCAAGAGTTAAGTATTATTTATTTTTATATATCTGTCCCCTCTCCTTCTTTGTACTGTAGAAGTGAAATGAAAAATGCATCCCAGGCCCAAACCTTATCTATGTTAAAATTAGATCATGATAGGTAGGGTGGTTCAAGAGTTTAGTTTTAAACATTTTCATATATTTCCTCTTCCCCCTGCCCGCCCCTTAAAATTTATTGTCAAAATAAAATGATAAAAAAAACTTGCAATGTTTGAATTTCACATATGTTGAAAATCGGATTGGTTCAAGAGTTTAATTTAGTTTTATAGATTTCTCCCCTCCCTTCCCCTAACTTCTACCGTCAAAGTCATAGAAACACCTCAGGTCCGAAAATCATCTACGTTGATTTTAATTAAAAATCGGTTGGGTGGTAGCGTGGCGAAGTCACAAAGACAGTCACTTTTATTTTTACTTTATTTTACATATATCTTTCCCCACCCCCTCCTCTCCGTTGCATTGTAAAAGTGAAATGAACTAAACATCCCACGCCCGAACTTTATCTATGTTCAATGTTTGTTCGACATCGATTGAATGGTTCAAGAGTTATTAAGTTCTATTTATTTTTATATATCTGTCCGCTCCCCTCCCCCAATCCTTCTTTTACTGTAAAAGTGAAATGAAGAAAGCATCCCAGGCCCAAACCTTATCTATGTTGAAAATTAGATCGAGAGCGGTAGGGTGGTTCAAGAGTTTAGTTTTAAACATTTTCATATATTTCCTCTTCCCCCTGCCCCTCCCCTAAAATTTATTGTCAAAATAAAATGATAAAACAACCTGCAAGGTTTGAATTTCACATATGTTGAAAATCGGATTGGTTCAAGAGTTTAATTTAGTTTTATAGATTTCTCCCCTCCCTTCCCCTAACTTCTACCGTCAAAGTCATAGAAACACCTCAGGTCCGAAAATCATCTACGTTGATTTTTATTAAAAATCGGTTGGGTGGTAGCGTGGCGAAGTCACAAAGACAGTCACTTTTATTTTTACTTTATTTTACATATATCTTTCCCCACCCCCTCCTCTCCGTTGCATTGTATAATTGAAATGAACTAAACATCCCACGCCCGAACTTTATCTATGTTCAATGTTTGTTCGACATCGATTGAATGGTTCAAGAGTTGTTAAGTTCTATTTATTTTTATATATCTGTTCCCTCCCCCTCCCCATCCCCTTCTTTGTACTGTAAAAGTGAAATGAAGAAAGCATCCCAGGCCCAAACCTTATCTATGTTGAAAATTAGATCGAGAGCGGTAGGGTGGTTCAAGAGTTGTTTTATTCATTTTCATATATTTCCCCTTTCCCCTGCCCCTCATCTAAAATCTTCTGTCAAAATGAAAAGACAAAAATATTCTCAGGGTAGAATTTCATATATGTTGAATATTTGATTAAGATCGATCGGTTTGTTCAAAAGTTATTAAATCACAAACATGGTCATTTTTATTTTTATATTTATTATTTTTTATATATTTCCTATCCCCACCTTCCTGTACGTTGTTCCGTCAAAATAAAATGATAAAAGTCATCCCAGTCCCAAACCTCATCTACATTGAAAATTTGATCAAGATTGGTATTTTTGTTCAAGAGTTATTAAGTTTTATTTATTTTTTCTCTGTCCCCCTCCTCTCCGTCACTTTCAAAGTAAACAGCTGAAAACATTCCGAGGCCAGAACCGCATCTACATTGGAACTTTGATCGAGATCTGTCGAACAGTTCAAGAGATTAAGAGTCACAAATATAGTCATTTTCAATTTTATAAAATAGATTTTAATATATACACACCTCTCGCTACTCTCAGTTCTTATAAAAGCATTTTAGGCATAGGGTTATTCTTACGTAATATTCATATCGTAGTTCTTACTGTGAATAATTCCTCTGCTATAGCTGCTAATTTTCTTTAATATTTGAACAAATACTTGATTGGCAACAATGGTGAACGCAGCTGCAGGGAGTTTGAATTGCTCTAGTTCCTGCTTGAAACACACACGTAGATGGCACTGCGTCGGAATACTTAGCGATCGAGAAACGAAATTTTACAGTCTGAACCCACACTTTACACACACAACCGGCTGTATCGGTATAAACGAGCGGAGTGAAGAGAACTCGCGGGGAGATCTGCGAGGGTCCTGCACGCATTAAAGGTAAAAAACAGTTCGAGCAACCACTAAAAAATGCTCGGTTTGCAAAAATTGCTCACAGTGCTGCTGTGTAGACCGATCGACCTACAAAGATTGTCGGGTTCACCAACGCACAAACACACACACACACACACCTATACACTTATGTGCCTACTTGTTAGCTCCGAGTTGGGAGACCGACTTGTTGGAACCAAATGTGCATAAAAACCTAGAATAGATACAAAAACGAGAGTGAGATCAAAATACATTACTTTTATTCATACTTGCGGTGGGAAAATACTTATGTCGCTATTTCTGACAGTTTCTTGGGAAACACGTGTGGTGCCGCATTTTATTTATTGGATCCTGGTGTCAACATCACCTGCAAGATATAATTGGTACCGGTACCAATAACATATCTGGATGATCTAATGTTACACACACACACACTATTAACATTCTTCTACAGAATTGCGGGCTTTATGAGTACCTCTAGAGTGTTGCAATATTTTAGTTATCTACAGTGTAAAATAATAGCACAAAGTAGAAATGTACACGCAGGTTTGGGGAAATATATCTACAAGAATTTAAAAATATGTGGAAAGAAACTACATAGTTGTTTATATTTAAATTATCAGATATTCGTCAAGTTAACTTCCTACACTACTTCTTAAATCTGGCAACCACGTTAAACCGGGAGACACTCTGTATGTTTGGTGTCAACTTCGCTATATCCAAGTAGAAGTGGGTATTTAAAACAAGTTCTACCGGGAAAGAAAAAACTCGTTCGTAAACTACGAACTATGACTACGTGCTATGACTACAACTGCTTGCTGCATTTGTTAATAAAGGCTCAGAAGGATATATCCACGTTTTCAATTTACTCTTCCGCCATTCAAAGAGTTCTTTTACCTTCTGCGTGACGATGACGTAGAAACATTTTCACGACAGTGAGATTCTTTTTATATCACATTCGTCGATAGAAAGGAAAAGCATAAGATCTGAACTGTTTCAAAAGAAAAATGTTAATACAGAAACATAAATAGGATATGCTGAGAATTTTAACTCGCAGCTATTTTTTTCATTTTCTTGCCAAGTACTTAGACGTTCAATATAGGACATTTGGAATTGCTTTTCGGATAGATGAACCGGTCTTCTGATCTGGCTCCTGTACTGATCATATGAATTTAAATGAATTCCACATTTGACACTTTCAGGAACAACTTAATTACATTGAAACATGGGCACTCAGTACAAAAATTGCCCATTAGAAAATGACTGCGACAACTTTGTTTCCACAGTTTGTTTGTAATTTTTAAAATTAAAAAATATTGTTGTAATAGTCCTGGTCACTGTGTAAGATAATTCTTTTGTCCATCATTATTATATTATTTCACCGATTTTAATGAAACTTTGTAGACATGTACAACATTGAAAAAGAATCGACACGTGTTCTTTTTTCAAAAAAATCGGCAAGGGTGTGCGCTTAAGGTCTCTCGATAACCCTTTGAACGTTAGGGAAGGTTTCGAAGCATAGAGAGAAAACAATCATTTAATATTGAAGAAACAAGGGAGGTTTTAGGACAGCTGATTCAAAATCTGACGTCAAAATTAGAAAATTCAAAATTGCGGATCCAATTTGTTGACTTCTGCTTTGAAATGGTTTGCAGTTAGCCCAGAACAATCATAGGTGGCATCAGTTATTGCGAGAAGGTTGCAAACCGATTTGAAACCTTCATGTTTGATTAAAGTGAGTTTATGCATCTATCACTATTCGGGGGGCTTATTTAAAGTGTGTCCTTTCGCTTCCCACTATTAGAGGTGCTTATTAAAAGTGCCCCCCTCGCCTCTCACTAATCGGAGTGCTTATTGAAAATGAGTCCGCTCGCTTCTCACTAGTCGGGGAGCGTATTTAAGTGATTTATATTACATTTGAGTCCCGAGTTAAACCTCAAAAGAGTACCTCAACATAGAAACCATTCCTGCAGAAACAACTGGATTTAGGATCTTGATGTACTCTTCTTTAGTCCCTGGAAAAACATCTATGGGCATTTTTCTGTAATTATCCTTCTCTATAACATAAATTTACATCTCCGTAATAATATAATTAAAATCCAACCATTGATTCATAAATAGGTTTTCTTCTCCCACATTTGCAAATATTATTAGGTATCTGTGATACGAAAGCGGTTATTTGTAATAAAAACCTCCTACGTTTGCCGATTTCATAACATTTTATTTCAAAGATTGTGTATCTTTTGCAATTTGTACGCAGTTATTGCTGTAATAAGGTGTGCGTTGTGTAAACTATGTTTATGCATCACATATCTACATTTGCAAATATTATTAGGTATCTGTGATACGAAAGCGGTTATTTGTAATAAAAACCTCCTACGTTTGCCAATTCCATAACATTTTATTTCAAAGATTCTGTATCTTTTGCAATTTGTGTGCAGTTATTGCTGTAATAAGGTGTGCGTTATGTAAACTATGTTTATGCATCACACATCTTTTTAAGAAATACCATTACTGTAAAAGGTTTTTCAATAAATTCATAATTATAACAACTGAGGATATATGAAACTCGGACAGGCGAGGCGAAGAGACTCACCATAAGCAAGCGCCCCGAATTGTGGGTGGTATAGAGATGCACTTTAATCAAGTATCTCGTTAAAATAAGAAGAGAAAGGTGTTTCAAATCGTTCTGCGGCCTCCTCGCACTAACTGCTGCCTGCGATAGTGGATAATTATTCTTGGCTAACTCCAGACTATTTCAAACCAAAAGACTTTTGTAATTGTAATCACCATATTGGATCCACCATTTTACATTTTGTAATTTTGACCTCAGATTCTGAATCAGCTTTCCTGAATAGTGATGGGTAAATTCCCGGGAATATGTTTTTCTGGAATATTCCCTGGGAAGATTCCCGGGAAGATTCCCAAAATGGGAATTTATCCGGGAATTTATGTACAATCAGAAAGAAAATTGCATTCTATTACTATATTATGATTTCAAAGTTGAATTAATTTTTATATGACAGCATATTATTACTGTTGTCCGCAGAGGATTCTTTAAAATGTATATTCTGAACGGTAATATGTTACTTTATTAACACTTTATTATATTTAGAGAGTACGCATAAATGTATATTTATTTACAATATGTTCTATCAATTAAATACGTGCGAAAAATTATATAGTGACAGTTTAAATTAACATGTAAGTGTATTTGCTCAACTTGACTCTATTACTGATATTATAAACACATTATATTTATAAATGTTATAAACCAATTAGATTGGATAAATGCTACAAGATACGTCTCACCAATTTATCAACATTTGCGCATACATATTTATGTTCACAAAATTTGCAAGATAATTACTTATCTTTATATTTTAGCACGTAACATTGCCATACACGACCTTTCATTCTACCTATTTCTTGAAATTCCATACGTTAATTTACATGTAAAAGAAGTCCGAGTACCCCTTCAGATATTCGAGTCAGAGGAGACAGACCGACGTCCATTACTAATGGTGGTTCAGGGTTTATTAATAGTACTTCATCTTTATTTTTACATAATTCTAAATTACTTTACAAAATGGTTCCTTTTCATCATTTGCAAATTAGTATTTTGCTAATTTTGGCTGTTCTTTAGCATTGGGGGCCAGCTTTTGCACCTACATTTTTGCGATATTCTATTCCGATGCGGTTGTTTTATGTTTTCATACGTTAAATTACGTTACCAACATTAAATTCAGACAGCATTGCGGAGCGCGCGTTAGCAAATGAAGATGGGTTAGAGCACCGCATGGCACGTTGTTTTCTATCTTCGTTACCAACAATTGGCTTTCTTTTCTCACATAAATCCCTTCCATTTACATTTCCGTTTTGTATAAATCCCCTACTGCCTTAAAAAAATATGTTCGATACTTTCTTGACTACTTGAACATCACTATCAACTCATTTCTTTCGTTAATCATCCTACTTTTTGCTGGTTTTGGCCTCAAATACTAAACAATTACCCTACTTTTTAGTGCAAATGGAAATGGAATTTTAAAAATCATATTATTAGTTATATAAAATACCGTCAAATAATTTTAAATTTTTTAACCTCCAAATTCTTTGAAACCTAGAAGTAAATCATAATATATTAAAATAAAGTAATTAGTCATATGATTCTTATAATTTGGAGGATAAAGTAAAAAAATGGAAATAAATTCCTTCCCGGGAATTTATAGGCCAGGAAAAAACGGGAATATTCCCATTTTAAAAATTCCTTCCCACCGGGAATATTCCCACTGCCCATCACTAGTCCTGAAACCCCCTGGCAGTATGTTTTCTTTCTACATTAAGTAATTGTTTTCCGTTTATGCTTCAAGATCCCTTTAACGTTCAAAGTTTGTTTCTACTCTTAAATCCGCACCAATGCCGACATAAAAATAAATACATGTCGATTATTTTTCGATGTTTTACAAGTCTACAAAGTTTCATTCAAATCAGTGAGTTCCACTTTCGTAAGTCTCCTTGTGTGATAAACATCCTATCCTTAAATGCTTAATCTGTCTCTGAAATTAACTTTGTAGATTAACCTTCCATGCAATATATATAACGTTTGATAATATAATGCTATTCTCAATATTCACTATCGCTCCCGTGCCCTGGAAAAAAATAAGTAGTTTAATGTAATCTTTTGTCGTGCGGAACGGAACGTACATGGATATCTCATGTGCCTCTGCAGCTTGACTGGTTGGATCGGATTTTAGCATGCCTTTTGAGCACTGAATCATTTGACACGAAATTCCGCCTTATCGTTATGTCCTAACCCCTTCAGTTCCCACCCAGAATGTTGTCAATTTCAGTTGAGCGTCCCTTTCACCAGCGAGACTATATGAGACGTGGACCTACTCATTAATGTGGCAATCGAATCACATGAGCTCCCGCCGGGAATCAAATCCTCGTCTTGCGTCGAACGTGCATATGCCTACTATGTAACAAAATTTCCAAATTGTGAGGTGGAAGTGGTCGGATCAGAAACACAATCTAAATCCTTTTTGAATTTGTATCCGAGATCTGGAATTGAATCTAAATTGGAGATATAGATCTTGTGATTCATCGTGTTAGTAAACAAGTAGTTATCCATCTCTTTCCGGTTTTTGAATCATATCAATATTAGTAAATGAAAAGTATTAGTAAATTACCGAAATAGAACATTTATATTTCTTCACAGGTAATTTCAGTGAAATTAGGGTTGCCATCCTTACGGCGTGTGCCGAGTATGTCCGACATTTTGCGAGTTTTCAATATCGAGACGTCATTTCAATTATTTTTGAATAGTCTGACATTTAATCATATTTCTATTTGTTCAATATTTTGCTTGAAAAATTAGTATGTTTCTCAATTGCGTTAGACCTGTGTCCTTCATTGGTTTTTAATCAAATGTTTATTAAAATTGATTTTCTAAAATGTGTCGAAGTCAAAACTTCAAATTTGATCTTACCTAACTCGGGAACTAAAAGCCTGCACATCATATTTATTTCATATGAGTACAACGTTGTCAAGATTTACAACCATGCCAAGTTTGATTCAGATCAATGAGTTTGGTTGAATTTGTACTGTATATCTCCCTTTGATCTTTCAGAAAATAATTAATGAAAGACGAAACTATAAATGACGAGAGTTATGTAAGTAGTTATATAGGCATAGGCATATAACATATAGTTTAGGCCTAATAACTCATTATGTGTCCCTTATCTTATATGAGTTCTTAGTCTAGAATGAAAATTTAACTCTTGCTGAAGGGTAGTGATGGGCATTTTTCAGAAGTAACAATAGCATTGAAATTTCCAGTGAACTTTATCAACTTTATTTTGCGATTTTACCAGTACAGTAATGCAGCGAGTAAAGAGTGTTTTCTTTAGTCAATGCTTAGAGTAAAAAAAAAGAAGCTCGTTAATACAGTCAGTTGTTTATCATTAACACAAAATATTACATTTATAAGTATATTTGATAATTATAGTAACCTAAAATATTTACTAATGTAGTGCCTTGTACTCTTAAATATGACATGAATTAAAATTTTCTTACTATTATCAAAAAGCATTCATTTTCAATATTTACTTTCATTGAAAACAATTTCCAACATTCCTGAAAACTAACACAACAAATATATATTCATTTCCATTTATTTTTATTGGTAGCGGTATTATTTCAATTCAATTATAATTATTACTATAAAACAAATATATGGCACACCAATTAAATTCAAGTATGAACGCACATAAATATTTTTTTAATATTGATTATAGTATGAAAAATTTTTACTTAAATTTACAAGAATACTAATTAATCATAATATTTTATATTTATTACATTCTGGTTAAAACTTGACCAAGAATGGACTGAGCAGAAGATGGTTTGTCACACCATTACGCTTTTTAAAGTGTCTGCCCTCCTAAATTTCGGAGATACCTACCCACATTATTATCATTTATTTTCGTCCCCGAGATGAGGGTTAATTATAGAGTAAAAGGTTAGTATTAAAAAGAATATAGTAGGGTATAATACGAAAATTGCCTACGCCGGGCGTTACATAAATATAATGTTACCCAAAAGTGGGAGGGAACCTCATCTCATGCCTTAGCATACATCTTCATTGGTTTTTCCATTTCTTTGGAAAAGAAAACATCAACGGCCGTCTGGAAGTCGCAGAGCTAATCACAGATGCCTGCTTTCATCATATTTAACAACCTTCTTTTTCTTCTTTTTTTTGTGAAATATTAAAACCATTGCAAAAGTCGATTTCGTACAATACAAGCAATCCGGCTTAACAAAGTTTTTGTTTATCCAACACCTACTCTAGGTTTTTTCAACAGAAAAACAATTTTCAAAGGTTTCATTTGCCAATAAACAACTAACATGAATGTATAAACTAGTACGAGGTTTTCATCGATCCTGATTACATTAGAAAGCGGTTTCTCAACATGTATGATTGCTGCATAGCACAAGAATTTGACTAACTTATCACTGCTTGAATAGCAATTACTTCTTTTTCGTAATAATTTTCGATGTGCACCAATTTTACGGTATTCAGAATGAATACTAAATTACATTTTTTGTTTCACTAGGTTTTTCCATTTACCTGTATGTTTGACCTTTGTTATGACGTCACGATCAGCTGATAGCACATCACTTAACAAAAGTAATTGACATTTAATATTCCTATTACGTTCACTTTCAAATCGATTAGACGTGAAAGATTTATTCACCCGAAGTAGAATATAGGCTGGATAGATGGCCGAGTCAGCAAAAAATTATCTTGTTTTCCTAGAAATCGATATAATTTCCTGGAATTGGGAGGCAAGTTTCGACAAGCCTTTAGTTGCTATGTTCATAGCCTTTTACGGCTACCACAGAAGCGCGTGGGAAAATTTTGGTTTATTTGAACCCTCGTAACCCCCTACTCCTCCTAGAAAGCCAAAGAGCATAAGCGATTTAACCCATTGGTCCTATTCCCATGAGATGACTGTAGATTATGAACTGAAAGGATGATATTCAAATGATCGAAGCTTCTCAGCAGATTGTATGAAATTGGTCTTAGTTGCTAAGGTAAATATTATACGTCTTGAATTTTTTTAAAAAAAGCGTGGCATTAGACACAGTATATGAGTCTCAGAACGAAACACATACCCATGCAAAATCGTGTTGATTAGCCCCTTGGCCCTATTCTCACAAAGTGTCTGTAGAAGACATGATATTCAAATGATCAAAGCTTCTCACGAAATTGACTTAGTTGCTAAGGTAAATATTGTATTTCACAATTTTTTTAAGACGTGTGACAAGAAACCATATATGAGTCTCATAACGAAACACATACCTATACACTCCTCCCCCAGACCTCCTGCGAATGGATTCCAATGATTGAGCATATTCTAATAACGCAGGCTTCTCATAGCATATCATATTGTTTAAAACGTAGGATGTGAAACGTGTTATATGGATATTCACATGATGATGTCTGCTATGACAAGTAAATCGATATCACTTCCTGTTTAGTTGTTATGTTTATAGCCTTTTACGGCTATACCAAAATGATGATTTGTGAGAACATCCTGTTGGTAGAAACAAGATAAAACATGCCTTTTAGGGTTACCATCAGCTACAGGTTCATGAAAAAACATGTCTTTTCTAGTCGTCTTGTATTGGTTAGCTAATTTGAATTCCCAAGCCCCGCCCCCCTCCCGCAAAGACTCTTGAACGGCTACCGGATCTTCATCAGAGTCCTTTCAGTTATCACGATTGAAACCTACCAATTGATTGTGTTTTCAGCTTAAAGTGTAGTGTGTGTTTTGTGCTTTCAGTTATTACGATTAAAGTCTACCAATTGATTGTGTTTTCAGTATAAAACTGTAGTGTATGTTTTGTGATACCGGTCGTTCTTATTAAAATAGGTAAGTAAAATATATATATGTTCTTTCTTCATTTAGTTATAAAGGCAGTTGAAAGAACAAGTGTATTTATTCATAGTTCCGTTCATGTTCTAACATTAAAAAAAAACACAGACACATATGTGAATGTCTGTTTTGCTAGTCTCTTTCTTTCTCTGTTTGTTAGCACATTGAACTCCATCTTAAAATGGTTTAGTTTCAAGAGCAACAGATAAGATGCCATTGTCAAATGTTTTGATGATTCGTATTGCAACGAGATATAACAGACTGACCTAGTTAAAAACACATACCTATAAGTGAGCTTATCGTTAAAAACACATACATAAGTCAACGAACTGAGAGAGTTTCTGTATCTGCACTGTCTACTTGGAAAGAGCAGAAAAATAAGATAAGAGAACATGTTTTGTATTTCAATGTTATTCTCCAGCTGTTGCGTCAACATTATCTTAGGTCATGGTTTCAGACAACACGAAGCGAAGATATGTATGTGTGTGTGTTTTAGGTAACATTAAAACAGTGTTTGAGATCTAAAACTTGACAAAACTAGTGTTGCCTATTCATCTCGGATGTCGTTATCCATGTACACATGATGTTGATTGATTTTTGAGTTTAATGTTCCGTTCAGCAGCGAGGCTATATGCACCACAAAGTCCACACGGCGAGAGTTAGGATCGAACCAGGGACCCCAAGCACCGGAGGTGAACCCTTTACCACTGATCCACAACACCCCACGATTTCAACATGGGCACAAATCTTCAAGTTAAAACAATTGTCTATTCTCAAATAAGAGAACACTTCTCCATTTCTTTAAGTTGATCTAGGAAGTTGAACTTTGTACAGTTTTCTCTATATTATAGTCTAAGTTGTATGTGATATTACTTTAAAAGGACGAAAGTAGTTAAAATATTCCCTATTATTATCATCAATTTCTTTTAAAATGCTCAGAATCCCGTCATAGAATTCGTATACTAGCTATGTACACAGGCGTGCATTAAGAAATTTTTTGTTAGGAGAGGTCCAAGCTTTGGGCGACGGGGCTCAAACACTACAAGCCTCTGTGTAGTATTGAACGCGTATTATTTTGCACTCGAAAAGACAATAAGTACTTGTAGAATACTTTCATCTATATTGTCATAAAAAATGATAGTATCAGATTGTTTTTATAAGAAAGAGTACACATGCAGTGTTGTATGTTCTGAGGATACAGATGACGTGAAAAACGTATCGACTGGACATAATGAACAGAATGTATTTCTAATCTATTACGAAGAGGTATTTTATGTATTACGTCCAACGGTTGAGGAAACGGGAGAACTCCGAAAAAAACTCACGCACGTGGTGTTTGTTCAACACAAAAAGTTCACTTGACGGGGGAGCAGGGTGTTTGAATCCAGGGCCCCCAAGCACCGGAGGTGAACGCTCTACCACTGAACCACCGTACACTCGAAAAGTAGAAGGAAACGGAAGAACTCCCAAGGAAATCCACGCATACGGTGTTTGTCTACCACAAAATTCATTTGTTGGAAGCAAATGTTGAACACGAGGAAGAGGACTTCATGCTCAACTCGGAACCCATGCACAAAAGATGAACGCTATACCACTAAATCACCAAGGTCCCCTATCGCATCACAAATGAACGCTTTACCATTGATTCACCATGTCCCCTTAGATCAAAGTACAGTACTCATGTAATAATATTATCTAACATAAAGTTCACTTGTCGAGGGGCTCCCGGGGGGTAATATTCATACACGTAAGATATTTTAAAATAAACAATATTAGTATCGAATCCATAGTTTCTCAGAACGTTGTATTCAATAATGGCACTTTAAAAACAGTAACATGACATCTAAGGGGTAAAAAAGTGGTGGGCTCCCGGGGGTAATATTCATACACGTAAAATAATTTATTATAAACAATATTAGTATCGATTCCATAGTTCTGGAAGGTGTTGTATTCAATAATGACACTTTGAAAACAGTAGCATTACATCTAAGGGGTAAAAAAGTGGTGAGCTCCCGGGGGGGTAATATTCATACACGTAAAATATTTAAAATAAACAATATTAGTATCGATTCCATAGTTTCGAAGGTGTTGTATTCAATAAAGACACTTTGAAAACAGTAACATGACATCTAAGGGGTAAAAAGTGGTGAGCTTCCGGGGGTGATATTCATACACGTAAAATAATTTAAAATAAACAATATTAGTATCGATTCCATAGTTTTCGAAGGTGTTGTATTCAATAAAGACACTTTGAAATCAGTAACGTGACATCTAAGGGGTAAAGAGTAGTGGGTTCCCGGGGGTAATATTCATATACATAAAAAAAAATTAAAATAAACAATATTAGTATCGATTCCATAGTTCTGGAAGGTGTTGTATTCAATAATGACACTTTGAAAACAGTAACATGACATCTAAGGGGTAAAAAGTGGTGAGCTTCCGGGGGGTGATATTCATACACGTAAAATAATTTAAAATAAACAATATTAGTATCGATTCCATAGTTTTCGAAGGTGTTGTATTCAATAAAGACACTTTGAAATCAGTAACGTGACATCTATGGGGTAAACAGTAGTGGGCTCCCGGGGGTAATATTCATATACATAAAAAAATTTAAAATAAACAATATTAGTATCGATTCCATAGTTCTGGAAGGTGTTGTATTCAATAATGACACTTTGAAAACAGTAACATGACATCTAAGGGGTAAAAAAGTGGTGAGCTTCCGGGGGGTAATATTCATACACGTAAAATATTTTAAAATAAACAATATTAGTATCGATTCCATAGTTTCGAAGGTGTTGTATTCAATAAAGACACTTTGAAAACAGTAACATGACATCTAAGGGGTAAAAAGTGGTGAGCTCCCGGGGGTGATATTCATACACGTAAAAGAATTTAAAATAAACAATATTAGTATCGATTCCATAGTTTTCGAAGGTGTTGTATTCAATAAAGACACTTTGAAATCAGTAACGTGACATCTAAGGGGTAAAAAGTGGTGGGCTCCCGGGGGTAATATTCATATACGTAAAAAAAATTAAAATAAACAATATTAGTATCGATTCCATAGTTTTCGAAGGTGTTGTATTCAATAAAGACACTTTGAAAGCAGTAACATGACATCTAATGGGTAAAAAGTGGTGGGCTCCCGGGGGTAATATTCATATACGTAAAAAAATTAAACTAAACAAATTAGTATCGATTCCATAGTTTTCGAAGGTGTTGTATTCAATAAAGACACTTTGAAATCAGTGACATGACATCTAAGGGGTAAAAAGTGGTAGACTCCCGGGGGTAATATTCATATACGTAAAAAAATTAAAATAAACAATATTAGTATCGATTCCATAGTTTTCGAAGGTGTTGTATTCAATAAAGACACTTTGAAATCAGTAACATGACATCTAAGGGGTAAAAAGTGGTGGGCTCCCGGGGGTGATATTCTTACACGTAAAATAATATAAAATAAACAACATTAGTATCGATTCCATAGTTTTCCTAGTGTTGATTCCATATCGTGACAGGATTCCAACCTGTGACTTCCCGTGCACTAAAGATGAACGCTGTATCACGTAAGAAAAAGAGATGAAATCTTTTAGTTTAAAATGTCTTCCCTCCCTCATTCACACGTTAAGGGGAGCATATGAATAAGACAAGTAAGACACATGTAGGAACGGTTTTCCGGGGAAAGTCAACGCTGTATCACGTAAGAAAAAGAGATGAAATCTTTTAGTTTAAAATGTCTTCCCTCCCTCATTCACACGTTAAGGGGAGCATATGAATAAGACAAGTAAGACACATGTAGGAACGGTTTTCCAGGGAAAGTCAATAGCATCTTCTCGCTAAGTTGTAAAGAAAATAGCATTGAATTTGTGGTCGCTAAAATTAATGACAGTATAAAAGAAAGACGTGTAGAGAGGAGGAGGAAATACGGATTTCGCGTTCACTAAAATTAACGATAAAATTCTAAAACAGAATAAGTATAAAGGCCGTGTAATCTACATATCTTCATTAGTCAATACATTTGAAAGAGACTGTGAGCATACATTTGTTTCACTCCTCATCCCGTGGAATAGGAAGAAAAGTTAAAAATATTTAAAAGCTATGATGAGAGATTATTTCATTGACATCATAAAGTTCTGTCTTATATAGAATATATTTATATATCTAATATATATTGATTTATAAGTAACAAAATTCATTTCTTTTTTATTTTAGGTTGCACACAAATAAAGATGTGTAATCCTTTTCCCTATTCCTGTTGATATTATTATTATTCCTTTTTAATTACTTATATATCACATTTTTACTTATTCGTATATTCTTTTAAACGCTTATATATCCTTTCAAAATATTTATATACATATATATTCCATTTAAATAAGATTTATATATCCTATTTAATATACTATTATATATCATATTCATATACCATTACATATACCATTTACATATATTGCATTACGTATATACATCTGAGGAAGAAAAATGACAAAAGAGAGTACGCAAGATTTACTGAAGGAGATTACGGTCTTCATTAATGACATTGAAGAAGAAGAAGAGGTAGTGGACGTAAATAACGAAACGCAAGTTCTTTTAAGTGAAATAAATGCCATAATCGGGATAGAAGAAGAAGAAGAAGAAGAAATGCAAGAAGAAGAAGAAGAAGAAATGCAAGAAGAAGAAGAAGACACAAAAGAAGAAATGGAAATAGATCATCATGAAAAAATGCAAGAAGAAGAAGACGGAGAAGAACAAATGAAAATAGAAGAAAGAATAGAAGAAGCAGCAGCAGCAACAGCATCAGCATCAGCAATAGAAGAAGAAGAAGAAGAAAGAGAAACTATTGAAATTCAAATTCCAGTAGAAAAAGAAGAATATGATTAAGAAGAACTATTACAAATATTGAACAGTGCTAGCAATAGAATGATAACAGAAGAAGAAGAAGAGGAAGCATCAGGCCGTATTAAAGAA
The DNA here is from genome assembly GCF_964235325.1 of Thermobia domestica. Classification (NCBI taxonomy): domain Eukaryota; kingdom Metazoa; phylum Arthropoda; class Insecta; order Zygentoma; family Lepismatidae; genus Thermobia; species Thermobia domestica. Next base: position 190,382,159 of record NC_137457.1, read on the forward strand.
ATTATAAAGCGGTTACAAGAAGGAACAGAAGAAGACGTCGAAGAAAGGAGAAATGAAGAAGAGCTGCTAAATCTCACGTTTTCCCAAATAATAGGAGAGAATTACAATAAGGAAGAGATGAAGATAGAAGAAGAAGATGATAAGTTTTACAAGAATGAACTAGAAAATTGGATTAACAATTTGTTTCCCGATCCCAGAAAAGAAGAAGAAGAAGTAATATATCCCTCAATTATGGAAATATTAGCAGAGGCTAGTACAGAACACGAAGAAATGGAAGTCGATTTAGACGACATAGAAAAAAGAATGGACGAATTGCTAGTCGTATTTCAAGCACAACGAAATTCAAATATACAAGTAGGATTCGGAAATAACAACCGTAATGATGGACACAATAGATTTCATATAATAGAAGAACGAAGAAGACAATACAGAAGATACAATATGGAGGGTAGAATGCTACGATTCCGTCTAGCCCCCGTGCGTGCAGATGAAAACCCTTTTACGGCAATTGAAGCAAGTCTACGGGCACTAATAGATTATTTGCTACGTATTGTGGGCCAGCATGATTACGTAGGAATAACAATTACAAATGAGAGAGAAGGACACCGCCCTTTTTGGTTATCGTTCAGAGAAGCAAGAAATCTCTCAGCAGAAGTTCTATGGACAAGTTATGAGAAAGTACTGCAAAGTAATGCGGCTTTTCTTTTAAATGAAGATTGCATCGTGAATTTTCATCATGTACGTATGCCAAGAGGACAAGGTGGATTAAAACAAAATGTTATGAATACTGAAGAATATGTAAAGGCAAAACGGGGTATCATCACAATTAAGAATAAAGGCACAAGATGTTTAGCACATGCAATCGACGTTGCCATAGGACTGAAAGAATACAAGGGAAGAAATCAAACTAAATACATTAGATATGTAAAAAATCAAAGTAAATATATCATAGAAAAAAAGCAGAAGAACTGTGTGAAGCAGCCGATGTAGATCTTAGTCATGGTGGTGGAATTCCTGAAATTCGTAAATTTCAGGTATATTTAAAGGATTATAAAATTACAGTGTATAGGGGATTTTCAGGAAGTGATGTTATGTTTGAAGCTCCACCAAGTGATAATGAAAGAACACCTTTAAATTTACTCTTCGTAGATAATCATTACAACGTCATTGAAAGCTTGACAGCATGTTTTAGCTGTAGTTATTATTGCGAAAGCTGTCATAAGAAATATGAAAACAAGCATGCACATTTGAAACATTGTTCAGCTGTATGTTACCGATGTCATCAGAAGCCACCATGTGACTTTAAAGAAACCCATATTACTTGCAATGATTGTAATCGAGAATTTTATGGCCAGTCATGCTATGATTATCACAAGTCAGCGCCGTATCAAAATGGAACGCCTTTATGTTCCATTGTGAAATGTTGTGCCCAGTGTTTGAAAATTTATGAAGTGAAAGAGAAACGTTCTCACGTATGTGGAGAAACATATTGAAACATTTGCTATGCTATAGTACCACCCAATCATGAATGTTACATGAAAGTGAATGAAAGAAGAAAATAAAAAAAGCCAATGAAAAAATTATCGTGGAGAAGAAAGCTATGATTGTGTTTTATGATATTGAATGCACACAAGATACGAAAATAGAAGAGGAGGACGCAAACATATATGAGCATATACCTAATGTCTTGGTTAGTCAGCATACATGTTACAGATGTTATGAAGACAACGACATCAAAAATAATTGTATCGTTTGTGGAAAACGAGAAAATATATTTGACGGAGAAAATGTAATAGAAGACTTTCTAAAACACCTTCAACAGCGACGTCCAAACATTAAATCAGTAACATGTGTAGCCCATAATTCTAAGGGCTATGATGCACATTTCATCATTAAGACCATGGTTGAGAAGATGAATTGGACTCCAGAAGTAATCATGAATGGGGCAAAAATTCTATCTCTTAAAATAGGGAACGTAACATTCATTGATTCACTAAGCTTTCTTCCTATGCCCTTAAGTAAATTAAGTGGTGCATTTGGTCTTCAATCGTACAAAGGATATTTCCCACACTTTTTCAATCGACGTGAGAACCAAACATATGAAGGTACACTTCCAGACATTAGATATTATGGAGCAAATACCATGAAAGTAGATGAAAGACGCAAGTTTCTCCAATGGTATACTGAACATCAAAACGATACCTTTAAAATGAAAGAAGAACTCATCAAATATTGTGTACAGGATGTTGAAGTATTACGTCAAGCATGTATTTCCTTTATGAATACATTTGAATCTGAAACAAATGTAAATCCCTTATTGGAATGCATTACAATCGCCAGTGCATGTAATTTGGTATATCGTAGAAATTTCTTAAAGGAAAATACGATTGGTATCATACCAAAGAACGGGTATCAATGGAGAGATGTCCAGTCAATTGAAGCAGTACAATGGATAGCTTGGGAAGAAAAAACGAGAAACATCCAAATTACCAATGCTGCTCGTATTAAGGAAAACGAATTGCATCAATGAAAGTAGATGGTGTATGGACAGATCCCAATACAGGAAGAATACACGTGTGGGAATATGAGGGCGATTTTACACATGGCTGTATCTACTGCTACCCTAACGACAGAGATAAACCCATCTATAACAATGCTACGGATACCATGGAATTTCGATATGAAGCAACAAAGAAGAAAATCCAAAAATTAAAAGATTTTGGCTGTGAAGTGCATGAAATATGGGGTTGTGAATTTAAAAAACAATTGGCAGGAAATGAAGACATGAAGAAGTATGTTAGTAATCATCCGTATACAAAGAAAACACCATTAAATCCTCGTGACGCTTTTTATGGAGGACGTGTGAATGCCATACGTTTGTATCATAAAGCACAAGAATCTGAAGGAGAAACCGTACAATACAAAGATGTTATTTCCTTGTACCCACATATTTGTAAGACTAAGAAGTTTCCAATTCGTCATCCTACTATCTATCTGCCTGGAGATTCAAATATTCCCACCATTGAAGAAGTTGAAGGATTAGTTAAACTAAGTATTCTACCTCCAAAAAATCTGTTACACCCAGTTCTTCCTTACAAGTCAAATGATAGATTGATGTTTCCACTTTGTCGTACATGTTGTGATGAATTAAACCAGTTATCTTGTAATCACAACGATGAAGACCGAGTTCTACATGGTACATGGGTAGCAGATGAGTAAGAAAAGCATTAGAAAAAGGATACAAAATAATAAATATTCATGAAATTTGGGCATATGATGTTGTTCAATATGATGAAGAAACAAAAAGTGGCAGCTTATTTGCAGAGTACATAAACACCTTCCTGAAAGCAAAAACGGAAGCTAGTGGATGGCCAGCATGGTGTGAAACAGATGAGCTAAAGCAGAAGTACATTCAGCAATATTATGAAAAGGAAGGAATACGTCTCGATGAAAATAAAATTCAACATAATCCAGCACTTAGAAGTTTAGCTAAATTAATGTTAAATTCATTTTGGGGAAAATTTGGACAACGTGAAAACATGGGTCATGTAAGCATTATTAATCATCCAAAGGAATTATATGAGAAATTAACATCTCATGATATAGACGTTCATCAAATATTTCCAGTAAATGATGATATGATATATGTATATTGGCAATACACAGATGAAGTTCATGTTTCACTACCAACAGTAAACGTCGTCATAGCCGCATACACAACAGCACAAGCAAGATTAGAATTGTACAAGTATTTAGATCAACTGAAAGAAAGAGTGTTGTATTTTGATACAGATTCAGTCATTTATACGCAAAAACCTGGTGAAACTACAATTCCAACTGGTGCTTTTTAGGCGATTTAACAAATGAAGTACTCGAGTATGGTAAAGAGGCCTATATTTCAGAATAGGTCTCGGCTGGACCCAAGAACTATCGATTACGTATTTTTGATCCCAGCACGAAGAAGGAGTTTCAAGTATGCAAGATACGGGGCTTTTCATTAAACTATGAATCTTCAAAACACCTAAATTTTGATGTAATGAAGAAAATGATAGTAGATAGTGAAGAGGATGCAGAAGAAGAAGAAGAAGAATCTCGTCTTACTGAAGTCAAAATTACCAATGAGAAAAATTTGCCGCAGGAAAGACCATACTATCGTCAGCATGCCCGAAACAAAAATTTATAAGCTAAATTATATTAAACGACGTAGAATACCAAATTCATATGACACTCTTCCATATGGCTACACTACATCCAACAAAAGAAGAAGAGAAATGTAATAAGGCCCTTTATAAATATACGTATAAGGAAAGAATGATCATACTCTTTAACATGGACACGACGTGGAAACATCCCTTTTTATGTATTGTTGCCGGACCAAGTGGATGTGGAAAAACTTCCTTTGTAATACGATTCCTGTCCAATTTATCACGTATGGTTAATACATCGTTTCGTCAAATTTATTGATACTATGCAGAATGGCAAAATGCATACAGAGAAATTTCGACAAAAGTACAATTTATTGAAGGACTACCTCGAACAAAAGACTTTTTACCTGAAACTGGACCACATCTTATTATTATTGGTGATCAAATGTGTGAAGTGAACCGCAATATAGTTGATTTCTTTACAAAGGGTTCTCATCATAGAAATCTTAGTGTACTATTTATTACACAAAACATATTTCATCAGGGAAAAGGAAGCAGAGATATGAGCTTGAATTGTTCTTATCTCGTATTATTTAAAAATCCAAGAGATAAATCACAAATTAAACATTTGAGTTATGAACTAACTCCTGAGAATCCAAAATTTCTTCAAGAAAGTTTCAACGACGCAACAAAGTTACCATATGGATACTTCTTTATTGATTTAAAACAGGATACGCCAGATGAACTTCGTTTTCAAACAAATATCTTTCCTGATGATATTTATCATTACGTTTATGTTCCGTCGAAATAGAAGAAGAAGATGTGTTTATAATGTTTGTTTTAAACTGTGTTTCTTCATTCTGACAATAGGTCTCCAAGAGTAAAACACTGAGATCTTCTTCGTACGCTGAGCAAAGCAAATCCTAAATTACGTAAAGCTATACTGGCCAATGCAGACTCTTCAGTGATTCGAAGTATTTGCGAATGTTGTTATAATGTATTAAAAGGGAATGTACCTCTTACAAAGACACAGAGAGCAAGATTAAAGCGATACAAGAGGATGCTTCGATATCTTGTGAAGAAAGGAAACTTCATCCAAAAGAAGAAGAAGCATTTATTAGTGCAGCAGCAGGGTGGATTCCTACCGGCATTATTAGCTCCTATTTTAGCTGGTGCATTATCAAGTTTACTCTTCCGTTAGTACAATGGAACACGCAAAGAAGATGATTTTAGTTCCACCTGATGTTCTGAATCGTATACAAACACCATCATCATCATCATCATCATCAGCCCTGGAGAAACGTGAATCTAATTTGAATCAAGAAATGCAAGAGATTTTACAGTTATCATCGCTTAGTGATGAAGAAAAGTGGAATCAGTATAATAATATTCTTCAAAAATATTTACATTTAATACGAAAACAAGAAGAACCTGTGACACTTTCAATTACGTCAACTAAATCAGAGAAGCCTGAAGTAGAAGAAGAAATATTATTATCTATACCCAAAATGTTTCGTAAAAGAGCTGAATTACTACTACATAGAATGAAACATGATGATAATATCACGTGGGATAATAAAGGAACTGTTTACATCAGAGGTGATAAACTAGAAGGATCTCACATTGTAGATTTAATTTCTGATGTATCGCGACCCCGGAAACACACAAATCCACCGGGATGGGAGACATTTTGTAATTATTTATCTTCTAATAACACACCTCAAGAACTTATTGGAAATCCAAAACGTTTGTCATATATTTTACGACGAACAAAAGCATCACCAACAGCATCATCGTCAAGGGAAAAAATACCTCTGAAATCGTTTCCAGAAGACGACGAAGAAGCAGAAGAAGAAGAAGAAGAAGAAAAGGAAAAATAATATCTCCTATAAGGAAAAGGAAACGTGCCTGTAAACGTCCAGTATGGTCAAGGTGGAAACCGTAAACAAACAGTTAAGCAAGATTTACTACAACCCTTCACATCCTGCCTCGTTTTCAACTGTTAACAAATTGTGGATAGCTACAAAGAAGAAAATTCCTATACATTGTATAAGAAGATGGTTGCTGCAACAAACAACATATACGTTACACAAACCTGTACGTCGTCGTTTTAAAAGAGATTTCTATGTAGTGAATAACATTGATGATGAGTGGGAAAGTGATATTAATGATCTTCAATCTCTTCATAAATTTAATGATGGATATCGTTATATTCTTACAGTGATAGATGTGTTCAGTCGATATGCATGGGCTGTGCCATTAAAATCTAAAAGTACAAATGATGTCTTAAAAGCATTGCAAATTGTGTTCAAAGACAGAAAACCAATTACATTCCGAACAGATAAAGGAAGTGAGTTTACTAATAAAACAATACAGAAGTACTTAGTGCACAACAAAATAAAACATATTACAACTAAAAATCCTGATATAAAAGCTAGTATTGTAGAACGTTTTAACAGAACTCTAAAAGAAAAAAATGTGGAAGTATTTTACAAAGTATCAAACGTATAATTATTTAAATGTATTACCTCTTCTTGTGAAATCATACAATGAAGGTTGTCATTCAAGCATAAAGATGTCACCTGCAAATGTTTCTCAAAATAACCTATTACAAGTATGGCATAATCAATATGATAATAAAATAAAGAAGAAGAAGAAGAAGAATCCAAATTTCTCAAAACATCTTAAGATTGGTGATACAGTACGAATTAGTAAAACTAAATGTACATTTGATAAAGGATATATGGAAAATTGGACTTGGGAAATATTTAAAGTGAAGAAGATAATTCCAAGAGATCCACCTGTTTATGAAATTGAAGATTTAAACAAGGAACCACTGGATGGATTATTTTACAAAGAGGAATTACAACCTGTGACATTATCAAAGACATTTTACATAGATAAAATCATACGTACAAGAAGAAAAGGCAGCAGAAAAGAATATCTTGTTCATTGGAAAGGATATCCTTCTTCTTTCGATTCCTGGATACCTGCATCATCCGTAAAGAAGATCGAGAAGTACAATGGAACCTGATGGAGATTTTTACGTTACGCTTCCCAGTAATAGTTCTATGGAATATTTTCCTGACAACACCTTAACATCATACACTACGAAACTTCATCAAAGAATGGAATTCCATGAAAAGTGGGAAGTGGCTATTGTTGAAATTCATTATCCTCATTCAATATTAAATATTAATGACGAAAATAATAAAATTTTTTACAAACCTGCAAAAAGTGATGAATGGAAATTTATAACTATTCCTGTACGTTATTACACTGACATATCAGAATTGATAAAGATAATAAATACGTACAACAGATTCACAAATTTACATATTTCTTATACTCGTGAGAGTAATACCTGTTTTATACGTCGTCTTCATAAAGACATAGATGTAGACGTTGCATTATCACCAAGTGTTAGTGCGATGTTGGGGTTTGATCCAAGCGTTGATTTAAAGGATACGCAACAAGGCCAAAGCATTCCAAATTTACGTTTAGGACTTCCATCTACAATGTATGTGTATTGTGATCTAATTCAATCTGTATTTGTTGGAGATACAGTAGCACCATTATTACGTATCATAAATATGAATCCTGTGAATCATACATTTGGAAGTAGTGTTATAGAAATTTTTAATCCTCCACATTATGTGCCTATAGAGAAGATGCATTTTGAACACATCAAAATAGATATAAGAGATAGTACAGGCTCTCCACTGGCATTCACTTTCGGAACTGTATGCGTTAAACTACATTTTCGACAAGTGCGTCAACATCGACAAATATGAATAATCCATATTTACAATATTATCAAAAACAAGCTCTTTCTGGAACTGGAAACGTTTATGTTGGTTCCCCTTATCAAGTTGGACATGGTATTGGAAGTTTCCTTGGAGGATTATTTCGTTCTGTCATGCCACTAGTAAAACAAGGAGTTAAAACAGTAGGAAAGGAATTATTAAAATCTGGAGCAAACGTTATTACTGATGTCATAATCGATAATCAACCTATTAACGAATCCTTTCATCAACGAATGGGTGAAGCGAGATCCGTCTTGAAAGACAAAGCAAAAAATAAACTGAAATCTATGCTAGGATCTGGATATCAACGAAGGAAAAGAAGAATTACACATCATTCCATCTTTAACCCTTCATCATTACACATCATCAAGCGCAAGAAGAAGAAGAAGGGCAAGAGGAAACGTACACAGAAAACAAAGAAAAATCAGTCTTATAAGAAGAGGAAGTTATCACACGATATCTTTGATTAAATCATCACCATTATGGCTTTCTTACATCATCAATCCTGCGAGTGTGTAAAAAGGGAACTAGATATTTTTTCTACAAAACCAACGCAAACCAGTATATTGGATAATCATGTTGTTACATACAAACCAATCAGTTCACTAGCTGATAATGCTCCTATAGAGTTTGTCATCCCAGGAACAAGTGATGAATACATAGATCTACCACATACTCTTCTTTACATCGAAGCTCAAATCGTTAAGCCTGATGGATCAGCATTTGTTGAAAGTGATAAAGCTGTGGCTCCTATTAATGACTTTTTAAATTCTATGTTCAGTGAAGTGGAAGTGTATTTAAATAACAAACTGATTTCATTTCCATCTCATAATCATCCATATCGATCATACATTGAAAAACTGTTAAATTATGATGATTCTGCTAAAAATACTCATCTTCAATGTGCATTCTGGTTTCAAGATACTGCTGGACATACGGATGCAACATCTAGTGGTAATAGAGGATTTCAACAACGTTATGAATTAACAAAAAAAAAGTGCAAAATTCGACATGCTTGGACATCTTCATTGTGATATTTTTTATCAAGATAAATTTTTAATCCAAGAAGTAGAATTACGTCTCAAATTAATTCCTGCAAAGCCAAACTTTTGTCTCATCGCTAGTGATGCGTCTGTTGAGGCTTAAAGTGAATATTTTAGACGCTGCTTTACATATTAAAAAGATTAATGTTAGTCCTACAATAAAACTAGCACATAATACTATAACTAGCACACAAATAAAACTAGCACACAAATAAAACTATCGGAATTAAATTTTAAAAATTAAGAAATTTTTGTGCTTCACCTAAGACAAATTTGTTTTACTCAGAGTCAGGGTTTGCTGGCTTAAACCAAGGTGGTTTAAACCATATTTTAAACCTTGTTTTAAACCAGCCGATTAAAAAAAACAACAACTGGTTTAAACCGCAAGAAAAGAACGAAAAATGTTTTAAATTGTGTGAACTTCATGGTGATGTTCCTCCCACATATCAAACCATCCGCATTACATTTACCTACTTTTCACCTTTTAATCAAGAGGTCCCGTGTTTGATTCTCGGTCGAACCACAACCCATCTTTCAAGTGTAAACCAAGTAGCGATTTGATGTGTCCTTTTAAGCGAAAGTCTTCTCCGTGGTAACCTTCGCATTTCATAAGGATGTTAAGCCTAAACATACGAAATGAAACCAAATTATATATTTCTACTTGAGTGAATGCCTGTTGTTTTATAAAGAAGCCACGGTTGCTTAAATATATTGATAGAAATTGACAAATTTATCAACTGCCTACGTAGCTTCCAACATGAGCTTGGATTTGACTTGATTTTAATTTTATTGAATGATAAATAGATACCAAATTTGTAATTGAATACCTCAGTTTTAGCGTAGTGATTATGATACGTTGACCTTAAAATTTTACATACAAATACATTTAAATTAATAACAGTATTTTCCCAATGGCTAAGGCGGGAGTTTCCCGATTTATATATAATTCTGTACAACGTTTTTACTTGTGTAGCTGTTTATCTTTTTGCCCTTCTGAAATAACTCTTGACAATTATATTAACAAGTAGGCCTATGTAACGACCAGTACAATGTAGTTTTAACAGAAGTCCTTCGTGAGTCGGCAATCCAATTAGTTCCGGTTTCGTTTCCAAATGGACAATTTCTCTTGAATGTAAGCCGAGAAGCGGTTTGGAATCCGATTTAAGCATGTGTGACCCCTTCCAGCATAACCTTGTTGTTGCATAATAATATCAAGGGGAAACAAACTAAGTTCTGTCCATATTTGGTATAAATACATAGAGTAAATTATTGAAAAAAAATCTGTTTTAAACTAAAAAAAACGAGTTTAAAGAAAAGAAACTGTTTTTTTTATTCTTTTCAATAAAAAACATGTTTTTGCCAACCCTGCTCAGAGTGAATGTTCTCGGATATTTAGTATGAACAATTCTGTTAAAATCTCTCCAAGAAAGCAAAAATACAGAATTCAAGATTCCACAAAAAGAGAACTTTGCAAAGTTTTACGAGCTTATGTTCCTACTTACTGGCACATATCAAGGATTTTGCAATGAAGATAGAACATTGTAAACAAAAATGTGTGTTTTTCAAATAATCTTGTGAATTCTGTTCCTGGTGTAACGGCTGTAGGGTTCGGTACTCAGGAGTAAGCAACTACTCTAAAGCATGCTACATTAACGAGCACGTGTTTTCTCTTCAAAACATATTCACCAACAGACGGCGGAAGAAGCATAGCAGAAAAACACACAATTGGTTCCGAAGGAAATCGAAGATGGTCAACCCTCTCTTCACGAACTTCCCCTTCAGAGGACAGCATTAAAAGAAGACCTCAAGTGGACAGAAGTATAAGTTCCAGTGCTGATCGTAACCTTCCTATTTCTGAGATCGTTTTGTGTTAGGGAGATTTCCTCAAATCCAACTTATGAAACCGTAATAGGTAAAGGTGTGTTTCTATAACTACCTGCCCAGAAGGCTGCAATAAGCAAAGAGATACAACTATACTGTCTCCTGAAACTACGATGAGTAAGAAATATAACCTTTAAATCACCACCCTAGGCCGCTGTGGGATAGAAGATTTTACCTTTTAATTTTAAGTTACTTATCACCATCGATTTCGGTGGAGGCAAAAGCATTACAGCTAAGCGCATGGTGTTGCTACTGTCGTTGCAACCATAACACTGATCTGAGGATAAGCTAGCAATTATTTATTTCAAACTAATTTACGGCTTTCAACTTGTTTCACAGGCATATTGAAACGTGTGTTGCATAGATATTGCTCTCAATAGATTAGCGTGCACCGGAATATATTCACTGAACCCTCAAATATTTACAGTCCCGACTATCTGTCTGCAAACTTGATTCGTGTTGGAAGATGATACACTAGGCCTACCTGTGAAGACCCACAATGCTCAACTTCGGTAGTGGTTGAGGAAAAGGGGGATACTTCTTGTTTTTCGTGTGCAGTGATTCATTTTTTTGTTTGAAGTGCCTACGTGCACTACGAACAGAAAAATGCCTTGGTCTGATATATATATATATATATATATATATATATATATATATTCCGTCAAACTAAAATGACAAAAGTCATTCCAGGTCCTAACTTCATCCATGTTAGAAATTTGAATGAGATTGGTCCGGTGGTTCCAAAGTTATGAAGTTTTACTAGCATATATTTACCCGCTTCGCTGGGTAAAATGAACATTTAAATGCACAATTGCGTATCTCATGGGTTTAGTACCCACGAAATATGCTGTTTTTGTTTTCAATGCTATCGAATTAAACTGCATTTGAAAGATCACTGATCATCTCGGCGACCCCGGAAACTATGAATTCGACACTAATATGGGTTATATTTCTATTCTTTTGATTTATTTCCCTTCGCCTTCTCCCAAGATGCGGGGTTGAATTTGAATTTTAACAGTATCAGAAGTGTCACGGTTCATCTCGACGATCCCAAAAACTATAGATTCAACACTATCGGTCATTTTCGACCATTATATCCCCCTCCACCATGTTGCGGCATATGCCATTGGACGTATCACCGTTCATCTCAGTAACCCTAAAAAATGTGGATCAGCACTAATATCGGTCATTTTCGATCAGATTCAATCTCTTCGTCACCCAAGTTGAAGGTTTGAATTTGAATTTAAACGGGATCGAAAGTATCACTGTTCATCTAAGCGACCCAGAAAACTATATATTCCATGCTGATAGTGACCATTTTCGATCTTTTTTATATAATTCTTCCTCTCCCTCCTTAAACTGCTGTCGTTGAGTTTGGACTTAAACCGGATCGGAAATGTCACTGTTCATCTTAATAATCCCGAAAACTACAGATTAGACACTAATATTGGTGTTTTTCGATCATTTTAAATATAGCTCCCCCTTCCCCTCCTCCTTATTGCGACACACGGCATCAGAATTGTCACTGTTAATCTCAGCTACTCCTAAAACTATGGATTCGACACTAATATTACTCATTTCCAATCATTTTAAATGTTTATTTCCCTCCAATACGTTGTACTCCCCCAACTATGAGGGCTGAACTTGGATTGAAACAACATCAGAAGTGTCACTGTTTCTCTCATCGACTCCGAAAACTATGGATTCAACACTAATTTCGATCACTTTTGATCATTTTGAAATATCTCTCCCCTTCCCTCTCCCTTACGTTGCATCGTGAAACTGAAAGCCTAAAGCAATCCCTGGCCCAAAATTCATGTATATTGAAAATTTGATTGAGATTGATTGGGTAGTTCAAGAGTGATGAAGTCACAAAGGCAGACATTTTTATTTTTTTTTACATATATGTCTCCCTTCCCCTCCCCTACGTTGGCTCGTCGAAATGAAACGATCGAAAACTCCCAAGGCCCGACCCTCTTATGTGTTGAAAATTTGATCGATTGGTTGGGAGGTTCAAAAGTTATTAGGTTTTATTAGTTTTTATTTATACGTCCTCCTCCCCTAGGATCTACCGCTCAAGTAAAATTGCAAACATATTTTCAGGTCCGAACCTCATGTATCTTGAAAATTTGATTGAGATCGATCGGATAGTTCAAGAGTTATTAAGTTACGAAAATAGTCACGTTTAGTCTTATATGAATTGATTTTTATATATCTCCTCCCTTCCCCTCCCCTAGGTTGCACCGTAAAAGTTAAATGACAAAAACATCCCATGTCCGATCCCTATCTATGTTGAAAATCTGATCAAGATCGGTTTAGTGGTTCAAGAGTTAAGTATTATTTATTTTTATATATCTGTCCCCTCTCCTTCTTTGTACTGTAAAAGTGAAATGAAAAATGCATCCCAGGCCCAAACCTTATCTATGTTAAAATTAGATCGAGATAGGTAGGGTGGTTCAAGAGTTTAGTTTTAAACATTTTCATATATTTCCTCTTCCCCCTGCCCCTTCCCTAAAATTTATTGTCAAAATAAAATGATAAAAAAAAAAACTTGCAAGGTTTGAATTCCACATATGTTGAAAATCGGATTGGTTCAAGAATTTAATTTAGTTTTATAGATTCTCCCATCCCTTCCCCTAAATTCTACCGTCAAAGTCATAGAAACACCTCAGGTCCGAAAATCATCTACGTTGATTTTTATTAAAAATCGGTTGGGTGGTAGCGTGGCGAAGTCGCAAAGACAGTCACTTTTATTTTTACTTTATTTTACATATATCTTTCCCCACCCCCTCCTCTCCGTTGCATTGTAAAAGTGAAATGAACTAAACATCCCACGCCCGAACTTTATCTATGTTCAATGTTTGTTCGACATCGATTGAATGGTTCAAGAGTTATTAAGTTCTATTTATTTTTATATATCTCTCCGCCCCCCTCCCCCAATCCTTCTTTTACTGTAAAAGTGAAATGAAGAAAGCATCCCAGGCCCAAACCTTATCTATGTTGAAAATTAGATCGAGAGCGGTAGGGTGGTTCAAGAGTTTAGTTTTAAACATTTTCATATATTTCCTCTTCCCCCTGCCCCTCCCCTAAAATTTATTGTCAAAATAAAATGATAAAACAACCTGCAAGGTTTGAATTTCACATATGTTGAAAATCGGATTGGTTCAAGAGTTTAATTTTTTTTATAGATTTCTCCCCTCCCTTCCCCTAAGTTCTACCGTCAAAGTGATAGAAACACCTAAGGTCCGAACCTCATCTACGTTAATTTTTATTAAAAATCGGTTGGGTGGTAGCGTGGCGAAGTCACAAAGACAGTCACTTTTATTTTTACTTTATTTTACATATATCTTTCCCCACCCCCTCCTCTCCGTTGCATTGTATAAGTGAAATGAACTAAACATCCCACGCCCGAACTTTATCTATGTTCAGTGTTTGTTCGACATCGATTGAATGGTTCAAGAGTTGTTAAGTTCTATTTATTTTTATATATCTGTTCCCTCCCCTCCCCATCCCCTTCTTTGTACTGTAAAAGTGAAATGAAGAAAGCATCCCAGGCCCAAACCTTATCTATGTTGAAAATTAGATCGAGAGCGGTAGGGTGGTTCAAGAGTTGTTTTATTCATTTTCATATATTTCCCCTTCCCCTGCCCCTCAACTAAAATATATTGTCAAAATGAAAAGACAAAAAATTTCTCAGGGTAAAATTTCATATATGTTGAAAATTTGATTAAGATCGATCGGTTGGTTGAAAAGTTATTAAATCACAAACATGGTCACTTTTATTTTTATATTTATTATTTTTTATATAATTAGGAGCAAAAAGCTTCAACACGGGCTAACTTTTGTCCACTGCCAATATTGTTAGAAGGGATATTAATAGCAAAAACTGCTAGTCAATGCTGAACCTTGAAACTTCACCCCGAACAGCAAGCCTATTATTGAGAACTACATATGAAACATTTTATCAAATCTTATCTAGCTTTTATCTGGCAAGAAATTATTATATACACTAAAATGCACTATCCTAAAATGTGTATCTAAACATTGCTCTGCGTATCTACGAAGCAATGAAAATTTTTTATCGAAATATTTGGGCAGGAAACTCTAACAGCCAGCCATTTTATTTAAATCGTAATAAACCCTGTAACCGTGCGTTAACATGAAGACAAAACTTGGTCCATTGGTAATGTGTTGGAAGAATGAAAACTCAATGTTCGTAGGTTCGAATTTATCCACTCACCAGAACATTTTATTCTTATGTGTAACGATGAAATAAGAAAGAAAAAATGTATAACCGTTAAGACAAAACTTCAACCAAGTCTGAAGAGAACAATACTAAAATAGTAACACAATGACGTCAACCAAGAATTATTTCATGTAGCGTTTGGACGAAATTACAACTGTCAACAATTGCAAAAGTAAAAACAGGCTGATAGGCGTAATGTAGTCTAGACTTCTGAATGCATTTACTTCCTCAAAACTTCCGTCTCGTCATTGGTATGCCGTTAGTCATGGTAAAACCTTTCAATTGGAAGTGAAATGACAAACTAAAACAGTTTTAAATCAATAAATGTCTATGTGTAAAAGTAGGTGTCTCTTATCTGTAGTTCTGAGTTCCTTTTACTTTGAAGTGACAAATGAGAGAAAAAAGTATGGTGAGCGAAAAAAAAATCAAATTTGAGATTTCAACGAAATTTACACGTATTATAGCCCCTAATACCGAAAAAGTTATTTTTTGATACATGTCCATCTGTTCGTCCGTCCGTTCGCTACACTTTTCTGTGCACTCGCCTAGAGGCCAACCGTTCAACTTATCTGCACCAAATTTTAGTTTAAGATTTTCATAGTATTTCCTATAGTTTCTTTTATTTCCCTCCTACTCCCAAAACAAGAGTAGTTTCCTGTACGATGAAAATAGAAAAAATATATTTTCTAATAACTGTCTCTAACGATCTTGTTTTCTTTCTTTTTTTATAAATCAATATTTAATTAGCAACCCTATTTTGTGGTATAAGGCATTTATCTGAGGAAAATCTACAAGGGGTAGTTTATACTTAGGAGTGAGTTTTTTCTCAGTGATTTTCTCAAAATGGACTCAAGTGTTTTCGTTCATATTTCATAAATAAGTATTTCATTATTAACTTAACAATATGGCATAAATAACTCGTTTGTCCTAAAAAAATGCGAGGGGTAGTTTATTCTTGGTGGAGTGTGTTGTCTGGGTGATTTTCTCAAAAATGACTCAAAAGAGTTTATTCGTATTTCAAAAATACATATTTCGTTAATAACCGAACAATATGGCAAAACTCGTTAACTATTAACTTTTAAAAGCTATCTCGTGTCCAAAACATTTGTTACGTCTTCTTTTGGATGTCACAAAGCGCGTCTCGTCTCTTTCTCGAGACATGCCTTATTTCGTGCGCATTCGTTAACACTTGGGAAGGATTATCTTTCTACTCAAAGCATTGTTTTTATAATGGTTGCATATTTATGATAATTGCCGTCAACATAAATTACAGTTCTTTCAGTTGAATTAATTGTTTATTATTATTATTGAAATTAAAATTAAATGGAATATCTAGTTTAACGTTACACGATTATGCACCTACGCTAAGGGAGAATGATGATGAATGAAATGATGAAATGAAGAAAGTGGGAGGAAAATGGAAAATTCCAAGAAAACCCATACCCATGCACACGGTATTTGTCTACCTCAAATTTCACTTGGCGCGAAGTGGAGTCGAGCCACGGACCCCATGAATGCTCTATTATTATTATTATTATTATTATTATTATTATTATTATTATTATTATTATTATTATTATTATTATTATTAATATAATAATAATAACTAGGAATGCAATGTATATACCCGATTGCAATGAAATGAGCTGAGCGAGCTTAAACTACGTAATCAGGAAGCGTTTTTCGGTGATTATTCCTCGATGGTACATCGGATTTTTTATTTCGACCTATGTTGTCACTCAGCACGACATACTCTATCAGCGTTTGGTTGAGATCGGCCAAACGGTCTAGGAGGAGTTCGCGGACAACCAAACGGCTAACCCGAGTATAAGAGCTTCGCTTCGCTCAGCTCAATAATAATAATAATAATAATAATAATAATAATAATAATAATAATAATAATAATAATAATAATAATAATAATAATTGAAGTGAGCTTAACGAGTTTCAACCGTCCGACTCAACCAATGTTTGGGTGCCTGTTCGTTCGTCTACTCCATGACAACTTTTAATAAAAGACATTTCCTTTTAATGAAACTAGTAAGTGCCTTTTAGCTTTGAGAAGTATGCTTGGAATTTGAAATCTGCAAAATATAAGAGGTAAAATTAACCAAATGGTGCAAGTTTACACTAATGTATACAAAATTTTGCAATATCAATTACGTGAATCTTGTCCCATAAAGAAGCCGAAACCCCTACACCAAAGAGCCCTCCGAGATTTGATAATTGTCCACAAGGACTGAAATTGTCATTTGAAGCCAAGACTTTAATATGAAGCCAATAATTTCTTTAAAATAGACGAAAAATTCGAAAGTTATAAGCATTTTCATATTTTTGCCTTTTCCCATAATGGAGCCGTAGCACACTATACTGACGAGCCCCCCCGACTCCAGGATTTGATCATTCTCTATCGGACTGAAATTGTCATTTGGAACCAACACTTTAATACGAAGCCCAACATTTCTTTAAAATAGACGAAAAATTCGAACGTTATAAACATTTTAATATTTTTGCCTTTTCTCATAAGGGGCCCGTATTAGCCTACACTGAAGAGCCCCACGAGATTTGATCCTTGACCACTGGGACTGAAATTCTCATTTGAAACCAAAACTTTAATATGAAGCAAAAAATTAAACTTTTACATCAATTTAAACTGACTGGGTTCCAGTTCACCCCACTATTATGTTTAGTTTAGTTAAGTGGTAATTTGTGACAGCTTCACATCATCAAAAGAATCTTTCACTACCCCCTTCCCAGAAGTTTGTGCTGGATCCGCCACTGGATTCAATAGACATTTTTCATATTCTTTTTATCACCTTGTTGGGGCTCCCTCGTACAAATAATGAAGCGGTAATATTACAATCAAGGGACGCTATATATTAGGTATTTCTTTAGTTACCTACCACTAACCGCACAGGGCCATCTTTGGTAGAATAAAAAAATGCTACGTGATATTCCAATCGTGAAAGGGGAGAGGATGCTGTAAATATATTTCTTATTCATTTTGTCTACCCTGCTTATGAGAAATTACTTCCTGTTGGAAGGGTACTGAAATGAGAGGGGCAAAATAAAACGCCGTACCTCCTCCTACATGGTTGTTCAAATAATTACTAAAGAAAGCACTTTAGACTAAGATATCTAAGATCTAAACTAAGAAACTAAGATATCCTTACATCATGTAAGGATGGCATATTCAGGATTATTATTATTATTATTATTATTATTATTATTATTATTATTATTATTATTATTATTATTATATGAATGTTTTTGGAGCACCGAAATTTTGTGAGACGAACAATGGAATGTAGAGGTTTAAGATGGGTGGTCATAGGGAGGAAAAACCAGAATTTTTTTCTGTCTGACTCTCTAACGTGAAGATTATGAGCTGATGGCAAGAAGTATCATCATTCTACAATAGGTAGCTTTTACGCTTAATCATTCAAATTGCTACCGGCCTATTTCTAGCAATACATGATGTATCAAGTATTGAATTAGCTTTCAACAGAGTAATTCACATCTGTCGAGATGTAAACTTTGGGTGGCTTTTACGTACTTTGCATGCTAATGGAGCATCTTTTTTCTTCATTTGTCTTTACTTACATGTTGGTCGAGGAATATACTATGGCTCTTACCTTTACCTTCATACTTGAAGAGTAGGAGTTGCCATTTTACTACTAGTGATAGCAACTGCTTTTGTCGGTTATGTCCTACCTTGAGGTCAAATATCTTTTTGAGGAGCAACAGTTATTACCAATCTATTATCAGCTATTCCCTATTTAGGAACAATATTAGTACAATGAATTTGAGGGGGGTTTGCTGTAGATAACGCTACTTTAAATCGATTCTTTGCCTTCCATTTTCTCTTACCTTTTATTGTAGCTGCCATGTCCATGGTACACCTCCTATTTCTCCACCAAACAGGATCTAACAACCCCCTTGGCCTTAACAGAAACCAAGATAAAATTCCCTTCCACCCCTATTTTTCGACTAAGGACACTATTGGATTTTTAACAATAATAACAGCCCTAATATTACTTACCCTTTGAAATCCTTACATACTAGGAGATCCTGAAAATTTCACTCCCGCAAACCCATTAGTCACACCAGTACATATTCAACCAGAATGATACTTCCTATTTGCTTATGCCATTCTTCGTTCCATTCCTAATAAACTTGGAGGGGTTATTGCCTTAGTAATATCAATCCTCATTTTAATAATTATGCCATTTTTTCATACTAGAAAAATACGAGGACTACAATTTTATCCTATTAATCAAATTATATTCTGAATTATAGTTAGCACTGTAATCCTTTTAACTTGAATTGGGGCCCGACCAGTCGAAGATCCTTACATTCTTACACAGGCCAAATTCTTACAGTTATCTACTTCGCTTACTTCTTATTTGTTCCATATCTCTCCTCCTTATGAGATTTCTTACTAAATAAAACTTAGTTCTTTGGCTGAGAATAAGCATATGTTTTGAAAACATACAACAGAGCAAAGCTCTAAGAACTTATTCTCAATTTAATACACTTAAATTAAAAGAGAAATAAAAAGAAGCTTTATGCCTCCTAGAAATAAAAGATAATTAAGGGACAAGGGTAAAAAACACTTTCAAGCAAGGTATATTAATTTGTCATACCGAAACCGTGGTAACGTTCCCCGTACCCAAATAAATCCAAAAGAAATAAATACTACCTTACAAAAAAATAAAACAGAAAAAATATCATATCCTAAAACCAAAACTCTAAATAAGGCTCTCATAAACAAAATACTAGCATATTCAGCTATAAAAATAAGAGCAAATCCCCCTGCTCTATACTCAATATTAAACCCAGAGACAAGTTCTGACTCACCTTCTGCAAAATCGAAAGGAGTACGATTAGTTTCAGCTAAACAAGAAGCAAATCAAACTAATGCCAAAGGAAACGTAATTCATAAAAACCATAACTCTTCCTGATAATAACCAAAATTCAGCAATCTATATCTCTCAGCTAAAAATACAAAAGATAACAAAATTAAAGCCAAACTAACCTCATAAGAAATAGTTTGTGCTACTGCTCGGAGACCTCCTAACAAAGAATATGAAGAATTAGAAGATCAACCAGCAATTATTACAGTATACACACCCATACTCGTACAACATAAAAAGAATAATAAACCTAAAGAAAAAGTCAATATAACACTTAAATAAGGAATTCTTAATCATACTAACAAGGATAAAAACAAACTAAAAACAGGAGCTAGATAATAAGGATAATAATTAGATATAGTAGGGAAAACTTGCTCCTTAGTAAACAGCTTAATTGCATCTGCAAAAGGCTGGGGTAAGCCACAAATACCCACCTTATTAGGTCCCCGACGAATTTGAATATATCCTAAAACCTTTCGTTCTAATAAAGTTAGAAATGCAACACCAATTAAAACACAAATAATCAAAATCAAATAAGAAACCACACCTATAATATAATCATAATACATTATTACCTGGACTCAATACATCCATTATTAGATCCTAAATCTAATGCACTTATCTGCCAAAGTAACCCTCATTTACTTTTATTCCCTAAAAATAAATATTACTAGTACTTGGTCCTTTCGTACTAAAATACTATTGTTAATAAAGGATAGAAACCGATCTGGCTTACGCCGATCTGAACTCAGATCATGTAAGATTTCAAAGGTCGAACAGACCTATACACCAAGCTTCTGCACCTAGATAAAATCTTAATCCAACATCGAGGTCGCAATCTCTCTTGTCGATATGAACTCTCAAAAAAAAAAAAACGCTGTTATCCCTGAGGTAACTTAGTCTAACAATCATTAATAAAGGATCATAAAAATACTTAAAAGTAATTATATAAAAAAGAGTTTATTTTATCTTCTCGTCGCCCCAACGCAACAATTAAATAGCAAATTTATTCATTGTCAACTACAAAAATTACTACCTAAATATAAAGATCTACAGGGTCTTATCGTCCTTTTAAATTATTTAAGCCTTTTCACTCAAAAGTAAAATTCAATATTACGAATAAAGACAGTCTTCCACTCGTCCAACCTTTCATACAAGCCCACAATTAAAGGACTAATGATTATGCTACCTTCGCACGGTCAAGATACCGCGGCCGTTTAAAACCTCACTGGGCAGGTCAGACCTTTTATTTTAACAAAAGGACATGTTTTTGATAAACAGGCGGAGGAAATCTTTGCCGAATTCCTTTAATCATCCTCTCTAATATACTAATAGCACCATTATAAACCGCCTTAACTAATTCAAAGCAAAAGTACAGTAATAAATTAAATGTAGCAAAATATGATAAATAACTCAAATAAGTTATAACAAAATTACAAATGATGGCTACTTCTAAGCCCACATCTTTCATTTAATATAAAACCACATTATAAATAGTACAAGTAAAGAGCAAATCCCCCTTACTATTACTCACGGCAAAACTACAAAAATTAAGTCTACAACAAGTCTAGCCGCGGCTGAATTAAATTCAATTCCTGTACAACCAGATATAATGGAAACCGAAAGGCATCTCACCACTAAAATAAAATTTACAAATAGTATGCTACCTATAATACCATAATATTTTAGCTCTTTCCATTTCGGGAAATAATTATATAATAATATTATTTAGTGTTCCCTGATACAAAAGGTACAACATTTCATATCTTCTTCTCCTCAAATAAAATTTCACTTATTTAAACATTCCCTTACGGTACTAATTAACTATAATATCAACATATTAACTCTATACCCTATACAATAACATCAATTAAAGTTGATTCACTTAATTCCAATAAAAATTAAATTTATATAAATAAGTATATCCTTCAATCAAAATAATCTGAATTGCACAGAAACCTCCTCGATGTAAACGAATAGCTCAACTAACAAACTCTATTTTGTTATCAATTCAATCTAGGCACACCTTCCGGTACACCCACTATGTTACGACTTATCTCACCTAAACAAATGAGAGCGACGGGCGATGTGTACATATCCTAGAGCCCTACTCATAATAGCAATATAACTAATATTACATTCAAATCCACCTTCATTTAAATGATTTCATAATAAAATTCGTATAAACATTCTATTGTAATCCATCTCCTCTTACCAATAAGCTGCACCTTGACCTGAGGTCTTCCTTAATAAAGACAATGAAGGTTTATAACCTCTCCTTAATACCTTCAACTACGGCGGTATACAAACTGCCGACAATAGTAAGTAAAATATATCGTGGATTGTCGATTACGGGACAGATTCCTCTGAATAGTCTAAAATACCGTCAAATCCTTTGAGTTTCAAGAATATAACTACTATTACCCAGGTATTACATTTTACATTAAAAATAATAGGGTATCTAATCCTAGTTTAACAAATAATTTCATAGCTTCAAACATAGAATTCATTATTATTAAATAATAATTTCACCTAAAAATAAAAAGACAAAATCCTATAGCTCAAATTTATAACTACACCTTAACCGTCAATACTCTTCCCTTCGGCCCCCTCGTCTCACCGCGGCAGCTGGCACGAATTTCGCCGGGTCTTACTTAAACCTTAACTGCTTAAAACACTAATTAATAAACAAAACCAAGTACTGCGACCAATTATACTTCATCATTTACCTTTAAGATAAATAATACTTACTCCCTATTCAAAAGATTACATGTACAACTAGATAAACAAGAGAAGAAAAGCCAGGATAATACTTTATTATTAACTTATAACGCTAAAATAAATAATTATTAGTTATGTATTTAATCCAATTGATAAAAATTAGTATTAATTAAAACCTGTCTCCCCCTTGTCTAGGATACAATTTTGTTTTTTTCCCCCCTCAAACAAAATTGTATCCTATACAAGTATATTTATTCTCTCCTTACACATATGCTGTAAAAACTAGCATATTCTGGATACTTTAAGCTTATTAATATACCTTTAGCCGGTATCTCAGGTTAATTAAGAAGATTTAATAGATTTTCAAGTCTTAATTATTATTAATATATAATATTTCTAAATTTAATTATTATAACACAATACTCGTCTATTTAAATTCTCAAATACTTTTATAAATAATTATTAAATAATAAGATGCCTGATTAAAGGATTATCGTGATAGGATAAATCAAGTATTTCAATATACTCTTATTACACCTAAAAGAATTAAACTTTCACCTTCGATATCAAAAATCAACGTGCATCGTACACTAAAGTGTAGAAAGATAAGCTAAGATAAGCTAGTGGGCTCATACCCCGCATATGAAGATTACTCTTCTTTTTCTAATGCTCACTAACCCTAAAACTCTTTTATTCTCTACAACACTTGTGTTAGGGACCCTTATTTCCTTAACTTCCTCATCATGATTTGGTACTTGAATTGGTCTCGAAATTAATCTCCTATCATTCATCCCCCTAATTTCAAAGACCAACAATCAACGTCACACCGAATCTGCTTTAAAATACTTTTTAGTACAAGCCATTGCAAGATCCTTACTTTTAATAGCAATTATCTTACTTTATATAGGACTGCAAACTACATATTATTTAATCACTATTTCCTTACTTTTTAAAATAGGAGCAGCCCCTCTTCACTTCTGAATGCCCGAAGTAATAGAGGCTATACTATGAATAGACTGCATTATTTTAATAACATGACAAAAACTAGCGCCCCTCGGCCTGTTGTCCTACAGCTTAAATCCTACAAATATAATCTATCTAACCTTAATCTTATCTCTAGTAGTAGGCTCAATCGGAGGTTTAAATCAAACATCACTACGCAAAATTATAGCATTTTCATCCATTAACCACACTGGCTGAATACTCATGGCCCTTCTGCTAAGTGACATAGCATGGTCTCTCTACTTCTTATTCTACACTTTACTTTCAATAATAGCAGTCACCCTTTTCGCAATAAACAAAATATTCCATATTAATCAAACTTTCTCTAATAAAATCATTGTAACAACAAAATTAGCTATCTTTACTAGCCTTTTATCTTTAGGGGGTCTTCCGCCATTTTTAGGATTCTTGCCTAAGTGAATCATCATTATAAAAACTGCTGAACAAATATCATTTATTATTCTCACCCTAATAGTAATAACAGCACTAATTACTCTTTTCTACTATATACGAATTGCCTATGCTGCTTTCATCATTAATCACTATAATCAAACATGAACATCTTTAATGAAAAAAAGCCTAGAAACATCAATTAGATCAATATTTATTATTATTTCATTAAGAGGCATAATTATTTTACCTTTAACTGTCAACATCCTTTAAACAAAGACTTTAAGTTAAAAAAACTAATGGCCTTCAAAGCTATAAATAAAAGGCAACCTTTTAGGTCTTAGTATATATTAACTACTACTCCGGAATTGCAGTCCGACATCATAAATATTGACTATAAAACCTAATAGGAGGTTTATTAACCATAAATAGATTTACAATCTACCACCTAATACTTCGGCCATCCTATTTAATTTTACTTGCAACGATGATTATTTTCTACAAATCATAAAGATATTGGTACAATATATTTGATCTTTGGGGCTTGAGCAGGAATAGTAGGAACATCATTAAGTCTTCTCATTCGAGCAGAACTTGGCCGACCAGGTAGCTTAATTGGTGACGACCAAATTTATAACGTAATTGTTACTGCTCATGCTTTCATTATGATTTTCTTCATAGTTATGCCAATTATAATTGGGGGCTTTGGTAATTGATTAGTCCCTTTAATATTAGGAGCACCTGATATGACATTCCCTCGCCTAAACAACATAAGATTCTGATTATTACCACCTTCATTAACTCTACTATTAACAGGAAGAATTGTAGAGAGTGGTGCAGGAACCGGATGAACTGTGTACCCCCCTCTTTCCAGTGCCATTGCCCACGCCGGGGCCTCCGTTGACCTTTCTATTTTCTCCCTCCATTTAGCTGGTGTATCCTCAATTCTCGGGGCCGTAAATTTTATTACAACCGTAATTAACATACGAACTCCTGGAATAACTTTAGAGCGAATGCCATTATTCGTTTGATCTGTAGTAATCACTGCCGTACTACTTCTTCTATCTCTTCCTGTATTAGCAGGAGCTATTACAATACTTCTAACTGACCGGAATCTTAATACTTCCTTTTTTGATCCTTCAGGGGGAGGAGATCCTATTTTATATCAACACCTATTTTGATTCTTTGGTCATCCTGAAGTTTACATTTTAATTCTTCCGGGATTTGGTATAATTTCACATATTGTAACCCGAGAAAGTGGTAAAAAGGAAACATTTGGCGTTTTAGGAATAATTTATGCAATACTGGCAATTGGATTCCTAGGATTTATTGTTTGGGCTCATCATATATTCACTGTTGGTATAGACGTTGATACTCGTGCCTATTTTACTGCTGCCACAATAATCATTGCTGTTCCTACAGGAATTAAGGTATTCAGATGAATTGCCACTCTCCATGGAGCACAAATAACCTACTCACCTTCAATCCTATGAACTTTAGGTTTTATTTTCCTATTTACTGTTGGAGGCCTCACGGGAGTTGTATTAGCAAATTCATCCTTAGACATTGTTCTCCATGACACTTATTATGTAGTAGCACATTTTCATTATGTACTATCTATAGGTGCTGTATTTGCTATCATGGCAGGACTTATCCATTGATTCCCTCTATTCAGAGGAACAACAATAAATCCTACATGACTAAAAATTCAATTCCTAGTAATATTCATAGGAGTAAACATCACATTCTTTCCTCAACATTTCCTAGGTTTAAGTGGCATACCTCGCCGGTACTCAGATTACCCAGATGCCTACACTACATGAAATATAGTATCAAGTATTGGCTCATTCCTTTCCTTCGTCGCCGTATTAGTACTTGTAATTATTATGTGAGAAGCCTTTGCGAGAGCTCGACCAGTAGTCTTCTCGGACCAACAAACAACATCTTTAGAATGATTCCAGAACTTGCCGCCAGCAGAGCATAGTTATGCAGAACTTCCCTTATTAACAAACTTCTAAGGTGGCAGATAAGTGCATTGGGCCTAAGCCCCAAACATAAGAATAAACATCTTCTTTAGAAATGGCCATTTGAAATCAACTAGGACTTCAAGATGCAGCGTCCCCTGTAATAGAACAAATAGTATTTTTTCATGATCACACAATACTCATTGTAACTATAATTACAGTCCTCGTAGGCTATCTACTAGCCTCTCTCCTATCAAATACATATATTAACCGTAATTTATTAGAAGGCCAAACCCTAGAAATTATTTGAACAATTTTGCCTGCTATTACACTAATCTTTATCGCCCTCCCATCTTTACGACTCTTATACTTACTAGACGAAATTCACCAGCCAGCAATTACCCTTAAAACAATCGGACACCAATGATACTGAAGTTATGAATATTCCGACTTCTCCTTAACAGAATTTGACTCTTACATAGTACCCATCAATGAAATAAGTCCTAATTCATTTCGTCTTCTAGATGTGGACAATCGCATCGTATTACCTATTAATATTGACATTCGTATTCTAATTACCGCTGCTGATGTTCTTCACTCATGAGCTATGCCTGCCTTTGGCATTAAAGCAGATGCCACCTCAGGACGTTTAAATCAAGTAGCAGCTAATATTACACGCACAGGCTTATTTTTCGGTCAATGTTCAGAAATTTGTGGTGCAAATCATAGTTTCATACCAATTGTTGTTGAGGCCTGCCCTCATTCAGTATTTATTAACTGAATAACAAAAATAATACAAGAACTTTCATTAGGTGGCTGAAAGTAAGCAATGGTCTCTTAAACCAAAAAATAGTAAAGTAACAATTACTCCTAATGGAAAAATTAGTTAAATTATAACATAAGCATGTCAAGCTTAAATTACTACTTAATAGTATTTTTCTATTCCACAAATATCTCCCCTAAAATGACTCATCCTATTTATTATATTTTCCTTGTGCTACCTCTTATTTGCATCTATTATATATTTTAATTCAAACACGCCTCATCCTTCCTTAGATAGCACTAACATTAAAAAAACAACTATAAACTGAAAGTGATAACAAATCTTTTTTCAACATTTGATCCCTCTACTTCAATTATAAATATGTCATTTAATTGACTTAGAACAGTAATTGGACTTCTAATTATCCCAATCCCATTTTGATTTCTGCCAGGACGTCCAAACATTTTATGAAATAAAATTACCCTAACCCTTCATAAGGAATTCAAGACTATTCTTGGTCCTACTAGTCATCAGGGAAGAACCTTCCTATTCATTTCTTTATTCTCCTTCATTCTATTTAATAATTTTATAGGCCTATTCCCTTATGTATTTACCAGCTCTAGACATCTAACTTTTACGTTAACTCTCGCCCTGCCCCTTTGAATAAGTTTCATAATCTATGGCTGAATTAACCACACTCAACATATATTTGCACATCTCGTTCCTTCTGGGACTCCCGCCCCTCTCATACCCTTTATAGTATGCATTGAAATAATTAGTAACATCATTCGACCTGGGACCCTAGCTGTTCGATTAATAGCAAATATAATTGCAGGACATCTCCTCTTAACCTTACTAGGTAATACAGGCCCTTCTTTATCTCTTTCCATACTTTCATTACTAATAATTGGACAAATTACTCTTCTAATACTAGAATCTGCTGTCGCAGTAATCCAATCATATGTATTCGCCGTTCTAGTCACACTATATTCAAGAGAAGTTACTTATGTCAGCTCCACAAAATCACCCTTACCACCTTGTTGACCAAAGCCCCTGACCACTTACTGGAGCTCTAGGGGCCTTAATTACAACCACAGGTCTCACTAAGTGATTTCATCAATATTACCCTTCCCTATTTTTCCTAGGGATACTAATTACACTATTAACCATAATTCAATGATGGCGGGATGTGACTCGAGAAGGAACATATCAAGGATTACACACTATGCAAGTCACATTAGGACTTCGGTGAGGCATAATCCTATTTATTATTTCTGAGGTATTCTTTTTCGTTTCATTTTTTTGGGCCTTCTTTCATAGTAGATTAGCGCCAACAGTAGAAATTGGATCTTTCTGACCTCCAACAGGCATCGTTCCATTCAACCCAATACATATTCCCTTACTCAACACTGCAATCCTACTCGCCTCAGGAGTTACTGTAACATGGGCTCATCACAGATTAATAGAAGGTAATCACACTCAAGCCACTCAAGGTCTACTACTTACAATCCTCCTTGGCTTATATTTTACCGCACTACAAGCATATGAATATTATGAAGCTCCATTCACTATTGCAGACGCCGTTTACGGCTCAACATTCTTTATAGCAACAGGTTTTCACGGTCTTCACGTTATCATTGGTTCTACATTCCTAGCCACTTGTTTATTACGCCACCTCTTATCACATTTTTCTCCTACGCACCATTTTGGATTTGAGGCTGCCGCCTGATACTGACATTTTGTAGATGTAGTGTGACTATTCCTTTATATTTCTATTTATTGATGAGGAGGTTAGCCTATTTAATATATATAGTATATTTGACTTCCAATCAAAAAGATCATTTAAATGAAATAGGCAATTAATACAGTTCTAACAACTGGTCTATTAACTATCATTATTTCCTTAATCGTTATAGCTATTTCAACTCTTCTTTCCAAAAAAGTTATTAATGACCGAGAAAAAAATTCTCCCTTTGAATGTGGATTCGACCCTAAATCATCAGCCCGAATTCCTTTCTCATTACGATTCTTCCTTATTGCTGTAATCTTCCTCATCTTTGATGTAGAAATTGCCCTTCTACTTTCAATAACAATTACTATTAACAATACTAATACATTATCTTGATCTCTCGTTAGATTAACATTCCTAGTAATTCTCTTAGTGGGCCTTTATCATGAATGAAATCAAGGATCTCTAACATGAGCCGACTAATAAAATGGGATAATAGTTAAATATAATATTTGGTTTGCATCCAAATGGTGTTGCTGTCAACTTATCTCATAAGTAGGAAGCAAACAATTGCACTCAGTTTCGACCTGAACCTTTGGTCTCTTGACCCCTGCTTGTTAGTTGAAGCCAAAAAGAGGCATTTCACTGTTAATGATACTATTGGGTATTCCATCACCCCAACTAAGGAGATGTGAATAATCAAGAAGAAGCTGCTAACTTTATCTTTAGCGGATTGTACCGTTAACATCTCTTAATATAAAATAATTATAGCCCCCTTAGTATAAATATTACATTACCTTTTCGGGGTAAAAAAGAGAGTGCTCTTCTCAGGGAGTATATTTAGAGAATATAATTCTTCTTAGTATCTTCAATACTATGCTTTCAGTATAAGCTACCTAAATACACAAATATAAAGAAGCAAAGGAAAATTGTAAAGATTAAAAAAATTAATAAATACATTTTAAATAAATTATCTTGTGAATGTTGAATTAATATTGAACCGTCCTTAAAACTACTATACATCCCTTGAGCACCAAGACATTCTCTCCACCCTTGATCAATGTTATTATAATATGCACCCCCTATATATAAAGGTAATTTAATAATATAATTTGTTGATAAATAAGGTAAAAATCACATGCTTCCTATTATTGTAGAACTAAAATAAAATTTCACACACACTAAAGACTGTCCGATAGAATAGCTTGATAATAAAATACCAACTCACAAACCTACTACACTCACAAGTAGAGCACCCATTTTTAGATGTAAAGGTAGAACAACACAATTAACACCAGGAAAAATTAGTCAACTCAATGTCGCGCCTCCTAAAATCGCCATTACTACCAATCCTAATATTCCCTTACATATCACTCAACCTTCATTATCACTAATAGAATGAATATTAGCACCTCCAAAGCCCTTTCCCGTTAAATAAAATCTTAAACGTACTGAATAACATACAGTTAGGCCTGTAGAAAAAAAACAATAAGAAAAAGCTGACTACATTAATTAAAGACAAAGAGGAAATTTCCAAAATTAAGTCCTTAGAATAAAATCCAGCTAAAAATGGTATCCCACATAAAGCTAAATTAGCTACATTTAAACAAGATAAAGTGAGTGGTATCTGACTTACAAGTGCTCCTATTCTACGAATATCTTGTGTATCGCCCACACCATGAATAATTGCTCCTGCACATAAAAAAAGTAATGCCTTAAATAAGGCATGTGTCAATAAGTGAAAAAAAGCTAATACAGGAAATCCCATAGACAAAATTATTATTATAAGACCAAGCTGGCTTAAAGTAGATAAAGCAATAATCTTCTTTAAGTCATACTCGTAATTAGCACCGATGCCGGCTATAAATATTGTCAATCCTGATAATAAAAGCAATACATCTCCTATATAAACACTCAATAAAACATCTCTAAAACGAATTAACAAATAAACTCCAGCAGTTACAAGTGTAGAAGAATGAACTAATGCTGATACTGGTGTAGGAGCAGCTATTGCTGCTGGTAATCACGCAGAAAAAGGGATTTGTGCACTTTTCGTTATTGCTGCCAAAATAATCAAACTAGAAATAATTACTATCTCATTTTTATTTAAAACTCTATGCAAGTAAAAAACATAATTTCAACTTCCATAATTTAATATTCAAGCAATAGCTAATAAAATTGCTACGTCTCCAATACGATTAGAAAGGGCAGTCAACATACCTGCATTATAAGACCGCACATTTTCATAATAAATTACTAAACAGTATGATACTAACCCTAGTCCGTCCCAACCAAGTAGGATTCTAATTAAGTTAGGGGAAACAATTAATAAAACTATTGAAAGAACAAATATTAATACGAGCATAATAAACCGATTAAGATATCGCTCGGATCCCATATACTGTTCACTGTAATAAATTACTATTCTAGAAATATAAAGTACAAATCTTATAAACATAAATGATATTCAGTCAAATAGAAGAGTTATAATAATTTTATTTCTATTAAAAGAAATAACTTCTCATTCAATAAATACACTATATCTATTAATTAAAAAACTCAAGCCTATTATGAATAAAAGAATACTTATTCTATTTAAAAAGACAAATCTAGTCATACAAATTGAAAAAGGTCAAACCATGGCCTAAGGGCAACTAAACCTTCTTTAGTTCCACAAACTAAAATTTTATTCTAAACTACTCAAGCAGCTACAGTCATAAGAATCTCGGTCCTGCAAAAAAAATTAATAAATTTAAAGGCAACCAATGTAATATCAATAATAAATATTCTCGCACACTTCCTCCTCAACAAGAATATAAATTAGAATAAGGTATTCCATGTTGGGTATATGAATATAAATATAGTCTATAAGCAGCTCTAAAAAAAGAAAGCAAGGCTAACCCTAACATACTCAATCAAGATCAGCCAACAATTCTATTTAACAAACTAATTTCTCCTAATAAATTTAATGTTGGTGGTGCAGCTATATTAGCAATTCTTAATAAAAATCATCACAGCCCTAAACTTGGTATAAAAGATAGTATTCCACGATTAATTAACAGTCTTCGACTTCCTAAACGCTCATAAGAAATATTAGCAAGACAAAATAATCCTGAAGAACACAGGCTGTGAGCAATTATTAATGTAAGAGCACCTCTAAATCCTCATAGTCCCATCGTTAGTAAGCCTATCAACACTAAGCCTATATGGGCGACAGAAGAATAAGCAATTAAAGACTTTACATCAACTTGTCGTAAACATACCAATCTAACTGATCAAATACCCACAACTCTAATACCAAATCAAATTAAATTTATACTTACAGCTACATTTTCTATAAAATACATAATACGCAATAGTCCGTACCCTCCCAAACAATAAATCCTAGGAATCCAATTGCCAGTATTGCATAAATTATTCCTAAAACGCCAAATGTTTCCTTTTTACCACTTTCTTGGGTTACAATATGTGAAATTATACCAAATCCCGGAAGAATTAAAATGTAAACTTCAGGATGACCAAAGAATCAAAATAGGTGTTGATATAAAATAGGATCTCCTCCCCCTGAAGGATCAAAAAAGGAAGTATTAAGATTCCGGTCAGTTAGAAGTATTGTAATAGCTCCTGCTAATACAGGAAGAGATAGAAGAAGTAGTACGGCAGTGATTACTACAGATCAAACGAATAATGGCATTCGCTCTAAAGTTATTCCAGGAGTTCGAATGTTAATTACGGTTGTAATAAAATTTACGGCCCCGAGAATTGAGGATACACCAGCTAAATGGAGGGAGAAAATAGAAAGGTCAACGGAGGCCCCGGCGTGGGCAATGGCACTGGAAAGAGGGGGGTACACAGTTCATCCGGTTCCTGCACCACTCTCTACAATTCTTCCTGTTAATAGTAGAGTTAATGAAGGTGGTAATAATCAGAATCTTATGTTGTTTAGGCGAGGGAATGCCATATCAGGTGCTCCTAATATTAAAGGGACTAATCAATTACCAAAGCCCCCAATTATAATTGGCATAACTATGAAGAAAATCATAATGAAAGCATGAGCAGTAACAATTACGTTATAAATTTGGTCGTCACCAATTAAGCTACCTGGTCGGCCAAGTTCTGCTCGAATGAGAAGACTTAATGATGTTCCTACTATTCCTGCTCAAGCCCCAAAGATCAAATATATTGTACCAATATCTTTATGATTTGTAGAAAATAATCATCGTTGCAAGTAAAATTAAATAGGATGGCCGAAGTATTAGGTGGTAGATTGTAAATCTATTTATGGTTAATAAACCTCCTATTAGGTTTTATAGTCAATATTTATGATGTCGGACTGCAATTCCGGAGTAGTAGTTAATATATACTAAGACCTAAAAGGTTGCCTTTTATTTATAGCTTTGAAGGCCATTAGTTTTTTTAACTTAAAGTCTTTGTTTAAAGGATGTTGACAGTTAAAGGTAAAATAATTATGCCTCTTAATGAAATAATAATAAATATTGATCTAATTGATGTTTCTAGGCTTTTTTTCATTAAAGATGTTCATGTTTGATTATAGTGATTAATGATGAAAGCAGCATAGGCAATTCGTATATAGTAGAAAAGAGTAATTAGTGCTGTTATTACTATTAGGGTGAGAATAATAAATGATATTTGTTCAGCAGTTTTTATAATGATGATTCACTTAGGCAAGAATCCTAAAAATGGCGGAAGACCCCCTAAAGATAAAAGGCTAGTAAAGATAGCTAATTTTGTTGTTACAATGATTTTATTAGAGAAAGTTTGATTAATATGGAATATTTTGTTTATTGCGAAAAGGGTGACTGCTATTATTGAAAGTAAAGTGTAGAATAAGAAGTAGAGAGACCATGCTATGTCACTTAGCAGAAGGGCCATGAGTATTCAGCCAGTGTGGTTAATGGATGAAAATGCTATAATTTTGCGTAGTGATGTTTGATTTAAACCTCCGATTGAGCCTACTACTAGAGATAAGATTAAGGTTAGATAGATTATATTTGTAGGATTTAAGCTGTAGGACAACAGGCCGAGGGGCGCTAGTTTTTGTCATGTTATTAAAATAATGCAGTCTATTCATAGTATAGCCTCTATTACTTCGGGCATTCAGAAGTGAAGAGGGGCTGCTCCTATTTTAAAAAGTAAGGAAATAGTGATTAAATAATATGTAGTTTGCAGTCCTATATAAAGTAAGATAATTGCTATTAAAAGTAAGGATCTTGCAATGGCTTGTACTAAAAAGTATTTTAAAGCAGATTCGGTGTGACGTTGATTGTTGGTCTTTGAAATTAGGGGGATGAATGATAGGAGATTAATTTCGAGACCAATTCAAGTACCAAATCATGATGAGGAAGTTAAGGAAATAAGGGTCCCTAACACAAGTGTTGTAGAGAATAAAAGAGTTTTAGGGTTAGTGAGCATTAGAAAAAGAAGAGTAATCTTCATATGCGGGGTATGAGCCCACTAGCTTATCTTAGCTTATCTTTCTACACTTTAGTGTACGATGCACGTTGATTTTTGATATCGAAGGTGAAAGTTTAATTCTTTTAGGTGTAATAAGAGTATATTGAAATACTTGATTTATCCTATCACGATAATCCTTTAATCAGGCATCTTATTATTTAATAATTATTTATAAAAGTATTTGAGAATTTAAATAGACGAGTATTGTGTTATAATAATTAAATTTAGAAATATTATATATTAATAATAATTAAGACTTGAAAATCTATTAAATCTTCTTAATTAACCTGAGATACCGGCTAAAGGTATATTAATAAGCTTAAAGTATCCAGAATATGCTAGTTTTTACAGCATATGTGTAAGGAGAGAATAAATATACTTGTATAGGATACAATTTTGTTTGAGGGGGGGAAAAAAACAAAATTGTATCCTAGACAAGGGGGAGACAGGTTTTAATTAATACTAATTTTTATCAATTGGATTAAATACATAACTAATAATTATTTATTTTAGCGTTATAAGTTAATAATAAAGTATTATCCTGGCTTTTCTTCTCTTGTTTATCTAGTTGTACATGTAATCTTTTGAATAGGGAGTAAGTATTATTTATCTTAAAGGTAAATGATGAAGTATAATTGGTCGCAGTACTTGGTTTTGTTTATTAATTAGTGTTTTAAGCAGTTAAGGTTTAAGTAAGACCCGGCGAAATTCGTGCCAGCTGCCGCGGTGAGACGAGGGGGCCGAAGGGAAGAGTATTGACGGTTAAGGTGTAGTTATAAATTTGAGCTATAGGATTTTGTCTTTTTATTTTTAGGTGAAATTATTATTTAATAATAATGAATTCTATGTTTGAAGCTATGAAATTATTTGTTAAACTAGGATTAGATACCCTATTATTTTTAATGTAAAATGTAATACCTGGGTAATAGTAGTTATATTCTTGAAACTCAAAGGATTTGACGGTATTTTAGACTATTCAGAGGAATCTGTCCCGTAATCGACAATCCACGATATATTTTACTTACTATTGTCGGCAGTTTGTATACCGCCGTAGTTGAAGGTATTAAGGAGAGGTTATAAACCTTCATTGTCTTTATTAAGGAAGACCTCAGGTCAAGGTGCAGCTTATTGGTAAGAGGAGATGGATTACAATAGAATGTTTATACGAATTTTATTATGAAATCATTTAAATGAAGGTGGATTTGAATGTAATATTAGTTATATTGCTATTATGAGTAGGGCTCTAGGATATGTACACATCGCCCGTCGCTCTCATTTGTTTAGGTGAGATAAGTCGTAACATAGTGGGTGTACCGGAAGGTGTGCCTAGATTGAATTGATAACAAAATAGAGTTTGTTAGTTGAGCTATTCGTTTACATCGAGGAGGTTTCTGTGCAATTCAGATTATTTTGATTGAAGGATATACTTATTTATATAAATTTAATTTTTATTGGAATTAAGTGAATCAACTTTAATTGATGTTATTGTATAGGGTATAGAGTTAATATGTTGATATTATAGTTAATTAGTACCGTAAGGGAATGTTTAAATAAGTGAAATTTTATTTGAGGAGAAGAAGATATGAAATGTTGTACCTTTTGTATCAGGGAACACTAAATAATATTATTATATAATTATTTCCCGAAATGGAAAGAGCTAAAATATTATGGTATTATAGGTAGCATACTATTTGTAAATTTTATTTTAGTGGTGAGATGCCTTTCGGTTTCCATTATATCTGGTTGTACAGGAATTGAATTTAATTCAGCCGCGGCTAGACTTGTTGTAGACTTAATTTTTGTAGTTTTGCCGTGAGTAATAGTAAGGGGGATTTGCTCTTTACTTGTACTATTTATAATGTGGTTTTATATTAAATGAAAGATGTGGGCTTAGAAGTAGCCATCATTTGTAATTTTGTTATAACTTATTTGAGTTATTTATCATATTTTGCTACATTTAATTTATTACTGTACTTTTGCTTTGAATTAGTTAAGGCGGTTTATAATGGTGCTATTAGTATATTAGAGAGGATGATTAAAGGAATTCGGCAAAGATTTCCTCCGCCTGTTTATCAAAAACATGTCCTTTTGTTAAAATAAAAGGTCTGACCTGCCCAGTGAGGTTTTAAACGGCCGCGGTATCTTGACCGTGCGAAGGTAGCATAATCATTAGTCCTTTAATTGTGGGCTTGTATGAAAGGTTGGACGAGTGGAAGACTGTCTTTATTCGTAATATTGAATTTTACTTTTGAGTGAAAAGGCTTAAATAATTTAAAAGGACGATAAGACCCTGTAGATCTTTATATTTAGGTAGTAATTTTTGTAGTTGACAATGAATAAATTTGCTATTTAATTGTTGCGTTGGGGCGACGAGAAGATAAAATAAACTCTTTTTTATATAATTACTTTTAAGTATTTTTATGATCCTTTATTAATGATTGTTAGACTAAGTTACCTCAGGGATAACAGCGTTTTTTTTTTTTTTTTTGAGAGTTCATATCGACAAGAGAGATTGCGACCTCGATGTTGGATTAAGATTTTATCTAGGTGCAGAAGCTTGGTGTATAGGTCTGTTCGACCTTTGAAATCTTACATGATCTGAGTTCAGATCGGCGTAAGCCAGATCGGTTTCTATCCTTTATTAACAATAGTATTTTAGTACGAAAGGACCAAGTACTAGTAATATTTATTTTTAGGGAATAAAAGTAAATGAGGGTTACTTTGGCAGATAAGTGCATTAGATTTAGGATCTAATAATGGATGTATTGAGTCCAGGTAATAATGTATTATGATTATATTATAGGTGTGGTTTCTTATTTGATTTTGATTATTTGTGTTTTAATTGGTGTTGCATTTCTAACTTTATTAGAACGAAAGGTTTTAGGATATATTCAAATTCGTCGGGGACCTAATAAGGTGGGTATTTGTGGCTTACCCCAGCCTTTTGCAGATGCAATTAAGCTGTTTACTAAGGAGCAAGTTTTCCCTACTATATCTAATTATTATCCTTATTATCTAGCTCCTGTTTTTAGTTTGTTTTTATCCTTGTTAGTATGATTAAGAATTCCTTATTTAAGTGTTATATTGACTTTTTCTTTAGGTTTATTATTCTTTTTATGTTGTACGAGTATGGGTGTGTATACTGTAATAATTGCTGGTTGATCTTCTAATTCTTCATATTCTTTGTTAGGAGGTCTCCGAGCAGTAGCACAAACTATTTCTTATGAGGTTAGTTTGGCTTTAATTTTGTTATCTTTTGTATTTTTAGCTGAGAGATATAGATTGCTGAATTTTGGTTATTATCAGGAAGAGTTATGGTTTTTATGAATTACGTTTCCTTTGGCATTAGTTTGATTTGCTTCTTGTTTAGCTGAAACTAATCGTACTCCTTTCGATTTTGCAGAAGGTGAGTCAGAACTTGTCTCTGGGTTTAATATTGAGTATAGAGCAGGGGGATTTGCTCTTATTTTTATAGCTGAATATGCTAGTATTTTGTTTATGAGAGCCTTATTTAGAGTTTTGGTTTTAGGATATGATATTTTTTCTGTTTTATTTTTTTGTAAGGTAGTATTTATTTCTTTTGGATTTATTTGGGTACGGGGAACGTTACCACGGTTTCGGTATGACAAATTAATATACCTTGCTTGAAAGTGTTTTTTACCCTTGTCCCTTAATTATCTTTTATTTCTAGGAGGCATAAAGCTTCTTTTTATTTCTCTTTTAATTTAAGTGTATTAAATTGAGAATAAGTTCTTAGAGCTTTGCTCTGTTGTATGTTTTCAAAACATATGCTTATTCTCAGCCAAAGAACTAAGTTTTATTTAGTAAGAAATCTCATAAGGAGGAGAGATATGGAACAAATAAGAAGTAAGCGAAGTAGATAACTGTAAGAATTTGGCCTGTTAGAATGTAAGGATCTTCGACTGGTCGGGCCCCAATTCAAGTTAAAAGGATTACAGTGCTAACTATAATTCAGAATATAATTTGATTAATAGGATAAAATTGTAGTCCTCGTATTTTTCTAGTATGAAAAAATGGCATAATTATTAAAATGAGGATTGATATTACTAAGGCAATAACCCCTCCAAGTTTATTAGGAATGGAACGAAGAATGGCATAAGCAAATAGGAAGTATCATTCTGGTTGAATATGTACTGGTGTGACTAATGGGTTTGCGGGAGTGAAATTTTCAGGATCTCCTAGTATGTAAGGATTTCAAAGGGTAAGTAATATTAGGGCTGTTATTATTGTTAAAAATCCAATAGTGTCCTTAGTCGAAAAATAGGGGTGGAAGGGAATTTTATCTTGGTTTCTGTTAAGGCCAAGGGGGTTGTTAGATCCTGTTTGGTGGAGAAATAGGAGGTGTACCATGGACATGGCAGCTACAATAAAAGGTAAGAGAAAATGGAAGGCAAAGAATCGATTTAAAGTAGCGTTATCTACAGCAAACCCCCCTCAAATTCATTGTACTAATATTGTTCCTAAATAGGGAATAGCTGATAATAGATTGGTAATAACTGTTGCTCCTCAAAAAGATATTTGACCTCAAGGTAGGACATAACCGACAAAAGCAGTTGCTATCACTAGTAGTAAAATGGCAACTCCTACTCTTCAAGTATGAAGGTAAAGGTAAGAGCCATAGTATATTCCTCGACCAACATGTAAGTAAAGACAAATGAAGAAAAAAGATGCTCCATTAGCATGCAAAGTACGTAAAAGCCACCCAAAGTTTACATCTCGACAGATGTGAATTACTCTGTTGAAAGCTAATTCAATACTTGATACATCATGTATTGCTAGAAATAGGCCGGTAGCAATTTGAATGATTAAGCGTAAAAGCTACCTATTGTAGAATGATGATACTTCTTGCCATCAGCTCATAATCTTCACGTTAGAGAGTCAGACAGAAAAAAATTCTGGTTTTTCCTCCCTATGACCACCCATCTTAAATTTCTACATTCCATTGTTCGTCTCACAAAATTTCGGTGCTCCAAAAACATTCATATAATAATAATAATAATAATAATAATAATAATAATAATAA
Source organism: Thermobia domestica (assembly GCF_964235325.1). Lineage (NCBI taxonomy): Eukaryota > Metazoa > Arthropoda > Insecta > Zygentoma > Lepismatidae > Thermobia > Thermobia domestica. Next base: position 190,421,284 of record NC_137457.1, read on the forward strand.
TAATAATAATAATAATAATAATAATAATAATAATAATAATAATAATAATAATAATCCTGAATATGCCATCCTTACATGATGTAAGGATATCTTAGTTTCTTAGTTTAGATCTTAGATATCTTAGTCTAAAGTGCTTTCTTTAGTAATTATTTGAACAACCATGTAGGAGGAGGTACGGCGTTTTATTTTGCCCCTCTCATTTCAGTACCCTTCCAACAGGAAGTAATTTCTCATAAGCAGGGTAGACAAAATGAATAAGAAATATATTTACAGCATCCTCTCCCCTTTCACGATTGGAATATCACGTAGCATTTTTTTATTCTACCAAAGATGGCCCCGTGCGGTTAGTGGTAGGTAACTAAAGAAATACCTAATATATAGCGTCCCTTGATTGTAATATTACCGCTTCATTATTTGTACGAGGGAGCCCCAACAAGGTGATAAAAAGAATATGAAAAATGTCTATTGAATCCAGTGGCGGATCCAGCACAAACTTCTGGGAAGGGGGTAGTGAAAGATTCTTTTGATGATGTGAAGCTGTCACAAATTACCACTTAACTAAACTAAACATAATAGTGGGGTGAACTGGAACCCAGTCAGTTTAAATTGATGTAAAAGTTTAATTTTTTGCTTCATATTAAAGTTTTGGTTTCAAATGAGAATTTCAGTCCCAGTGGTCAAGGATCAAATCTCGTGGGGCTCTTCAGTGTAGGCTAATACGGGCCCCTTATGAGAAAAGGCAAAAATATTAAAATGTTTATAACGTTCGAATTTTTCGTCTATTTTAAAGAAATGTTGGGCTTCGTATTAAAGTGTTGGTTCCAAATGACAATTTCAGTCCGATAGAGAATGATCAAATCCTGGAGTCGGGGGGGCTCGTCAGTATAGTGTGCTACGGCTCCATTATGGGAAAAGGCAAAAATATGAAAATGCTTATAACTTTCGAATTTTTCGTCTATTTTAAAGAAATTATTGGCTTCATATTAAAGTCTTGGCTTCAAATGACAATTTCAGTCCTTGTGGACAATTATCAAATCTCGGAGGGCTCTTTGGTGTAGGGGTTTCGGCTTCTTTATGGGACAAGATTCACGTAATTGATATTGCAAAATTTTGTATACATTAGTGTAAACTTGCACCATTTGGTTAATTTTACCTCTTATATTTTGCAGATTTCAAATTCCAAGCATACTTCTCAAAGCTAAAAGGCACTTACTAGTTTCATTAAAAGGAAATGTCTTTTATTAAAAGTTGTCATGGAGTAGACGAACGAACAGGCACCCAAACATTGGTTGAGTCGGACGGTTGAAACTCGTTAAACTCACTTCAATTATTATTATTATTATTATTATTATTATTATTATTATTATTATTATTATTATTATTATTATTATTATTATTATTGAGCTGAGCGAAGCGAAGCTCTTATACTCGGGTTAGCCGTTTGGTTGTCCGCGAACTCCTCCTAGACCGTTTGGCCGATCTCAACCAAACGCTGATAGAGTATGTCGTGCTGAGTGACAACATAGGTCGAAATAAAAAATCCGATGTACCATCGAGGAATAATCACCGAAAAACGCTTCCTGATTACGTAGTTTAAGCTCGCTCAGCTCATTTCATTGCAATCGGGTATATACATTGCATTCCTAGTTATTATTATTATATTAATAATAATAATAATAATAATAATAATAATAATAATAATAATAATAATAATAATAATAATAGAGCATTCATGGGGTCCGTGGCTCGACTCCACTTCGCGCCAAGTGAAATTTGAGGTAGACAAATACCGTGTGCATGGGTATGGGTTTTCTTGGAATTTTCCATTTTCCTCCCACTTTCTTCATTTCATCATTTCATTCATCATCATTCTCCCTTAGCGTAGGTGCATAATCGTGCAACGTTAAACTAGATATTCCATTTAATTTTAATTTCAATAATAATAATAAACAATTAATTCAACTGAAAGAACTGTAATTTATGTTGACGGCAATTATCATAAATATGCAACCATTATAAAAACAATGCTTTGAGTAGAAAGATAATCCTTCCCAAGTGTTAACGAATGCGCACGAGATAAGACATGTCTCGAGAAAGAGACGAGACGCGCTTTGTGACATCCAAAAGAAGACGTAACAAATGTTTTGGACACGAGATAGCTTTTAAAAGTTAATAGTTAACGAGTTTTGCCATATTGTTCGGTTATTAACGAAATATGTATTTTTGAAATACGAATAAACTCTTTTGAGTCATTTTTGAGAAAATCACCCAGACAACACACTCCACCAAGAATAAACTACCCCTCGCATTTTTTTTAGGACAAACGAGTTATTTATGCCATATTGTTAAGTTAATAATGAAATACTTATTTATGAAATATGAACGAAAACACTTGAGTCCATTTTGAGAAAATCACTGAGAAAAAACTCACCCCTAAGTATAAACTACCCCTTGTAGATTTTTCTCAGATAAATGCCTTATACCACAAAATAGGGTTGCTAATTAAATATTGATTTATAAAAAAAGAAAGAAAACAAGATCGTTAGAGCCAGTTATTAGAAAATATATTTTTTCTATTTTCATCGTACAGGAAACTACTCTTGTTTTGGGAGTAGGAGGGAAATAAAAGAAACTATAGGAAATACTATGAAAATCTTAAACTAAAATTTGGTGCAGATAAGTTGAACGGTTGGCCTCTAGGCGAGTGCACAGAAAAGTGTAGCGAACGGACGGACGAACAGATAGACATGTATCAAAAAATAACTTTTTCGGTATTAGGGGCTATAATACGTGTAAATTTCGTTGAAATCTCAAATTTGATTTTTTTTTTCGCTCACCATACTTTTTTCTCTCATTTGTCACTTCAAAGTGAAAGGAACTCAGAACTACAGATAAGAGACACCTACTTTTACACATAGACATTTATTGATTTAAAACTGTTTTAGTTTGTCATTTCACTTCCAATTGAAAGGTTTTACCATGACTAACGGCATACCAATGACGAGACGGAAGTTTTGAGGAAGTAAATGCATTCAGAAGTCTAGACTACATTACGCCTATCAGCCTGTTTTTACTTTTGCAATTGTTGACAGTTGTAATTTCGTCCAAACGCTACATGAAATAATTCTTGGTTGACGTCATTGTGTTACTATTTTAGTATTGTTCTCTTCAGACTTGGTTGAAGTTTTGTCTTAACGGTTATACATTTTTTCTTTCTTATTTCATCGTTACACATAAGAATAAAATGTTCTGGTGAGTGGATAAATTCGAACCTACGAACATTGAGTTTTCATTCTTCCAACACATTACCAATGGACCAAGTTTTGTCTTCATGTTAGCGCACGGTTACAGGGTTTATTACGATTTAAATAAAATGGCTGGCTGTTAGAGTTTCCTGCCCAAATATTTCGATAAAAAATTTTCATTGCTTCGTAGATACGCAGAGCAATGTTTAGATACACATTTTAGGATAGTGCATTTTAGTGTATATAATAATTTCTTGCCAGATAAAAGCTAGATAAGATTTGATAAAATGTTTCATATGTAGTTCTCAATAATAGGCTTGCTGTTCGGGGTGAAGTTTCAAGGTTCAGCATTGACTAGCAGTTTTTGCTATTAATATCCCTTCTAACAATATTGGCAGTGGACAAAAGTTAGCCCGTGTTGAAGCTTTTTGCTCCTAATTATATAAAAAATAATAAATATAAAAATAAAAGTGACCATGTTTGTGATTTAATAACTTTTCAACCAACCGATCGATCTTAATCAAATTTTCAACATATATGAAATTTTACCCTGAGAAATTTTTTGTCTTTTCATTTTGACAATATATTTTAGTTGAGGGGCAGGGGAAGGGGAAATATATGAAAATGAATAAAACAACTCTTGAACCACCCTACCGCTCTCGATCTAATTTTCAACATAGATAAGGTTTGGGCCTGGGATGCTTTCTTCATTTCACTTTTACAGTACAAAGAAGGGGATGGGGAGGGGAGGGAACAGATATATAAAAATAAATAGAACTTAACAACTCTTGAACCATTCAATCGATGTCGAACAAACATTGAACATAGATAAAGTTCGGGCGTGGGATGTTTAGTTCATTTCACTTATACAATGCAACGGAGAGGAGGGGGTGGGGAAAGATATATGTAAAATAAAGTAAAAATAAAAGTGACTGTCTTTGTGACTTCGCCACGCTACCACCCAACCGATTTTTAATAAAAATTAACGTAGATGAGGTTCGGACCTTAGGTGTTTCTATCACTTTGACGGTAGAACTTAGGGGAAGGGAGGGGAGAAATCTATAAAAAAAATTAAACTCTTGAACCAATCCGATTTTCAACATATGTGAAATTCAAACCTTGCAGGTTGTTTTATCATTTTATTTTGACAATAAATTTTAGGGGAGGGGCAGGGGGAAGAGGAAATATATGAAAATGTTTAAAACTAAACTCTTGAACCACCCTACCGCTCTCGATCTAATTTTCAACATAGATAAGGTTTGGGCCTGGGATGCTTTCTTCATTTCACTTTTACAGTAAAAGAAGGATTGGGGGAGGGGGCGGAGATATATATAAAAATAAATAGAACTTAATAACTCTTGAACCATTCAATCGATGTCGAACAAACATTGAACATAGATAAAGTTCGGGCGTGGGATGTTTAGTTCATTTCACTTTTACAATGCAACGGAGAGGAGGGGGTGGGGAAAGATATATGTAAAATAAAGTAAAAATAAAAGTGACTGTCTTTGTGACTTCGCCACGCTACCACCCAACCGATTTTTAATAAAAATCAACGTAGATGATTTTCGGACCTGAGGTGTTTCTATGACTTTGACGGTAGAATTTAGGGGAAGGGATGGGAGAATCTATAAAACTAAATTAAATTCTTGAACCAATCCGATTTTCAACATATGTGGAATTCAAACCTTGCAAGTTTTTTTTTATCATTTTATTTTGACAATAAATTTTAGGGAAGGGGCAGGGGGAAGAGGAAATATATGAAAATGTTTAAAACTAAACTCTTGAACCACCCTACCTATCTCGATCTAATTTTAACATAGATAAGGTTTGGGCCTGGGATGCATTTTTCATTTCACTTTTACAGTACAAAGAAGGAGAGGGGACAGATATATAAAAATAAATAATACTTAACTCTTGAACCACTAAACCGATCTTGATCAGATTTTCAACATAGATAGGGATCGGACATGGGATGTTTTTGTCATTTAACTTTTACGGTGCAACCTAGGGGAGGGGAAGGGAGGAGATATATAAAAATCAATTCATATAAGACTAAACGTGACTATTTTAGTAACTTAATAACTCTTGAACTATCCGATCGATCTCAATCAAATTTTCAAGATACATGAGGTTCGGACCTGAAAATATGTTTGCAATTTTACTTGAGCGGTAGATCCTAGGGGAGGAGGACGTATAAATAAAAACTAATAAAACCTAATAACTTTTGAACCTCCCAACCAATCGATCAAATTTTCAACTCATAAGAGGGTCGGGCCTTGGGAGTTTTCGATCGTTTCATTTCGACGAGCCAACGTAGGGGAGGGGAAGGGAGACATATATGTAAAAAAAATAAAAATGTCTGCCTTTGTGACTTCATCACTCTTGAACTACCCAATCAATCTCAATCAAATTTTCAATATACATGAATTTTGGGCCAGGGATTGCTTTAGGCTTTCAGTTTCACGATGCAACGTAAGGGAGAGGGAAGGGGAGAGATATTTCAAAATGATCAAAAGTGATCGAAATTAGTGTTGAATCCATAGTTTTCGGAGTCGATGAGAGAAACAGTGACACTTCTGATGTTGTTTCAATCCAAGTTCAGCCCTCATAGTTGGGGGAGTACAACGTATTGGAGGGAAATAAACATTTAAAATGATTGGAAATGAGTAATATTAGTGTCGAATCCATAGTTTTAGGAGTAGCTGAGATTAACAGTGACAATTCTGATGCCGTGTGTCGCAATAAGGAGGAGGGGAAGGGGGAGCTATATTTAAAATGATCGAAAAACACCAATATTAGTGTCTAATCTGTAGTTTTCGGGATTATTAAGATGAACAGTGACATTTCCGATCCGGTTTAAGTCCAAACTCAACGACAGCAGTTTAAGGAGGGAGAGGAAGAATTATATAAAAAAGATCGAAAATGGTCACTATCAGCATGGAATATATAGTTTTCTGGGTCGCTTAGATGAACAGTGATACTTTCGATCCCGTTTAAATTCAAATTCAAACCTTCAACTTGGGTGACGAAGAGATTGAATCTGATCGAAAATGACCGATATTAGTGCTGATCCACATTTTTTAGGGTTACTGAGATGAACGGTGATACGTCCAATGGCATATGCCGCAACATGGTGGAGGGGGATATAATGGTCGAAAATGACCGATAGTGTTGAATCTATAGTTTTTGGGATCGTCGAGATGAACCGTGACACTTCTGATACTGTTAAAATCCAAATTCAGCCCCGCATCTTGGGAGAAGGCGAAGGGAAATAAATCAAAAGAATAGAAATATAACCCATATTAGTGTCGAATTCATAGTTTCCGGGGTCGCCGAGATGATCAGTGATCTTTCAAATGCAGTTTAATTCGATAGCATTGAAAACAAAAACAGCATATTTCGTGGGTACTAAACCCATGAGATACGGAATTTTGCATTTAAATGTTCATTTTACCCAGCGAAGCGGGTAAATATATGCTAGTAAAACTTCATAACTTTGGAACCACCGGACCAATCTCATTCAAATTTCTAACATGGATGAAGTTAGGACCTGGAATGACTTTTGTCATTTTAGTTTGACGGAATATATATATATATATATATATATATATATATCAGACCAAGGCATTTTTCTGTTCGTAGTGCACGTAGGCACTTCAAACAAAAAAATGAATCACTGCACACGAAAAACAAGAAGTATCCCCCTTTTCCTCAACCACTACCGAAGTTGAGCATTGTGGGTCTTCACAGGTAGGCCTAGTGTATCATCTTCCAACACGAATCAAGTTTGCAGACAGATAGTCGGGACTGTAAATATTTGAGGGTTCAGTGAATATATTCCGGTGCACGCTAATCTATTGAGAGCAATATCTATGCAACACACGTTTCAATATGCCTGTGAAACAAGTTGAAAGCCGTAAATTAGTTTGAAATAAATAATTGCTAGCTTATCCTCAGATCAGTGTTATGGTTGCAACGACAGTAGCAACACCATGCGCTTAGCTGTAATGCTTTTGCCTCCACCGAAATCGATGGTGATAAGTAACTTAAAATTAAAAGGTAAAATCTTCTATCCCACAGCGGCCTAGGGTGGTGATTTAAAGGTTATATTTCTTACTCATCGTAGTTTCAGGAGACAGTATAGTTGTATCTCTTTGCTTATTGCAGCCTTCTGGGCAGGTAGTTATAGAAACACACCTTTACCTATTACGGTTTCATAAGTTGGATTTGAGGAAATCTCCCTAACACAAAACGATCTCAGAAATAGGAAGGTTACGATCAGCACTGGAACTTATACTTCTGTCCACTTGAGGTCTTCTTTTAATGCTGTCCTCTGAAGGGGAAGTTCGTGAAGAGAGGGTTGACCATCTTCGATTTCCTTCGGAACCAATTGTGTGTTTTTCTGCTATGCTTCTTCCGCCGTCTGTTGGTGAATATGTTTTGAAGAGAAAACACGTGCTCGTTAATGTAGCATGCTTTAGAGTAGTTGCTTACTCCTGAGTACCGAACCCTACAGCCGTTACACCAGGAACAGAATTCACAAGATTATTTGAAAAACACACATTTTTGTTTAAAATGTTCTATCTTCATTGCAAAATCCTTGATATGTGCCAGTAAGTAGGAACATAAGCTCGTAAAACTTTGCAAAGTTCTCTTTTTGTGGAATCTTGAATTCTGTATTTTTGCTTTCTTGGAGAGATTTTAACAGAATTGTTCATACTAAATATCCGAGAACATTCACTCTGAGCAGGGTTGGCAAAAACATGTTTTTTATTGAAAAGAATAAAAAAAACAGTTTCTTTTCTTTAAACTCGTTTTTTTTTTAGTTTAAAACAGATTTTTTTTCAATAATTTACTCTATGTATTTATACCAAATATGGACAGAACTTAGTTTGTTTCCCCTTGATATTATTATGCAACAACAAGGTTATGCTGGAAGGGTCACACATGCTTAAATCGGATTCCAAACCGCTTCTCGGCTTACATTCAAGAGAAATTGTCCATTTGGACACGAAACCGGAACTAATTGGATTGCCGACTCACGAAGGACTTCTGTTAAAACTACATTGTACTGGTCGTTACATAGGCCTACTTGTTAATATAATTGTCAAGAGTTATTTCAGAAGGGCAAAAAGATAAACAGCTACACAAGTAAAAACGTTGTACAGAATTATATATAAATCGGGAAACTCCCGCCTTAGCCATTGGGAAAATACTGTTATTAATTTAAATGTATTTGTATGTAAAATTTTAAGGTCAACGTATCATAATCACTACGCTAAAACTGAGGTATTCAATTACAAATTTGGTATCTATTTATCATTCAATAAAATTAAAATCAAGTCAAATCCAAGCTCATGTTGGAAGCTACGTAGGCAGTTGATAAATTTGTCAATTTCTATCAATATATTTAAGCAACCGTGGCTTCTTTATAAAACAACAGGCATTCACTCAAGTAGAAATATATAATTTGGTTTCATTTCGTATGTTTAGGCTTAACATCCTTATGAAATGCGAAGGTTACCACGGAGAAGACTTTCGCTTAAAAGGACACATCAAATCGCTACTTGGTTTACACTTGAAAGATGGGTTGTGGTTCGACCGAGAATCAAACACGGGACCTCTTGATTAAAAGGTGAAAAGTAGGTAAATGTAATGCGGATGGTTTGATATGTGGGAGGAACATCACCATGAAGTTCACACAATTTAAAACATTTTTCGTTCTTTTCTTGCGGTTTAAACCAGTTGTTGTTTTTTTTAATCGGCTGGTTTAAAACAAGGTTTAAAATATGGTTTAAACCACCTTAGAGTAAAACAAATTTGTCTTAGGTGAAGCACAAAAATTTCTTAATTTTTAAAATTTAATTCCGATAGCTATTGTTGAAAAGTGTAGCCGCTGAGCACGATGTCATCGGCAAAAGATCTTAATCGTTAATCAATATAAAATCATCCTAGTGGCAATTAAGAAAACTTGTGTGCTAGTTTTATCACGCATATAAGAATTTTGTAAGTTTTTCTGGTGTAATTAACCTCGAAGGTCAAATGTCAATGGCTTTTCGGATGGAGCAAGATTTGGTGGTAGCTCGAGGAGAGAGCTAAGGTGGTTATGTATTTTTTGGCCTTTCAGTGTTTAACACATACTCAGTTGACTAGAATGGCACCCACAGGTATTTAATGTATGTAGACACTGCTGTAAATTAAAAACAATCCTAAGTCGTTTCGTATTTGGTTTCTTGACAATAATCTGTGGCGAGGCGAAGCTATTATCGTGTGTGGGTGGTATAATTGTAGCATTAATGAGTTCTTGAATTTGCTTGTCTGCCTGATCTCGAAAATGCATTTGAACATGGAGATTTATTCTGGAACACTGCCGACTTATTGATTCTTATTTTATGATTGTAACCCCATAATGTCCAATGCTGTCCGGAGTGTATAAAAACAATTTTATATTTGTATAATAACTCGTGAATGGCCTGTTTGTGCGACTGATCTAAATTAAAATTAATATCAAAAATATCAATTTTGAAATTTTTTATCTATACTTCAAAGAATTATCAACCTCCTCTTTTCCTGTACAATTTTTATTTTCTTCTATTGCGCTCGCTTCCATTGTTGGAAAAGATTAATCCCGCCATGCCACAAGATCCACCACTGGCGTATTTTTCCTTAAAATTACAGGATAACTATTTCGATTTGAAATTACGAGTCATAATGTTTACGTCTAGTTAACTTTTGCTCAATAGTTTCTATTTGTCAAGGAGGCCATGGAGAAACGATACGAAGAAAGATGCACAATCATCAGTCTGTCTTTTTGCTATCACCGGAATAAATGTGTGGAAAAGTGGAACTAAAGTAATGCGCTTGTCAATAAAAAAAAATAAAAAAAATAAAAAAAAACAAGCTGGTTTCCTTTGTCTAAGTATATAAGCGGTGTATTGTGATAAAATGTTTTCCTGGCTAGTTTCGGGTAATGTCGGGTTTTTAAGACTTTTAAACAGAGAGATAACATTCTTTGTTAAATCGATTGTAACATATAAGCGTTTAAACAAATCTAAACCAAAAATAACTGGAATACATGATTTCTTCATCGTACGAAAGTAATGAGAGAATTTCGTTTCCCAACTTTGAGTCATACCATTCCTCCATATTACAAGTTAAGAATTTTATTTCATATCATTTTAACCACTGTTTTATGTTGTATTAATTGAACATCAGGAAATACATATTCGAAAGGCTAGATGGAAATGCTGGATCCGGTGTTCACTAGCACTGTTCGCCTGCACAATTTAGTGATTATTTATAGGCTTTGTTCTGTCATTAGAATTGCTTGATATTTGACTCCTTGACACGGGTTGTCCCTACTCGCTTTTTTAGCGTTTAAAATAGGTAGAAGCACAGCGCCTACGCTTTCTGCATATTGCAAAGTCCACTGTTTGATCTTCTGTTGTGGATTTTGTTGGAGGTTTTGCAGTGACCACTGATTCCTCTTCCCCGTTCTAATAGTTTCTTTTTGCTCCATCGCTTATTCCCTTAATTCCTCTTTCTATTTTGGCTATGCAAACTGGTTTGTGCAACTATTAAATATGGCTCTGCCATTTAATTGGCCAGGGAAGAAAAATCGTTTTAAAGAGTAGTTTTCTTCTGGTGTGGAGATTCTACTACGTCGAGGTTAGACTTCTGATCTTCTTTCTCTAGTTGTGGTGGTGGTATTGAAGTATGTAAGAGCGGAGTTGAATGATTATATTGAAAAATAGTATTTTGTCAAGATACTGCTAAATTGACATTAACTTTATCCTGTATTGATTCAAGAGACTGAGGTAGTACATTTATGTATATACAAGTATAGTGCGACAATAATATACCGATTTTAGTTTTTTTTTTTTTTTTGCAATAGAGAACTGAGAACTGCATCGAAAACAAATATGTCTATGAGTTTCTTCGTGGCTAAGCGGTTATTGTGCGCGTCTTTGGAGTGGAAGACCCGGGATCGATTGCCGGCGGGAGCTAACGTGTTTCGGATTCCACGTTAATCAGTAGTTCCCTTCTCATATAGCCTAGCTGTTGAAAGGGATGTTAAATTCAAAGTCAACTCAACTGAAAGTATATGTCTATCAAGTGGCTAGCACAAATGTCAGTAGTCGAGCAGTATAAGTTACACATTTTTATTATCTATATATATAAAAGAGAACGTACAAATCCTTTGTTAGCTCATCACGCTAATACGGCTGAACCAATTTCTTTCATTTTTGGGGGGTTATTAAGATTTGGACCCTAGATGGTTTTTATCATATCACTTTAATTTTCAATTACCAGTGTCTTGAGATAATTGACCATTCAAGTGTCCATAACGTACAAATCCTTTGTTAGCTCATCATAGCTAAATCTAACCGTATTTATATGCAACCCACATGACCGTGTCACTCGGCGGGTTAACATAAATGACAGGCGATATAATGTTAACATTTACTCCAATCTTCTATGGTTTTTATCATATCACTTGAAAGCGAAAAAGTAAAAATTATCTAAGTAACAAAGTTTATTGCGTTCCGGGGTGACCCCAGCGAAGCGGGGTGAACGCTGCTAGTTATTAATATTATTGAATAGAATGTTGCAATTAAGTTTGTTCCCTGAAGATGGGAAAGTCAACTACGAAATCACATAGATAGTTATATAATGATTATATGAAGCATCGTGTAGCATTTGTGTTGCGCAATATTTCGTAGGGCAGTGAGTCTTTGAAGCATGTCGATAAGACAGAAAACCGAGGGAATAATTGTGCACGTGTAGAAGCCACAGATCAAATTTTGTTGGTCACTAATTTTGGATTCCAATGGTCTCGCTATTCTCTCATTAAATTAACAGTTGAATCCTTTTGGATGATATGTATGGATTTCATGAAGAGATCGAAGTAGAAAAAAATCTGTAAGAGTACTGTAAATATGTGAGACAAATGGATCAAAAAAGTTATCAGAAAAGTGAAGGCACAGATTATTGCTAACCATTCGCATTAAAATTGACAACATTGCATATTAGCATAAGCTATGGTTTGTTTTATAGTTACTTCGGGTAAAACACTAAAATATATAAATTGATTCGATTAGACAAATATAATATTCCAGAGAAACAAAAATTTTAAGTGATACAAGATTACAACGTTCAGTAGTATATTATATTTGTGGGTTGTTGCTAAGTGTGAATGCAAGTAACATGATAAAGTCTTAACCTTTTAAAACCCCCCTTTGTCAATTTTAAACTTACTGCCTTTCTCGTTTTATTGTCTTATATTGTATTTTGTTTTGCAGTATTCTTGTCGTTTAGAACTTCATTTTCGTCGTTATAACAAAAGTACTAAATTCGATGGTAGGAATAGTTGAGTTAAGTTGATTTTAAGATTAACATCTCTTTCAGCAGCGAGGCTATATGTGACAGCGAGAGGGAACTACTGATTAACATGGAATCCGCACCACATGAGCTCCCACCGAGAATCGAACCCGGGTCTCCCACCTGGTATGAATAACGCATTTTGTCTCGTGTTTCTTGTAGGCATATAATATTGTTCTCCCGCTGGCCTTGTAGCTAGCACGTTCCTGTTTAGTCACATGGTTTCACGGAAGCATTAATAGAATCTGAACTATTATAATGGTTCGGATCCCACTTTAACTTATAAGTCTCTGTCTCATACAGCCTCGGTGCTGAAAAGATACACTAACCTTCATCGTAAAAACGAACAGATATAACCCTACATTTCTCGCCATTACATTTCAAAATTAAATGAAATCTTACAGTGTAACGTCCCACGATTATGCCCGTTAAGTTAAGGGAGGCGATGATTAAGGTAAGTGAATGACGATGGAATAATTAGTGGAATGAGATTGTGGAAGAAAATGGGAGTACTCCGAGAAAAGCCATGGAAACAATCTTGTCCACCACAAACTAACTTCTCGGGGATTGAACCAATGCGCTATTCCATTTGAAATGAAATGAAATTTCTAGTTGTATATCCCTTGGTTATCCTCAATAGCTTATAATCGACGGGTGATTAATGAGAGTGAATGATTGTGAAATAATTGGTGTAAAGGAAAATGTGGAAAGAAATTGGAGGACCCAAGAAAGTCAAGAGCAATTATTCATGTGATTCATTTGTTATAAAGTTAACTACTGTTTAAAGCAATTGATCTAATTCCATTGCGCACATTTACTCACTGAACTCGCATTTTACACATTATACACACAATATCTTTGTTTGTTTGTTAGTGTCTTCGTTTGTTGCAATTACTCCTTTCGCAAATGCCCAGTTGCTTTGGGTGCTCATTTGTACGTACCCAGTCAAGGTCGAGATACTGCATTCTGGTGCCTCTGGAAATTTAGCTTTATCGCTGGCACAACTTTTGGGAGCGTATCAGGAAATTAGCTCCATTAGTAAAGCAGATATGAGTGTATATTCGGTTTTCCTATGGCCCAGCTTGCATACACCTTTTGCAGGGTGCACAAACAGGTGTGTGTTTGATACAGCTGGAAAGAAATCACACGCAAGCTGATAGCGAACCATTGCTCTACTATGTTCAATAGGAATTGGAATATGTGCTCATAGTCCAATGTTGTACCCTTTGTAGTCTGTGGTCTGCTGCTCTGTTGCTGTTTTCAATCGAAACCGGAAGTGGGAGTTGGAACTGTAATTTCTACTAAATCGGAACTGCGCCTGCGTAAACAATGGTGTGTGTGTGTGTGTGTGGATGAAAAATAGGCCATAGTCTTTTATAACGCTTCAAAAACTGTGATCATAAGAGCCTAGTCGTTACGTGGTCTGCTCCGAAACCGCTAATAGAACTTGAATCGGAACAGGAAGCGGAAAGGTGGCGCAAATTGGTGATCGGAGCCTTTCTTGTGTAATCGCTACAATAAGTCACAGTCGTAAAATTGTACTCGTTGCATAGTCTGCTCCGAAGCCAGGACTGGCACAGCAAAAGGAACAGTTTGCTCATGCCTTACCAAGTGCACGGTAAACCAAGTGTGTGTGTTAATCACACGCAAGCGGGGAGCGAGCAACTACTCTATGTTCAATAGGACTTGGAATATGTTGGTTGCCTTAGTAGTCTGCGGTCATAATCTTATATGTTGTACCCTGCTGGTGGTGGTGGTGTGTGTAACTGGAAACGGAAGTGGAAGTTGCAACTGTAATTTGTACTAAATTGGAACTTCGCAAGAGCAAACAAGTGTGTGTGTGTGTGTGTGAATAACCAGACTTGTTAAATGTTGTTCATATTTTTCTGTTCGTATTATCTACTCTATTACCATTGATAAAAAAGTGCTCGTAAAAGAGAACGAGCACATCCCTGATTTTATATAATGGTTCATAAACACTACCGGCAGTGTCATGGTCCTTCATACACTTGCTGTTCTATGTAATCTTTCTGCGCATGGTACGGTGGTGTTCATAGTAGACGGAACAGGCACTTGGACATGAGTCGGAACAGGGGTCGGAACATGAATCGGAACCGGAATAGGAATCGGAACAGTTTGCGCATGCGCAGTGGGTCAAAAATCGCAGCCAAGTGTCACCGCTCTATCATTGGCCCCCAACAACATGGAATCTGAAATGACAACAAATAACTACCACCCAGAAAAATGACAGAAATTGTGGACGAGATGAGGACATTAGAATTTGCTGTTGGTGCCGGAGAAGAATGAGACGAGGAAATGGAGTTCGGAGGTAATAGTGTCGATAAGGAACAGCAACGCTCTTCGCAACATTCTCATCCCTCGTCTACGAGTTCATCAGCATTCGAGTATGTGCCTTCACCGAAAAGAAGAAAGCATGATATTATCGCATATAACATGGTTTAGTACTGAATGCTTTAGTAATGTTACAGCTCAAAAACATTAAGACCACAAACGTTCTGCACAATGTGGTGAAAATAATGAATGCCTCGTGGATCCCAAAAATCAATCAGGCCGATTAACAGAAATTCAAAGAGAACAAAAAAAGTGCAATTATTCACCAACAGACGATGCGACTATGGGTCATGCAAAGTAAGATAGCAATGGATCCAGAAAATATAATCAAATTTCAAGCTTCTGATTCCTGAGTATATCGCTTCAAGAAGCGGAATAACATTGTTGATAGAGCAGTAACCCATAAAGTCGTCAGGAACTGGAAGGCGCAAGAGGCAAATTTCTCACAAGCAAGCGATGATTTTGTGAAGAACATTTGCAACCTCATCGCTACCGAACATTTTCTGCAGACATGTGTCTTCAATACTGACCAAAGCAGATTTGAAAGAGTTACATGGCCATCGAAACATGCAAATCAGAGGAAATACCGCTGTTGGATCAGCGTCTGTAGCACAGTACAGTTTAATGATTATTTCTGTGATTTCAATGGACGGCGAAATACCGCGACCAACTGCTATGATAGTTTTACAAATGATGAGTAGGCAAACTGTGACGCTATCGCGTTTGTAAAATGTGCTTATTGTGAACTGACTTTCTGCCCGTCGCACTGTTTATTTGACTAACTACACATTGATTGTCTCTTGTAATCGCTTTGGATCGACTACAACAACATATCGCACTTTACGCCTACAAATGTGTTTTATTTCCTTTTTACGCGTTGTTTCTTCCTTTATGTTTCGCTCCTGAAATTTATTAATATATTATAACATATCAATACTTACGACGTGAATTTTAGATAGGTTGGGTGTCACATTCCTAATATTTGCATGATACTTTGTCTGTATTATAGCTCCTGAACCCCTGTACCTGTGCCTGTCACATTTACCAGGTTTTGTACGTTCCACATCAGCTTTTCGGACAGATAAGTGTTTCCTGCAAACCGATATCAAAGCAGAGAAAGTTTAATTGTGAGAACAGTTTTAAAGCGAACTAAACTTAGATAAAACACTTAGATAGTTTGTAGAAATTATATGGGACACATTTTGCAATAAAATTCAAGGTTACGTGGCTGCTCACATTACTTTTAGTCTACCTAAAGAACATCACATGCTGGGTAGGCATGGTTTTTCAGTTATGTACTCAGAATACAAAAAAGGTGTGGGACTCACTACCGGACGTTTCTTTTATTAGCAAAAGTCGACTTTAACCCTTAAACATTCCATTGTTAGTTTAAAAAGTACAATTTTACTCAATCCTCTCGACTTACATATTTCTTATTTTTCAATAGTTTTCTAAACAAAGAGAAAAGCAAGCAATAAGTAGATTTTTGTTCATTTATACGCAATGAATTGGGCTATTAAAGCAAATATTTAAACAACAGATGGACAGAAAGGGACGTGACAACGAAATAAGGGAGGGCACATGATCGACATATCTTAACGTGAAACATTTGACCAAGTACTCAAGGAAAATTACGGATTTTACGGACCTAATTTTTATGCTGTATGATTATATGGCAAACACCTAATCCTGATCAGCCACAAAGGTAAAAATACTTCCAATGTATCGACAGGATAATATTCTAGATCTCGTGCTTCAGTTGAAAAACCAAAATCAGTACAACACTTTGAAATATGAAAATGTAAAATCGAAAATAGTTTGTTTGAGCAGATCGAAAGTGCCTATCTACAAAACAAACCATTAACACCCAGAAGGTAGATCATCTTCATCAGCGTCAGGGAGAACCCATTATAAGCTTTTTTATTAGGAATGTACGTGCTATTCGGGAGCTTGCACCGAATTCATCGGAAGAACAAATACAATCATCTACTTTCCTTACAGAAGGCAACGCTTTTCATTGATTAGCATTGAAAACATTTGCTACTGTGAAGGCTCTTCAAGCAAAATTTTACGCACTACAGGAATGGCATTGGACTTAATACGGAAACGTGACTGCGTGGGGCTATCCCAGACTCTGCATTCGGTATAAGGCCACCTTCTGTATCCTATTTCATTGTTAAACATATTGTATTTCTAACACAACTACAACACGAACAGTTACTGCTTCTTAAGAAATATAATCCACGTCATCTACCTACATCAAATTTTGTCTCTTACTACAAACCTACGTAAAAACAACAAATATGTCCGCAACCATTATCATTTAGCAAATTCATACCTACAAATATAGTTCTACAGCACAACGGATGTACTCCAAATATCACAATAAGGAGAATTAAAGTAAGAACACCAGACACCGAACGTCAACCCTAATGGAAAATTTCATCAACAGAATAAAAAGCAACCCAGAATGATTCGTATTCCTTTGTCAGCTATAAAGGTAACCAGCAAAGTGTTTTAGCTTTTTCACCCATCACGTTTGAACATCGGTATGTCACTTAAGTCGTAACTGGAAAATCAAAAATAGTTCCACCAGCTTCGGCGATCTTCAATGAATGTTCTCAAGGTCATAGATTCTATTGCGATAGAACTTGGTGGACCTTGTAGCGAAGAAGGTATAAAGTGCATTTTGCATATCTACTAGAGATTTCAAATGGTGTCATCTAATGTGATTGCTCAAGGAATAAAACAGGTGATAATCGGAAGGTGTAATATCCGAGGAATATAGCGGATACAATGCGTATTCAAGGCGTGAAATTATGTCCCGGTTCATTCTAACCACGTGGGGTTTAGTGGTGTTATGTAACAGGAGGGCCCCTTTATGATTCAGAATTGCTGGCTCCAGAGTTTTCATTTTTTCTTGATCACGGCTCAACTACTGACTGTACATATTTGCATTGATGCTCTGACCAGCTGGTAGCAGTTCCCAATGGACGCGTAGTGCTTCCCAAGTTAGTGGAGATGCTTCCGATTTTTTTCCTTAACTAACAATGAATTGTATTCCCTTCTCATATGTGTGGCCACTATTCGCCTTAATTCCTGCCTGATGATCTTAATTTGATACAGGTGTATATTTCCGGCACGTGGTGCGTCTTTGAACGTTTCGTCATCATAACTAAACTTCTTAAACCACCGCTGCACTGTCTGGGTAATCACGACACCCTATCAAAAGCCCTGGCATATTTCCGGCTTCGCTCCAGTGACGCTTGACTCCAGTTTTAGCTCGTGCAGCATACACGCCCTAATGACACTCTGTGGAAGTCCTGTGTTCACACTGTCCTTACGAGAGTTCATATGCAACTGAACTGACAGAACCAGGTTGTACTTATGTTGGATATACCGACACTAACAACTGAAGATCGGCTTTTCTCCTTTCGCATTCAACTCACGGTGTAAGGGCCAATTAACATAAACCTCCACAAAAATGAACTTTCTTGGTTACTTTTATAAATAACCCAATTATCTCTGAGTGTTACACAGTTTACCATACGCAACCAAAATGTACTCAGAAGACAGAGAAATACAAAAGAAGGGATACATTTTAGAGAAGAGGTTGGTTCTAAAAAGAAGTCAATGTACACAAGAAAATCGAAGGGCAATTCAACAAATCAGGACAAAATTCTAGTATGTGTCGTTCGTCGACAATTTTGTCACGGTATTCTGAACTGTTTTGAATGTTATAAAATGCTGTATAGGGGATCTAACAACAATAATTACATAATTTCAATCTAGGCAACATAACATTAGAAACAGGTTACATAATACAACAAATTTCCATGTTCGATTATTTACCGATTCTTCAGTAATATTATCGCGGAGATGTTAATTTGTCCATTAGACTAGATAAATTACTTTTAGAAGTACTACAAAGCAAGCAAAGCAGTATTCTCTAGTAGAATCTGGGTCTACTATGTCGAACTTTATCACCCTGTGCTTAATTAACACCATACAGAACAACAATTAAATGGATATCTAATAAAATTATATGTAGTGTGAATCTTTAATAACATAAAATAAGACAAACATGTTCATACTATTCCTGCATAATGGCCATATCAGTAGCCTTCCTAGTTTTGAACAAGATATGTTAAAAAATTGTTAGTCACGGTTGACATATAATTGATCTTCTTTTCTAAAATCTTAGAAAACCAGTGTAACTGGAAGCATGTCAGAACGACATGCTATCAGAATACACGATACGCGTGTTTACACAACATCAACATACATTCACCGATAGACTTATCATATTGCCATCATATGCTCATGTTTCATACCAGAGTAGAAAAGAAAAACATGATTGATTCTGCACCTTTTGTGGTTCATTCCTTTCAAGCTCTGTGAATAAACTTCATGATATTTACCAGAGAATACTGAAAGACAATTTGTAACTTTTTGTCAAAAATCCAAACAGTTATTACGTAACATTTTAATGAGGAAAACGTCAGCGGTGACGGTTAAAATATGTCACGAATCTTCCTTTACTTCAATGGAAACAGTACCTACGTTGGAAGAAACCTAAACTTTAACACAATAGAGGATCATATTTCAACGGAAATATCTAAAAAACAATTGAACATAAATAAATCGAAAAAAACACATTGAAAGGTGTTACTGCCGTGCTCCGCGGGGCTTTCCTTTTTGGGGACCAAGAGTGCAACTTTATAATTTTAAATGGAAACATGGTGCAAAAGATACCTCGTTCGATCCATCTTTAGAAAATATAAAATGTTGTGGCAAAAGATTTTTCATATCGGTCATCATATTCAAAATTGCAGCCAAGACATGGTGCCCATGTCAGATAAAACTCCAATACCACGAATTCGAAAATATTTGAACATAAACGAACCGAACAAAAACTCAAATAAGAAATGCTATGTGGCACATGGGATGGTGCTGTCGTGGTGCGCCCCAAGGCTGCCTCTCAGGAAGACCCAGTTCGCAATTTCATAATTTTAAATAGAAAGATATGGCGAGTGATTCACCGTTCGATAGATATTTAAAAACTAAAGAACAGTGCGGCAAAACATTGTTCATATGGGTCACTTTTTACTAAGAAATGGTTATTGTATCATATAAAGTGTCCAGTGATCATAGAATGTAATATATGAACAGAATAAAAATTCAAATAGAAACTCACACAGGGTACTTATCATTCCACGGCTCCAGAATGTTGCAACAGACCAAAAAATGATTTGAATAAAAGTGCAGCATTGCAAAGGAGGAAATCTAATTCCTAGAAAACTATCGTTCCAATCTCCCTCGATAAGTGGGTGAGGCAAGAAGGAACGATGAAACTGCATATAAGAACCAGCATTTGGAAATTGAATGTAAGAAACAAAATTATCTAAAATTTGTTTTTATAAGAGATAGATGCCTCTGTTATGATAAAAAGTAGGTAAAATTCATGTTAAATGGTACCTTTTACTTTTATTGCAGACAATGATTCGTTGCAGGAATGAATCATCTGAAAAAGCGTAACAAAACTGTCGAACAATTCAGTTTTTTAAAACAAGGTCTACTAACATTTGTTTTGTTAAACTATCGTCTGTCCCATATTGGTACGATTATTAACCTTCACTGTGTTCTGATACAGTGAGCCCTTTACGTAAGGCGCCCTTACAAATTCATATAGTGGCTGACAATAGTGAACACACACTGTGTTCTTGCAAGTCAAATCCAGGATATTTTCTTTGTGAGTCCCCTCGCCTCTCACGTTCGGGATTTTTTTCTATTTGAAACCTCTCGCCTCACACGTTCGGGGGAAGTTATTCTTCGTATCGTGAGTCCCTCATATACCAACAAGATGAGAGAACCTATCTCACAGTTTGTTCGATGACATCTCTTTTTACCTGTATACATAAATTAATCGTTCATCAAAAATGCATGACTGTTTGTAATATAACGTTAGGTAGGATTTGAGAACAAGCTACTTGAATTCGTTCCATTATATTTTCCCTTGTTGTGGGTTCGCGTTCACAGACAACATTCTTCAAGTATCCCCACAGACAAAATCATATAGTGGCTGACAATAGTGAACACACACTGTGTTCTTGCAAGTCAAATCCAGGATATTTTCTTTGTGAGTCCCCTCGCCTCTCACGTTCGGGATTTTTTTCTATTTGAAACCTCTCGCCTCACACGTTCGGGGGAAGTTATTCTTCGTATCGTGAGTCCCTCATATACCAACAAGATGAGAGAACCTATCTCACAGTTTGTTCGATGACATCTCTTTTTACCTGTATACATAAATTAATCGTTCATCAAAAATGCATGACTGTTTGTAATATAACGTTAGGTAGGATTTGAGAACAAGCTACTTGAATTCGTTCCATTATATTTTCCCTAGTTGTGGGTTCGCGTTCACAGACAACATTCTTCAAGTATCCCCACAGACAAAATCTGGTGTGGATAAATTTGGAAATTGCGCAGACCATAGTATTGGTCCGTTTCTCTAAAACTATTTCCAATTGTATCGCGTGTGGAAATACTCCGCCACTCTTTACGCAGAGTGAGGTGTCGCTCCATCTAATTGCATGCACATCCCCTATCTGGTCTTCAGGTCCATTTCCTCAAGTAGCAATAGCAAATGATGTCTGTAGAACTCCAGAAAAATTTCGTCTGTCACATTTCTACTAATGATGTTCATACTCTTTTTCATCTCAAGTCAGGCCTATGCTGGACCAACGGGACAGCGGGACATGTCCCGGTGCACCCTCCAAAATATCACATTTAAATAAAAATACTTTTTATAATAAATTCTTAGTTATTGATAAAAAAAAACCGTGATAAACGGTTTTATTTATTTTTCTGTATGGCTCAGTTCTATACAATAAGTACATAGTGTTACTGTTGGTAAAGAACACGTGAAGGAAACAGTGCGACCTTTACGTAAGATGCCCTTGCAAAACTACATCAATGATAAACGGTTTTATTTATTCTTCTGTATGGTACAGTTCTATACAATGAATATATACCGTTGATAATGAACCCGTGAAGGATACAGTGAGCCCTTTACGTAAGGCGCCCTTACAAAACCGCATTAAAGATGAATGGTTTTATTTATTCTTCTGTATAGCACAGTTCTTTACAATAAATATATACTGTTGATAATGAACCCGTGAAGGGTACAGTGCCCCTGCGAAACATTACATTATAGAGTGCGTCCCACTAGCTTTCGAACCCGAAAAAAACGTTATAATTTCCGAACAAATACACATAGGACAATGAAATTCACAATACACGTACCTTGTTTCATGGTGAATTCATGGCCGTCACAGCAGGTGCTGAAAACGTCCTCTCTGGACGTCAAGACATGTTTGTACAGTGAAAAGTCCGACGTAGAGTCTCCGGCTTGATCTCATGAATCGCATTCTCAATGTTCTTTCGCAACTCTTGCAGTGATCGTGGGTTGTTTCTGTAGACACAACTTTTAAGAAAACCCCATAATAAGAAATTCCAAAGCTAGTGGGACGCACTGTAATTAAGTGGTTTTAGTTGTTCTTCGCTATGCCAGTTCTGTATAGTAAATTCATATAGTGGCTGACAATAGTGAACATGTGAAGGGTACAGTGCGCCATTATAAAATATCACATTATAAATATTTATTTATTTTTAAATTCTTCTGAATCCCAGTTTTGTATAATGCATTAATAGTTACTATTGCAGAGAACAGGCAAAGAACACAAACACCTTTCACAAAATATATATAAAGCCAGTATAATCATGGGAGATTTTCGTGCTACTACTTATTTATTGCCAAAACACTTTCAGAAGCTAAGCGTAATCGATATAGCGCAGTTTAAACAATTTAATATTTTAAGCTCTTTATTTACAAATTTGATTGTTTCTATATGTTTTAGATCAGCGCTTGAATAAAATCAGTGCCAGTTGTGTTTCTATTAACAAAGAAAAAAGAACAAAATGGTTCCCTAGTAAATACATTCTATCTTCACAGTTCAGCTGTGTACGTTACTAAACAAATTTGGTGCTTTTAATACATATAATGGCGCCCGTATATATATACAGGGTGTAATTTAATGACTATAAGAAATGTCGGAGGTGATTCCTGACACCAAGATAAAACGGGAAACATATAACAAGCTGTGTTAAAAATGCCTCTTTTCAGCGCCTTAAATATTTGTCGGAAAAATGTAAAAGCAACCATAACTTAACAAGAAAACCTCGGATCGAAGTCTGGTAAAAGAATATCCATTATTTTTAGGAATAGATTCCATCAGTGTAAAATCGCATATAGTGCAGTGAAGGCGCAAGGGCGACTCCCAAAGAAACTGAAGTATTCCTTTGAGTATGTTATCAAACGTTGATTGAGGGAAATGAACAACATCCAAGGACAAGATTTCAACAATGGAAAATAATAGTACATCGTCCAAGTTAGAAGAACACTTAGAATTTGAAAGAGAGATACACAAATGCAGTTAATATATTTTGTCTCAGCACAGAATAATCTCTCGGAATAACTTAAATGAAACGAATTCTTTAACGTAGTACAGTTGTATCTTTCAAGCTAATGGTGACGAATGATAAATGAACGTCTTTCTGACCAAGTTACGAGTGTGTAAAAATTTAAAAAAATGATCCAGGTTAGTTTTAAATCGACTGTGCATAGGACAGTCAGGCGGCATTTAAAAAGTATAACATGTAGTATCCAAAAATACAAAGATCATATGTGATGAACGAGTGTACAAGGCATTCTCAACATGACAAGGATTCTGAAATATTGCATAAATACATGTTAGGGCAACAATAAGCTGCATTAAAAGGTTTCCTCCTCGTAATATGTAATTCCGTGAAATATGATGCTTCTGTGCACAGAACCAACAAAAATGGACGAAATACGAGACGTTGTACACATTGTATAACGATACAAAGAAATGCTCTGGGATAGTATACTTGATTTATCGGTTAGGTGAATCTTCTTCCAGGGATATTTTCAAGGGGCTTTCCCCCTCTCTTGGAGTTGGCAACCTCCTCTTACCCCTGATGTACGGAAAACTACATTGCTTTTGTGAATACACCAAAATAGCATCCAAGTCTAACCTACTTACATTTTGATTTTGTCACTGCTGAAGAAATTTTCTAGAAGCAAGCTCGTTGGAATTACATCCTAAAAATTGGAGAAAAACTTTTTCCGACGTTTTAATGTACCTTGGGATTGGATGGAATACCTACATGGAAGGAAGAGAATGTGGCACTTTTGTATACACTTAGCAGCACGTACGTAGCTCATAGTACTTTCACTAAGGGTATGATGCTTTGGTCGCACACTACGGAACTATTGTCCCTTGTGTGCCAATTGGGAGTGGCTCGAAAGAATGCTGTCTTGCAGTTTTGTTGTGAAATGACTTCAATTAGCATTCAATTAGCTAGATTGTAGTAGGCATCTATGTAACTTGTGAGTGATATACATAGTCCGATGCTCTGGTGTTACGTGTGGATTTGCTGTATAACAGGATATTACGTATTGCGTTCAACGCTAGAGGGTTGTGTCCAGGTATTCACAGTTGTGTAAAAGTATAGGTGTTAGTGTTTAAGTAAAATTGATTGTGTTAATCTTAACGTGTCTGCGCTATGGCAGATTACTCTGTCCACAAGCTGGCAGATGTGCACCTCATTTATGGAGAGGCAAGGGGAAATAGCCCAGAGGCGAGGCGTTTAGATTGTGACCGTCGATCTCAAACTCAGAGTAACTT
This sequence comes from Thermobia domestica, assembly GCF_964235325.1. NCBI lineage: Eukaryota > Metazoa > Arthropoda > Insecta > Zygentoma > Lepismatidae > Thermobia > Thermobia domestica. The sequence goes on from NC_137457.1 coordinate 190,446,035, forward strand.
TCCTTGTAATTTTTCCACGACTCCATATTCGTCTTCGAGAGATAGGGTCTCTTCAATTTCCCATACGTTAAATCGGAGCAAATTATACTATGTGGATAGTTGAATTTGAAGACAACGTACTGGAAATGACAAGATACCGTCCTGAAATTAGCAATAGCCATGTGTAGGGAGTAAAAATCCCCATGCCACTCTAGTGAACGATCAGCAGCAAAGATTTAGTGTAAGCGTGCGTGCTGTGTGGTGGATAATTTTTGTGATAGGACCTTATTTATTACCGATCCGAGTGTATCTTTTTATTGTTATGTAAGGTTCTCCCAAAATTATTAGAACGTGTGCCCTTGAACATAAGACAGCAGGTGTGATCCCAGCATGACAGTGCACCTGCACATTTTGACAGAAATATGCAGACCTATCTAAATGAAACATACACAGATCGTTGGATTTTAAGAGGTAGATCTGTGTTAAGATCACCTCGTTCAACTCAAATCACGCAACTTGATTTCTGTTTTGCGGGGGTAGATACGCCTTTGTATGCAACATCAGCCACGACAGGCGAAGAACTTGTTGCTTGAGTCAATATAGCTGTGGCAGTAATCTGCAAAATTTCAGGTGTGTTTGACCGCACGCGGAAAAATTTGCTTCGCCGATGTTATCATTGCAATGTGATCAACGGTCAACAATATCAAATTGTGAACTTTTATTCTTCACAGCTGTCTTGTGTACACATACTGCATTGCACAAATACTGTTGTCATGTAAAAAAATCCGTTGAACTCACGTTCATCATACATGATCTTTATTGCTTGAAATAGGCTCACTTTTTATAAACCTAATCTGGGTTAAAGTTTTTTTTATTTTATTTTCACACACACTCAACTTACTAGGCATGATTCCATACTGGGACCAAGCACCTGGGGAAAATCTATATATCGTCTAAAAGCTCTTGCCATGAGAAGTACAAAACCTTTTTCAAATCACGAGCAAACCTGCAAACCCTATAAGAGGCTGGTTTGTTGGAGTTTGTGACCCTATGTATGGTGTATATTCGACAGAATAAAATGAATTTTAAGATGCATCACGCGAAAGCACCTGAGTCCATCATGTTCCTTTTCGGCTGATTGCTAGAAAGTGACTTGGGAAAGGGTTTGATAATATCGCTGTGCACCCTGCCGTACCCATTTAGTCAGTGTTGCCAACGAAATGTAAATACAATATGGAAGATGGTTTCTTTACAACTGGATGTATATCCACGAAACGTGCCATAAACATCATTCTTCATTAGTGAAAATATTTTTTGGATGTATTCCTCTCCCAGTTTATCAGTGTTGCCAAACAATTGCAAAATGAGAAGTTATAAAACAGGTTCCGCACGATGAGATGTTTATGTACAAAGCTTTGGAAAATCATCACATGACACTATACTAAAAGATACATTGAGTGTTACCGTCTTCCAACCATCCTAGGTTGTCAGTGTTGCCAACTAAATGTAAACACAGTAATGTTGCGAATGGCGTGCGTGCTCTAAGGACAAATCGAGGTTTCTCCACAATTACTTTCTATACGGTATATCACAATGAAACTCCTGCGACCAGATGTGTGCATGACTCGTCCAACCCTTTCTTTTGTATACGAGCATCTAACCTGTGCCGTACGTTGCTGCGTGGTCAACAGTCATGTCTCGTGATGTATGTTAAGCCGCGTGTTCATATTATTAGACAATTAAAATATCACCAAGCTAGTATACCGGTACTGCTATTTGAAAATCTTCAATTTTGAAAACGTTAGCTATACTGACAGGCTGTGGTGCTTGGGGAATGGTACCAAGTACAGTATTTTTGCTGTTGTGTCTAATTATGTTTATGCCAAAATTTTTCTCAATGCATGCAATGATGAGGCAACCTTTCGAGAAAATGTACTTTCAAAAGGTTGGAAACACTGACAATATGGAATGCTTGTGGGTTTACACTAACATAATATAAACAAGTATGTGTCGCAGTCTAATTATGTCCGCCAATGCTGTACACTTCATGTGAAAATCTTGAATGTTCGCATTGGTTGGCAATACTGCCAAACTGGGTGCTTGGAAGCCGGGAACATTAACACTATGATTTCCATTGTCCAATGCTGCTTTTGTTACATTTATTCTATATTCGTCCAATGGCACGCACGCCATTTGCCACTTAACGATGTTTACACTTGGTTGGCAACACTGTCAGCCTAGGATAGTTGGGAGACGGTAACACTCAACGTCTTTTTAGTATAGTGTCGTGTGATGTTTCTGCAAACTTGGTGTATAAATGTCTTGTCGTACGGAATCTGTTTTAAAACTTCTCATTTTTACAGTTGGTTGGCAACACTGATAAACTTAGGTACTTGCGAGAGGAATACGTCCATAGCAAATTTTCTCCAATGACGAATGAGGTTTATGCAACGTTTCATGGATATACATCCAGTGGTAAAGAAACCATCTTCCACATTGTACTTACATTTCGTTGGCAACACTGACTAAATGGGTACGGCAGGGTGCACAGTGATAATGTCAAACGTTTATCCAAGACACATTCTAGCAATGAGCCGAAAAGGAACATGATGGGCCCAGGTGCTATCGTGTGATGCATCATAACATTCATTTTTTTTCTGTCGAATATACACCATAGAAAGGGACACAAACTGACAAAGCGGCCCCTTATAGGGTCAAGTTGCGAGTTTGCTGGTGATTTCAAAACGGTTTTGTACTTCTCATGACAAGAGCTTGCAGACGATATATAGATTTTCCCCAGGTACTTGGTCCCAGTATGGAATCATCCCAGGGGCGGATCCAGGACCGACTTCTGGGGGGCAGTGGGTTGTCATACTGCTACTTTTAAGGGCTCAAAACTTTGGGATGGTTTTTATTTATATATATATATATATATATATATATATATATATATATATATATATATATATATATATATATATATATATAAAATAAGAATGTTTCCGCTTCCGGGGGGGTGATCTCCAGGATCGCCCTCCTGGATCCGCCCGTGAATCATCCCTAGTTAGACAGGAAGCCGCTCATTTGTCATCCGGTACCATTAGCATAGAAGATAGGCTATAACTGTGATACCTTAAAGACTTATTTTTATTTAACTTCTTCTTCGAGAGTTTATTCTATCCTGAATCAAAATAGATCAATCACACTCTTTCTTTCCAATTCTAAGTGTTCGAATTTGATCGATGTACTATTACTTTTGATTGTTGAAATCTTGCACTTGATTGTTGTTCATTTTCCTCATTTAACGTTCGAAGGACTAAGACCAATTTCTTTTTGAGTAACCCTTGCACCGTCACTGCACTATATCCGATTACATACTAATGGAATCTACGGCTAAAAATAATGGAAATTTCCTTTCGCCCCATTTCGAATCGACATTTTATTCTGGAGTATGGCTGTTTTTCCATTTTTCCGAAAATTTTTGGGAGGTCATAGCTCCTAGGCATTTCCACACCCAGGTTGGTCTATACTTTGCATTTTACCCAGCACCGCGATGTTTACTATATTAAGTTACACACACACACACACACACACACACGTATATATATATATATATATATATATATATATTCCAGTTTGTATTTTCGCCCTTTTGATTGATATGTCCACCGCCCTCGTTAGTAACCCAGCACGGGTCTGTCTCAAATTGTCTCATCACTGTTCGTTTATCTCTAACCGGTTTCACACTAGTGGTTCTGCATGTTTTAACTTATACAGAGATCATGTCTTGGCAGCCATTTTCGAAACAGTGACTGATATGAAAATTATTTTGCCACAATGGGATATAGTGTTTGAAGATCTATCAAACGAGGTATCACTCGATTGATGTTTCTTTTTAAAATTTCGAAGTTGGGCCATTTTACCCTCATGAAAGGAGGCCCTAGGGGTAGCCGCGACAACATTACTCGACATGGCGCATGCCACTTTCCTGTTGCACTTTCCTTTCTGTTCATTTATCACCAACCGTTTTCATATTGGTGGTACTCGACAGTTATCTGATAGAGGCACCACCATGTTGCGGCTGCCATTTTGAATATGGTGACTGATATGAAAAGTATTTTGCGACAACGCTTTATCGTTTTTAAAGATCTATAGAACGAGGTGCCTGGGCCCAAATAACACCACTTAGTGTGCACCTTGGAATTTCTCCACTCTATATATATATCTATATAATCTATATCTATATCTATCTACCTATCTATCTCTCTGTCTCTCTCTCTCTATATATATATATATATATGCAGGGTGACCGCGTGACTATGTTACAAAATTTAAGGGATGATTCCTGACACGGAAACAAGAAAAAAAGTTCAAATAAACATTTGTCCAACGTTCATAATTTCGGAGCTACAAGGTGCCGAAAGCGTGGGAAAATGACATTCAAAGCTCTATAGTTCGATTATGGTGAATGATAGAGCTAATGCGGCATGGTCACGTCAAAGACACCGAAGCTGCTGTATTCAAAAATGCTTAGATCGAGATCGTGCAATTCGTGCACAAGGGATTCCCCAAAGGAGCGTAGGGATTCCCGGATAATCTGTCAAGAAAGATGGGTCGAAAAGGATACGGATGAGTAGCTGTCCCAACTGCTAGCAATAATGCGTCCGTACTAAGTCGATATCTCTCACAAGCACAAAATGGCGAACGGTTTTATACGTGCCATGTGTGGTTGCATAACGCGCACTAAATAATAGTGGGAAAATATGAAAGGAAAATATGAATAATTTGGTACAAATGGTAAATACATGATAGTACACTGTCCTGTTCATTGTACGTATAGACGCGTTTAATAAAGGGAATAATCATGAAACGTACTAAAATGTTGTACAAACATCACACTAACATTGTTATCTTTCATGTACTTTTGTCATTGAAAGCAAGTAAAACTAAGGGGGAAAACCGGGAGATATGGGTGCTTTCTTCCAGGCAGAAATCTTATTTTATTTGATGATACGAGCCGAGGATACTTTTTACGAGAGGGGGATTTTTCCGCCATTCCATGTTAATGTGACCACTGCCAGAGAACAACAGTAAAATATCCGTTTCTTATCATTAGCCGTAATGTGCGTTACCCGAACATTGAAAAAGAACAAGGGAAAACAATTTATCAGGACGTTTGTTTTAGTCGCTGCTTCCGATATTTTGCAGGAATGATTCCGAGATTTTGTCTAGAATGCTTAACATGTCGTCATATTGTTATCGTTTAGAAGATATTTTGTTTTCACAGACGGTGTTATCACCTGAAGTACGCCACAGTTTGCAGGTTCGATCACAAGCATTTGTTCTTCCTTCTGTCGTAGAAAACAATCGAAGGTAAGGAAAGTATAAGACAACCCTACTAGAAGGCGTTGTGGAAGATGGAAGGCCATTCTTCATGTGGTTTGTTCGTAGCGTACGAGTTCCTTAGTGCAGTTTGTGCTTTGCTTGTTCGAATGTGAGATCAAATGGAGTATTTGATAGCAGAACTTGCGGACATGATATTTGTATACGGTCAAGCAAATGGCAACAGTCGAGAAGCTGATAGGTTATATCGACTGAAGTATCCACAAAGAAGACATCCAGCCCATACTATGTTTGCCAGACTTTTTCAACGCTTACGAGACACGGGGAATTTACAGCCTCAATACTACGACCAAGGAAGACGAAGAACCACAAGGACTCCAGACTTTGAAGAACAAGTGCTTGATCATTTCGTCCAAGACCCAACAGTAAGTACCCGGAAAGTAGCACGTGAAAAGGGAGTAGCACAAGATACTGTTTGGAAAGTAGTACACGAGCAACAGTTACACCCCTATCATCCGCAGAGGGTTCAGGCCTTACGTCCAACTGACTTTCAATCTCGCGTTCGGTTTTGTGAGTGATTTCTCCAACGCTCTGTAATTGATCCGCAATTTGATTCCTACGTGCTTTTCACCGACGAAGCTTGTTTTACGAAAGACGGAATATTTAATAGTCACAATAGTCATGTATGGGCAGACGAAAATCCTTATGCAATTGTGGAAAGGGGCCACCAAGACCGATTCGCCATAACTATGTGGGTGGGTATTATCAATGATCAGATAATAGGTCCATATTTACTACCACCACGATTAACTGCACCAGTGTATACGAGATTCCTGCGAGACATACTTCCCGAGTTATTAGAGGATGTCCCTCTCGGTGTTCGTCAACGGATGTGGTTACAACATGACGGCGCCCCAGCCCACTTTTCAGCTAGCGCTCGAGAGTATTTGAATCAAACGTTTTGTGACAGATGGATTGGAAGAGGCGGTCCTTGTAATTGGCCTGCACGTTCCCCAGATTTATCTCCACTTGATTTTTTCTTGTGGGGTAATGTCAAAACACTTGTCTATGAAACGCCTATAGACAACGCAGAAGAACTATTAGCACGAATACTCGCTGCCTGTGATACTATAAGAACAGCTCCTGGATTGTTACAGCGGATGCGTCAGAACTTACTGCGACGCTGTAACGCCTGTGTTGAAGTAGAAAGACGCCATGTCCATCACCTATTGTAGGATAATTGGGAGATTTGTCTCGTTTACAGGTAATTGATGATGTTCTTGGCTGAATTCAATCCTGCTGTAAAATGTTGATTGAAGACATTATTCCCATTCTTGTGACTTTTGTTTTTAGGAAACAACTTATTTTGCATTATGGTTGTTTCGCTCAGTTTTGTTTATTTCTTTTCAATGACAACAATACATGGAAGAAAGATTTTAATAGTGTGATCCTTTTACAACATTTTAGTACGTTTCATGACTATTACCTTTTATTAAAAGCGTCTGTTCAGTGATAGGACAGCGTAATATTATGTATTTACCATTTGTACCAAATTATTCATATTTTCCTTTCATGTTTCCTACTCTTATTTAGTGCGGGTTATGCAACCACACATGGCACATATAAAACTGTTCGCTATTTTGTGCTTGTGCGAGATATCGACTTAGTACGGACGCATTATTGCTAGCAGTTGGGACAGCTATTCATCCGTATCCTTTTCGACCCATCTTTCTTGACAGATTATCCGGGAATCCCTACGCTCCTTTGGGGAATCCCTTGTGCACGAATTGCACGATCTCGATCTAAACATTTTTGAATACAGCAGCTTCGGTGTCTTTGACGTGACCATGCCGCATTAGCTCTATCATTCACCATAATCGAACTATAGAGCTTTGAATGTCATTTTCCCACGCTTTCGGCACCTTGTAGCTCCGAAATTATGAACGTTGGACAAAAGTTTATTTGAACTTTTTTTCTTGTTTCCGTGTCAGGAATCATCCCTTAAATTTTGTAACATAGTCACGCGGTCACCCTATATATATATATATATGGAGGTGCGTTGGTGAACCCGACAATCTTTGTAGGTCGATCGGTCTACACATCAACACTGTAAGTAATTTTTGTAAACCGAGCATATTTTTAGTGGTTGCTCGAAATGTTTTTTACTCTTAACGCGTTCAGGACCCTTATAGGGCCCCCCCGCGAGTTCTTTTGACTCCGCTCGTTTATACGGATACAGCCGGTTGTGTGTGTAAAGTGTGTGTTCAGACTGTAAAATTTCGTTTCTCGATCGGTGTGTATTCCGACGCAGTGCCATCTCCGTCTGTGTTCCAAGCAGGAACTAGAGCAATTCAAAGTCCCTGCAGCTGCGTTCACCATTGTTGCCAATCAAGTATTTGCTGAAACGTTAAAGAAAATTAGCAGCTATAGCAGAGGAATTATTCCCAGTAAGAATTCGGATATGAATATTGCCTAAAAATAACCCCATGCCTAAAATGTTTTTATTAGAACTGATGAGAGGGAGAGGGGAGGGAGAGGTGTGTATATATAATAATAAATTTATATATATGTTGGGAGCAATGTTCGAAAACGGCCATTGGCCGAAGAAAGTGATCAATTCTAAGTTTGGACAGATGCAATTATCCAAAGTACGAAGAAGTCTATCATTTCGGGGTTTGGTCGCTTAATAGTATCCAAAGCTAGGTTTGGATAATTACAGTTCATCCAAAGCTCAATTTAGTTATTTCCAGTTGTTCTTGCGAGATGTCATTGCAATTTTTTATTCGTGGCGCATGCGCATTCGGAGAATATAGGGAGGGTAAAGCAGAAGTCAGTCTTCAGTCAGGCGGTAGCTTTATGTGTTAACGTGTATGCTTTCTTTGCCACTCACAATTGTTTATTCGTTGAAGTGAAATTGAAGACCGTGCACAACAATGAGTATGGTTGCAGCAGAAGACTTCAAAGCAAAACTAGACGACTACGTTCGAGCTAGTACAGCAGATAATACGTTCTTGTTATCTCCAGAGAAGTACAATGAATTGCTGTTGGAGGTGAAGGCTTCGCAAGAGAAAAAGAAAAGAGGTGAGTCACTGACGTCACTGGACTATCGTCGCCTGAAGAGATATGATGTTTTAAGTATTGGTGGGGTTGAGAAACTTATCGAAAAACGTAAAGATGGTGATAGTGTTATTAGGTATTTCTGTCACACCGGAGAATTATACAGTGTCATTCATAAAGCTCACATTGACACTGGCCACAAACGTTTGAGATGCTTGGACAAAGAACTTAAGCTAAAGTACTGTAATGTAACACGAGAGATCATCAATATTTATCTCAAATTGTGTGGGCAGTGTCAGTTGAAAAAGAAGCAAAAGTGCAAAGGACTGACTGTTAAACCTATTCTCAGTAATCTGCTTAATTCTAGGGGTCAGGTTGATCTTATCGACATGCAGAGTGAACCGGACAAAGGATACAAGTTCATATTAAATTATCAGGATCATCTCACAAAGTTTCTGTTTTTGCGCCCATTAAAGACAAAAAGAGCATCAGAAGTTGCTTATCATCTGATGGATATATTTTGCATTATTGGTGCACCTTGTATTCTTCAAAGTGATAACGGACGTGAGTTCGCAGCTGAAGTTACAAGTGAGCTGGCCTCAGTGTTTGGGTCGAAAATAGTGCACGGCAAGCCGCGCCACTCTCAGTCTCAAGGAAGTGTTGAGAGAGCGAACCAAGATGTTCGAGACATTCTTATTACATGGATGGCAGAAAATAGCTGTTCGTCTTGGGCTGAGGGTCTTCGTTTTGTCCAGATGAAGAAAAACAGGTCCTTCCATAGGGGCATTAACCGGAGCCCCTACGAGGCTTTGTTTGGCGTTCCCATGAGAAATGGACTTTCGGATTCATCTCTTCCATGTGATTTATTACGAGACTTGACCAATGAGGAAGATCTACAAGAAATATTGGCTCGTGATCCACATTGTGACACCATGCAGGAAGGGGAAGGCTCAGGACAGGATATACAGAATTCATTGACTCGTGATCCACACTGTGACACCATGCAGGAAGAGGAAGGTTCAGGACAGGATGTACAGAATTTATTGACTCGTGATCCACACTGTGACACCATGCAGGAAGAGGAAGGCTCAGGACAGGATGTACAGTATTCATTGACTCGTGATGTACAAGAAGACACTTCAGGACAGGACGCACAGCATTCATTCGTTCGTGATTCCCTTAATAATCTTCGGCAGGAAAGAGAGACTTTTCCAGAATTTCCAGCTTCTTTAGAGACCATCAACACTGCAATTGTGGAAGCAAATGAATCTCCATGTCCGTGCGCAAATCAAGAAAAAAGATGCAACATCTGCACAAGAAGTGAGAGTATACGAGAGGCACGTGAGGGATCCAAAATACATTTAAAGCGACAAGCAAATGAAATGTTAATGGCGTCAAGTAAAAAATTCCCTCGTGCAGACGTAGGACAAACTGTTCTAATCAAAATCCCAGAATTGGACAGAGGCAGAGCTGCTCCGAGGAACGTCATGGCTGTGGTTATGGGGAGAAACGATAACGATCTCTACCAGTTGGGGACTTCTTCGGGAATTATTAGAAAGCTGTACGCGCGCAATGAGTTCCAGTTCGCAGATGAACAGTTTCTTCAGATCAGTGATGTTCCGCAGAGAGACATTTCACTTAGAAGTGTAGCTGAAGCAGAAACACACTCCAGGCAGGGGTTTATTAAGTGCGGCTGCAGGAACTTCTGTTTGAACAAAAAATGTAATTGTGTAAAGAAGGGTGTAAAGTGTAACTCAAAGTGTCATTCCTCAAGTGCGTGTAGGAACAAGTAACTGGACAGTTGACCTATTACAATGTACTTGAAGAGCCTGTATATGTGGCGAATCTGCATTTCAGTTATTCCATTTTATAACTGTAAGTTCATTATATTTTTTCGCACTTACAGCTTAAAATTTTCAGCACACGTTTTTCAAATTCTTCACTGTTTCATTGTGTTAATAACTGAACTTAAAACATTTAACGCACTTTGCTGTTAATGCTTAATTAATTATTGTACTTATTTTTATATGGTGCATATTTTCTAAAAGTCTTCTAAAAAAGAAAGTAAGCTGAATTAGAAGGAATTAATACGAAGAACTATTTTTATTCATATACGAATTTCATACTTCTTATTTGACAGAATTTTGTGATATACATTTTCATTTCTTAAACATTGAAAAATAAAAATCTTGTAAAATGTGTAAAATGTGAAAAAATTAATAAATTTTTTTCTTATTTTCCTTTCTAAATTGAGCTTTGGATGAACTGTAATTATCCAAACCTATCTTTGGATACTATTAAGCGACCAAACCCCGAAATGATAGACTTCTTCGTACTTTGGATAATTGCATCTGTCCAAACTTAGAATTGATCACTTTCTTCGGCCAATGGCCGTTTTCGAACATTGCTCCCAACATATATATAAAATTGAAAATCACTATGTTTGTAACTTTAAATCTTCTGAACCGCCTAATCGATCTCCATCAAATTTGTAACATGAACGAGGTTTGAGGCCGGGCTGGTTTTAGGCTATTCACTTTGATGGTAATAGTGAGGGGGAAGGGGAAATGGGTATAAAAAATAAATAAAACTTAATAACTCCCGAACCACTTAACCGATCTTGATCAAATTTTCAACATAAATGAGGTTTAGGTCTGGGTTTGTTTCTAAGATTTAAAATTGACTCAGCAATGTTCGGAGGAGAAGGGGGGGGGGAGATATATAAAAATCAATTTATATAAGACTGAAAGTTACTATTTTTGTAACTTAATAAATCTTGAACTGTCCGACCGATCTCATTGAAATTTTCAACATGTATTAGGGGCGGGCCTTGGGTGCTTTTTATCGTTTCACTATGACGAGAGAGCATAGGGGAGGGGGAGGGGGAGGGGGAGATATATGTAAAAAAAAGTAAAAATGACTGCCTTTGTAATTTCATCACTCTTAAACCACCCGACCGATCTCAATCAAATTTTCAACATACATGAATTTTCGGGCAGGGATTATTTTGGGCTACTCAATTTGACGATGCAACGTAGGGGAGGAGGAAAGAGGAGAAATTTAAAAGTGATCAAAATGACCAATATTATTGTTGAATCCATAATTTTCGGGGTCAATGAGAGAAATAGTTACACTTCTGAAGCTGTAGTAATCCAAGTTCAGCCCTGATTGTTGGGGGGTTGGAAGTTGCAACGTAGGGGAGGGGAATAAACGTTAAAAATGATCGGAAATGACTAATATTAGTGTCGAATCTATAGTTTTAGGATTTGCTGAGATTAACGGTGACAAGTTTGATGCCCTGTGCCGCAGCACGGTTAAGGGGGAGGAGGAGCTATATATAATAATGATTAAAAATGACCAATATTTGTGTCTAATCCATACTTTTCGGGATCATTAAGATGAACAGTGCATTTCCGATCCGGTTTAAATCCAAAATCAGCTCCACAAGTTGAAGGAGGGGGAGAAAGAGATATATTAAAAATAGTCGAAAATGTCCACTATCAGTTGAATTTATAGTTTTCTGGGTCGCTTAGATGAACAGTGATACTTTCGATCCCGTTTAAATTCCGGGGGACTAAAAGGTTTAAAAATGGTCGAAAATGATCGATATTTGTTCTGAATCCACATTTTTGCGGTCGGTGAGATGGACGGTGATACTTCTGATGACATAGGCCGCAACATGGGGGAGGTGGAGAAGGAAATAATGATTCGAAATTAGTGTTGAATCTATAGTTTTTGGGATCGCCGAGATGAACAATGACACTTCTCATTGTGTGAATTCCAAATTGAGCGGCGCGTCTTGGGAGAGGGGGGAAAAGGAAATAAAAAATAACCCATATTGAAGCAAACGCCAAAAATATAGGCAGGTTGCGCGCGCACCTTACAGCTCGCTGTTGTCAACTCTCCCTTGTCATGTGCCACCTCCTTCCCCTCCTGTTGCAGGAGTAAGCAGACGACAGCCGTTTACCTACCCAGAGCTCAAAGCCTGCGCTATGCCGTAACCAATCTTCAACACGCGCGCGAAACACGAAGCCTTGACAATGACTGAGCAATACAAATGTAAATGTGGCAAGTGCATAGGTTGCTAGTTGGCTGTTGCTCTCTCCCCCCACTTTTTGTTGCGCGCGATTGCCTATATTTTTGGCGTTTGCTTTAGTGTCGTATCTATAGCTTCCGGGGTCAGTGAGATGACCGGTAACACATACAATGCCGTGCCGCACAACATGAAAGAAGAGGGGGGGGGGGAGATATATAAAAATTTTCAAAATTTTCCGACATTAGTGTCTGGTCCGTAGTTTTTCGGGTCGCTGAGATGAAGAATGACACTTCCGATCCCGTTTAAAACCAAACTCAGCCCCGTAGCTTGGGAGATGGGGAGATAATAAAATGATCGAAAATGATTGATATTTGCGTCAAATACATGGTATTCGGGGTCGCCGGGGTGATCAATGATCTTCCTGATGCTGTTTAATTCGATGCCAGTAAAAAGGAAAACAGCATATTTCACGGGTACAAAACAAATGAGATACGGAATTGTGCATTTAAATTTTAATTTCACCCAGCACAGCGGGTATATACTTCATAACTTCATAACTTTGGAACCACCAAACCGATCTCATTCAAATTTTCAATGTGGATGAAGTTTGGACCTAGCATGACTTTTATCATTTTAATTTGACGGTGCAATGTAGGGAGGGGGAGAGGGTGTATCAGACCACCAGTCTTAGGCATTTTTCTCAGCTTCTAGTGCACGTAGACGCTGGAAACAAAAAATGAATGACCAAATGGTACATGAAGAATCAAATGGTGATACTTCCATATCCAGTGGCGTACCGGGAATACATCAACGGGGGTCAACTTCAAAATTTTTAATGTAAAATGGTATCAATTTCGACTTTTTAGAAGTAGTATTGAAAAATAATTAACTTTTACTGGAAACACTTTTCTCTAAATTCTACGTTTTCGGATCTACGTCTTATTTGTTGTATTGCTAGTATCAGACCATCCGGTAAACTCCTTTTTCTGTTCGTAGTGCACGGAGATACTTCAAACACAAAATGAATGACTAAATCGTATCTGAAGAATAAAATGATGATACTCCCATATCCAGTGGCGTAAAGGGAATGCATCAAACGCATCAACTCCAAAATTTTAAATGGAAACTGGTATCAATTTCGACTTCTTTGGAAGTACTACTGATAAAGAAGCAACTTTTACGGGAAACACTTTTCGTCATATTCTACTGTTTGGTATCTACTTATGTTATTTGTTGTGGAATTGCCACTTCACATCACCCATCTCAGGCATTTCCCTCTGTTCTTAGTGCACACAGATACTTGAAACAACAACAAAAAACTGAATGACCAAACCGTACGTGAAGAATTAATGGTGATGCTTTTATTTCAAGTGGCATAGTGGGGATACATCCACATTGATGAACTCCAAAATTTCAAATGGAAACTGGTATCAATTTCGATTTCTTTGGAAGTAATATCGAAATAGAAACAACTTTAACGCGAAACACTTTTCATTAAATTCTGTGGTTTGGGATCTACGTCTGTTATTTGAAGTTGAATTGCTACTATCAGTCCACCGACACAGGCATTTTTCTCTGTTCGTCGTGCACGTAGACACTTGAAAAGAAAGGATTCAAACTGGGCCGGTAGCGTGCGTTGTGTATGTTGACATCCGTCCACAGAATGTCCCGGTGGAAATATGGGTTTCCCGGCACTCATCCACTGACAAAACTCTAGACGGATATGTAAAGCTTGTTCTCTGAGTTCCTGATTCAGGTTAACATGGTCAAGATGGAGCACGTTGTTGAGCAGAATCCTCTAAACCGTCATGTTGCTTATCGGAGCATCCCTGGCGAATCGTGTTTTCGAGATTTGGGAAACCACATGGACTGCAGCAAGGATGCCGGGAGACCTTTTATCCTTAACACGGCGCCTGATCTGCTGACGTCTTTTGTGTTGAGGAGGGACATGCCCAGTCCTCTGCACACCAAGTGCAAGAGACGAAATGCTTTTCTCGACTAGCCGACACAATTGGGAAACCCTTGACCATATAGCCGCGCAGCCTCGCGATAATTCTGCCCACTTCACTCAATACTATTAACATATCAAAAGCTACGATATTCGAAAACATTGTTTACGTTCCCTCAAGCACACGAAATAATAGCCAATAGGTGCCAGACATTCAACACTTTATCTTTCAACTACAAACAACAAATATTCAACTGTTTTATATCAGAACTTTTTTTCCGTTTTCTTTCCTTCTTCTACTTTGTCAGATGGCACTTCATTAATGTATTTTTTGCTACTAATAACCATCATACAAAAATTTCTCCCTTTTCGCTCCTTTTTGCAGCTTCTTTCCCTCTTGACCCCCTCTTCAACTGTATCTCATTCTTATGTGCAGGTATAGCTTTGGCGCACGACACTTTGAACTATTTACATGTAAAATTCAATTCTTTGTATGTATAGGCATGTTTGTAAGAACAGAATGGCGACAGAATGTAATACAAAGTAATACTGTGTATTATAGGTTTACAAGTGTGGTGTTCCTAGTCTAAAATGATTACAAGTGATTTACGCCGGATATAATAAGTGAGTGTATATGAAAGATGGCATTATTAGATGTCATTTTCCACTGGTAGCATATTTTTGCATAATGTACAAAACCTGTATTTTATGTGTTGAAGTGCAACGCTACTAGTACGAAACCATTACAAGTACTATTGAAATTCGTACCATTGACAAAACCCATTCCTCTCCATCTTGGCTTGCGCACGTATCCCCGACTGCTGACAGACTTGTTCCTTTCGGACGCACACCCACTGTAGCGTACGGGCCCACCAGCTTTATTTCCTGATCCGAGTGGATAGCATTCATATTTTAATAGCCACTTACGCAGGTTGGTTTGAGTTTTTTCATTATAATATTTAATTATTCATCCCTGTATTTTATCTATGTCAAGTGCGACATTTTCATTTCGCCCAGGGAAACCTTTTAGGGGACAATAAGAAGGAAATTCCGTTTGTATGGGCGCCCTTTTAGTAGACTTGTCCATCGCCCTCATTAGTATCCCAGCACGGCCCTGGGCAAAGGTGGTGGACCTGCACGATGGCGCGAGAGTTCGCCTGAAGGAACATGCGTATCAGCGATTGTGGCTATGTGCGCAGTCGAAGGTAGCAGAAAGAAATGGGTTTTGGCAATGATACTAGTTTCAATTGCACTTGCCATAGTTTCGAGCTAGTAACGTTCCAATTGTAAATATATAAAATAAATATAAAAAAAGATTTTCCACACTGTATACAAATATGCTTACTGTGCAAAATAACATCTAATAGTAGAATCATATGCATTCACTTATTATATCCGTCGTAAAACACTTGTAATGATTTTATACTAGTAATACTGCACTTGTAAACCTAAAATACTGCTCTATTACTTTGTATTTAATTCAATCGCCATCAGAAATTTGTTCCTTATAAAAATTGTCTTTTAATGCAAAGTATTGAGTTTTAGTTGTAAATCCTCCGAAATGTGGTGCTGCACCTGCACAGTAGCATGAGACACAGGTGAGGAAGGGGGTAAAGAAGAGAATGAAGGCGGGAAAAAGAAAGAAAATTAGATCAATTTCTATGATCGTTATTGGTGGCGAAGAAGACATTAATTGGTGTCATATGACGCAGTGGAAGAAGAAAAGTTCCGGTATAAAACTGTTGATTGTAGATGAAGGACAAACAGTTGAGTGTTTGTTGATTTCAACTGCTCTTGCCTATTGTTGCGTGTGCTTCAGGGAATCAATGCAAATATCGAAGCTTTCGATATTTTAATATTCTTGGGCGAATGTCACCAGAATTATCGCGAGATCCACGTGGCTATATGGTGGATGATTTTCCAGTATAAGAGAAAAGTATTTTTACACCTTTGCACTTCGTATGCAGAGGACTTGGAAACGTCCTTAATCAACGCAATAAAGGTCAGCATATCATGCGCTTGTTCAGGATACACCGTCTCCTCTCACCTTTGCTACAGTCAATGTGAACCCCCAAATCTGGGAAATACGATTAGCCAGGGATGCTGCTATGAACCACATGATGGTTTGGTGGATTTTCCAGAATAACGTGTTCCATCTTCTCCACGTTTATCTGCATCAGGGACTCCAACAATAAGATTTCTATAATCATCTGGAGTTATATCAGTGGATGAGCAACAGGAACCATGTTTTCTCTAGAAGATTTTTTGGATGCCTTTCAAGAGTAATGGAGATGCCAACATACACAACGCTCACTACTGGTCAAATGAGAATCCTCACTGGGTATGTGAAGTTGACAATCAAGTTATCTGGAGTCTAAACGACTGGTGTGGTGCAGCGGGAGTCTAAATACTTGGTACCTATTTTATAAGATAGTTTAACAAGGGTAGGGTATGCAAGTTTTGTAAGATGTTCTTTGTGTGCTCTTGAAGGATATCCTACTAGCAAATCGTGAAATGATGTGGCTATAACAAAATGGTTACACTGCTCATTTTGCAAAAGTTGCCAGACAAACTGTTCATCGTTTACTCCCAAACAGGTGGGTCGGGAGAGAAGATCATGTTTGCTGGCCAGCTCGTTCTCCGGATCAGTATTCCGCTCATTTTTCCTTTTGAGGATGTGCCAAGGAGATGGTTTTCGAAGACTGTCTGCTACATCTTGTATAATGGAGAGGATCCGTAATGTCTGCCATGGACTAAATGGCAATGAAGTGTTATAAGAATCGAATAGTTTCCCGGAACGCACTCTCATGTGCATCGAAGGTGCAGAACTTTCCTTTGAACCTTTATTGTGATTATTTTTGGTCCAAGTACGAAATGTTCATAAGAACGTTCTGAAATCACTGTTCACGTTATTTAATTTATTTTTCTTCAGTTTGTTTATTTGTACTATTCCTAAAAAATATCTGCGCAATGAGTTTCCAAAAGTGATTTCTACTAATATGTAGTCTATACATAAGTAGCCAGTTAGGAAGCTCGAGAGAGTGACAGGGACTTCATAAGTTTGAAACTTTAGATATTTGCATCTTTTATTGCTGGGTCTTTACATCCAAATTTGTTTCATATGTATTTTTCTCTGTTTCACTGTTTTAAATTGGTTTTAAGTCCGTAATTAAAACTACGTATTCTCCTGTAATACTGTTTTTGTTGATTCGTGCACAAGATATGTCTCAACGTTTGATAATGAATGCTGTAAAGAGTTATCAACAACAGAACTATGTGATAGAAAACGTGTTATCTGATGTTGTTTTGGATTCGTTGTCATCAAAACTGTTCAGTACTTGTAATTCCACAGCAAATAAGACATTCCAAACCGTACAATTGAACGAAAAGTGTTTTGTTTTGATGTTATTTTGTTTTCAATAAACTTCCAAAGAAATCGAAGTTGCTAAAACTTCTCGTTTGAAACATTGGAGATTACCCACTATAGAAGTATTTTCGTTACGTCGTTTCCAATACTTCAAACAAAACGAAATTAATACAACTTTTGATTTGAAATTTTGAAGCTGACCCACTGTAGAGATATTCCCGCTACGCCAGTAGATATGGAAGTATCAGCACTTGATTCTTCACATAAGATTCTCTTATTCAATATTTTGTTTGAAATGTCAACATTCACTACGAGCAGATAAAAATGCCTGCGACTGGTGGTCTGATAGCAATTAAACAAATAATAGGCGTAGGTGGCAAATCGTAGAATTTAACGAAAACTGTTTCCTATAAAGTTTTTTTTTTCTTTTCAACTATATTTTCAAAGAAATCAAAATAGATAAAACATTCCATTTGAAATTTTATATTGACCACCCGTAGAGGTATTCCTCCTACGCTACTGGATATAGAAGGAACACCGTTTGATTCTTCATATATGATTAATTATTCACTTTTCTTTGTTTGAAGTATCTACGTGCACTCCGAGCAAACAAAAGTGAATGGGACGGGTGATCTGATAGCAATTCAACAAATTACAGGTGTAGATGCCAAACCGTACAATTTATCGAAAAGTGGTTGCTGTAAAAGATGATTCCTTTGCTGCAATGCTTCCAAAGAAATCAAAATTAATATCAGTTTCCATTTGAAATTTAGGAGTTGAGCCCCGGTATTCCCGCTACGCCACTGGATATGGAAGCATCACCATTTGATTCATCACGTACGATTTTGTCATTCAATATTTGGTTTTATGTGCCTATGTGCACTATGGAACGACCCTCTTCCCCTAATCCTACCAAACGAATCCAAATCCAAAGTCAAAATAAGAAAAAGACGTTAGCAATCGATTTAAACCCGGGCAGCCAGATCCGGAAGAATGGTCTTGATGGAACAGATACCTCAACTCAAGTCGCTATAGTAGCTTATCCGAATTTATATTCCTTGTGAATACGCTTAACAACATACACAAATGTAACTGAGGGAAAAAATAATAATAATAAATAATGAAAATACCGAACTTCAAATTTTAAATTACAAACTTTATTATAATAACAAATAGGTGGTTGTGTATATACACTAATACGTTAGATTAGTCTATATACTCAAGACAACAACAACAACAAAAGATTATAAAAAAATCAACAACCCGCAAAATTATACGGGTGTGGTTTCCAAATTTAAATAGTCAATTTAACTGATTTCAGTTCAAATACTCAATAGTTGAACTTATCGCGAAGTCAAACTACAAATTCGGTACCTCAAGCTTTTAGATTCTAAATTCATCCAACAATAATATCCAAAGTCAAAGAGAAATCCTCAAAGTAATTGAGAAAAATTTAATTATATAATGAATCTGAAACTTATGAGCATTTACAATATATTATCAATCCGAAATTAAATTCATTAAATTCTTCCTTGGATACCATATAAAATTCTCGATGTTAATTCAACACCTATGGATCGAATATTTTTGACACCTACTGTACCTAAATTTCGTGGTCAATTTGCAGTTCGTTACATTCAAACATCAATATATATTAAGCAATACTTATTACTGAAATTAACCTGAGTCCAATTATATTTTTACGGCGACTGTATAAATTTCAATAAATGTACCAAAAGTCCAAAAGATGAAAATTAATAATTCTATTATTTCCAATCGCTTAAACATACATCAATTTCTCCGCAATTAACCTTCAATTTAAATATTTTCAAATACTTTTAGTCCTTGGTGTACGAGGAAGAATTTTTCTGGAAACCTTTCAGCAAACAAGAATTCATGCACGAATCAATGAATCTTACTAAATCTATAATATCGAAACATATCCACAAGGAACAACAGTAAAGCTTCGTTCTTTTCTTTCAAATTACTAAGAAGTTGTTCTCCCGAATTTTCATTCCACCAAATTCAAATATTCTTCTGGGGAGGATTTGTCTAATACATTGAACATTTCCCTACTATGGAGAGTTATATCGAATAAAAACAATAACCTAAGCAAAGCGGAAATTCTACAAACGACCAAAGAGGAAACATTCATAACGTGACACATCTACTACTAAAAATATAGAAATTACACTCATCCAACGTTTTCTTTTTACTGTTACCTTATCTCTCAATCTTCTAATATTGGCCTGGGCTTCACAGTCTGACTAAAGAAACGTCACAAGGAGCTAACGAACATATTGGTCAAAACCGGCACTGAGTGTATAGAACCATATAGACGATTTTCGCCAAAATTCAAGCCAGAATAATTTTGGTATACAAACGAGTTCTTGGCATAGCAGTTTAGCTCTAAAAAGGCTTGCTGCATTAAAACTAAAGCAAGAAATTCTTTCCTTTCTCAGTTCGTTCTTTTCTTGCCCAAATTTAACGTCCCACCAAACCGCAGAATTTATCCTTAGAGCAATAAAACTCCACAAACTAACCAGATATATCTCTGAAGTGACTGTAATCAAAGTAATACTCTGGTTATTTGGATAAATCCCAAAAATAAGCGGGCCCCAAGTTGACCCCCTTTGGTCCCCCGCAAAACTCCTGCCTCGGCTCCTAATCTCCTGGAATCTTTCGGCTTTAAATTGAAAAAAAAAAATGCTTTACAGAATAGTTTATCACTGAGAAATTTAGATGAATTTCAATGCATAAATCACTATATTCAACACTTTTCTTTCCTCGGCCGCGAATCCCAATTTGCTCATTGCACCTCTTTGACATCCCTCGTAGCTACACACACAACAACACAAAGCAACTCGAGCAAGAAGTTCCGTTCCATAATCAACACTAGGGGAAAATATGCGAGCACAGGACGGCCGCATAACACGAAGCCTATCACAATCACGTGACGCGCAAGCTGATTTGAATAGTTTCCATATGTATTCTTGCATTCGCTCACTCCCTACTTTTTCTTTCTAGTTTTTTTTTTTTTTTAAATAATTACTGAGAAACAGATTAAATAAGTGTTCTTAAAAGAGCTAACATGATTTTAACAACACAGTTATACATAATGTTAATATCTACTCCCTTTTTCTCAATTCATTACAATCTTTTGATTCTCCTACGTCAACGTCAGACTCATGGGACGAGTCGATTCATCCGTAGGGTCGGGGGTGTTCTCTAGGACGTCTCGTTACAACTACGAGCCGAAAAAATGCCTAAGAATTGTGATTTGATACACCATGTATATATCTCCCCCTCCTCTTCACCTTCATTGCATCGTTAAACTAAAATAATAAAAGTCATCCCAGGTCCGATGCTCATCTAGGTTGAAAAAGTGAATGAGATTAGTCGGGTGGTTAAAGAGTTACTAAGTAATATTTATTTTATATATACTTCTCATTCCCCTCACCCTCTCCTAAGTTCTAATAAAAACATTTTTACGTAATTTTCATATTCGAGTTCTTACCCTGAATAATTCGTCTCCTATAGCTGCTACTATCCTTAAGCATTTGAAAATATACTTGATTTTCAACAATGGCGAACGCAGCTGCATGCAGCCTGGATTGCTCTAGTTCTTGCTTGAAATTCACACGTAGATGGCACTCCGTCGGAATATACACTAACTGGAAAACAAAATTTCTCAATATGAACACACTCTTTACACACAGCCAACTGTATCCTTATAAACGAGCGGAGTCAAAAGAACTCGCGGTGGAACCCCTATAAGAGTGCTGTGCGCGGTAAAAATGAAAAGACATTTCGAGCAACTACAACAATTTGCTGGATTTGCAAAAAAAGCTCACCTTGCTGCTGTGCAAACCGATGGACCTAAAAAGATTGGAGGGTTCACCAACGCACGCAAACACACACACTCCAAAAGTGCATTACCACCTGCCATTCTCCTTTTCCTGCAATAGCAGGCAACCCAAAAAACTCGGCGGTTGGGTTTATTACAAATTCGAAAGGCGTTGGTCTAAACCTCTTTTTTGTCACAAGTATATCAGTGTGGCAAACTGCAAATAAGAGAATAAAACACATTGTTGAGAATGACATTTTACGATTGTGACAGAGTTGGATGACATCAAAAGTTACAAAATGACTTACTTAAGCAGTTCAGACAAGATGAATAGTAAGAAACAGATATCAGAAAAAAAGCATTTCTCTCTTTCCTCCGCCCCACCTCAAAAAAAAACTCATAAAAAGAAAAAAATACATAATATAAAGTTTTCATTTAAAAGCCTAACAGCACAAAAACAAATAGGTATAACAAACGAAAAAGAGACAAACACAGAATAGGAGGCACCAGTGGCGTAGCCGACTTTCGGCCTTCCCATGCAAGATAAAGAGATGGGACCCTAGTTGTAACCACCACCATTCTTATAATAATAATAATAATAATAATAATAATAATAATTATTATTATTATTATTATTATTATTATTATTATTAAAAAGTCGTTTCCTTTTCAAAATCTCTGACTCTGCTTAAGAGCATGAATGCATATAGCGATCATGTGTGTACGTTTGACAATGAGCGGTCCCAAAGGCCAAAAGGGATGGAAATCTCCAAGAGAAATAAAGAAAAAAATTTTCTTATGGTAAATTATAGTGCAAGATTCGAAGCACTTGCTTTTGCACGAGATTTTTTGTTTCTTTTTTCAGGGAACATAAAAGTTCTGGCGCCTAAGAAATTACACTATAGAATATTGCAAATTTGCAGGTGGATGTATTTACATTGCAATTTGTGATAATAAAGATATTATGATTAGAAAACAATATTGTAAAAAGTAAGTTTAATTTATTCATCCATCTCGTCTTAGGAGCCCCTTTTATGTCGCCGCCGCACCCCGAATATCGATATCGAAAATTTTGAATGATATATTCATGTCCATATATTTGCGACATCGAATGCTGATATATGATAATGTAGATATCGACGATAGCGATATATCGACATATCGTAGGCCCAGGTCCGAGAAGGGCTGTTTGAAATATACTGGAATCAACAATCAAATTCTAAATAAGTTCTCCATTTCTGATGCAGGTTTTCCGTTTCCCCTTAAATACAAAATTATTAACAGAAAAGTATTACTGTAATTTTCTTTTACTTCTGTTTCTGATTGTTATCACAAATCAGCGACAGTACACATACTTTACATAGTATACCAATACACTCTATAACTTTTCGCAACCAAGCAAGCCGGAAGATGAATTTTTTTGTGATATTAAAGTAGAATGTTCTAAAAAATAATCATAATTCTATCAGTACTTTGGTACGGACACTTTTTCTCTGAGACTAAAAGACTTCTACATTTTCTTGATATTTTCATTTTCTTAATATAAGTCCCTTATCCTGGGCTAATTCTGGCTACCACGTTTACAAGGTAATCTGTACTCAAAAGAGTAAAGTCGACTCTCAAACCTCTACAATTTTTGAAAAGAGATTTCACAGTTCATGGTGTTATTTCTTCGTTACAAAAACACTTCTAGTTGACTGTATTCATGGTGAATTACTGAACTTAAACGTTTACAATTATTAAAAAATTAATAATTGTTTTTAACAAAAAGTCGTTACAGTTCAGTAGAAAGCAGTAGTAGATTGAAATGAGTTAAAATGTTCTTTATATGTTGAAATGTGCAAACTGAATGTGAATAATAAGTGTTTATTCGTCCATACTCTTGTCCAGAGGCGGATCTACGATGGACTTCTGGGGGCTCAATGGTTTGTAATACTGCTACTTAGAGCTACTTTTAAGAGCTCCAAACTCAGGAATGAGTTTTATTTATATATACAATAAGGAAGATTCCCCTTCTGGGGGATAATCGCCCTGATCGCCCCTGGATTTGCCCCTGCTCTTGTGTAGCAGCCTTTGAATACATTTAGTTCGTGTCTAATCCTGACGCTGCTGATCCTGCTTTCTAGGGATGGGCAGATGGAAAGTGCAGCAAGTTTCATTTGAAACTTGACTAGACTCGAAAAAGATTCCCCAGTTGAAGTACAGTAACTTACTGTAACTCATATTTTACCGCAATAACTTTGTTTCTGTTATGTATTTTTTGACGTGTTCATAAGAGAAGGAAATTACACGTAACACATCCGAAGTGTAGCACTCCGATTTTGATGAAATTTGCCAGATAGATAATACACACAAAATAATCGAATAAGTGTTTTTTTATATTCTGCTGAAAAACGGTTTTAGGGGCAAAAGCCCAAACCAAAAGTTTCAAAGTTGACACCCAAATAGCCATACAAAGTAAACCGAAGTGAATGAGATTATACACAGAATTTTCAGACGTAAAATGAGGGAACACTGGTATCATATTTTCCTGGAAAAAATGGTTGGGTGGAGCACGGACCCCTCCAAGCCTTTGATCATGAAATATGAAAATTGCTATCAACAGTACGTTAGAATGTGTGTAAATACATGAAGAATTCGAACCAAACTTTATGTATGAACAATACGCAAAAATAAACGAATACGGGTTTTGTATTTTCTGCGGAAAAACGTTTTTTGGGGAAAAAGCTCCCACCCAAAATTTTGAAAGTTGACGCACGAAAGGCAAAAAGAAGTAAACCAAAGTGAATGAAATTGTGTACAGTGAAGGAATAAATGGTTTCGTATTTTCCTGGAAAAACGGTTTTGTGGGGCACAGACCCGTTGAAACGTTTGATCACGAAATACGAAAAGTGCTAGTAAAAGTGTGTCAGATGTGTGTAAAGGACATGAGGAATTGCAACGAAATTTTCTGTATGGACAATGCGCAAAAAAAAAAAAAAAAACGAATACGGTATTTTGTATTTTCTGCGGAAAAACGGTTTTAGAGAGCAAAATCTCCCACCCAATATTTTGAAAGTTGAAGCCCGAAAGGCAAGAAGAAATGAGCCGAAGTGAATTAAATTGTGCACACATATTGTAGACAGAAGATCAGGGAATAGGGTTTCATATTTTCCTGGAAATTCAATTACCGAAGTCTGGTTTCCTCTTTTAGATCCTTTCCGGATTCTAAACGAAGTAATAAAAGAAGATAACATATTATAAGAGCGCCAGTGTGACACTGCTCCTTAGAATCGATAATGAATGGGATTCTAAATCCAAAGATCGTGAGTTCAAATCCTGTTATGGGATGTTTTTGAAAACGCATTGTGCATCGCTATTTTGAGTTTTTCTAATTATTCGTCGTTACTTATGGTGAAATCACATTAATAATAATAATATAATAATAATAATAATAATGATAATAATAATAATAATATTCTGTTATTACTATTACTCGCATGGGACAACACAATCTCTTTATTGTTTTTATTCTTCACTCACGTAAAATTAGACTTCATATGAAGCGCACATGGTCAAATGGGTTACATTTGTATGGTAGGTTTCATTTGTTATCTGTACGTCTAGCCGATTATAAAGTTTCGCATTATCGCTGTATCCATCATTGAGCAGTCTTTGCAAAGCCGTAGCTAGGGGACTCGAGCTGGGTGGTTACTCCGGGCGCTAATACCAAGAAGGCGCCGAACGAGCAAGAAGAAAATGAAAGTATTGGAAATGAGTAAACGACGCGTCGCTCGAAAATGATATTGGCGGATTATTAAATCAATATTGTTGTCGATTTGAAAAAAAAAAATAGATTTATTAAAACTTTTCTTGCTCGTTTTGCTCGAAACCCAAACGTGAAGAGTCACAATAAGATTTTACTTTTTATTTAAAGAAAGTAATTATATATTATTTGTTAATGACAATGTTAATGACGATATACAAGGTGCCGCATAATGCTTATATTGTGTGAAGGAGCATTCTCAAAATCAGAAACGGTCAAAGTCTGAAATACATGTTCGGTGTTTTCATGGTGATCATTTTGCTTAGTTAATCACACTTCTCTACCCTATCGGATTAATCACGATGGTGAGAATGATAATATGAAAATGAAAGAAGTGAAGAGATATACGTAAGCTTCTATTTGCGCGCGAATGTTAGAATTGAATGTAAACAAGGGGAATGATAACATTTTCGAACTTGAAGCGCGCTGTAGAAGAGGGGCTTAAGGGGTCACAATCAGGGACGTAACCAAGGCCGGGTCCTGGGGTTCAAACCCTCCGAAATTTCGACTTTTACGTGTATTTAGCCTAATGTTTGGGGATAAATTTAGGAATTTTATTATGAAATATCCTCATATTCAGTTTGGAACCCCCAAACAAATTTCTGTCTACGCCACTGGTCACAACTTAATGAATTTTGTCTTTTCGAAAGACTGGTCACTACCAGTGATTTTTCTATTCCGTTGGTATATGAAATGCTTTCAATCTGAATTCATTTCTGCACCAACTACTTGTATCACCAGGATATTTTTGTGCATATGTATCTAGTTGTGTGATATTTTTATCTATCTACATACACACAAAACTTATACACATATGTGTGTATATGTGTGTTAGTGTATTTTTAATATATTAATTAATAATAAGTAGACTTAAATTCAGAACTTTCATAAAAAAATCATTCATTAATAAGTAATTACTATAATTTCATACCTATATATTAGCCAAAATATATTTTTAATTTAAATTACAAACATTAAATATATTGGTCATCTTCATTGATTAAGATTGAGAAATTCCCAAAGATGGTTCCTTCTGAATTTCCGTTACTTTTCACAAAATATTTATTATCGTAAAAGAATCGAAATGAAAATATTTTTGTTGTCACATGCAGAATAAAATTACAGAAGTTTAAAATTATTTCTGAAAGTTAATGGTGTACCCATTTCGAAAATTTTAAAACACCATAGTTTCTAATGTATTGAAATTTGATTTTTCTCGATAGTATGAAATGTTGTAAATTGTTTAAGCAGAATGGAGAAAATTCCATTAAAGTCCTCCTGCAGTAGTTAAACCCTGTTAGACATGGAATTGGTGCACGCTGGTAGTGGCGTTGCAAAGTTCCGGGTCTCTTGAGCACAGCGGAGATGTAAGAAATCGGCTCCCGGACATAAGAGACCAGAAACGTGGTCCCAAAATTTTGAGTATGGGTCTTTTCTTTACGCCTATTAAACATGGAATCATCCTATTTCTCTTTTAAGCATGAAGTTGTTGGATGCAGATGTTGGCGTTGGAAAGCCGTGGCCCCTCTTAGCACATAGATGATGTCGGAGATGGGACCCGTGACCTGAGGCCCAGAAATGACGTCCAAAAATATGGGCTCGGGTCTCTACTAAACACGGAGTTGTTGCACTACTGTGATGACGTTTGAAATGTCAGGGTCGATTGAGGACAGCAGTAATGTCAGAAATCAGGCCTTGGATTCGAAGCCCTGGAAATAAGATCCCGAAATTTTGCGTTCGGGTCTCCTATATTCGTCTATGAAGCAAGGTGTTTCTGGAAGCAGGTGTTGGCGTTGGAGAGGTCTTAATCCCTTTAAGTATTGTGGTGATGTCACAAATCAGATCCGGGTACCAAACATTTGGGTTTTGATGTAAACGTTTGCTCTGGTTTAATCTCAGCATTTGATTACGCGAGATAAAACCATCAATACAGCTATGAATATTGTTCTATCTTTCGCAACCAGGTATTGAGATTGAGCCAATTCGGGACCTCATTTCTGGAGCTTTGAGGCCAGGAACCGATTTCTGACATTACCCTGTGCTCAAAGGAGTAGGATCTTTCCAGTGTTACCATTCGCGTCCAAAAAATCCACGTTTAAAAGGGGAATAGAAAGGACCCGCGTCTAAAACTTCAGGACCTTGTTTGATGGGCTTGAAGGCCAGGGATCGATTTCTAACATCACAAGTGTGCTCAAGGGATCGAAACCTTTCCAATGCCACCAGTTCCGTCCAACAACTTCATGTTTAATAGGTGAATAGAAGGGACCCGAGCCCATACCCCATTCCATGAGTTTCGTGGTCCAGGCCTGATTTCTGACATTATTACTGCACTCACGGGACCCGCGCCTTTCCTAACGCTACCACTCGCGTCCACAAACTCCATGCGTAACAAGGTCCCCCTGACGTAGGAGAATCGGTTCCATGCTTTTTTCATAATTACTCTCCAAATGGTTTTGTATACAAGGTAGTTTTGTCAAGTTTAACAGCAGATATAAAATAAGCCTCTTGAAAGAGGCTCTTATTTGTTAAAGAATACATAACGATCGCTTTTGGCTGTTGAAATTGTCTATCCAAGCAGTTTGGTAAATAAATCAGCGAGCATAAAAACAAAAGATGTTTCTCTTATATGTTAAATATGAAAGCACAGAAAGGAAAAGTGAAAGCCTGGTAAGGTGATTGTCGGGGGCGCAGAATTCTAATTACCCCAGTAAAGGAAATTTCTCGCTACGGCTCTGAGTTCCAACACTTATCGGTGTTTCAGAGTCTCATCCCTTACCTACAACAAGGTAGTTTGATTAACCTTTTATACCAAAACATTCGGAAAGAAACTGTGAGTGTGACTTATTGATAGATATGCAATATTTTGACAGAATGCCACTCTTCAGTTTAGCAACGAAGCTGCCCTTAGGCGAAATATCACATGGCTTTCTACCTTTGTCTGTGCATTGTAAATCGTAACATTGTGTTTCAAGGCAAACAGAAAGAATGTCATTTGTTTAGTTCTTTGTAGAACAACTGATAAGATGTTTCTGTCTTTTACACAAATCATTTTTGCCAAATTGCTGTTTGAAGCCTTTTTACATTATACATTATGAAACAACATATTCAGATTCAGTGAAGCACACAGAAATTTTAAAGAAGGGTGAAAAAATATCTTTCTTATTCAGATTCTTTATTATTATTATTATTATTATTATTATTATTATTATTATTATTATTATTATTATTATTATTATTATTATTATTTACCATAGTTAGTAGAACAGCTTCTCTTTGTTGATAAAAATCGTAATTTGTTATTTATTAAAAGTAATATGACTGGGTCTAGAGACAGAAGAGAGGGGATCTTATTGCCAGATATAAAAATGAGAACTTTGTTCAACAATGACTACATATTAAATAAAGAAACGTATTGATTGCACCTTTTAAAAAGAAAAATTAGTATAATTACTAAAATATGCATTCATTGAAAAACTCTGCGGTACTAAGTGCACCCTCTTAAATTCGCTTGAGAGCGTTTGGGTCCAAATTCGAGTGAAGCTTAGGTGTGGGAGAGCCGAGTTCGATTCCCAATGGGACCTCATGCGATTCGAATCCCACGTCAATCTGTAGGTCCACATCTCATATAGCTGCTGTAAGGGACGTTAAACTCAAAATGAACTCAACTCAAGTAAAGTTGAAAGAATGAAAAAGTTTTCAACTGTTTTGGCGTATGAAATTCTACGTTAAATGAAACTACATATCTGATAATGGAAGCATCGTCAGAAATAGGGTATTGTATAGTGCAAACATTTCGTGGAGGATTTATCTCATGATATGTTTATATGTTCATATGTTCATATTTATTATTATTAATTACTTTCTTGGATTTTTCCTACATTATTTTAGATTAGAGACCGCGGTTTAGGATAGATTATATGAAATCAAATGCGGTTATGTATATTTGCACTTTCGTTTCGTTTTTTTCAAAATACATTCCTATCTGTTCACGTAGTCCAAAAATAGGTATACATCTGTGTATTGATCAACTATAACATTCTAGTTCATGAGTTTATTTGCTTCGGCTTTTCCGAGCTTAGGATGTAAGTAAAAACATATTAAGAACAAAAAAATAAAGAACCTAAGTCTACCCGATGGATAAAAATAAGAACTTATATAAAATGCAATGAGCAGATCACTACGGTACTGTATACCTACTTTTGGGCCACCCTGTATATTATTAATAATTTATTTCTTTCATTTAATAATAACTAGCTGAAATAACCATTTTCGCATGGGTCAGATAAAATATTTATGTAAACAAACTGAACAACAAAACGAAAAATATCGGTAATTTTCTACAATTTTTTTATACTGCGGGAAGCAACCCTTGAGACCCCCTGGTTCGAAATTTAAAAAGAAAGCCTCTGGCTCTCAGGCGATGGGAGTTGTATTTAGAATTCAAAGCCTTTGAAAAAATCACCATTTATCTCAGGGGCCCTGAAAACTATGGATTTGGCACTAATATCGGTTATTTTGGATTATTTTTACGTGTTTCGGTACATCTTCCCCCGCGGTGAAGCCGGCACGCATACGATGGTAGTCGATTTTGAGTCATCGCTAATGGAAGTGTCACCATTGATTTCAGCGACCGCGAAAACTATGAATTTGACACAAATATCGGTGATTTTGGATTATTTTTACATGTCTCGGTAACCCCTCCCACCAGGTGAACCCGATTCCACACAATGGTAGCTAATTTTGAAAGTCATCGCTAAGGAAGTGTCACTATTGATCTCAGTGACCGTGAAAACTATGACGTCGACACAAATCCGGGCCATTTTCTAATATTATTACATGTTCCGGTAAACGTCCCCCTCCCCTGAGACCCATGATTCGAATTAAAAAAAACGCTCCGTCCTGGTCTGGGGCCTGGTCATAAGTATCCTTGATTAAAATTTAGTGACTTTTTGTCAACTTGTCTGATCCCCAGGCCACACACAGACAGATACACAAGCAAACTCGTCCTTCATACACACAACCGATAGAACAAACAGCGTTCTTTTGTATACAATGTTGCTATGTTGCTTCCACCCAGTTAAGCCTCCTACTAAGTGCCGGAGGGCAGTAGTCTTTTAAACTTTAACACGTCTGTTGAAACTGCCTCTTCTATCGAAGAAATGGGTCGCGTGTACTCCTAGTATTAGCTTCTTGTTGTTATTGACCTTGAAGAACCAAGAAATGGCTTTTCATGAAGTCACAAGTCGCTTTGGTCCGTGAAGTTGACATAGAGTAGAAATGACCTGTGCATTACTCACCCGTTGGGTTTACTTAAAAGATTATGTTGGGTTTACTTAAAAACTCACAAATGTGTTATAGCAAGAGGCCTTTCCACAACTACTTCCAATCTGGATTAAATTTCACGGCTAAATTTTGAATTATACACAAGGGTATCATTGATATGTTAGTGTTAATAATACTTATGGAACCAAAGACAGATTTTAAACTTCCAAACTATGCTGTGCATAAAAGTCGGAAATCTTATAGAGTGGTTTCATTCATGTGTTTGTTGACACGTACCAGAGTAAAGACAGTAAGTGATGTAGAGAAATGGTTTTCTGCCATTGATTCTTCATCCAATAAATAGAATAGGTTCCATCTCATTCGTTAACTCTATATTGAAGCTGAAGTGTTTCAAATTAGCAATTTCCGGTTCTAACATTTAACCCATAGATGAAAACGGCAACATACAGGGAGAAGATGAAAACGGCAACGATTGCGCGTGTATATGCAATATATTATGCTCATTCACAATACTCTACTAAAATTGAAAGTGGTTTAAATTTATTATTACATCCGGTTTCAACAACAGTTTCAACTTTTACCGTCATAGCATAAAACGGGAACATAGCGAGAAGTGATATTTGTAACGAGTGACCATCATGAGTGTACAAAAAATATTCTACCGAAACCATAAATGGTTGAAATTTACTATTACTTCTGGTTTTAATTTCCAATTTCCGCTTAATAGAAATAGTAAATGCTTCAAGATGTGGTCTTTTGCAATTAATTCAGTTTCCAAAGAATAGATTTTATTTTCTCTGTTAACCTTCTACTCAAACCGGAATTAGTTGAAATTAGCCATTTCGGGTTGCAACGTTTATCGATATATAAAAAAATGATAACCGATAGTGAGAATCAGTTTCAGCAAACCATTTAGAGTCAAGAGACACCATATCATCACTATCTACAATACTCTATTAAATTCGGATGTAATTAGAATTTACTATAATTTCTGGTTTCAATAACGGTTTCAACGTTTATCGCTATAGAACGAAAACAGCAGCAGATAGTTAAAAGCAGTCTTAAGCAAACGATTCAACCTCTCAACAAACATATCGTTACTACCCATATAACTCTACCAAAACTGGAAATTGTTCAAATTTACTAGTACTTCCGATTCCAATACTGATTTCCGTAGAGCAAAAATGGTAAAAGATAATAAAACGTTGCTTTTTGAAATCGATTCATAGTTTCAAGAATAGCGTTCTCCTTCTCCGTGGCAGTTTTGATCAAAGCAGAATTTGTTAAAATTAGCCAAATTCTGTTTGAACGTTCCTCGCCATAGAACGAAAACAGTAACAGATAACGAGAACTTTTTTGTTCAAACAATTTGCCGTCTCAAGGGAACATACCATAATTATTGTCAACACCCTACCAGAACAGGAAGTGGTTCAAATTAACTATTACTTCCTATTTCAATTCTTGTTTCCAGGAATCAAAACGATAGGGGATATCATGATACGGCTTTTCTAAATCAATTTATTGTCGCAAGGAAATGTTATTCCAAGAATTCAGCATCCCAAGAATCCCACCAATCCCTATTCAAACCAGAAGTAGCCGAAGTTAGCCAAGTTCGGTTTCAATGTGTACTGCTACAAGTTTCTAATCTGTGACTAAGAGTGTTACCTTGTTACATATATTAGACGAGTTACCAGTAGCAATACCAAAATAAAAGAAGTGAATATCGTTTCGCAGTGTGAAACGAAGATTTCCAAACTATATAAATTCAATAGTCAAACTTGAAGTAGTGTTATCATCTGTCACAAAAGAAAATGCATATTTTTCGCGGGATAGTATCTTTCTATCACCTCTCGATTTAATTAAATGTTTTAAAGTACCAATCCCGAACTATAAATCGATAAATGTATTATGTTTCGTTTTGCAGCTCAGACAAGATACGTTAGAAATATCGTAAACCGTAATGGAAACGTTCTTTTACAAGTTTGAAACTTACGAATATTAGCAATATATGTATACAGAGTACGGAGTTTCTGCTACGTTATTCCGTAGATCATTGGATCCGTACATAACTACCACCCAGATAACCCTTGTTCTAACTTCTTCGTGCTTTCCTTGTTTTAAAATAAAAATATGACTACAATTGTAATTCAATCGACATTCTGCAAATTTTGTGGTTGTTTTTGTTGTTATTAAGTAGAATTTTACAAAAGTAAAGATCGTTCTAAATTTTAATACTAATAAAAACAATGACGAGGTTTACAGCTGAAAACTATATTGAATTATCTCCAATTTTAATCCATAAACAGCTATGATCAACGAGATGGGTTTCAGTTATTTTGAGTGTGGTCATCACATTGCCCTTTATAATTTTTATTTCTGAAAATATAACTAAAGTCATTTCTTAAATATAACTAAAATCATTTTTTCTTTACATATAAAATACTCATATTTAGTTCTAAACAAAACAGAGAGCGCAGTTCAAAATGTCACTATGCTACATTTCTTTACATAAATAATTAAAACAAATGGATATCTTTAATCTTGTAAATGTCGAAGATAATGCGACAAACTCTGTAATAAATTAGATAATAGTTTATAATAAAGTAAACTGCAATGAAGTGCAAGGTATTGAAAGTTAGGGAAAATATTTGTCTTTATGTGTTAAAACACAGGTTTATTCAATAGGTAGGGACACTTCACTTTCAAATATATAACTTGAATTTGATTATCGATAGAATTGAAATATATATCAAGAACTTTAAATCTTGAAGAACTCAGTAGAAGTTTCAAGTTCCATGGTTTTAAAATTGTCGTCAGAAATGACCAAACTAATGATAAATCTAGGGAGTGTTTTACTAATCTAGCTCCTGCTTCCTGTTTTGTCTATAAATCACCATACCTAATTACGTTATTACTACATGCTGTATTTTAGGTCAAGAAATATTTCTTTTCCTTTGTATATAATTCAGGAAGAAAAGTGACGTCAACATTTAGGAAATGCTGTTACTCATCTTTAATGTCAAAATAAAATGTTAGAAATAGCACACTTTGCTTGCTAGAACCTATTTATGGTGGAAGCCCATATATCAAATCATATTTTAAGATTTTTGAATACTGATGAAGGTTTTACTGAATGTTTATCGTTATGTATAAGCCTTTTCAGGCCAGCCATCCTGAATGAGGTTTTCCGGGTTTTTCCTCATTCACACCAGGCCGCTTTCTTCCTTTATCTTTTATTCCTTCCCTTTTCCCCGGATAGTATGCTCGCGGAGGGACGTCATCCCTCAAACATGACGGGCTAAATGGCCATAGATACCGAAAGCCCAGAAATCTAAATCCTAAATCCTAAATCCTAAAGGACTTAAACGTAGGACGTTAAACTAATTTTTCATTAATGTCTATTTAATTTTGAAACGTGATTCTAGAAACACAATTCTGTGCTCTATTCTCATTAAATTTATTGTTGGCTACCTCTATTCATGTGTGTTTTTGTCACATAAGTTTATGCATGTTTTCCGAGGGATAGTATCTTTTGCCCCTTGAAGCGATGGAAGATATAAGAAAATCAGTTGGTTTAACGTAACTGACCTTAAAAACATTTGGAGCTGTGGATCCTGGCAAAGCAACAAAATATATTACGTTTGCAAATGCAATTTACACAACAAATAACACAAATAGTGTAACAAGCAGGGAAAGCAGAGAAACTGTTTTACGGTAAGAAGACAAAACAAAAATCATATGCTGAATGTTTAAAGTGTATGGCAAGAAAACAAGCACGTGAGTATGTGGTGTAGTGTGTAACGCTGTATTCTACCAGTCACCTGATCAATGTTCTAATGTTCAAGTGCCTTTTTTTCTTTTCGTCGAAAGAACAGCCATTACTTGTAAAATTAGAATTTTATATATGGTGTCAATCTGTTAGATTTTTTTTAAATTCTTGTCTAAGGTAATATTATCAGGCTGCAAGTATGATTAAATCTACGAAGATCAAAAGTAACGATGTTCTAGATTTCTTTCCATTAATAAAAAGATAAATTTAGCTTACATCCGAAACTAAATATACAAGTAATTGAAATGAAGGTAGCAGGTTAGTGGAATATAACCTGAGGGCAGAAGAGGAAGCAATATAACCTGAGGTGCTTTCAAGTGACTGTTTTATCTCTGTCTTGACTGTGAACTGAATACACTTTTTTTTTTTAGAAAAACACAATGTTATCAATGAAATACTGATCTGTGTGAAAACATAAAGAGAAGAGAAGAGAAACAATATTAGTATATTTTGCTTTTATTATTAGATATTTCAGTATGTTGAAAAAAGAAATCATATCCACTATTTAATGAGAATATGATTAATAAACTAGTGTTCATACCGAGTGGAAAGACAGTATGTATTCTGGAAAGCCATATTCTATTTGGGAATGTGTTTGAAAAACTGACTCTTTGTTCAAGACTGCGAAGTACTGTAATACTACTACTATTACTACTAGGACAACTGCTACTACTACAACAACTGCTACGACTTCGCGTCAGAGTTGACATATCTGGTGGTACCGAATTTACCTTCTAAGTACAGAAAAAACGAGAAATGCTAGTTATTATTGCCGGTCTGCGTAAAATATGAACCAATGCTTGATCTACAAGGGACATCGGAGGCTCAGTAGGAAAAGCACTCACATCTGGTGCTAGAGGTCGTAGGATCACACAATGCTTGTGCTATGTGAGCTTTGTGGTGGACAAGTATCGTGTGCGTGGGAGTTTTCGGAGTGGTCCCGCTTCCTCCCACTGTTCTCATTTCACCAATTCATCCCATCGTCATCCATACGGCCTGAGCCGTAGTTACCTAAAGAACGTATGATAAAGTACTTGACCTACTAGGTAGAATTTGGTACGCTAATATTAGACCACAGAAGCCAAAATCGTGAACTGGCGTGCTCATAAGATCAGTGCAATTTCTAGTAATGTTCAATTAGCAAGGCAAATACCAAATGGTGTTACATTTTCCTGTATTGTTTATAGTATGAAATTACAAATATAACCAAATATAACGATGAAATAAACCACCAAGACGCCAGGGTCGATTAGGTGTTCCTGGAAAGGTGGCTCAGTTGCTGAGCGTTCACCTCTGGTGGATGGAGTCCCTGGTTCGATCCCAGCTCTCGCCAAATGAACTTTGTGGTGGACAAACATCGTGTGGGGGGTTCTTCGCGTTCTCCTGCTTCCTCCCACTTTATTCATTCCACCATTTCATTTATTTCTCATCATCGCCGCCTCCATTAGCCTAACCGGCATAAATGTGGGACGTAAAACTCAAAAATTTCATTTGCATCGTTTGTTTTCGTATTACTACGCGAATTAGCACTTGCATTCGTAATCGTAATAGTAATAGTAGTATTTGCAGTAGTAGTTGTAGTCTTAGTATCACATACGGTGTAGCAGTTTTACAATATCTTCTCTGTTACTCGTAATGCATTAATGTGTATAGTATAAATCTTTTACGTCCATGAACTGTATTATTGTATAGTAAACATGGCTGGACAGAGCAAGCAAGTTAACAAATAGACAGACAGAATAGGGATATAGAAAGGAAACCTTGGCTAACTTTTCACACATTTTCCCATTCGAGAAGGACAAATAGACATTGCAATATTATGACAACACATTTCTCATTTTCCATTGCATATTAAAGGATTGACTTGACTTATCAACTTGGTTGTTCTCAGGCAAGTTACGCCCGGCCCGTTTAAAGCCCGGCTCGTTTGTGCCCGGCCAGTTTACGGTCCTGCTCGTTCTCAGCCCGGATCGAGATTCGGGCCGGGCCGGGTCGAGCCGGGCACAGAATACAGACCCATCCGGGCAGAGCCGGGTCGACTTCTGCCAGTGCTCTGGTCTACAGACACAGGGATAAATTCGTTCTATAAGATTTCCAGCATTTATGCACAGCATAGGTTGGAATATCATTTCTCTATCAACTTCATGAATTAAAGGGAACTTGTATTCCTCGAAAGGCATTTGTTGGTTCTTCAAGGTCAATAGAACAATGAAAAAGCTAGGAGTATTTTAACACGCGACTAACTACAACGATATAACAGAATGCTGCCTCCGGCTGTTAATAAAAGGACCTGGAATTCGCTAGTACAGTAGCAACGTTCTGTGCTAAACAACGTTGTGCTGTGTAAGAAATGCTAGGGGTGTTCTGTCTATGCGAGCCGCCTCCTTGGTGTTCCCTGGCTCCAGCACTCACATAAATAATCTTGCCATGGCGCTGCAGGCTAAATTTTTATTTTCATAGAAACATAATAAAATAAATATTTCTCACTTGCCACTATCAAAAAATAAACAATTAAAACAGAGATGGAAGTTAAAATTTCTAACCTCTAAAACAATTGTTTATTTCAAGTGTGTTTGTGCAAAGGCAACCAAGGAATACACTAAGTTAGTCATTTTATACTTTATGTCCACAACAAAATCCTTGCAAGTTCATTTTGCAATACCTTTAAAATTATTTCCTTTTATGGTAATGTTTTCATTCTAATTTTTATGAAAGTAGTATTTTCTTTTAGTAACTTGTTGATAGTATCACTGCCTCTTGCACTCATTGTGCATCATGTAAGTTGTTGAAAATATACACTAAATATCACGATTATATATGTTAGAAAAAACTCGAGACTCCTCTGAAAACACGTTCCGCCATTTATATGCAACATATTCATTTTGGAAAATCGGCGCCGTTGGTTCTATCTGTTGTAATTGAAATTAGTGTTTCTTTCAGAAACTATGTTCCGGGGGAGGGTACACTTCGTATTCCGGGGCACTGTTGATATTATTCTATTTATTATTATATTATAGACGTATTATTTTGGTCTCTCAGAGCTCCGGGGGGCACTCTCAGAGCTCCGGGCGGGCAGTACCCTCTAAAACACTTCTGGAAGAAACACTGTTTGAAATACACCTACTCTAATATAAATAAAATAAAAAAGTTTGTTTGTGTGTCTGTCTGTCTGTATGTATGTATCTGTGTACTGCCTGAAGACCATGCAGACGAGAGGACCGAGAGTTACCAAATTTTGATCTCGGGTACCTTGGTCCAGGTTAGTCATGGGTAAATTCCCGGGAAGATATTTTTCGGGAATATTCCCGGGAAGATTCCCAAAATGGGAATTTATCCGGGCATTTATGTACAATTACAAAGAAAATTGCATTCTATTAGTATATTAGTGATTTCAAAGATAAATTGGTTTTTATATCACAGTATGTTATTACTGTTGTTCTCAGAGGAGTCTTTAAAATGTATATTCTGAACGATGATATATTATTTTATTAATATTCTATTATATTTAGAGAGTACACATAAATGTATATTTATTTACAATATGTTCTATCAATTAGATAAGTGTGAAAAATTATATAGTAAGTCCTAATACTTTTAAACCGCTAACAATTTAAATTTATATATAAGTGGATTTGCTAAACTTGACTCTACTACTGATATAAACACATTAAATTTATAAATTTTATAAACCTACTAGATTGGGTAAATGCCGGAAGATACATGTCTCACCAATTTATCAACATTTGCCATACATATTTATGTTCACAAAATTTGCAAGATACTTACTTATCTTTATATTTTTGCACGTAACCCTGCCATACATGACCTTTCATTCTACCTATTTCTCGAAATTCACATCTAAAACGTTAATTCACATGTAAGAGAAGTCCGAGTACCTCTTCAGAAATTAGAGTCGGAGATAGTGATTGGTAAATTCCCGGGAAGATATTTAACGAGAATATTGCCTGAAAGATTCCCAAAAAATGGGAATTTTCCGGAAATTTATGTACAGTCACAAAGAAAATTGCATTCTATTATTATATTATGATTTCAAAGATGAATTCGTTTTTATATCACAGTATGCTATTACTGTCGTCCCCAGAGGAGTCTTTAAAATGTATATTCTGAACGATGTTATTTTATTAATATTTTATTATATTTAGAGAGTACGCATAAATATATATTTATTTGCAATAGGGTCCTATGAAAGGAAATATATTTCAAAAATGGTATAGTAGGTCCATATACTTTAAACCGCTAAACAGTTTAAATTTACATGTAAGTAGCTTTTCTAAATTTGACTCTACTACTGATATTATAAACATGTTAAATTTTTAAATGTTATAAACAATTCTGTCAACATTTGCGCATAAATATATATGTTCACAATATTTGCAACATACTTTCATATCTTTATGAGTTTGCATGTTACATTCCCACACACGACCATTCCTTATGCCCATTTCTCGAAATTTCGTGCGTTAATGCACATGTAAGAGAAGTCCGAGCACGTCTTCAGAAATTTGAGTCAGAAAGAGGAGACAGACCGACGTCTATTACTAACGGTGGTTCAGGGTTTATTAATAGTAATTCATCTCTCGTTCTACATAAGTTTACTTCATTCTAAATTACTTTACAAAATGTTCCTTTCCGTCAATTGTAAATTAGTACTTTGCTAATTTTGGCTGCTGTTTAGCATTGGGGGCCAGCCTTTGCACCTACTTGTTTGCGATATTCTTTTCTCATGCGGTTGTTTTATGGTCTCATACTTTAAATTACGTTACCAACATTAAATTCAGACAGCATTGCAGTGCGAGCGTTAGCAAGTGAAGACGGGTTAGAGGCCCGCATGGCACGTTGTTTTATATCTTCGTTACCAACAGTTCACTTTCTTTTCTCACATAAATCACTTCCACTTATCTTTACGGTTTGTGCAAATCCCTTACTGCCCTAAAAAATATGTTCGATACTTTCATGACTACTTGAACATCACTATCAACTCATTCCTTCCGCATCCTACTTTTTGCTAGTTTTGGCCCCCCAATATAAACAATTAGCTTATTTCTTAGTACAAATTCAAATTGAACTTAAAAAATCATATTATTAGTTATATAAAGTAAAGTCAAATAATGTTAAATTTTTAACCTCCAAATTTTTTAAAACCTGGAAGTAAATAATAATTTATTAAAATAAAATATTAGTCATATGATTCTTATAATTTGGAAGATAAAGTAGAAAGTTGGAAATAAATTCCTTACCGGGAATTTATAGGTCAGGGAAAAAACCCGGGAATATTACCATTTTTAAATTTCTTCCCGCCGGGAATATTCCCACTGCCCATCACTAGTCCAGGTCCCAAATCAAGACGAAGCGTTTTTTTTTTAAAAAACGAACCAGGGGGTCTCAGAAGACGCTTACAGAGACTTGTAAAACTAGTATAAAATGACCAATATTAGTGTCGAATTCATAGTTTTAGCAGTCGCTGAGATAATGGTGAAACTCCGATTGTATTAACTTCTAAATTAGTCCCATTTAGTTGCGGGTCGGGGTACCGGAGGGGATACCTGACATGTAAAAATAATCCAAAATGACAAATATTAGTGTCAAATCCATAGTTTTCGCACTCGCTGAAATCAACGCTGATATTAATACAGGTCTTGACTTTCAAATGCAGCCACATGCGAATAATGGATTTTTCTGATAGTTGTTAATAAATGCAAGAAAAAAATATTAATAATAAATGGGAACAGATAGGAATGCATTTTGAAAGAAAGAAATGAAAGTATATACATACATAACCATATCTGGCTTTACATAATCTATCCTAAACCACGATCACTAATCGAACAAGAAGAAAATAGACTTTGGTAAATTAACTTCGCCGTCATTTTTCGCGAGGTAGTATTGCACATTTAAAATATGAATATTTAGGGATGTGCACAAGTCGAGACATGTCTCGAATCTGGACTCGAATTCGAGTCCAGACACACTTCGTAGAATTCGAGCTGAGTCGAGACAAACGTATTCCTCGACTCTAATTTTCGAGACGGGACACGTGTAGAGTCGGGACTGTTCGTAAAAATCTTGACTCGACTCGAATGTCTCTAAAATCTTTCTATAAATGTTAATATTATTTTGAAGAAAGTATTCAGTTAGAAACAGCCTTGAAACCAATTCCAGCATTTATTATTTTAGAAAGGTACAGAACGCTTAAACTTAATAGTTAATCTTTCGAAATAAAGATTTAATTTTCAGCTCAATTCAGTTAATTAAAACCAATAAATAATGTCGTGATATTTGATTGTACTTCAAATATTATATTATTATTATTATTATTATTATTATTATTATTATTATTATTATTATTAATAATAATAATAATAATAATAATAATAATAATAATAATAATAATAATAATAATAATAATAATAATAATAATAATAATGCTGTGGGGACATTTACGTGAGCATCCATGTATCTAGTATAGCTCGAGCAAGGCACAATGACGTCCGAGGGGTATCGCACACTGCTTGCAGACTACGTACATCCCTTGATGACGACTATGTTTCCCAAAGGTAGTGGAAGTTTCAACAAGATAATACACCATGTCACAAGTCCAGTAGTGTGATGAAGTGGTTCGAGAAATGTTCAATAATGTTCTATATCTGTTGACGGTGTGCGAATTACAAGGTGGATAAGGAAAATCCCCATTTGTAATACTGGATGTTGCTACAACCAAATGAGAATTCCCTCTATGTCAAAGAACTATGTGCTGTGTAATTAAAATGCTATGAGTTGTTTAATGTGTTGTGTGTATGAAGTAAATTATTTAAAAATGCAACAAATAAATTATTAACAATACATGTGAACAGACAGGAATGCATTTCTATCTGAAATGAAACTATAAACATACATAACAGTATTTAACTTTACGTAATCTATTGTAACCGATGGAAACTAATCTAGGATTATGTAGGAAAGATGCAAGAAATCAATTAATAATAATAAATATCAACATACAGAAATATATTTTGAAAGAACATGTTCCCCCAAAAGTAACCTTGTAAATTAGGATTTAGGATTTAGATTTCTGGGCTTTCGGCATCCCAGACCATTTAGAACGCCACGTTCGAGGGATGACGTCCGTAGGCGAGCACACTTTCAGAGGAAAAGGAAGGAAGAAAGGATTCTGGAAGGAAGGAAGCGATCTGAAACCTAAGGTATCACCCGGCATCTGCTTGGTGTGAATGTGGAAAACCATGGAAAACCTCATTCACGGTGGTTGTCCTGAAAAACTTTTAAACTTTTTCGACCGAGTTCCCTCACCAGAAATCGAACACGGGACGGCTTTCACGTATCCACATAAACGTATGTTTGTCTATTCCATTTACATTGCGAATAGGTGAAGTTGGAACAATATGGCATCAGAGTCGGTCAATTAGTTCGAATAAAATATGTTATTTGTAGCACAATCCCTTCAAGGACATTTCAAATGTCGGGGCAGTAATCCACATAGTCGAATGGCATCAGAGTCGGTCAATTAGTTCGAATAAAATATGTTATTTGTAGCACAATCCCTTCAAGGACATTTCAAATGTCGGGGCAGTAATCCACATAGTGAAAGTAGTGTTTCCACGAGATGAGACGAGAGGAGACTTCAGGTTGTCTCATCTCTTCCCATATCTCGTCTCGTGAGACGAGACACGAGAAACGTCTCGTCTGGTGGCAACACTAGAGCGCCCGAGGTCCAAAAATAGGAGCTGCTATGCAAAGTAGTTAAAATTACAGCTTTTAACAACATTTCTTTGGTTATCAGCACAACACACAACACTACTACAATCTTCCAATCAGTGTTTCTTTCAGGAAAAAAAAATCCTGGGGGGTACATTTAGGATTATGGGGGTACTGCTGGTACTATTTTATTTATTATTATATTATAGATGTATTACTTTGGTCTCCCCGTGGGGGGCACTCTCAAAGTTCCAGGGCGAAGCGCCCCAAAAATATGTCTGGAAAAAACACTGCTTAAAACAACGACTACTTAGTTTCGACCACGGGTGCCCGAAGGGAGGGGAAAGGGGCTCGGCCCCCTTTGATCACAAAAATGTATGCGTAATATGATCCTCTTTAAAAAACTCGTCGGGCGCCAATGGTTTCCGGTAATGAATTACTACGACAGGAATATTTGTCTATCGTCGGTAATATCGAAAGGCAAGCCTTCCCCACTTATTCTAAAATCCTTTTCTCAAAACCTCTGGCCCCACTTCAAACAATAGAAGGCCTATGTGACTTTCCGATTTCAAAAATGGCTTTTGTTCGAATAACATCATAAAACAATAAAACAAAACAAATTTATTGTCAAACAAGCATCCTTTCAAACTCAGTACAGAAAAAGGCCTACACGTTTCTGACTTTGTTCGGAACGAAAAAAACTCATGAAACAATGGTTAGTTACAGATGAAACTGGCATTAAGAGGACTTGTATTTCTATAAATGATTTTT
Source organism: Thermobia domestica (assembly GCF_964235325.1). NCBI lineage: Eukaryota > Metazoa > Arthropoda > Insecta > Zygentoma > Lepismatidae > Thermobia > Thermobia domestica. The sequence goes on from NC_137457.1 coordinate 190,489,031, forward strand.
ATACACAGATATAACCACAAGCCCTGGGAATGAAATCTTCTGAAACACAGATCTCGATGAATGGTTTAACATTTTACTTGAATTTGGAGCAGTATCACTAAATATTAAAACTTGAATCGGTTGGAAAATGGAAATGAAAGCTGTTGCTAAGAATCATTTAAAAAATAACTTTAGGTCATCCTTGTTCTTTTAGGATAGTCCTCATTTAAAAGAATAAACGCTTGTATAATTTTGAAGGCAATAATTTATTCCGAGTTAATAAATTTTTAAACAATTTGAGAAACAGTGTTTGCGTTTATGAGATATGAGACAAGACGAGGCATTTCAGGAGACGCCTCGTCTTGTCTCGGAAACGAGACGGGACAAGTAGTCTGTCTCGTCTCGTGTCTCGTATCAAAGGGTTCTGTCTCGTCGCGTGGCAACACTAGTTGAAAGAATGAAACCAATATGTAAAGATACATACATGACTACACACACGGATAAAGTAGTCATACATGAATTTTAATCTTCTGACTACTTAACCCCGACTTAGCTAAGATAATCTACAAAAAATGGAAAAAAGTAATTATTAAGAAGAAATATAAACATATAGAATTGTATTTTGAAAGAAAAACAAGCAAACCGCAACAGCCGTGATATGAATCTGTGTTGTGCACTCAACAACCAGATACCTTACCGAATTATCTGCGGCAGAACTTGCAATTCGTGGTTTCGATGCTTTATTTATACTGCGTGTGTTACGTAACGAGGCTACGGGATGTCATTACTAGTGCGACCACCTCATTCAAGACCCGTTTTGTAGATTAACTGCGGAAAAAAGAGTGATTTCGTAAATCTACAAAACGGATGTTGTACAGTAAGAGACACTTCTGGATGGTACAGCCATATGGAGATTTACGGCAAGAGTGCTCCACCAGTTGAGTCCACAGTATTTGCCGGGAAGTATTGCAACGGAATAACCTTAAATGAAGGCGGGTGGCATAATCGCCAGGCACTGAAAATTCCCGTACAATTGGGTGAAATTCCCACTACCGTCTACAGCATCATTTCTCCAAAATGGGACGAATCTACTTCTTATGGCAAACATATTACTTAATATTTGTTCTATTTGTGGAGATAAGTTGAAACAAACAATTGAAGTCCAATCCTGTTGCTGTTGGAATGAGCTCTCTTTAAGTCGTTTGATCTGAAATGACTTTACAGAACCTAAATAAATATTCTGTCACTTCAGGCGGGGAGGTAGGAAGAGCAAAATCTCCCCTTCTACTGTATGAAAACATATACTTTCAATCAAATGCTTAGCGAGAGTGAACCCATTGGTATAGCGCTTTTATGATTTGAAATCTTGCTCCCAAGCCATCTTTTGTCATAACTGACAACATAGGAGAACGGGAGATGCAAATATGATGAAGGAGAAATACACTCACATGTGCAAATTCAGAATTGGAGACAAAATGATCGGATAGCATCCATATTTTGTCGAAAATTTTGATTTTGTAAGTAGACATGTAAAAGCTCACCCGAACTTGAGAGCATCCCATTACCAATTGTTGAATTAAAGTGGAGAACTCAGTTGAGAGCATCAGATGATTAGGGAGGAAGAGGAACATCTTAAGATATGGGGAAAGAACAATGGAAAAAAATACCAACTTGCCTCGACCGGACTCGAACCCTAAACCCCATGATTACGAAGCCACGCCTTTGCTCACTCATCCACGGAGCCACACAGAGTCGTACGGTCATACGTCAGGAAAAGCGTTCGTTACGACCAGTGATTTATTTGTAGGGGGAAGCTAGGGAAATTCCCCGTCTCTAGTTTTTCTTTCCTTGGCACTAACTTAATTACTATTGTCCCAGCCTGAGAAGAATATTTTCCACCACTCTAGAAAATTTCCTAACAATTTGCATACATTTTAAGCAACACAAAACATTTATTCATCGCTGTTCTGCATAATTATACTTACACAAAGGAATTATTTTCAATTCTATGAATTTCCGTACCAAGTAAACAGAAGTACTGAGTATGAAATTCTATATCTCGCGAATAGTTTTGCAGAAAATACCTAAGCTAAATTTTCTATTGGGAACAGGGAGAAGCATACACGCGGAGCTTAGGAAGCAAATTGCGCCCATAAGATTTGTTTTGGTCAGTAAGGGACATAAATTTACATTCAAATGGCAAAATCACACGTTTAATTATGATATAATTTTACTTTGAAGAACACCAAATGTGTAGAACGAAGGCATTCTTTTTTGCTTGGAAGAATAAAATTATGGCTGAAGGTACTACACATTCCTTGCTACCGTATCGCGATTTAATTAAATGTTTTAAAAGTTTTTAAAGCTCAATCCCTAACCAAATTGATAACTGCATGATCTATCTCTTTGCAGTTCACTTAAAACACTATAGAAATATCGTAAAACTTAATAAAAGGAAAAAAAGTTCTTTCACAGCGTGAAGTTTACGATTATTATCATATACTTATCGCGTAGGTGATTCGTGTATCTTCTTTCGTAGCTCATTGGATCAGTATAGAATTCCCATTCCCGTGACCCGTGTTCGAATATTCGCATCGCTGTTTTTTATTTTTATTTTATTATTGATCAGATAGGACTCCAGTAGAAAGAAACATATGGTTACAATTCAAGGTGTGATTCGATATTCTGCAAGTATTTATTTATTTTTTTCTTGTCAAGCGAAAAATTGAAGTAGAATTTTACATGCGTAAAACTTCTAAATTTGACTGTTAATAAGAACTATGAATAAGATTACAGCTCAAAATAAATTGAATTCTCTTCAATTGTAGTCCATAATTAGCTATGGTCAAGGAAATGGATTTAAGCTGTTTTGTGTGTGATCAGCACCTTGACTTCGATCATCCCTATTTCTGGAACTAAATATCACTAATTTTGTTTTTTTCGTTTATATATAAAATTCTCATCCTTTAGTCCTTAACAAAACAGAGATAATTGTTCAAACTGTCACTATGGGATTACATTTCATTATATAAAAAAAATTAAACTAACTATATATATATATATATATATATATATATATATATATATATACTTAAAAATATCGAAAATAATATGACAAATATTATGAACAATTTTATAATAGAACTAAACAATGTTTTATATTACACTAAACTGAATGAAATACAGGATATTTGAAGTTAGCGATAATATTGCCAGTAGATTCTGAAATACAAGTTTCTTGAACAGATAGGGACACTTCACCTTGAAATATACACCTTGAATTTGATTCTCGATAGATTCTGAAATATGTTAAGAACTTTAAATCTTGAATAACGCAACACAAGTTTGAATCCCATGGCTGTAATTGTGTCGTTACAAACTCACTCTTTTTATATAAATCAACCAATCTAAAGCCGGATCTTTATTCAAAAAGTATTTTCTCCTTTACGTATATTTCAGGGAGAGCATTTAACGTCAACTTTTTATTAGCAAATGTAGCAACTGATCAAATTGAATAATGCTAAAAATAGCCTACTTCGCTTGGTAGAACTCCATACATCAAATCTTTTTTTTGGTGTTTTTTTTGTTTGTTTGTTTGTTTCTTAGGTTTCTGAATACTTCGGAAGATTTTAACAGAATCCTTGTAATTATACATTTATGTTTGCTCTGTTTGATATGAAATAAAATATTTCTTATGAAGAAAATGGTCTGCAGAGCTCTTTGTAGAATGTCTGTTATTAGTTGTAGTAGTTAGTTTTACTTTAGCGTCCCATTCAGCAGCGAGGCTATATGAGACATGGACTTACAGCTTAACGTGGGATCCGAAACCATAGGCTTCTACTGAGAATCGAGCTCCGTTTTTAGGGAAAAAATCTAACCACAGTCAGTTCCTTCCCGTTGGGGTTAGAACATACCCTATTATTATACTGGTATTTGGAAGCATTGATAATTAGTTACGGATTTCTTGACCTGGAAGCAATCACACTCGTGTCCCGGCAAGACAGGAACATACCTGGTGACGACACGGCGTGATACGCGCGATGAAATAGTATGATACTGTTAAATATTAAAGTTAATGCATCATTTTTATATCAATAGATAACTTAAATAGATAAAAGACAGTAACAATGCTATTAACGTATATCTACATAGCATATAAATTAAAAATACGTTGTCTATTATAGCGAAAAATGGCTGAACCGTTTCAAATGAATTTTATTGACATAGCTAATAGGGTGGGCCGAAAAAAATTTTTCAGATATTCAGGATTGAGTAGTTATCAAAAGTTGAGCAATGGTACGAAATGAAGCCATGTCAAATATGTTGATTTTAAAACAATATTTAACCGGGCCCACGTGGCCCTAAAGTTCCTAATTTTTTGTTCAAATAAAATGGTTTTAGGTAGTAATAACATTTTAGCAGACACTACTATTAATACATAAAACATGAAATACATGGTTTTAATATACACAAATAACTATTAAGAGCTTAACTAACTTTCATAACTACCATATTAACACACGAAAAACCTTTGTGTTGAGCCCACCTCAGAACTCTAAAACTTTAAGACAATATCACTTTTTCGCATCTGGATGCAAAATACATAACACTGGCTTTCCGAAGGCGGCGCTTACATTGCTTCAAATAAAGTAGAAACAATATGGCTGCGAGCCTCTCTTCCTGTATTGTCTTGACTTCGAATTAAGCATATGATTTTGAATTACAACTTAAAATGCGAAACGATCATTAACCCCATTAAGAAAAGAGATATACCCCATTAAGAGCCAAATTAAAGAATTTTAAGAACGGTGCACAGAAGTTATGTGATATTTTCTCTTGCAAATGCTGCGATAGATTAACCTGTAAGTGTGGTAAATCAAATTATATACCGCTTTTGGAGTGGGAGCTCATATTAGATCAGAGAAATCAGAGACAAATGACGAGTTGCAATGTAGTTTTAAGCACAAACCCATTGGCTCAAAAGGAAGCATGACACACAGATCGATTATGATGCTGCGGTACCAATTACAAGAGGGTTACAATCGTTAGCCTCAATCCAGTAAGCGCTTCCACCCCGAATTCAGACGATGAAGAGTTCGCATGGAGCTATCGTTTAGAGAATAAAATCTAAAGTAAACCTAAATAAACAATAGTGAGCCCTAAGCAAATGAGTACCGTAAAAGATTTAACAGGTATATCGAATAGATCGGCTGCTAAAATTGTATCCGCTGTTTTAGAAGATATGAATTTACTGAACAAAACTAACTAAGACAAGGTAGTAGATAAAAACAAAATCCGTACGAAACTAGCAAAAAAGAAAAAAGAAACCGTCTACAGTGTAAAGCTACTAATTTTAAGGGTCTCTATTTTGATGGCCAAAAATACCAAACTATAGTTCTAATTGACAATTGCAATAGGCAAAGCACTGAAGAATATGCGGATTATGTCGATTTGACCGATTGGTCAGAAGTATTAGTAACGAAACCTCCAATTTCGGCTAACGTATCAATAGGACTAACCGAAATGATTGTGGAAAAGAGGAGGTTTCAGTTTGTCATGTTCCCCTTCCACACGCAGGCTTTGTAGAAGTGTCTAAAGGTAGTAACAGAATATTCTTCAGAAGTATGCGGTAGTGTTGCACGAGACGATTATATTCGCGCAAAACTGGAAGCACGTAAGTATCTACCAAGCTTCGGACATAAATCTCAATATTTTGTTCCAAGATTCCGCTAAGGAGCTTTAAGTAAGAGGAGGGCGGGTAGGAGGAACTCGCTGTAGCCATCTCCACGTGGTGAGTTCTGCGCTGGTTTGGTGTTTGTTGGTCAATTTTTCAACCTTACCTTATGTATTTGTGTTCGTACTATTGTATCTACTAAACACCAATCAGGCGAAGAGCTGCACATCAGATCAGAACATTTAAAATCCTGGGGTCAAGTTAAAGTATTAGGAATCTTAACCAATTTTCTATAAATACTTAAAATAATGGTATATATATTTAAAAAGAACAACAAAATAACACTTTTCGGACCCGCAGGGCCTAGTGAAATATTTTTATCTGCCTCTGTTTTGGGGAAGAAACATAGCATTATACAACTTTTGCACGGTACTCAAACTTAATTTTCTGAAAACAAATATTTCAATAATATTTTCACTACTCACAATCATATTTTTTCAGCATTAACGTTCTTTTGGGCTCCCGGGGCGCGGTTAAATATCTTTTTATCTGGCTCTGTTTTGGTGAGGAACCATAACATTATAAATTTTGCACGGTACTCAAACTTAACTTTCTAAAAAAATATATATTTCAAAAATATTTTCACTATTCGCAACTATTTTTTTTCAAAATTAACGTTCTTTGGGGCCCCCGGGACCCGGTTAAATATCTTTTAATCCGGCTCTGTTTTAGTGAGGAAACATAATATAACATTATACAACTTTTGCACGGTACTGAAACTTAACTTTCTAAAAATATATTTTAATAATATTTTCATTTTTGGCTACTTTTTTTCAAAATTACCGTTCTTTCGGGCCCCCGGGGCCCCGTTAAATATTTTTTATTCGGCTCTATTTTAGTGAAGAAACATAATATTATATAACTTTTGCTTGCATGGTACTCAAACTTAACTTTCTAAAAAAAAATATTTCAATATTTTCACTACTCGCAACTTTTTTTTAAAATTAACGTTCTTTGGGGCCCCCGGGGCCTGGTTAAATATCTTTTAATCCGGCTCTGTTTTGGTGAGGAAACATAATATAACATTATACAACTTTTGCACGGCACTGAAACTTAACTTTCTAAAAATATATTTTAATAATATTTTCATTGCTGGCTACATTTTTTTTTTAAATTAGCGTTCTTTCGGGCCCCTAGGACCCGGTTACATATTTTTTTATCCGGCTCTGTTTTGGTGAAGAAACATAACGTAATATTATGCAACTTTTGCATGGTACTCAAACTTAACTTTCTAAAAAAATATATTTGAGTAATGTTTTCATTGCTGGGTACTTTGTTTCAAAATTAACGTTTTTTGGAGCCCCCGGGGCCCGGTTAAATATCTTTTAATCCGGCTCTGTTTTGGTGAGGAAACATAATATAACATTATACAACTTTTGCACGGTACTCAATCTTAATTTTCTAAAAAAAAAAAAAAAAAATTTCGGCCTTTTTCGGCCCACCCTAATAGTTAACCTCTACCTTGACTAGGTTGTTGAGATCTTACTCGGGAGAGTACTCCCGGTAGTAGTAACTAAATACATGATTCTGATTGGTTGGCGTTATCCATATCTTGCTACGTAGCCTATACCTCTGTATATAACAGAAATCATACGCTTGTTGCTATCGGTCCTCGTGGTCGTGTGCGCTAGCGTTGTAGGCTGGTAACAAGAATTGCTTTTGGCGTGAGTTGAAACCCGGCCGAAGGAAATTTATCTATTTTTGTAAATCGTTCATAACACTTTTTTCAATAAAATATGATGAAAAAGTACCCAAAAAGGAGATTTGCTTACTTTTGGGGAGATAAGTAGTAGTGGTAGTAGTAGTACAGCAGAAGCGGATATATATATATATATATATATATATATATATATATATATATATAACTTTCCAGGAAATCATGAAAATAAAAAAAATGACTTCCAACTCTATTCAGAAAGTAGGTATATTGGCACGTATCGAACCGAGTTGTTTGCTACGCGACGTTATGCCTTCAGGCAATCTTCTGGCTATCGACTAGGTAAGTGTTAAGGGCCACTATGAAGAAAGAAAGAAAGAAAAAGGTATGCTTTAAAGGGACCAAGTTCCTCTGAACTTCGAAACTTGGTTATTTAAATATTATAATAAAATATGTTTAAAAATAACTTCCACCATATTGAGTCAATTTGATTCAATATGGCGTATATTTTCTTTGGGGCTTCTGGATCATCCCTATTAAACGAAGTCAATTGGGGTCAAGAGAAAAATGAAATTAATTTGTTATTGGTAAACAGTAATGAAACTAGATAAGAATTTCATTACCTGGATCCGGTATGACCTAACAAACCTGGAGACGATGGAAATGAAAGTGTCTACGACACAGTTAAAGAAGCCCTAACCGTTCCTGTTGATCTAGTGGGTAGCGTGTGCGCCTGTGGTTCATGTAGTCTGGGATTCGGTTTTCGTTAGGAGATCATTAAAACTTTACTTCAAGAAACATTAGTTTCGTTGATGATCCGTCTCCTTTAGCCTAAAGGACTTTATCGTGGAACGTGAAACTAATTTTTCATTAATGTTCATTTAATTTTTAAATGGAATTATAACAACACGATTCTGCTTTCTCTTCTCACTAAATTTATATTTGCCTTTCTTGTTTGATGAGTGCGTATGTGTGTGTCAAAACATTGCACTGAAAGATAACTGCAAGGTCTTTAAGAGTATAAGCGCTTGAGAGTAACAGAAAAGAAAAGTTTTTTGATTTTAAGGGATTGTCAAAATTCAATCAAGCGAGCCAGTAAAATTTGTCTTGTAGAATGTACGGAGTGGGGAACGGGGGTTATTGCTACACGATCCTAATTAAATGGTCAAAGCAAGGAAGTAATTTAACTGTTTACAATGAATTTGGAACATACGTAGTTAACACGTGGATTGACTGGGATAGCTTTTATCATTCGCTGTTTTTCTGGGAGATGAAAGGGGTTTAAATATTTTCCAAATAAAATTTTCGTACACTTATTCTTCTCGTGTGGAGAATGGAAATTGTAATTAGTTGCTTGATAATTTTTAAACTGATGTGAACAGTGAAAACGTGCTTTGAATATCCAGACGAATGCAACTATGTGTCTAATCATTTTTACATATTTATTTTTAAACTCTGGGTTTACATTTATACTCAGTCAATAATTTTAAATTAATTGTTGATTCTATTTCATGAGTTTTAGAATACATTTAACTATTAGAGATGCGCACGAGACAAGATTTGAAGCTGTCTCGTCTCGAAAATGTGCTGTAAAAATGATATCTCGACTCGAAAAACGTATATTTTTCTATTGGAAGAGCTGTGTCTCGACTCTAATTTTCTCAGGAAAATTCTGTCTCGACTCGACTCGTGCGCATCCCTATTAACTACTTAGCCAAGCTTATATTAGGGACCCATAGGCCCAATTTTTAGAAGCTAAAAGTCTGAAATTTAATTATAAGTCACGATGCTTCAGCGAGAAATCAACTTTTATATCCAGCATTGTGATTCTCATTGTGGCTTTTTAAATTGCAACGCATCACGGATCACACCAATCACTTTCTCATAATACTATGAGCTCTAAGACTGATGGGTTGAATGGTTAGAATTTTAACTTAATTTGCAGCACCGAGACTATATGAGACATGGACCTACAGCCTAACGTGTTGTCCCAAACCAGATAAACCCACACTGGAAATCGAACCCAGGTCTTCCGCACCGAACACTAAGACAGAGCGTACTTCCATTTTTTCATTTATCGTTGCATAATTAGAAAATGTTACATTTCCTCTGGATCTGACACGAACTTTTCCAGGTATAATACAAGGTTCCAGGACGCATACGGCCTTTAATGATAATAACGCTAGTTTATTAACCATATTTTGGTTAAATAAAGGACATGGTTTATTTTTCCAACATGCTTAAAGATCTAATAGACTGACGCGGATAGCTCATATTTTTTTCTTTCCTCTCTTTGTTTTCACAAACAGACCAATATTTCATTGACATAATGTGTCAGAACTTAGTGGAAGAAGCAAAATGCTTCACTTCACAGGTAAACCAAAGACAAGACACGCATTTCAAACGACCTTCAGGCGATATTGCTTTGCCTTTCTTTGCCTCTAGCGTTTAGTGATGACTCATTGAATAAGTAGTTGCTTACTACTGAAGGAAATTTCAATGGGTGAACAGCAGGGTGAATTGATTTAAATCAATCTGATTTAAATCACGAATTTAATCAAGATTTAAATCACTTGATTTTTTTAATAAAAGTCGTTGGTTTAAATCAAAATCTGAAATATTTATAAATTAAAGTGAAAATAAGTAAAATCCCGTTTCTGTTCTGTTATTTCGATTATGGAAGATAATAAGAAAATACAATGAGACTCAAATTATGTAAGCACAATATGAAAACGAGTATCATGCAGAGGATGATTAGAGAAAATCCCGTTTTGAACGGGTAACGGGTAAATCCTGCTTTCTTCTCTTTGTAACATAGGGTTTTTAAATCGTTAAAACTATTCCAACGGAGAAATCATCATGAAAATTTAAGACGAAAGTTCTTTTGTGCCCACGCCTATTTGTTTGTTTTCAGGTAATAGGGTCGTATTTAGGAAAGCTCGATCCCCTCTGCGAAAAAAAAAATAATAATAATAGAGTTTAAAACTTCAGGCGAAATTTATGTACTAAATACATAGAAGTTATTCGGGATCGTAATACGGCAAATTTTGGATGCGTTAAAAAAAATAATAATTCTTTTGATAAAGTGAATACTTTCAAATATCTAAGATCAATATTAACAGACGAAAACGATATTCACGTAGAAATTAAATGTCGACTAAAAGCAGGGAATTCGTGTTATTATTTAGTTCAAAATCTTTTGTCGTCGCAAATTATGTCGAGAAATTTGAAGCTTAAAATATATAAAACGATAATCATGCCTGTTGCTCTGTATGGTTGCGAAACATGGTCGCTTGCTATGAGGGAAGAGCAGAGACTGAAAGTATTGGAGAACAAGATCCTCAGACGAATATTCGGACCTAAAAGGAACGGGAATGGGGAATGGTGGAAACTTCATAACGAGGAACTACATAATTTGTACGGTTTACCAAACATTGTTAGGGTCATCAAGTCTAGGAGACTCAGGTGGGCAGGTCATGTAGCCAGGATGGAAAAAAGTAGGAACGCTTTCAAAGTCTTAACTGGAAGACCAATCGGAAAAGGACCATTAGCAAGACCTAGGCGCAGATGGGAGGACAACTTTTAGATGGATTTCGCAGATATAGGAATACAAAGTAGAAAATGGATCCAGTTGGCTAAGGATAGAAGTCAGGGAAAGCTTTTGTGAACGTGGAATTGATCCTATGGGTTCCATACGCCATAGAGTTAGTTAATTTTAGGCGAAATTTATGGACTTTATATTATTTCGTGCGGCTAGCTAGTTTCGTGTTTTTTTTAATATGGCCCTGCCAAACATCAGTAACTTTTGCGAAAAGAAAAGTGTCATATTGATAAACGTTGCTGTAAGTTTTTTTCCTTAATGCTTGAGACACACTGTTTGGGATTGAAATAGGTAAACGATTGGGGATTAATTCAAAATTAAATCCCAATACTTCCACCTAATTGACATAATTAACATTTAATACTAATTTCTAATGTCTTTTCTGCAGTTCGCGACTTGTATTATACGAGGAGAAAGTTTTGATATAAATAAAAAAATCGACTTAAATTTTAAAAAATCAACAAAAATGATATTTTTTTTTTAAAAAATCATGATTTCTTTTAGCCTGGTCAACAGTCTCACACCCAAAAACAAATAAAAAGATCCATACTCGTCATATTATTTTCTCAAAAATAGAAAAAGAGTTTAGTTAGAGTTATATTTATATTTGCGGGTAGTAACTTGCTTCTTTACAAAAATAAAATTAATAATACCCACAATGAACATGCATCAATAAATAAATCAACCCATAATATTACTCTGATCCTTATTACACGCCTTGACATTCATACATCCTGTGGAGTATTTCGTTTGTGATTTTAGTGTCAGCAAAAGTGCCTAGAACTAAAGTAGTGTCTGTGTTGAGAGACAAAGCTGTTGAACTAGGATGTTCACATAAGACAGTAAGGCAACGGTTTACTGCGGCTGGACTCCATCACGCACAACCAGCTATGAGAACTATTTTGACAGATTACCACAAGGAAAGGCGTTCAGAATGGGCAAAGAAGAACGTGAGTCTTCCACAAGCCTATTGGGATCTCGTCATCTGGTCTGATGAGAAGGTGTTCCTCTCTGATCTGCAACCGAGAATGATATTATACAGGCCACGCGGGACACGATACTTCCACAACATGTCATTCGCACCGAACATTCAAGACGAGTTTCAGCTCATTTTTGGGGCTCTATGACAGCTGAAGGTCCGCGCGAGATTATTCCTGTTCCTGGACGAATGACTAGTGCGACTTATATCCAAGTACTGGAGGATACACTGCTTCCGTCTCTACACGAAAAATTTCCAGAACAAGAGGAATTCGTGTTTATGGAAAACAACAGCGGTGTTCATATCTCGACGCAAACTCAAGCATGGTTGAAAGATCATCCAGAGCTAATATGTATAAAATGGCTTCCTCGATCGCCAGACCTTAACCCCATAGAACATCTTTGGGCATTAATGGTTCAAGAATGGAAAGAACGTCGACAAGATCGTAACAAAGGAATTCTTGAGGCACATGTAATAGAACTCTGGAATAATTTCCAACATCCAACTATATTCTCGAATCTTGTAGCTAGTATACCTAATCGTTTGGGTGACGTTATAGAAGCAGAAGGTGACTAGATAAAATACTAGAATTATTTAATTTCCAAATATGTGCCTTTTATTTATCTTTTCTTCTTTTGTTCAATGGTAAAGAACTTATACATTTCATTTTTGTTCTCAATTAACCTAAAAGACATTTGAAGCTGGATTAAATGTCTTAGGTTTTCTTCATCAAATTCAACTTTGATTTTATTTTCATCCCAGTTAATGTTCAAGAGACCTTTGGAGCTAAAGTTAAATATTTTATTTCGTTTTTAGAAAAATTAGTTTTCATTTTATTTTTTTCCTAATTAATGCCCAAAAGACATTTGGGGCTAGAATTATATATTTTATTTCTTCTTTACAAAATAACGTTTTTTTCACCACTACTTGTGCTGTGTGTTAAAGAAGCGAGTGGATTTCGTTTCAACTTTTACATTTGCATTATCTTTCTCTTCATCAGTTTCAGTCCGTACCAACAATAGTAGTTCTTACACTTTCAAAAAATAAATAAATAAATAAATAAATAAATAAATAAAAATAAAAGTTGCTTCATGAAATCAGGTTTAACAAAAGCACAGAAGTTATCGTAAAATATAATCTTGAAATTGGCTTAATTTCCCCAACTCTCATGCATAACAGCATAAACAATAGACCTAACTACAGCCTGAAAGAAAACATACCTACTATTTCATGAAAAATTGGAACTTTGGAGAAAAAATGTTGTTAACAGTTTCACGAAATGAAATTAATTCACCTTTTTCCCCTCCAACTTCAACTCAAAACAATAACTTTATGCCTCTAATTTCAAACCAAACACATTATGTTTCACAAAACTAATTTACACGAAATATTTCGTGTTACATGACAACAGGAATGAAATTTACTCCTTTATTATTGGCCAATTATAATTACAAACAGCGGAGTTAATTGGGAACCTACAAAACAATATTTGGAATTTTGTAAAGGAACATGATTGGGAGGGGGCGATTGGTCATTCTTGACTGATTTTACCCCTAAAAGTGTGGCTTGTTCATAAACTCCAAATTACACTCGCACCATATTCTTTAAAAATTAAACATTTTTTACAGAAGTTATACTGGATCTTTTTTAAACGGCAGGGTAAAGTAATTCAACCTCTAATTCTTGATAGCCGGCGTACTTCCGTTTCCTCCCACATTATCATTCCATCAAGTCTACCATCATAATTCACATCCCTCAATCATCGTCTCCCTTAGTCTACAGGGCATAATCTTTGGACGTAAAACTGAAAAAGTTAATTTCGTTTTTCTCTTGACCCCAGTTGACTTCGTTTAATAGGGATGATCGAGAAGCCCCAAAGAAAATATACGCCATATTGAATCAAATTGACTCAATATGGTGGAAGTTATTTTTAAACATATTTTATTATAATATTTAAATAACCAAGTTTCGAAGTTCAGAGGAACTTGGTCCCTTTTACGCGCTTATCCATTGCCAATTTTACCCGCAACAAATTCGAATGATGCGGATGGCCTAAAGTAAAAATAGCCTATGTTTTGTCTAATCAAATGATCTTCAGTTGTTTTGCCTATAACACAAAATTGTTATATATGTGTATGTGCAAAGGGTGTGTTTTAGCTTTCACCCATTATTCTTGATAGAGTTAAATCCCAAACAATAGGATTATTAGTTGAAACCATAAGCCAATTTTCATTAAAATGAAACCAAAACAATAAAAGATAGTTGTGAAACAGGCAAACGGCCGCACATACACAAATGTCAGTTGACTCGAATTGTAGCGCTTGTCTTTGATCAATTTCACTATGTTCCATAAAAATGGGATTTGTTTAAAGATGTCTTCGCGGAACAGTTTTCAATCAGGGACGAATAATTAACTTCCTCAGTATTGACTGATTTCAGCCCCAAGCAGTAGAATTGTGGGAAAGGCTTATAGAACATATACTTCGTATTGTATTAGCATCTAATCACTTTTATGGATCTCGAACCGGTTCGGTATGTTGAGGTGACTGAGTCGTGAGCCGAGCCGTTGACAACACTACAGGCTGCTTAGCTACACATACCGGCTTCCACTGGGCCACTGCGGCCCCCACCTTTGTAACAGTTTGTAGTAATATTCATTATCTTCACCCACAGAATCAGCTATCCAGTTGCGATGATTAAATTATACATATGTATTTTATTTATTTATTTACTAAAATATTTACGATACAGCCCAAAGATCATTATTTTTGTAAAATGTCTATTATTTAAATGAAGCAGAGTGAATATTCTACTTGAGTTTAGAACTATCACTTGCTACACTTTTAGAACTAGACCTGATAGTTTATGCTCATTATTTCTGACAATTTTCTACAAATTACTTGCAGAGACTATTCGGAGTAAATGTTTTACTTAGTTTAGTCATATTTTATTTTATTATATTTTAAATATATTTTATTTTATTCTTTTTGTTTAATAAATATAATTATATTTTTCTTTCTTCTTCTATGGGAATTAACAATTCTCATTTTTTCTTTTTATTATGGGAATAAAGAAAATATTCTGAACAATTTTAAAGCTCTTAACACCAAGGCGTAGATAAATATGCTATTTTATTTCGTTATCTGTGTGATATATGAGATATATATTTTTCTTTCATATATAGGAGAATTAACGTTTCTCTTTAGTCTCCTAAGGAAATTAGAAAAATGGATATTCATAACAGCATTGGTTTCAAACACTTAGTGTCAAGGAGCAGATAGACTATTATATTTTGTTCTCCCCATGGAACAAGCATACCTTTTTCTTTCTTTCTTTCTTTCTTTCTTCATAGTGGCCCATAAGACTTACCTAGTCGATAGCCAGAAGTTTGCCTGAAGGCATAACGACGCGTAGCAAACATCTCGGTTCGACACGTGCCAATATACCTACTTTTTGAATAGAGTTGGAAGTCATTTTTTTTTATTTTCATGATTTCATGGAAAGTTATATATATATATATATATATATATATATATATATATATATATATATATATATATATATATATATATATATATCCGCTTCTGCTGTACTACTACTACCACTACTACTTATCTCCCCAAAAGTAAGCAAATCTCCTTTTTGAGTACTTTTTCATCATATTTTATTGAAAAAAGTGTTATGAACGATTTAAAAAAATAGATAAATTTCTTTCGGCCGGGTTTGAACTCACGCCAAAAGCAATTCTTGTTACCAGCTTACAACGCTAGCGCACACGACCACGAGGACCGATAGCAACAAGCGTATGATTTCTGTTATATACATAGGTATAGGCTACGTAGCAAGATATGGATAACGCCAACCAATCAGAATCGTGTATTTAGTTACTACTACCGGGAGTACTCTCCCGAGCAAGATCTCAATAACCTAGTCCAAGCTAGAGGTTAACTATGTCAATAAAATTCATTTCAAACGGTTCAGCCATTTTTCACTATAATAGACAACGTATTTTTAATTTATAAACTATGTAGATACGTTAATAATATTGTTATTGTTTTTTTTTATTTAAGTTATCTATTGATATAAAAATGATGCATTAACTTTAATATTTAACAGTATCATACTATTTCATCGTGCGTATCACGACGTGTCGTCACCAGGTCTGTTCCGGTCATGCCGGGACACGAGTGTGATTGCTTCCAGGTCAAGAAATCCGTAACTAATTATCAATGCTTCCAAATACCAGTATAATAATAGGGTATGTTCTAACCCCAACGGGAAGGAACTGACTGTGGTTAGATTTTTTCCCTAAAAACGGAGCTCGATTCTCAGTAGAAGCCTATGGTTTCGGATAACACGTTAAGCTGTAAGTCCATGTCTCATATAGCCTCGCTGCTGAATGGGACGCTAAAGTAAAACTAACTACTACAACTAATAACAGACATTCTACAAAGAGCTTTGCAGACCATTTTCTTCATAAGAAATATTTTTTTCATATCAAACAGAGCAAACATAAATGTATAATTACAAGGATTCTGTTAAAATCTTCCGAAGTATTCAGAAACCTAAAAAAAAAGGACAAGAAACACCAAAAAAAAAAAAAAAGATTTGATGTATGAACTTCTACCAAAGATAAGTTCCACCAAGCGAAGTAGGCTATTTTTAGCATTATTTAATTTGATCAGTTGCTACATTTGCTAATAAAAAGTTGACGTTAAATGTTTTCCCTGAACTATACGTAAAGGAGAAAATACTTTTTGAATAAAGATCCGGCTTTAGATTGGTTGATTTATATAAAAAGAGTGAGTTTGTAACGACACAATTACAACCATGGGATTCAAACTTGTGTTGCGTTATTCAAGGTTTAAAGTTTTTAACATATTTTAGATTCTATCGAGAATCAAATTCAAGGTGTATATTTCAAGGTGAAGTGTCCCTATCTGTTCAAGAAACTTGTATTTCAGAATCTACTGGCAATATTATCTCTAACTTCAAATATCCTGTATTTCATTCAGTTTAGTGTAATATAAAACATAGCTTAGTTCTATTATAAAATTGTTCATAATATTTGTCATATTATTTTTGATATTTTTAAGTATATATATATATATATATATATATATATATATATATATATATATATAGTTTAATTTTTTTATATAATGAAATGTAATGCTATAGTGACAGTTTGAACAATAATCTCTGTTTTGTTAAGGACTAAAGGATGAGAATTTTATATATAAACGAAAAAAAAAAAACAAAATTAGTGATATTTAGTTCCAGAAATAGGGATGATCGAAGTCAATGTGCTGATCACACACAAAACAGCTTAAATCCATTTCCTTGACCATAGCTAATTATGGACTACAATTGAAGAGAATTCAATTTATTTTGAGCTGTAATCTTATTCATAGTTCGTATTAACAGTCAAATTTAGAAGTTTTACGCATGTAAAGTTCTACTTCAATTTTTTGCTTGACAAGAAAAAAATAAATAAATACTTGCAGAATATCGAATCACACCTTGAACTGTAACCATATGTTTCTTTCTACTGGAGTCCTACCTGATCAATAATAAAATAAAAATAAAAAACAGTGACGCGAAGATTCGAACACGGGTCACGGGAATGGGAATTCTATACGGATCCAATGAGCTACGAAAGAAGATACACGAATCACCTACGCTATAAGTATACGCTGTGAAAGAACTTTTTTTCCTTTTATTAAGTTTTACGATATTTCTATAGTGTTTTAAGTGAACTGCAAAGAGATAGATCATGCAGTTATCAATTTGGTTAGGGATTGAGCTATAAAAACTTTTAAAACATTTAATTAAATCGCGATACGGTAGCAAGGAATGTGTAGTACCTTCAGCCATAATTTTATTCCTCCAAGCAAAAAAGAATGCCTTCATTCTACGCATTTGGAGTTCTTAAAAGTAAAATTATAGCATAATTAAACGTGTGATTTGGCCATTTGAATGTAAATTTATGTCCCTTACTGACCAAAACAAATCTTATGGGCACAATCTGCTTCCTAAGCTCCGCGTGTGTGCTTCTCCCTGTTCGCAAGAGAAAATTTAGCTTAGGTATTTTCTGCCATCGCCGGCTACGATCCCTTAGCGCCTTACCATATCCCTCTCGTAACATCAGATTTAGCGTACAGAGCATAGTTGACCTTTCGGCCGTTGTGGCGCTACTAACGTGCACTAAACAGAAGGACAGGTTGTCTGTTCACGTAAGTCTGAGTGGATTTAGACAAGTGTAGTGTGGTCAGGATTGCCAAATAAAAATAGTCTAAATAAGGGGTGGGCTGACGAGTTTCAATGAGTATTAACGGGAGGGTTTTAATAAACATGATCTAGTGGTAGAAAATGAACCATGCATCACATAAAAAAGTAATCATTTTAGGCTGAAAGAAATACAAAAGTATAAACTAATACAAAGAGTTAATATAGATCTAAGAAAAAATAGGTAAATCTTACTTATAAAACAATGGATTTACGTAATCTAAACTATTTCAAAAATCCTACTTCACGCTTGACTTAACTGTACTTATAATCTTTTTCAAGTTTGTATTTTTCTTTAGGCTGTCGAAAAACTCAGCTGTCATCAACTGCACAGAAACACATATTTCTGTGTCAGTCCATTTCAAATTCATATATGAGAAAACTTTCCACAAATGAATTTGACGGTGGGATCCTTAGGCAAAAGGAGACGACTTTAAATAAATTTGGCAATTCGGAGCTTTTCTGAAATAGCATTTACCATTTACTGGCCGCAGTCATGACGACTCATTATAAATTGCGGGCTTTAAAGTCGTTGTCTGAGGTAAATTTGTCATTTGGGCAAAATATGGGACTTTTGCTGCCCCGTATCGAAGCTCCCCGGGACGCGAGACAAAATCATAAAATAAGGGACTGTCCCTTAAAATCCGGGACATTTGGGAACCCTGAGTGTGGTGTTTTACGTGATTTTTCTCCTTGCTAAAAAAAAGTCACGTGGCGTTTGTAGGCACTATAGTTGCATAATACTTGCAGTACCTTTATGTGGTAAAATTAACAACACAAAAATGTTCTTTTATTGTTTTAATTATGGTATATTGTTATTTATCATTTTGTCTGGGAGCAATGATATGTTGGTTAGCAGAGCCATTGTATATACAATAAATCGAATTTTGAAAACTGGATTACAATTGCTGCCTTCCACTGCAAATTCTACTACTATTACAAAGGAAAATATTCCCGATCACTTTCCTGATTCTGAAGCATATATCCCCATACCAGATACAGTTACATAATTGTTAACTGGTCTTCATACTGATCCTAGTAAGTGTTGTTTTTTGCTTGTGTAATTAATTTTATTTATTTATGTTTCTGATTAGTAATGGGATCTATGCGTAGGTTAGTACTTTTCCAAAGAAAAAAAAAACAGACGTAAAACCTTTAACATATGTGCAAGAGTGCCGATTTCTGTGTAACTTTGGGGGAGCCCTATGGCAGCTACGCTTTAGTGGAACAGGGAAAGGAATTACCATGTACTGTAGAAATTGGAGAACCTACTTCAACTTAGCATTTTGCCCCCCCCATTAGGGGAGCCAATTTCAACTTCGGAGGGCCCGGCCTACAAAGCTTCCCAAAATTTATGCCCTTGCTAATGGGATAGAAGAACCCAGAGCCTATATTTCAGATACTATCCCAGTATTTGGTGTGCCAGTGGTAACCCCAAATTTCCCTAATATTTATCTACAATAGATAAAATGATTTTATTTATTTTGTGAAATGTCGTAGTAATATATTAGTAGAGTCTTATTTACATCTTGCTAAAACAGATAATAATAATATCCAAAGATCCCATGTTTTAGAAAGATATTTGTGTATTTCTGACAATCTACCATATGAAACCTACTAATATGATAATGCCAGGAAAAGAATATAACCATTTTGCACTAGGAGAACAATAGACACATTCATTAAAGTGTAAACTAAAAGTGAAATTCAGTTAAATCATAACGCAAATGAAATCCAATCCTTAACAATTCAGTCTGTACACACTATATGCACAATAAGAAATAAGTCAACTCATAACATTTTTAAGAAATTAGTCAATTCATAACATTTTAGCCTATTGTTCACTACTATTGTCACAATTTGTATAGTACTTTAATGTTCCCATTTATGGTTTTCTTTTCAGGCATTTTATTAGGAACAGTGAAATTAGCTTCTACTGCTTTCTTAGGAAGTTTTGTAGATCGGAAAATTATTCAAAGTATAGATTGTGCCTCATGTCACAAACTTATCAGTCAGGACAAATTCAATTCCACGCTTATGGACTTGATATATAGACAAGACAGTAGAAACGTAATGGCTATCCTACAAAAGAACTAGTATGGGTGATTCACGTTGTTGAAAAGGCCCACCTGTTTGTGAACACCCGAATTTCGGAAACACTTTCCGCCTATATTGTTTCCTTTCTGCAACACGTTTAGTATTTGCAGTGCCTCTTTTCGGACAATCATTCATTTAAATTAAGTGTAAAAATTTGCGATGTAATAGTTCCAGTGTTGCTGAAGAACATAGCAGATGTTGAAACACGATGTTTTGAACATGCAAAATTTCAAAATGCCAAGCCATTATCTGGGGAAGTATTTCGTTTGTAATTTGTAAAGGATTTTTTCCCGGTGTGTTTGTATTATCTTTTATTCTTAATTAATCGATACTAATTGTATTCAATTTTAAAAACAGTTTAGTTTTTGTGATACTATGTGGGGGGGGGACTTTTCCTGTTATAGCTAGCTATTTCATTTCCCTGCTACACAGAGAAAATATTGGTGCACGTAACTAGCGCCACAGCGGCTCCTATAGGAACTAGGCCATGTTCGCTTCTCTGAGCTATTTGGGAAGGCGCTAAGAGATCGTAGCCGGCGATGTTTCTGCAAAACTATTCGCGAGATATAGAATTTCATACTCAGCACTTCTGTTTACTTGGTACGGGAATTCATAAAATTGAAAATAATTCCTTTGTGTAAGTATAATGATGCAGAACAGCGATGAATAAATGTTTTGTGTTGCTTAAAATGTATGCAAATTGTTAGGAAATTTTCTAGAGTGGTGGAAAATATTCTTCTCAGGCTGGGACAACAGTAATTAAGTTAGTGCCAAGGAAAGAAAAACTAGAGACGGGGAATTTCCCTAGCTTCCCCCTACAAATAAATCACTGGTCGTAACGAACGCTTTTCCTGACGTATGACCGTACGACTCTGTGTGGCTCCGTGGATGAGTGAGCAAAGGCGTGGCTTCGTAATCATGGGGTTTAGGGTTCGAGTCCGGTCGAGGCAAGTTGGTATTTTTTTTTCATTGTTCGTTCCCCATATCTTAAGATATTTCTCTCCGTAATCATCTGATGCTCTCAACTGAGTTCTCCACTTTAATTCAACAATTGGTAATGGGATGCTCTCAAGTTCGGGTGAGCTTTTACATGTCTACTTACAAAATCAAAATTTTCGACAAAATATGGATGCTATCCGATCATTTTGTCTCCAATTCTGAATTTGCACATGTGAGTGTATTTCTCCTTCATCATATTTGCATCTCCCGTTCTCCTATGTTGTCAGTTATGACAAAAGATGGCTTGGGAGCAAGATTTCAAATCATAAAAGCGCTATACCAATGGGTTCACTCTCGCTAAGCATTTGATTGAAAGTATATGTTTTCATACAGTAGAAGGGGAGATTTTGCTCTTCCTACCTCCCCCCCTGAAGTGACAGAATATTTATTTAGGTTCTGTAAAGTCATTTCAGATCAAACGACTTAAAGAGAGTTCATTCCAACAGCAACAGGATTGGGCTTTTATTTGTTGTTGCACTTTATCTTCGCGAATAGGACGAATATCAAATAGTATATTTGGCATAACACACATATAAGATTCATTTTATTTTGGAGAAATGATGCTGTAGACGATAGTGGGAATTTCACCCGAGTGTACGGGAATTTTCATTGCCTGGCGATTATGCCACCCGCCTTTTTTAAAGTTAATTCGGTTGCAATACTTCCAGCAAATACTTTGCACTCAACTGGTGGAGCACTCTTGCCGTAAATCTCCATATGGCTGTACCATCCAGAAGTGTCTCTTACTGTACATACAGGGTGTAATGTATCCCCAAGGGGGAAGGAATGCCATTCCCAAAATGCTGATGCAAAAAGCAAAAAAAAAAAAATAATCCCCCATGTCCACTCTATGGTACTCCCCCACATACATAAAATACATATAGGCGGAAAGCATCGTCCTTTGGAAGTACACAGTTACAAAAATTATCCTCCTAGTTTAATTAGGGTATGATTTATTAAGGTTTAAATTTTTGAGTCACATTAACTAGCGACCAGACTATGACTATTTTTATCATTAGGCGACTCAATGGCCGTAACTCTGTAATGATGCATTTTCCGACATATGGTCACATGAACGATTTTGCTTGTCTAGCCATAAGTAATCCACCCCTGAAATTTTGCCGTACCTTTTTGTTACACCCTGTATATGTGTGTGTTGGTGCAACAGAAAGTTCCCAAGAATATAGATTAATTATTTTTTTTAATCTACAGAACAAATGCTTTTTATGAAAGCAAGGAGCCTGCGAGCCAAAGATGGTTGAAGGTCGTAAATAAAATTGAAGATCTGAATTGCAGAACATCCGAAGTCCAACGGAGTAGTTTTTTGTTTTTAGAAGAAAGACAAGATTATACTTGGAATGCTATTCTGCTTAGCTGAAATTATTTTAAATTTTTTTAAAAAAGGTTTAATTGGACTTACGTATTATGCAAGTGAATAGCCCTGAAACATAGATGCGAACATAAAAAACAGAAATCGAAAAATAAACAGAGAAAGAAAAAGAGAAGACTTGGGATGTTTTGCACTTCAGGTCTTCAATTCAAACTTCAAATGAAACTGGGGTAACTCGCAGACAATGGCTGATTTAACACGTTTGATAATAGCGGATGTAATGGCTGATTTAAGACCTTTATGACCCGTTAAGACCTTTTCTCAGAATCACAATATCTACAACATATCACAGTTTCTCTCATTTTCACCGAAATCCACAACATCACCATTTTCGGTTTCTTTCAAAAAGTGGCCTGGTTGTTGCCAAACGGTCAGTGATTAGTTGTTGTGCCCATTATGACCTTTTTCTATGAATCAAAATATCTACAACATATCACAGTTTCAGTCACTATTACCGAAATCCAGAATATCACAATCTTCGGTTACTTTGAAAAATGTGGCATCGTAGTGGCCAAACGGTCAGTGATC
Source organism: Thermobia domestica (assembly GCF_964235325.1). Classification (NCBI taxonomy): domain Eukaryota; kingdom Metazoa; phylum Arthropoda; class Insecta; order Zygentoma; family Lepismatidae; genus Thermobia; species Thermobia domestica. The sequence goes on from NC_137457.1 coordinate 190,512,283, forward strand.
AATTGTTGTGCCCATTAAGACCTTTTCTCAGAATCAAAATATCTACAACATATCACAGTTTCAGTTACTTTTACCGAAATCAAGAATATGACAATTTTCGGCAACTTTTAAAAGTAGCCTCATAGTGGCTAAGTGGTAAGTGATTAGTGGCTCTGCCTATTAAGACCTTTTCTCAGAATCACAGTATCTACAACATATCACAGTTTCAGTCATTTTTACCTAAATCCATAACATCACAATTTTCGGCTACTTTCAAAAAGTGGCCTAGTAGTGGCCAAACGGTCTGTGATGTGGTTATGCTCATTAAGAACTTTTCTCAGAATCAAAACATCTACAACATGTCAGAGTTTCATCATTTTTACCTAAATCCAGAAAATCACCATATTCGCTTACTGTCAAAAAAGTGGCCTCTTAGTGGTAAAACGGTCCGTGATTAGTGGTTCCCATTGAGAACTTTTCTCAGAATTACAATATCTATAGCATATCACAGTTTCAGTCAGTTTGACCGAAATCCAGAACATTACCATCTTCGGTTACTTTCAAGAAACTGGCCTCGATGTGGCCAAACGGTCAGTGATGAGTGGTTGTTCCCATTAAGACCTTTTCTCGGATTCACAAGGTCTACAACATATCACAGTTTCAGGCATTTTAGCAAACGCAGAACATCACCATCTTCCGTTACTTAGAAAAAAAGTGCCCTTGTAGTGGCCAAACAGTCAGCAATAATTGGTTCTGCCCATTAAGACATTATCTCAGAATCACAATATCTACAACCTATCACAGTTTCAGTCATTTTTACTGAAATCCAGAATATTACAATTTTCGGTTTCTTTAAAAAATGTGGCTACATAGTGGCCAAACGGTCAGCGACTAGTCGTTGCGCCCGTTAAGACCTTTTCTCAGAATCAGAATATCTACAACATATCACACTTACAGTCACCTTTATCGAAATCCACAACATAACCATTTTCGGTTACTTTACAAAAATTTTCCTCGTAGTGGCAAAACGGTCAGTGATTAGTTGTTGTGCTCATTAAGACCTTTTCTCAAAATCATAAGATCTACAACATCTGAGAGTTTGAGTCGTTTTTACCGAAATCTAGAACATCACCATCTTCTGTTACTTTCAAGTACGTGGCCACGTTGTGGCCAAATGATCTGTGATGAGTGTATGTGCCCATTAAGACTTTTCTCAGATTCACAAGATCTACAACATCTGAGAATTTCATTCACTTTTACCGTAATCCAGAACATCACCATCTTCCATTACTTTGAAAAAACTGGCCCTGTAGTGCCAAACGGTTAGTAGTTATTGGTTATGCCTCTTAGGACCTTTTCTCAGAATCACAATACTTACAATATATCAGTTTCAGTCATTTTTACCTAAATCCAGAACATGATCATTTTCGATTACTTCAGAAAGTGTGGTCTCGTAGTCGCCAAGCGGTAAGTGATTAGTGGTTCTGCTCATTAAGAACTTTTCTCAGAATCACAATATCTACAACATATCACGGTTTCAATCATTTTTACTGAAACCCACATCATCACAATTTTCGGTTACTTTCAAAATGTGGCCTAGTAGTGGCCAAATGGTCAGTGATTAGTGGTTATGTCCATTAGGAACTTTCTCAGAATCAAAATATCTACAATGTATCACAGTTTCAGTCATTTTTACCGAAATCCAGAACATCATAATCTTCGGTTACTTTCAACAAAAGTGCCTGGTTGTGGCCAAACGGTAAGTGATGTGGTAATGCCCATTAAGACTTTTTCTCAGAATCACAATATCTATAATATATCACAGTTTCATTCATTTTTACCGAATAATAATAATAATTATTATTATTAATAATATTATTCTTATAACAATTATAACTAGGATCCCATCTCTTTATCTTGCATGAGAGGCTCGCTAGTCAGCTAATCTACTGGTGTTACTTATTCCGTGTTTGTCCCTCTTTCTGTGTCGTGTGGATGTTTGTTTTTAGGCTTTTATATTAAACCTTTACATTATGTAATCTTTTCCTTTTTTTACGAGATTTTCTTTTCGAAAAAGGAAAGAAACTGCTTTCCTCTTATATATATTTCCTACCATTCGCCTTGTTTGAACTGCTTAAGTAAGATGATTTAGTAACTTTTATGTCATCCATTGCCCTCACGATAATAAAATGTTAAGTCTCTCTTATTTGCAGTTTGTCACACTGATATACTTGTAACAAAATTGAAATTTTTGTCCAACGCCTTTCGAATTAGCAACCAACCCAAACGCCGAGTTTTGGGGTTGCCTGCTATTTGCAGGAAAGGGAGAATTCTAGGTGGTAATGCACTTTTGGAGTCGTGTATACATGCACACATTAAGAACGAAAGATTAATTAGTCATACCAAACATTCGCAAATAATAAGTCACACAGACACTTAAATAATATAGTTACAAGTATTTCTTTATTAAATTTGCAAACGAGATGAGATAGGCAGCTCTTTTGCAGCTTACATGTCAGAATTAACTGTAACGTAAGTGGAAGACAGACATATCATAAAGCCAGCCACATCGTAACATGTGACCGGAGTTTTGGGTGGAAACTACCACAGGAAGATCTATACCAGGTCCAGGGTTTTTTGGGGAGAATAATTGAAGCTGTTACTTATACAGGGTGTTTAATAAGTAATGGTCATATATTAAACCGTAGATAGTACACGCCAAAACTAACAAAAAAGTCTTAGTAAACATATGTCCGCAAACGCTTCGTAACGGAGATAGGGGCTGTTGAAAGTGTGGGAAAATGAAATTTAGAGACCAATATCTCAAAAAGTATGAATCGGACAGAGGGCGGTCCAATGAATGACTATCGAAGTCAGACCTGCGCTATGCAGAAATGCATGGTTGATAACTATGCAATGCTCGCGCAAGGGATTCCCCAAGAAACGGAGGAACGCGTGCTATAGGCAGTGGACGAAAACCCAGGAACGAGCACAAGACGTGTGGGACTTGCCGAAGGTGTATCCAATGCTTTCGTATGGCACATTCTCCATGAACAGCAGTTGTACCCATACCATCTGCAACGTGTCCAACCTCTGACCCCCACAGACTTTCCGGTGAGAATGCAGTTTTGTCACTGGCTCCGAAGACAAATTACTGGCAAACATCATTTCACTGATGACGTCCTATTTACTGATGAAGCACAATTCACCCAGGATGGCATTCTAAATTTTCACAAACCTCATATCTGGGCCACTGAGAATCCACTTGCAATAGTGAAGTTAGGATATCAACGTAGGTTTTCCTTAAAAGTGTGGGTAGCACTTAGGTGATCAGCTCGTAGTGCCATTCTTTCTTCCTAATGCATTAACTGGGATCCCATATTTGAGATTTCTCCAACACGATTTGCCGCTTATACTCGAAGATATACCTCCCGATAGGCGACAGCGACTGTGGTTTATGCATGATGGAGCGCCAGCATATTTCTTTAACCGTGTCAGAGAACATTTACATGCCCGATTCGGACGAAAGTGGATTAGACGTGGGGGTCCTACTGCTTGGGCACCGCGCTCCCCGGACTTAAATCCTTTAGATTTCTTTCTCTGGGACCATGTGAAATCGCAAGTTTATTCTACCCATGTTGCAACATTAGAAGGCGTTCGAGAAAGGGTTGAACAATGTTGCGGACATATTCAACAGGATGCCAACATGATATCACGAGTACGTGGATCTTTGCGAAGACAGGTACGAGCATGTATTCGCATAAATGGACACTTCCAACATTTACTTTAATGATTAAGTAAGTTAATTTCGTATGCAACTCTTCTGTAGTTACACATCTGGGTATTTACTGTTTACCTTATGATTAATACTGTACACATTACCAACATGACGATTTCTGTTTGTTGATATGTACAAACACGACATGTCCACCATTTTTCGCTTGTTGTAATACAATTACGCGTTCAACATGCGGAATGTTTCATATTCGCCTCCCACATACTCGAATGTTGTAATGCGTTTCCCATTGCAACCCAGTTTGCGGATATTCGTTAACTGCTTAGCACATAATGCTTCATCATTGCCTTCAATACCGTTTGATTTACCTAAGTGCTGCTACACTTGTACGTATGCATTACTTGTCGGAATTCTTCCTAGAGCCATTTACAACGTTCATCACCACACTTCGATTGCCTCCCTCATTTCCTGCTAGTTATGCAACCACACACGGCACGTAAACAATGTCCGCCATTTTGTATCTTTTCGAACTTTCGACCTGGTACCACGACTTATGAATTACTGGTGGATAGACTTGTTCTCGATGTTCATCTCGAGCCCCATTTCCTTGGACAATTTTCCGGAAATCCCTCCTTTTCTTTGTGGAATCCCTTGCGCGCGCATTGCAGAGTTATCAACCATGCATTTCTGCATAGCGCAGGTCTGACTTCGATAGTCATTCATTGGACCGCCCTCTGTCCGATTTATACTTCTTGAGATATTGGTCTCTAAATTTCATTTTCCCACACTTTCAACAGCCCCTATCTTCGTTACGAAGCGTTTGCGGACACATGTTTACTAAGACTTTTTTGCTAGTTTTGGCGTGTACTATCTACGGTTTAATTTATGACCATTACTTATTAAACACCCTGTATATGTTTGAAAGTTTACAGTAAACACATGATATACATATTAGCCTGCGTTCCGTTTGGCCCTATACTTTTAAATTCTATATCTGAACCTGTTAACTATATGTTTTCAAGATTGTTGACAATGAGAGCACAAACACACTAATCCTGAAATCAGATACTATAAGATATTTTACTGAGCTAAATATAAATACATTCTATTGTTCAGGAATCTGTGCAGTAGTAAAAGTGATTTTATTTAAAACTAACAGAATGTTTGTTATTCGAACAGAAAGACTACATTTCATTTTGGACATCGACTCAAACGAAATTGTCACCAATCAACTTAAGGGATCCAAAACCTACGAAATAGACATATTTATCGGGCAATTTAAATTAATTTAAGGAGATCTTATACCTTTTGCCACTTCTTTCTCACCCCTCGTAAGATAACACGTAAATTTTAATTCATGAATATCTAACCAAGTATCGTTCTTAACAACTTTACACTAGAGCATCATAATCTTGCTTATACTAGAAGCATCAACGCGGTCATTTTTACTCCTACTTAAAACTTACTGTACTTACTGTACTTACTGTGCTGTACTTCGAGCACTATTCTTTACTTTTTGAATACGTATGGTGTTATTGCTGAGTTTTTATTATTTATAAATTCAAATTTCATTATTTTCTTTCTTTATTTTATATTTGTTATTGTTCTTAGTGAACATGTTTAATATTTTAAGTTTCGTAATCTATAAAATTATTTAAAATGAAGTTACATAATATTAACGTGTGCTACAAATTTCTAACTGGAATTACTTAGTATCTTAGAAACTTTTTATACTTAGGGCAGAGCGTAGCACATCTCAAATTTGTAACACCATGTATTTAGACAACTCAAGGATGGATTTAACTAATCTTCTTAGGATAAGAAATGAAATAATCTATTTGTTTTGGATATTTGCAACATCACACCACAAGCTATCAGGACTCAAGTTGGTTTTAACTATAAAAATCTACTAAATCGTAATGGAACAGAAACTCAACTATATATGATTATCCAAGATCGTAAATAGATGTAATACTCACATATAGTTCAGCTTTGATAATCTCCAATCGATGTGTTTTCACTATGCTATCTTAATTACAACTCCTTAGTCTACTTTCCATCCTCAACAAGCACAACCCCTTTCCGGGATTCAGGTGCTTGCTGGTTGTAGCGTAGAGCTTAGCTCATGTGTCCTTATGAAATGCCTTACTTTGTTATTTCCGCATAGGAAAACTTCCTATAATTGTGGTGTCATGCATAAGTTATCTGTTTTTATTTTCCCAAACAGTTTGAATATCGCTTCCTTGTTTTACAATAAACAAAATTATAACGGTTCCTTTTTATAATAATAAATTATTGAGCCATTGAAACGCAAAGTCCGTTGAATGAATCCATTTATTTATTTCTGTTGTCCTGACAACGACATTCCAAAATTCTATTATTTAAAACATATAAAACATATGAATATCTTTTATATCGATATTATAATTAACATATTTCTTTTTCTTCTTCGAATTACATAATCAGCCTAGTACATATTTTAAAATATCTTACGCCCCAAAATTACAATAAAATAAGGATTTACAAGTAAAAATATACAACGTACTGTTGTTGTATATTATGGAGCTCGACGGACTTTTCTTTTTTATTTACTCAATAAAAAGAAAAAGGGACACTGGATCGTTTACCTTTACATGTTAATGATTCAACTTTTCGAATGCACCTCGTATACCTGAAACTTACAATTCATATATATATATATATACATATCATATTTCATTTTATAGCAATATTATTATCATATTTATTTTAAATTTTATCATTGTCTTCGTTTATTTATACGTTTCAACGACGATAAGATGCATTCGAAATTTGATTTACAAGTTATTTGATTTTGAGTCCTTTTTCTCGGGTCCATTAAATGCTTGTTACAATTTAATAATTATTTACTTGGGCATCATGAAGAAGGTTTTGAAAAAGACGTATGTGATATTCATATAGTTGTTCTTTGAACGTAAAAGGATCAGGTATAAGATATAGTTAAACAAAATATAGATTAAGATTGAAATATAATAATAATCAGAACATAACATAATCATTAACGTCTTATTAACATCATAAAAATAAGAATTCATCCATTCTTCAATTCATTAAATTATCTTTATAGAACTCAAATAAGGTACGAATAACAAACGAAATCATAATGATATTTCAGTGAAATAAAGCAAAAATCAATTGAATACTGTTTTCTCAGATGCCGTAACTTTAACTTAAGTTACGGGACCAACGATCCGGTTACATTGAAAGTCATAAACAGAAATACAGTGTTACGAGTTATTTAATTCTACAGTTCTTCATTTCTTACTTTGAGAATTTTCGCCATCTATGAGATTTCTACGAAGTCCCGATCGAACGAAATTACATCTAATGCTTACATGCTTCTTAGGTGTACGTAATCGTACTACACTAGGATTAGGTTGAGTTACACAATCACTATTATTGTTGTTGCTAGGATTAGGTTTGGTTATCTTACCGGTAAAATTAGGTTCAGTACTCTATCGTTTTACTGGTAGCGAGATGTCGTGTCTGTACCTATTCTTTCTACAATATTCACGGTAATCTGTCCTACCACAATTTCTTTTACTACTGTAATTAGGTTTGGTTACATTACCGGTGCTCATGAATTTAACATTATCATGTACATTAGGATCACACATTAATCCCACATGAATGTATCGAATGTGGTTTCGATTAACGTTCGTTTGGTTCAGGTTATGACTGTATTGCACCATCGATGGATTTTCAAAATTTTGCAATATCACACTTGGATGATGGAAATCAACGCACTGCATCATGTTCTGTTAAAGCATCATTGGATTTTCTACTAACATCATTTTGGTCTTTTCGTTGAATGAACAATTCGACAGATTCAACTCAATCGGTCAATCACTACAAACATTGGTGGGAACACGTTTCCTTTCTGAATTTTACAAATACTGGAATCTACTTTCTTCGTGCTACATGAACCAAATTCGTGTACATATCATTAAATGATTCTATTACCATTATTTCGTCTTCAGGATTAAGATAATGTTGAATATATCGTGAATACAAGCAGTTAATAGCGTTCACGGGACGAAAATGATCATAACTTATCGCACATTGATACATACCAATATCTTCGTTACACACATCATCAGTAGGGCAATAAAAAGCACTCGAGCAAAGAGAGAAGTCGGGATAATCCGATCCAACAAATACCGCAGTATGCTTTATCCACCCGTATATTTAAATCAATAATATCATATTATTTCGTCGATGAAAATTTAGGATCTATTTTCTCTGTACTTTCTATAGAAGGTTCAGGTTCACTAAACGCATTCATGTTTACTTGTGATGAAACTTCGGAAAATGACAAATCTTCCTGTAACTCCTTAATCTGATGGGTATGTTCATTTACCTCTATTTCTATAATATCTACAGAGTCTTGAACTTCGTTCAATCTCTGTACTATCCTCCCCACTTCTTCATCATAACGCTCGAACCTAACTGTAATTTGCTGATTCATTTGACTTAATTGTTGTTGTATTTAGTCCCATTTGCCATTGTTACATTGCTGCAATTGCTCTAACTTTTCGTCAAAATGTTGAGCTTGTAGATTCATCTTTTTATCTAACTATTCAATCTGTTGATTCATCTTTTGGTCTAATTTCTCGAACTGTTCATCACTTCGTTGAGTTTGTTCCTTAATTTGCTCCCATATTCCCTTTAAAACATCCATCATGTTTTCTGGAAAATTCATATCAGTCTGAATATTTTAGTTATCCGTAGCACTCATGATATTTCGATATATTATCCTACCAGTTCTTAAGGTTGTACAATTAATATCAGGCTCAATGTTGCTCGTTTTTACTTCTAAAGGATACAACCTATTCCGGGATACCGGCACCAATTTATAACGGTTCATTTTTGTATTAATAAATTATTGAGCCATTAAAACGCAAACTCCGTTGAATGAATTCATTTATTTATTTCTGTTGTCCCGACAACGACATTCCAAAATCCTAATATGTAAAATATATGAAACATATGAATATCTTTTTATATGGAGATTATAATTAACATGTTTCTTTTTAATTTTCTTCTTCGAATTAGATAATCAGCCTAGTACATATTTTAAAATATCTTAGGCAAACAATTACAATGAAATAAGGATTTACAAGTAAAAATATACAACGTACTGTTGTAAAATAAATTTACAAAATACATGTGAGGATTTTGGGTACTTTACATTACCCCTGCCTCGAAATTTTGAGCGCGATCCTATGTGTCAAAGAAGAGAAAAATTGTTACTGTCCACATGTATAAACATGTAAAGAAAATAATAATTAAGTTCGTCTATTAATCTTCGAAAACACTGTATATGTACAGTTTTCTTTTGACTCGTATGTATGTATATAAGTTCCACCAACAACATTGTCGGTCACAAATAACATGAATATATGTTGTTTGTATCACATGAGTATTCTGCTGACAAAGTAATATTAAATAAATGTAGGTTATTTTCACTGCATCCCGTATGTAAGAAAGGAAGAAAAAACATTGTTACAAAACACTTCGCACTCTGAATGAAGCAAAACACTGTACTTCAGTTTATTTCACTTGTTATCTGTGAGTTTGTGTTTTTTGTAGTCTGTTCCTTGCTGCACTGGAATTGTAATATGCCATTACAGTCTAATGTGATGATGTTTTTAATAGGAGGGTGCCCGAAATTTTTTGGACCGACTGTACTTGACGTTTAACAAAGAATTTCTGGCTGTTCATATAATTCGTAATTTTGTTTGTTATTCTATTTCAACTTAACATGGAAAACTGTAAAAATTCATTAGGAATTATAGTTTTGGGAATCAATATCTTTATTTATATATTAAATTAGTTATAAGTCTTGTATATGGATATGTAAATGGATTATTACAATTCTTACGGTGTCAGTGCGATCTGAAAATATAGGTCCACCATTGGACGGAAATTGTCAAATAAATAACCAATCTAAAATTTGGCAGAATTTTCTGGACCACCCTTCACCTCTCTTGTAGATATCTATGTCCTTCTGATATCTAGTTCAATCCAGATTTTACCAAAATTTATTCGCTTCAAAGCCCCACCGCCAAAAATGCTTTGCTCTGATTGGAGGATTCACCCACGCTATGATGTTAGAGCGCGATTACTACGTCTTATGCCTAGAATTTTGCCGAAGACAGAGGACCCAGATTTTCCCAGTTCTGGAAAGTAGAAATTAGTTAGAAAAGCTGCATTAAGAAGGTAAAACTAGTGTAATAATTGAATAAATATCATCCAGGAAGCCACGAAGCCATAATTCGTTAAATTTCATAGTAAAAAAAAAACAAACGGACTGTAGAGCTGAAATAGGAAGCGTAATTCAGTGACGCCGTGTTTTTGCAGATACAATTAGTGGTGGACAGTTTCTACCAAGCGAAGTGCATCAGTTCGTTAGTTGTTCATAAAGATCTATAAACAGTTTCGGAAGAGCAGTGTTTCTCCCTTAAAATATTCTCATCCTGAAAAATTATTCCTTTAAGAGTTACGTAAGTCCTGCCCCACTGCCGTTTGTGTTCGTGTATGTAGTGGATGTGATTTCTTTTTGTACTTATTTAGTAGTAACATGGCGGTATTTAATTTCTTTGTAGTTAGGATAGTGATCATAATGCACGTGTACAGTTTCAAAAGGGCTCCTGTATACTCCCAACTTGGGGGTACGGCTTCCAGCAGGGATGGGTTGAAAGTATAGTTGTCATAAGGTTCTTTTCCCTTCAGGAAAGGGGCCTATATATATTTTTTCAATAAATAGTTTGGGTATTAACTAAACAGTTTAAGAATGTGATTTAGTGAATACAAGGGCCAGTTGGCCCTGTTCCTTTCTTTCCCTTTCCTTTCGTAAACCGATAGAGCCGATTTTAAAGAGAATGGTGAAATCTGAATGTTGTTTATGTGAGTAAGTAGTAACGATTAATATGTATTATAACATGTCTTAATGTAGTGTGTAGTATGGATGTGGCATGTATGTGTTTGTAATGTAGTATTATTAGTAGTGATTGTAGTTAAGTGATGGAAGAGTGTGTGAAATAATGAAGTATGGACAGTGTATCATTCGTATTCGATCAATAGATACACGCAACACATCAATCGATAGTAATATTAGAAAATGAAAGTGTCATAGTATCAAAATTCCGTGAACAAGGTCACATTCCGTGGTTCAAGGGTTGATCATATAGTCGCTAGCCACCTAGTGTCAAAATTCAGTACTAACCGTCATTCTTATGTCGATGCTTTTAGTGATTTAGTTTCCATGGAATTGACCTTTCTTTTCGAAATAAAATTTAGTAAATATAATTCCCAGCCCATATGGATATACAGTTAGGTTAAGTGATCCAAAACTAATATTTTCTGAAAATTACAACATTCTGCTTAGTCTAGAAATCGAAATATTTAAGTAAATAAACAATACGTAAATTCTTAACACAAGTCGGGCGATATGATGCTAGTTTTCGCTTTGAAATTATATTAAATGTTCATTTTTTTTTTCCTCTGTGGCTGCAGAATAATTTCATTGTTGTCAGAATTTTATAAAATTGAATAATATCGCGGAGAACTTTACTTTCTGTGAACATACATATTATTTTTCTTGAAGCTACGAAGTATAACATAGTATTGTTTGCGTGGTAAGGGAGTCTTGAGTTCGAGGGATGTTTTGTGTGGTGGCCGGAACAGGAAATGTTGGCAATGATTTATAGATTTAGAAGTATTTGACGAAGTGTGCATATAGTCTGGATGTAGTTAAAGAAATAGGGTGTTTATGAAATACGACGTCGTAATAAAAGAATAAAATGATAGTATGAATATATTGTGAAACGAAATAAATGAGAGGACACCCACCTACACACACACACACATGTATATATATATATATATATATATATATATATATATATATATATATATATATATATATATAAGCCCAGTTTATGATTAGTCACGTTTCGGTAAAAGGAATAGATATATATATATATTTAAGGATTATGTGTAGCTATCGACATCTCGGGTACTGGCCCCTACACCGGAGCATCCTGCGAACATGTGGGTGAGATATTGCCGGACTATGTTAGTGCTTAATAGCTTAATTTGTTATTGCAGTCGTATTCGTTCATAATAATCTCGTTTAATAATATTTGTAGCATCATATAATCGCTGACTGGACATACTTAATAATCAATTATGTAAACACAATAGTTGTTACATAACGGGGCTGTAGTGAATTATAATTTTTTTTGTCGGTTTTAAAATAGAATATCCTGCTCCGTGAGATTTTTTTTCTCTTTCTTCACGTTACCTACTCGGGCTAGCTTACAATGTTCATGGAGGCGACAGCTCTGACAGGGTTACAGAATCAAAACAATTAGTTATTGAAATTTATTTTACCGTACCCGGGCATCGACCCCTCCCCCTTGAATATTTTCGTTTTCTTTTCTCAGTTTTCAAACTAGATAGTGATGGAAATTAATCGATGCCTCAGAATTTAGCGCATTCTGCGAAGGGGAGATATCGGTGAAGTTTGGCAATAGAAATCACCGATCCAAAATCCAGTTTATTTATTTTTTTTTATTTTTGGCAAATCCATAATTAGGGTCTCTCTTATTTCATTGCGTTCGGTCTAATTTTCGTACTTTCCTCTAGATCCTTTCTCAGTTTTCGGAGAGGTCGATAATTTTTTTTATTGTTTTAGAAATTTCAAAATTTAGGGCAATGACATCTTGCCCTCCCCCCTTTTCTCTCTTTCGCCTGTTGGTTTGGGCCGGATACGGTTAATAAATAATAATTTTACAAGGAATAACTTGTGAAGTATTATTTACAAGACACAGACTTGCTTCTTGGCACCAGGTGTTTCCCCCTTGAGTCTACGTATTTGAGTAGACCACCTTTTTGGCATATTAAGAATATTTTGGCTATGGATTTGTTGAGAGTGAAATTCGACTTCTATCTTTGTAGCGTTAGTTATTTCTCACTTAAGTCTTTGGCGCCCCTATTCTTCGTCTTCCTTCTTCTCTATCTCTCTCTCTGTCTTCATTTCTTTAAGTTTTTTTAATTTTTCAACCTTCCCCCCCAGATTTTGAACTTGTCGCTTACAATTTATTTAACGTACAACTCTGATCTGAAATTACCAGCTGAGACGTTGCAAGACACAATTCATGGATAGAGTAGATAGTGATTGGGTTCTCCATCACATTTTGACCTATTGCCAAAATGAATAACGACTTCATATTTGACGACACTTCAATTACGTTCTTTCACCGTCGTCCCTCTAAGTTTTTTTAAATCCATTGGTCATTTTCCTTCCGTTTTGATTTTCGCTTATCTTGTAGTTAACATGGGCCCAGAAATTATATTTTGGTTTATCTATTTATATCTTTAGGAATGTTCTGTGTTACGTGCCTGCCTCACAAAGTTTTTTTTACTATTTATACACAAATTGACTATATGAAAGTTAAAATTTATAGATGCGCGGTATCAGAAAAAAAATCAATTCTTTTTTTCATATGTAATGTCGGAAGTCATTTGTTTCTCTTGTACAATGTTTGCAACCTTTTCTGAAATTATTGTTGGGGATATTATTTTAAATGTGTGCGCATTTATTAAATATAAATATATATAGAGATAAATGAATACGTCGAAATGTACATGTGATTAGTATGTGAATATGATGTTAAAGTAAAGTATGATATTAAATGTATTATATGGATACATGTAAGAGCGCTCGTGTCTGTCCCCCCAAACGTGTATTGGTTGCTATAGTTTACAAGTAAGTTTCCGACGAATATAATAATATAGATTTTTGTCAAGAATACCGCCGTGCACTCAAATAATTTTCCTTTCTTCTGAATAGATGTAAATCATAACCTATGTAATCATTATTTAATGGCATGTATTAAGAAGTAACGGCAGATCTGAATGTAACCCACATCATAATGAATATTATCCCTGATCTACCAACCTAAAACCATTGTGGAAAGTGTACCTGTAATCCCTCGCACCTGCATATGTATCCTATGACTTGACCAGTGTTTTTCCTTAATTTAAATCAATTATACTCCTTACACCTGTGGAAGATCATCTCAAATCCGAACTATATATATGTATATATACACAAAAGTGATCCTGGACGAATGGAAGGTCTAATGACGTGTCCCAGTGATGAACAAGTAACTCAAAATTGCCTGATTAATAAATTTGTGAATGGACTGACTAAGAGGAGAAGCATTCTCTGGCGGAAAGTGATTTTAAAATCCCTAGATGGGTATAAACGTCGCAGTATGCGAGTGCAGATATAAACTGCTAATAGTCACAAACTAAATATAGTTGATGAATGTTTTTTTTATAAACCAATATATATATATATATATATATATATATATAGATAGATAGATAGATAGATATATAAACACAAACTAAGTTAAATGGAGCGAAATATTTTGGACGCTACGAATAGTGCGCGATCTGTGATTTAAACGCTCGGAATTATTAATATTTTATTGCTCAATGTGAAGTAGAGACTCGTAAATTCTATTACACCTAAAAGTTTATTCTTTTCCTTTTCTTTGTCTATATGTTTTCTTTTAAGTAAAATAAGTGTCTTCTTTGCGTATGTCGCAAATCATAATTTTGCTTTAGCATGCCTAAGATATAATACATGTAATTATTTTTTTTCTTCTTTCCATTTGTCAATATGATCAAATGTATAAAGACTTACTAAAGTATAACCCTATGTATTCTATTGATATATAACCAAGAACTTGTGCTTTTAATATTTTTTTATAATTATTTTTTTTCACTATGAATGTAATAAACTATTTGTACTTTTGTAGTTAGTTGGTTTCCTTTAAACATATATACACTGTCCTGAGTGAGTGAGCGAGTGAATGCATGATAGATTTAATTTAAGTAATTTTAGTGATATCATTGGTCATATTAACATCAATAATATACGTGTCATGTTTTAATATATGTGTTAAGGTAAATAACCTAGGTCATGAAGGACCGCTACTAACGGTTTAAATCGGCTCTAGGAGTGAAACGAAAATAGCAGGTTGAGCCTAAATACATCTTTCTTCCGGAAGTTGAAACCCTTATTGATACGATACATAAATTTATATTGAGTTTATAACTTTGATTTTTTTCTTGGCTAATTCATATGTGGTCGATCCTAGAGATACTGGATGGTTATCAATCATCGTTTGGAATAACTTTACAAAGAACAATTTTCATTTTCTCCTTTCTTGGTCTAGGTCTGGGCAACCCCACGAACGTGGTGCCTGGAGCTAGGTCGGGGTGGTATGGAGGAACATGTGTTTATTCCGAAGCATTTTAAAATTGAGTAATCGTTAATAACATTTAAAATGATTCATCTTTCAACAACTTTCTCGACTTCTCACTATATTCCCGGAATTATCCAGTAATCTATTTCCTTTTCCCTTTTCCTACCTCCTTCTTCTACCCTTCTACTTTCTTCTCTTTCTTTTCTATTTCTAAATGAAAGAAAACGGAGTCATGACTGAGAGTAGTCGCTATTGGCGCGGTCACTAAGTGGTTTCGATGAGTTTCTTCAGAAGTCCGATATGGGATAATTAACCATGAGATGAGTATGCATTGAGGGGTGAACCATAACAAGAAAGTTTATTGAATTTTACTTTATTGGGAAATAATCATGATTTCAATTGGTAGGTGTTGTTTGGTAATCGCTCTCGTTAAAAGAGAATTAATTTTAGCGACTCCTCTACATGAAGTCCTTCTTCGTTTACTATATTTTTTTTCCGTTTTCTTTCAGAATACATGTTATTTGGAGGTATATATTCTGTCATATGTACTTAATTGTCATTATCACTGAAGTCCACACTTCGATAACTGGTAATAGTATTTAATACTCTGCAAGCATAGATTCCTCAGGATCCTGTTGTTCGGCTCAGTCCACGTGGTCCATTGTTGATATCTGACTTTGGAGATAAGGTATCTACGTAAAACTGCTACTGCTGCTGTTGTCCATTTGTTGATGATTTTTATATGTTGTTGTGTAGGAGTGATCATTTAGTGTTTTTGTTTATGACTCTAGTAATTACATTCATTTACAACTAATAGGACAAACACAACTCTTAAGTCTGCACCATTACTTAGAAATAGTGAAACGAGTCCCTTTTTGAAGCTTGAATAGCATGAAGATAGAAGAAATCATTGACATACCACTAACATTGAGAACTATAGAAGGCGTAGAACGGTTAATTGTTGGATATTCATTTAATGTATCATCATAGAGGCGTATTGAAGAACAATCTGGGGTCATGTGTGAATCTGTTTTTGAAGAAACATATTTGACAGATCGAATATGTGAATTTGAAACATTATTTGGGTATAATTTAATTTTGAATAGTTTATATATTATAAATAATAAAATAATTAAAATGATTATTAAAGTATTAATTATAGGGATGACGAAAGCATAATATGATTGCGTTGTTGAGCGTACCAAGAAATGGAAAAGAAAAAAAAAACTCAGAAGAGAAAGTTGTTACTTGGTTATTATTCTTTGAAATATGCTTAGCATAATTTTAATAATAACCAAATATTTATTATTTTTGAGTTAACTAGTTTCTTTGAAGGATGCTTTGCATACCTATTGCCTAGCTAATTTGCTGTGAAATAGACTATACTTGAAAATTTGCTTCGCAAAATTTATATTCAGAGCCTACTCACGATTCAATAACTTAATATTTGATTTAATTGTTTATTTCTTTAATCATTTTCAGGGCCGTGAATATGATTATTTAGTTCAGTTAATATCTCATTCAGCTTGTACATTTTAATAACTAGAGCTACAATAAGCATTACTAATGCAAATCCTATTGGTATAAAAATAATTCCAATGCTATAAGTAATATGAGTATCAAAGTGAGCCGATATTGGCATAGTAGGGTTCACTGTCAAATTCGATAGTTGAGATGGAAGGTGCTGTAATTTATTCAAGTAAAATTGGTTTCCTACATACCATTGTGAAAATGAAAGATTTATAGGTAACTCTATGTGATTATATGTAACTTCTACGATATGTCTACTATCTAAGATTATTCGATTTGCTATCACTGAATCGAATGCATTGTAAGATAAAAAATAAGCTCTGTGTTGATCGTCTGGACATTTTGAATAAACCGGTGTTTGAACATATCTAGAGACAATGTTAGCAGTTGCTAATGCTGAAAACAAAATACCTACTGGGGTGTATAGATAAATAAATTTGGAATTCGTACCATACTTTAATGTATAATAACGACTAATTGAAAATAATATGAATAAATATTCAAACAATTGTTTGAAGATTTATGTTAATGCAATCACTCTAAGTTTGTTGAATGTCTATAAATAGTAAATTCTCTAATTTCCTATTTCGCGAAATAAGAAGGTTTTTGGCCTAACTAGCTTATTGAAGAAATAGAATAGTCCCAGGAAAGAAAAAAAGAGGGTATGGAGTCCTTTGTGTTCGAAAAGGAAAACCGTAAGGCACATACACTCACGGTGTCCGAAGAAAAAGACTGTTGTCGCACAGTCTATTCGCACTTGCTGAGTGAACAAAAGAAATCAATACTATAGGCTTTCACCAGAGTGACTTAATATCCCTCTTCTAGACTAACATGTGATTTTTTCCCATGTACCATCTCGATATTCGTCCAATGGTTCTTGATTTCACTTCTATTAGTGGTCATCTTTCGTTGATTGAAGATATCGTTAACTCTAAAAGTTTCAACGTGGAAACATCTTAAGTTGATAGTAGAAACTTGTTTCTTCTTTGGGCGTCGTCTGAGTCTACCGGCGTCTATGGGTGTCATCTAGCGCCTTTGCTTGTTCTGTGGTGCTGATCACATCATTCATCATGTTTCTTAGCTCTAGATGTTGAATTGTTTCCATAGATGAAAATCTTGGAGAATTTTCTTCGCCCATGTGTTGTTGAGCAAATTGCCTACTTTCCAGGCTAATGGATGTTTATCTCACAGCGTCTTCTTGTCTTACTAATGAAATCTTCTTTAAAGATCGGATGTCCACTTCATCACATTTGGCGTTATTTTTCTTATTTTGATATTCTACGACGATTTTGTTCGCACGGTTAGTGAAACCAACAACTGTAGCTTTCTTGTTATATTTCTGACTGAACACTTTTGGGATCCCTTTCTTTCTGTGATTGTCCTTTACTAAGATAATATCCCCAATCTGAAATTCTGGTTCCTTGTTTTCTGGAAGAAATTTCTCCAGTTGATTTTGATAATTCTTGATCATATGTTGATAAGCCTCTTCTCTTATCGTTTTCAAAACTTCAATACGATCTGCATTTTCAATGTTTTGCACTGGAGTCTGAAATTCATTTTCCAACAATGACCTTGGCTGATAAGCATGTAGCAAAAAGAAATTCCTAAATTTTGTTATTACGTTTGTAACATTATTTAACGAAAAGGTGAGTGCTGGTAAAAATAAATCCCATGTGTGTTCTTTAGACTATACATAGTGTCGTAACGCTTGCTGAATAGTGTCTGCTGTTTTCTCCACCAAACTTAAAGATTCGTGCTGATTGACAGCTATGTGGTTCCCAACCTTTCTGAAAGTTCGGCCATTATTTTACTACGGTGTCCGGGAAGATTGTCAAAAATAATCTTCTCTGGCAGACCATATTTGAGAAACACTTTTCGATATAACGAGTCAGCTATTGATTCTGCGGTTAAGTCTATTAAAGCATCTGTTACAATATACTTAGTACAAAGATCAGATGTGATGAGAATGTATTTATTATGGTTTTCAGACATTGGGAAGGTGCCTACCTGGTAAATTTGGATAGTAGAAAAAGGCTGTGATTCAGCGTATGTCTCTGGTAACATTTTTGAGGTATAGTGACTCTCTTATTTAATAAATAGGATTTGCAACTTCTAGACTTGTTTCTAATGAATGTTTTCATGTGTGGAAAATAAATTCTATGCAATGCGTAGTTATAGGTTCTCGTTTGACCTTGATGAGCAGAGTTTAATGGTGACTTATGAATCATATCAAAAACTTTGTTTCGTAACTTATACGGAATGAATATTAAACGTTTGGCTACGTTTGAGAACTTATCAATTCTGCAAAGTTTTCCACCTACTAATTCATAGCATTTCGACATTTGTACTGCATTGGTATTTGATGAAACTTCTCCCGTTTCTAAATGTATATATATCTCCAAAGAATGTGTCCTCTTTTTGATGGCGGTCTATATTCTGTGGCTCTGTGAAATTCACTAAACATTTGTCCTGATCGATATTTTCTACTGAAAGATCTCCTGGCTTTACGGGAAGTAGTGTGTAACGGCTCAGTCCGTCAGCTATATTGAGCTCACTTTTTACATGTGTTGGCCTAAATTGATAGTCTGATATATAAAAATACCATCTCGAAAGTTTTCGTGCCAAATTCTTACTAGTCTTAATAATGTTAGAGCTCTTGAATCTGTCTTCAGATAAAAATGTCTTCCAAGCAGAAACTAACGGAATGCTCGAAATGAAGCTATAATTTCCTAACAGATTCTCCTATAATTGCTAGAAGTACAATTTCTAAAACACTCAATTTTTTCCTATTATTTTAATAAACGAGAGTAGTATGAAAAAACACCATTCACCTGAATTTTCATCATCTGTCTGCAGCAAAATTGAAGAAATTGCTGTCCTTGACCCGTCAGTATACAAGCACAAGGCTTTGTTTCGATCGTACGGTGCCAGAGCGGGGGCTGGTAGCAATTTCTGTTTCAAAAGTTCAAACATGTCTTGATGTTGAGCGTTCCATTCAAACCTTTCTCATTTACGAACGAGCTTTTGAAGCGGTTCCGTGATTTCTGCATAATTGGGCAAACATTTTCGAATATAATTACAAAGCCCTAAGTAGGATCGTAACTCTTTCGTATTTTTAGGTGGAGGATAAGTTTCAATAGTTTTCAAAATTCTGTCTGAAACTTCAAACCAAATTTTGAAATTTTGTGTGCCAACGCTATGATTGAATTAATGAGAAACTGTGATTTATCTACCGACACTCTTAAACCATAGATTCTCAGTCTATGCAACAGTAAATCTAGAACTTCTACAAATTTCTCTTCAGAATTGAAAATAGAAATAAATGATCCATATATAAGGCTATATTTTCGGGCTGTAAATTTGCTAGTACAACTGATAGGAACGTATTAAAATAAAAAGGAGAATTTACATAACCTTGTGGCATGTGAAGATATTCGAATTTTCCAAGATTTGGAATGCTAAATGATGTAAATTTCCTTAATTGAGGCTCTAATTGTAATGTGGAAGAGGCATTAGAAATATCCAAGTATCCATAGTACAAGTGTCCTGACATAGTTAATAGTATTTCACTGACAGGAGGTAAACTAACACTACGATACAAAACTCTTGAATTCAATTCCCTCAGATCAATAATCTTGCGCAATTTTCCCGAGGTTTCCCAAGAAACATAACCAGAGAATTATAAGGTGAGTTGGATCTTTGTATCACCCATTCTTCCAATAACGTATTTATAAATTGCGTAACTTCCGATTTCAGTGCATGTGGAATTGGAAATTGTTTGTGTGAAAACGGAATTTCTGGGATAAGTTGAATTTTACATTAAAAATGTCTTGCTTTTCCGATCCTGTTAGGATTCCACGCAAACACATCAGCAAGGCGATAGGAGAGGTCTATTACTTTTTCTCTATATTTAGGTCTGGCATCTTGACCAATATTTAATTTAGAAATTCCCGTAATCATTGCTCATCCACATATTTTTCATCTATTGATTGGCAACATTGATTTGACTCTTCAATTTAAACATCTTACGCCTTTCCGATTACACAATTCTTATGACGAACGACTTTTGTGGCTAAAGGGTTAATAAATTCTACTACAGGTTCGTTAAAATAGCTCGCGGCACTATAATTCCGAGTTTCTCAATTATAGACATGTCTGACTCTAAAACACTTCTAGACCTGATTTCGAATTAATACATTTAACTGGAAGAATTATTCTTGTCCTTGGAGGAAGATACGTCCTCTTATGAATAACAAACTTTGGATCATATGCCTCTGCCGATAAACAAAATATTGGCTCTGAAACCTGATGACCTGTATTACTCTGTTGTTGTGTGTTACGAGGAGGCTTTCTATATCTAAACAAAGATAGCATCTTTTTGAGGTAATCAACACTGGCGTTATGAAAAATAAATAAGTCATTTCCTAAAAGAGCTTTCGGACCAAAAGTATGCACTATTCTGAACCTGTGATTAAAGAATCGACCGTTGATTAGAAATGTGATTGTTGCTGTGTGTTTCAGCCCTCTAGGTTCACACGAAACACCAACAACTTTCGTAATTTCCTGTGACAATTTAGTTTTAGGAGATAGCAATGATTTATCTAAAATTGATATTGCACTTGCTGTATCTGCAAGTATTTTTAATGGTTTCTTTCACAGTTGTATTGAAAATCTAACCATGTACCCTTTAATTTCTAATGGAGTCTGTATCTCTTCTCCCTGAATATATTTTTGTTTTTATTGACGATGTACACTAGTATTATTAATCTGTACGGGTGGGCCCTTTTTCTTGTTTTCTGTACATCCACGTTGTGCTTATACAGTTCGTTGTCAGTTTAAATTATGAGTCCTCTGTACCTGATTCATTTAGGAAGGGTTTTGTACAGGAACATAATATGTCGTACTATTACATTGCATGTGATGTACACCCTGAATTTGATTAAAACTAGGTACCTGTTGTGCATGAGACACAATAGTATGGTGACAACAACACTGGTTGTTATGATAATTTGCGCGTCCTGATCTAAAATTTCCACGACCAGCACGGCCTTGAAAATTGTTATTTTTCCCTCTAAAATTGTTGTATTGAGTACTCTTTCTACCCTGATTATTCTTAAAATTACCTCTCTTACTACATCGAAAATTTTTCTATTATTTTGATGGGATTGCGAATTATTTTGCGCACAGCGAGTGTTTGACTTTGCGAATCTGAACAACCACCTTCGATTCTCAGCGGCAATTTTTCTATTTCTTTCTCTAACTGGTTGATGGAAGTAACCTCATTACTTTGAGATGATATTGAAGGTGTGTTTGTGTTCTGAGTTTCTGAGTGTTCAGCTCTGTGTTGTTGTTTCTCTACTAACTTTCTAATTGCTTTCTTTTTATTTTTCCTGTGCCTATGTAACGTAATCTCGTCCTCGGACTCGGACGAAGAACTGTCAGTAACCGTAGATTCTGATACAGAATCAGATGACGAACACCTAGATTTCCCTTTTATACACTTCTTCTTATACGCTTTCTTAATACGTGCATCTATTTCTCTTTTTTTCTATTTCTAATTATACATTCATTTGCTTCTAACGTATAGAGAGCCTGTATAAACGCATCTAAAGTGTCAAAAGACTCGTAACCTAGGTGTTAATATTGTACAGTTTCAACCCTGCTGTAATAATTGAAAAGATCTGCCCTTCTGTAAAAGTCGGAGCATGTTTGTCTACCATGGATAAAATATCATAAACAAACGACTGAATGGGTTTATTTTTTTTCTGAATCCTCTTCTGTACGGCAGAGAAAAAATCTACACTACTATAGCATTCTTGAAACATTTAATTATCTCAGCTTTACAATTCGCATAGGTTGTTTCATCTGTAATGTTCTTTCTCTTTAACGAAGTTCACAATTGTTTTTTTTTTTCCCTGGAAACTCAGTGATTGTCAATTGTTTTGCTATTTTATCAGTCCAATTATTTAACCATACACAAACACTATATTCATCAAAGAACTGCTGTATCATGATTTTGTGTGGTTTAAATTTCGGAAGAGGACAATGAGAATTGTACACATTAACAATAGGATTTTGAGCTCCCTGGCCTTCACTGTGTTGTCGATATATTTCCATAGACTTAATGTATTTCCTTTTTATTCGAGGGGTTCTTAATTGTATTGGGATCTTTTTGTATATTAACGTTCTATATTGTTCGTCTGAATATTCTGTATCACTGCTGGAAGTATTATTCATATCCTACATATGAACAGAAAATAAACCTTTCCATTGCGACTAATTTTGCAACCTAAGCAAAGTACGCTGACCATTAGTTTGTAAATGCAGCAAATTCGTATATGACAACAAGAATCTTGGTGTATTGTTGGTTTCCTTAGTAACAAGAGGAAATGAATCTTGCAAGACTATATACCATTACAACAACTGACGTCTGTAATTTCAGCATATTATGAGCGAGAGGGAGAGAGAGAGAGAGAGAGAGAGAGAGAGAGAGAGAGAGAAAGAAAGAACATGAAACTCCTTTTACTCAACTAACAAACTGATGCTATCTTCTAAATAATTTAAACTACGCGTGATACGCTTCATTCCCGGTGTATGAGGCATCGTAATCAAGCATGGTGCATCTAATTTAATGTAACTTGAATGGCCTATACGATTAGCGAGAGCTCCGAAATCGAAACATATGTGGTAAATGACCATAATCTAATTATGTTGTCCGGAATCTTAATTTTACCCATAAATTGATAAAACCGGATGCTTCCACCATCAATTTCTGATATTTCCAAGAAGGATAACTCAGGGGTTTAACTGTTTGATGTTTGCAATTTTTTAAAGTCAGCGTGAAGATGGAATGTTAATTATAAGCCAGTATATCCGATGCAAACATTTTAGTTAAAAAAGAAACAAGCAAAGCGCTCTTTTGAATGTAGATAAGTCATTTTCGAGCCACTTACATTTTATGCTTATTCGTATATTTTATGTATCGATCTTAAAACCAACAGAACATATAATTAGCTAATATTCAAAATAAATACGGCCGTCAAATAATTGTATACTGTAATTCTTGTAAGTATATTTATAATGTTTATATATGAATTTAGTATATTTGTGTTATATATAAATGAAATAGTCTGAATATAAATAAAAAAGTATTGTAACCGAAGTGTATTGTAATGTAAAACGACTTGAAGTTGAAATATGATTGTTTTAAACGCACTCATTGCCTGGGTAGCTATGTAAGTCAATATTAAGGTTCCTAATAGTGCGAGGGCATTAGTTGCGGAGTGCATTTCCCAATTCTAGTTGGAATAATGAAGTATCACTTTCATTGATTATAGGAAGGAAAATAAGTGAGTAAGTAAATTCTAATAATTGATAGCTCAGACGGGACCTACCATGTTGCCTGAAATTTTCATTCAAATCTTTCAAGTTGGAGTGACGATTGGTAATGAGTGATAGGTTGATTCCATGTGAGAAAGTCCCGGAAAAAAGACGAGTCCAAACGGCCCCTGTCAAAAATGCCCTGGTTAAAAGGGTTAAAGTGGTGCAGCGGCAAACGGGCCCCTATCATAACTGTCCTGCGTCAAAATGCCCTGGTAAGCAGGGCCCCGCATGAAAAGGATCCCGGTCAAAACGGCGCGCTACAAAAGGCCTGAGGCAACAGGGTCCGCGACAACAGGACTCGCGTGAAAAGGGCTGGGTAGAAATGTTCCCAAAACCAGAAAGCGTGAAATCAAAACAGGAGGGAAATCAAAGATCTCAGAGTGTTCCCTTACAAGGGATTTATGCGAAAGCTGACGCCTAGATACTTATAAAATTGGTACCCTGACTAACAGTGGATTGCTAATTGTCGTGGCGATATTCACTTGGTACGGAAATTCCATGTTTACCCGCTACGTGTAATACATACACCAAGCAATGACTGTGAGAGGCTGTGGCTAGTTATATCCCCCCCCCCCAAAAAAGGCGGAAGGACGCAGAAGACGAAAAATGTATACAGGTAACCTGATACTTATCGGTGTATTTTGCCATACTATCTTTGGCTTTTGTGTTGTATGTATTGGTGTATTATATTAAAATACTTTGCGTCTGTATATTACTGGTAACCTGAATGTATTTTATCTTCATCGTTTTCTCACATGCTAACAATACCTTTACTGTACTCTCGAATGATTACCAACAATGTTCATTAAACTTTGCGAATAGATTATGACGTACTTTCTTATCACAGATTTATTACCTTTTGTGCTACGAGTTTTATGCACTCTTTTCTTGCGCTACGCCTTCGTTTCTTTGGTTTGGAAAGCATACCCGATTTCATGCAGTGTTGCAACCCCAAAACAGTTTATTTTATGTCTGTCGGTAAAGTTTCGAAATATCGATTCCACATAAACCTCATTAGAGTTGTTGCGCTAGAGGAAGGCTTGTGCACATTTCCACAATGTCGCATGGAACTTCATTCTACGGCAACTGTAACATGGTCCCGTCTTGGGTGAATTCTCTATGAAGCTCGTTAGTCATTGGATGATGTGTGTGCTGTAGTTTCCTCTCTATTGTATGTATGGTCCTTCTGCAGCCTTCTTCTTGTTGTGCATTGTTAATTAGTCTGTACGGTCCCCATAATTTCTCAACCTTACAGCTTCGTATCGCCCTTATTTGCAATAATAATAACCCATCTTTCGCTTATTTTCTTTCACGTCTTATGCCAATTGTTTTAATGCCATAAAATGGTATACGCTCTGTCTGAGAAACTATAAATGTATGCCAAAACTATTTGTTGACAGTACGGTTGTGTTCTTATTCACGCGTCTCACTCTCCTAGGAATCAGTTTACGTGCATATATATTTTTTTATTTCCTGCCATCTTCCGAACTTTTTGGGGTATAATTTGCGACAGTCTCACTCACTCACTCCTTGGTATATGTATTTTACGTAGAGAGTAAATAAGGCATTTTGACAACGAATGATTATCTCCACGAAGATTAGCGGTCGATAATTAGTCAGGGTATCAATTTCCATACATATGTAGTTGTCACGGTTCGCATACGTCCCTTATTAGCAATTAGAAGCACTTGTCCAATAGAAGGATGAATATCAGTGGTTTCTATAAGGAAACGTGAATGGTGATTTTAATTTTGTTTGACTTTTGTTTGTTCTGCAACAGTCGCTATCGCTTACGTCGGTTCTAGATTAAAGTTTGCTTCTACAACATTTCTCTGAGTTTTTGTTCTCGAGACATAGTCCAATCAGACTTTATCTATTAATGACTGTTTCCTTTGTTCAAAAATTCATTTCTGCCTAAATAAAATATAAAAACACATATTATATGAATAATAATCTCTTGAAACCTTTTCCGTAATTTTGCTGTAAGAAAACACATGTGGATCTAAATACAGGATTAGTCAAAAGTGTTCGGACAAAGCAATAATAACGACAGGCGTGGATGGAGGAAAATCAAATGTTGCAATTAGTATTGTCGCAAAAACTGCATTGATCTCGATTGTGGTCATCGTGGAAGCCATCTTGTATTCCGCTATATTGCAGATCATACACGTTTTTAATGGAATAGGCTATGCTTTTACACTTTAATTCAGGTTTTACATTTCCAGAAATGAGAATATGAACTCACTTTTAACACATAGCCATTTGTTTGAGAAAGGGTTTTTGACATATGTATCTAATACAAAAAATAACAGGAGAGGACAGTGACAAAGAGACACGAAGACAAAGGGAAAGTAAATTTTACAGATTAGTTTTGGCGTTAAAATTTCGTGAAATGATAACTCCATCTAACTTGAATTCCCCATGTATATATAATACAATATTTTCAAACAGAAAGAGGGTATTTGTATCACATAAATCTACTTACAACCTGAATCGACTTTTGACTGACAGCTGTACATTTACGAGATAGCGTGTGCTACGTTTGACATTTCTTTCTACTAGAAGAAAATATTTGGGCAGACAACTAATGAAGATTGCTTCATTGAGTACTTATCGTGTGTGTTCGTTTGCTTGCGTTTGTAAAATATTGTGACGTTTCCATACACGTTACTAGTAAGTATAAGATATTTGAGTAAGTAAGTATATTTGTGATTATTTCTTACTTTACGAGTATAAAGCAATAGAATGCTTTTATTGTCCAGTTTCGAATATTCGGTAGAGCTCAACGACTCAAATTGTAATGGGTGAAAACTATGTTTGTCTAGTCAGTGCATTGTACCATGTAGAGTTAATATTGGAAGGACATAACGGTAGAATTGCTAGAAAGAAACCATGTATTATGCAAATTAAGAAATATAAGATACTTAAATTTTCAAGAGCTTTCGGTGGTAAACCCAACAATTAGTGGGAATGTGTTGTTTATTTACGAATTTATGTTAAGTTTGCATGAATATAATGGTAGAAATAACAGTTTTCGACAGGTAAACACAGACATAAATGTCAAGATCTTCCAGCCAACTGAAAAATACGCAGAGGAAGTGCAATGGTCTGGGTTATATATGTTCACCAGACGTTGGATAGTTAGTGTGGATTGATAAGATTCTGACAAAAGAACTATATCTTAACGTTCTTAGGAGGACTACTAATTTTATCAAGGTATTGATCCCAAAGAAAGTATGATCCCAAACGAAGGAATTATTGTTTTAACACTGCCCAAAAATGCGTGAGATCCCACTCCACAGCACAGGCAATTCAACCAATTCAACCGGCATCTTAGGAACTAATTGCTACGTAAGGTCAATAGGTACGAGTTACAGTGTAAGACGCCTTGAGAAAAGCATTACGTAGAGCGAGGAAAATATTTCCTCACACTATAACAAGGAAACTGTAACAACGGTGCGAAGTGGTTAAATGAAGTTATACATCGTTGTGCGTTTCCTATTAAATACTAACTGTACTAATTTGAAGTGATAACTTTAAAGTACATTTTATAGTAGTTTCTTTAACAATATCCGAATATGTATGTGATCAACAATGCCCACATCCCTACTGGAAATTTCAACGTGATTCAGTTTTTGCAACAAACACACTTGAAACATTTGCTTTTTCTCTGCCACATTAGTACTGGATTGTTCTGATTCTCTTCCCTACTACACACAAATGTCAGACATAGCACATCTTCCTCGTAAAATAATGAGGATTGGTAAAAATAATCATATTCTCGTTTGTGGACAAATTTAAGCATAAATTTATGTGCCAATCATACTCCTCTTCTGTTTAAAAATATTTTGTGATATTCAATATTGTGCAATCCATGATGTCCACACCCTCACTCAGTGCAGATTTCCCATCAACATATATATGCATCTTTTTACTTTTCTGCGTCTACGTCCTTATTGCCTGTCCAAATAATTTAGTCTGCTAGATACAAATGTCAAATGTGCCCTATCTCGCAAACGAATGAAGAAAAACTTTCTAAAAATGAGTTCTTTCTCTCATATCTTTCAAGATTCTAGCCTAAATTGATGCGTCAAACCTACCCTTTCCATTCAAAAAGTATTGTGTAATATCAAATATCGAGGAATCCAAATTACTGCTATGAAAGTGGTTCAGATAGCTAACTTCTGGGCCACTTCAATGCTTTTTTCGATCCAGATTTTTCACACATTTTCTAAACCAGCACTCCCATCTAATCCTGAGAAACCATAACTTCTGGTACACCCGTCACTAGAAAATATTATTTGTCTTAGATTTTTATAGTTACGTCCATAAAATATATTTATATCTAAAACTACTACTAGCTTGTATCTAAAAATACATCTACAACTCTTCTATCTTATAATGTTCCCATGGTAAGGTATTTATCCCATCTCTTAAAACGTATCTCTTGTCATATACACAACTTAAAATTAACTTGTTCATTCTGTAATAAATATGTCGTGTGTACAACTCCTAATCAAATTCAACTTTTTATAGTAGTTCATTTGATTCACCAAACAGTCTTTGTATTCCTCATATGTACTTCCCTATCTACAAGCTTTTCTTTACACCTTTGCCTTTCTTACAACTTTTTCCTTATCGAAGTTACCTTTAAACTCTTTGTCTGTTAGATCATTTTGAGATGTTTATTGAGTACATTTTACTTCTTAAATACACAAAATCTTCTAAGATTATACCCTTAACAGATCACCCAACTTTCCAAGTATATCTTTATTGATCTGCGGTATCTAATATGCATTAGCTTGAAGGCAATCACTATTGTCGAATTAATTAATATAATTTTTCATATCCTCATATACATCTTCTGTTTGAATATGGCAAACATAACTATCCGTGGCTGTATGGCATATTTAAATTTTGTCTTGATATTTTGACTTCACCACATTCTATAAGAACCAATACATTAAGTACTTTAATAGGTGTAAGATACTCTTTCCAACATACGTCGGTTTATTTAAAACCAATTCGGTATTACTGATTATTATCACACATAGATTATCTGCATAAATAGGTTTTCTTTAAAATTCGGCTGAGCAATTAGTTTCACTACACTTGCTGGATCACATTCTCTTTCTAATATTTTCCATTGTTTTCCCGAATACTAAGTTATCCATGAGCTTATAAAAAACTTTCCCTAAATTATTTGTTGCTTTAGTTCTCATATGTGTCTTTAAATCAATATAATTCTCTAACCAATTTGATTGTTCAAACTCTTTTGCTCGGTATATTTTCTTTAATTTTAATCCAAGTGATAGACATTGTTTTATGTTTCCTTAGTGACTAACATATATTTCTTTATCACATATTTTTGTTAATACTTTCAAACCAGTATCGGAATTATCAGTTATACTTGTGAAGCCTCTTTCTTTTATTTATCCTTGCTTAACCATCTAAATGTCTTATAGGGTAGAAGTTTATTAATTGCCCAGCCGTAAAGGTTATTGGAATCTATGTATATAATGTAAGGCTCTTCGTTATTATCATCGTAATATTCCATATACTTATTGTTTCCTTTTACATATCTTAGAGAACATTGACTAATTCCACCTCTTAATCCTTTCTCAATCATTAAGACCATATCATAATCTGTTAGCAACTCTAATTTTATATATTGTCATCTTTAACATTGCATTCCAAGCTAAAACTTTTGCTGTCCTCACTTTGCTGGATCAAGAACATAAGCTTTAAGACACATTTCAATAAGTTCTCAAACACATCTGCTAATTACAACACATAAGTTTTAGATAAAGGTCATGGCATTGTAAGAGATCATGATCTTTATATCTTTCCCATACTTTTTTCTATACTCTTAATCTTATCACTCATATATGTGTTCTTAAGCTTCATGAGGAATGCTTCCTTTTGTGGTATATTTCTTTGTATAAACTTATTCCAGTCTCTAACATAATCATAAACTCCTTTCTTGTTATAAGTTTTAATTGTCCTTCAACAGGACATAAATTTTGTTTATGAGTCATTTGTTCTCTTGTTAATGTTGATGATAATTTATCTAAACTAAATGCCATAAATATAATGAATCTGTAAATTTCAATTTGAAACTTTAAAGCTATTCACTGAATGATATTCATCGTTTATCTTCATGAGGTATTAAATTTATTTGTTGTTTATTACATCCTAGCTCTTTTATAAACATGTAAAAATCATATCCTGATAAGTTATATATGATTACTGGTACAAAACTTAGATACTCTTACATTTAGATTACAAATGTTACATAATGCAATCAAAAACTATCCAGTTTTATGATCGTGATGTTTAACTTTATGATTCTCTGGAGTATATTCTATTTTGCAGTAAGGACAGTATTCAGATTCGTTGAATATTTCTATCTGTTTACGTGTTAAGGTAATTCTTTATTTTGTCTATACAGTTTTGATATTTGTTTGGCTTCTTTCTTTAGCATTCTTACGACCTTTTTAGCTGCATCGTCACGTCTATGCACAAACCAATCTCTTTAACGCCCACTCCTTTTTATAATATAGTAACATAAGCCACATGGCTTATGCTGTAGTTTTAAAGTATATGATTCATTTTATGGATAGCATTTTTCACATCCCATAAGCTTATGCAATAAACATTCGAAGTCAGTGGGAATAACAAATAGCATCTTTATCGTATATAGGTAATTCTGAAATTCAACACATGTAACTTCTTCTGGCATTTCTATTGAAACAGCTTCTCGAGTGGAACGATCTCACTTGCGATTACCTAATGCATCTTGTTAGTAAAAGTATAAACATAATCTATCACATAAATAGTTTCGATCTCTCCATTTACTTATTTGACTACTAACTAATCTACTCAAGTCTAATCCAACAATAATGTGTTTAAATTTCTTTTTATACATATAATAGATTAACATGGTCGTTGTTTTGTTTTGAGTATTATATAAAACGTACATCATGTATTTTATGTTGTATGTAACAACGTTAAACGATATTCGAGTCTTCTTTCAATTTTAGTAATGTCACGAAATTTTACAGAACAATCAGCGCCTCTTAAATTTTCTGCAAAGTCTAAAAATATATTTGTGCTAAGATGGTTATTGTGGATGTTCTTCAACAGTATGTAATACACAGGTAATTCAATATAAGGAACATCTTTCATATTTGTTCTTTACGCTCATAATATCATTTTTGCCTTTAATTTCTTTAGCTAGTTCTATGTATGATGACCCTCTAACCTGCATTTTTATTAAGAGCTAACTTAATGTAGTTTATATTCATGAGAATCCATTCGGAACCTCTATCTTGGAGCTCATCAACTTTCCTTCTTAATATCTATTTAGCATCAGTTATGAATTCTTTAAGATTGGTTGATTCGAATATGTCTTCGTTATTTGTGTTAAAATAAAAGGTATGAATTTCTTTTCCTTTCTTATATTGACAATCTATCGAAACATTAGATTTTAACGAACTATGTTTCTGTAAGCTGATGTTCAGTCTATTTATTATAGCCTTTCGTGTTGAAGTGATATATTGTTTTAGAGGATCATGTTCTTTATAATCTGTTTTAAATCTCCATTTGTCTAATCTTAATTTAAATGCTGAGACTTGGAGGTTTATATCTTTCGATAGCGATTCAGGTTTCAGTCTTCGTTTCCAAATTATTTCTTTTTCAAATGGAAACCGTTTTAAAACTTTTTTCTATCTAGACTTTTAGGTTTCGGTTCTCCAAAGATGTCTTCTTGGAGTGAGAATACATTCTGTCTTCTTAGGGTTTCTTTGCATGTATTAGGATCATCTTTTAAGATCAGAGATGCTTCAATTTATTAACAGTATGTCTATTATAATTCATCTTATTTCTTACAACAAAAAATATTTTCTAAATTTCATTTTTGATGTCCTTCTATTCTTAGTTACGCCATACATGTGCCAATCCGTTTTGTCCGTCCGCGAGTGCTTATTCAATATATTCGCAGATATCCCCTATATGTAGAGGTGTTCCCCTCGATCCGTAACCAGAGGACGCGCCATGTTCTGGTTACAGGTATCCATATTACATGTATGATATTATCATAAAAGTGATACATACTTCTAATCAGTTTAACTTATTTTTAACAATGTTTGATGAACGACATACTAATCTCGTTTCAGGTTTTCATTCAAAAATAATTATATGTTTTGTAAAAACATTCTTGAAGTTTTTTTCACTTTCATACTGCAATAATATTCTTATGTTTTTCAAATCTCTCTGCACTCGCCTAGTGTCTTCATTGTATATATCTGGAAGTATAGTTTTAAAAGTATCATCTAAATGTACTAATAATTTTGAACCATTCCTCTTTTTATAAGATTCCAAGCTGTATTTTCATAGAATTTAGACTTATCTAGATCTGCCAGATTAACAGATTCCAGCTTTTTGTGTTTAGATATTTTAGTTAAGTAATAGATTGACATGCTTTAAACGAATACTACAACTCTTATAGGATGTATTTTTAAATTTTTTCTTTGTTCATATTCTTGCAATTCTTCGTTTGTGTTCGTCTCCATCTTTTTCGTTGTTTTAATTTGCATTATTATCCTCTACTGACTCATTTTCACTTTCAGTCTCACCTTTTCTTTCCATTGCTATGTTATACATTACTATAAAATTTTAACAGCGTAAAACTTTATTATGATAAACCCAGAAATGTTTCTTTAGAATCTTTAATGAACTGTTCATTTAACTTACGTTCAACTGCCAAGAATTTCCAACAATTGCTGTGTTAAAATTTATCACCAAATTATCTAATAAAACCTTCTGCTATTTTCTGAAAAACCAAGTGTGGTTAAAGATCATCATTAAACTTATATTCAAATTCTCTTATGAAGTCTTCAGATAATTTTTGGTCACTTGCAACTTAACGACAATGTATGTTGTTCTTAAATTCTCTTATAAAGTTTTCTGATAATTTATTGTAGAACAAACTTCTATCCAATCATTTCTATTTCAAATTATCTCATGAAGTCTTCTGATAGTTTTTGATTACATGAG
This sequence comes from Thermobia domestica, assembly GCF_964235325.1. Taxonomy (NCBI): domain Eukaryota; kingdom Metazoa; phylum Arthropoda; class Insecta; order Zygentoma; family Lepismatidae; genus Thermobia; species Thermobia domestica. Next base: position 190,545,295 of record NC_137457.1, read on the forward strand.
ATTTCCTTCAAATTCACCTTGTCTCTAAATTCTTAAAAAGTCTTCTGATAATTTGATCGAGGAGAAGGCCTCTAGATATAGAGGTTAGCTGCGAATATACTGAATAAGCAGTCGCGGACAGACGACTAGGAGTGGTCCTCCAGCTTGGGGGTTTGAGTAAGGCTAACACCCTCATCCTGTAAAGAAAGGTACTTGTTCAGAAACATTCACAAAAGCCTCGGACAAGGACTGATAACTTGGCACGACATCAGCAAAAGAAAATGGACATGAGATTTGGAACATGGAATATTAGAAGTCTTTATAGGGCAGGCGCGTTAAAATCTGTAACGAGTGAGTTAGAGAAATACAGGATGGACTTAGTAGGAGTTCAGGAAGTTAGGTGGGAAGGAAATGGATCTGAGAATTCCGGAAATTTTACGTTCTTTTACGGAGAAGGAAATAAAAATCACCAGTTAGGAACAGGGCTTTTCGTTCACAAACGAATATTACCAGCAATTAAACGGGTTGAATTTGTTACTGACAGACTTTCTTTTATTACTCTTAAGGGACGGTGGTGTGATATTATTGTTTTAAATGTACATGCCCCAACTGAAGATAAGGATGACGATATAAAAGACAGTTTTTACGAAGAAGTGGAACGGATATTTGACCAACTCCCGCGATACTATATGAAAATTCTATTAGGGGATTTCAATGCGAAGGTAGGACGAGAGGATATTTTCAAACCGATTATAGGGAACGAAAGTTTGCATAAGGAAAGTAATGACAACGGTGTTAGACTCGTGAACTTTGCAACATCCAAAAACCTAATCGTAAAGAGTACAAAATTCCCACATCGCGACGTTATAAATACACTTGGATATCACCAGACGGAAAAACACACAACCAAATTGATCACGTTTTAGTAGATAGAAGAAGACAATCTAGCATAATTGACGTCCGGTCGTTTAGACGGGCTGATTGTGACACTGATAGCAGCGATAATACGGGAGCGATTATCGTTGAATAAAGGTAATACTCAATGTCCGAAAACGGAGAGATTTAATTTAAAGAAATTAGAAGAGAGCCAGGTAAGAGAGGAATACCAGATTGAAGTTTCGAATAGATTCTAGGTTTTAGAAGACTCGGAGCGCACTAGTGTTGATGATACTTGGATTGCAATTAGAGATAGCATTAAAAGTTCAGCAATAGAAAAATTGGGACACGTGGAAATACGTAGGAACAAACCATGGTTCGACCAAGAATGCATTAAACTAGCAGAGAAGAGAAAACAGGCAAAATTACGGTGGCTACAAAATCCGAATGAAGTAACTACACAAAATTTCGCAGATATCAGGCGGAAAACTTCCAAAACTTTTAGAACAAAGAAACGGGATTTTTTGAAAGCTAAAATTAAGGAACTTGAAGATAATAGTAAAAATAAAAATATTCGGGACATGTATAAGGGAATCAGCGAATTTAAGAAAGGCTATCAACCTCGTGCTTATATTTTTAAGAAATCTGACGGAACAGTTCTCACTGATACGGATAGCCTCTTAAATAAATGGAAAGATTTCTTTGACGATTTGCTGAACACGCAGCCAAAAACTAATGTGCGTGGAGAAAAGGAGATACACACCGCAGAACCGTATATTCCAGAACCCAATCGAATAGAAGTGGAAGCCGCTATAAAGAAATTAAAGAAACACAAATCTCCGGGTGTAGATGAAATTCCGGCTGAGTTAATTTTAGCTGGAGGCGAAATATTGTGGAACAAGGTACACAAACTCATTCTCCTTATCTGGAACAAGGAAGAATTGCCACAAGAGTGGAAAGAGTCAATCATTGTTCCAATTCACAAGAAAGGCGACAAAACTGACTGTAATAATTATCGAGGCATTTCTCTTCTGTAAACATCCTATAAAATCCTTTCAAATATTCTGTTAGCAAGATTGACCCCATACGCAGATGAAATTATTGGAGATTATCAGTGCGGATTTAGACGAAATCGATCAACTATTGACCAAATATTTACCATTCGCCAAATACTCGAAAAGAAGTGGGAATACAATACCCCGGTACATCAACTATTTATTGATTTTAGAAAGGCTTACGACTCGGTTAGGAGAGAAACATTATACAACGTTCTTACAGAACTTGGAATACCGAGAAAGCTAATTAGATTAATTAAGATATGTTTAAATGAATCCCAAAGTAAAGTCCGGGTAGGAAAATTTTTGTCCACGAGCTACCACGTCGAAAATGGCCTGAAACAAGGAGATGCGTTGTCGCCATTATTATCTAACTTTGTGCTGGAATACGCCATAAGGAAAATCAAAGATAGCAACCAGGGCCTAGAGTTGAACGGCATTCACCAGGTTATGGCATATGCTGATGATGTAAATTTAATAGGAGATGATAGAGAACAGTAGAAATAAATGCAGAGATATTATTAAACGCGTGCAGGGACATGGGTTTAGAAGTAAATGCAGAGAAAACTAAATACATCGTGCGTCGGGACCGTAATACTGCAAATTGTGGAGGCGTTAAAATATTAAATAATATTTTTGATAAAGTGGATACTTTCAAATATTTAGGATTAATATTAACAGACGAAAAACACATTCACGAAGAAATTAAATGTCGACTAAAAGCAGGGTATTCGCGTTACTATTCGGTTCAAAATCTCTTGTCGTCGCGAATTCTGTCGAGGAATTTGAAGCTTAAAATATATAAAACGATAATCATGCCTGTTGTTCTGTATGGTTGCGAAACATGGTCGCTTACTCTGAGGGAAGAACATAGACTGAAAGTATTTGAGAACAGGATCCTGAGAAGAATATTCGGACCCAAGAGGAACGAGAATAGGGAATGGCGGAAGCTTCATAACGAGGAACTACATAGTTTATACGAATTTACCCAAAATTGTTAGGGTCGTCAAGTCTAGGAGGCTTAGGTGGGCAGGTCATGTAGCTAGAATGGAAGAAAGTAGAAACGCTTTCAAAGTCTTGACTGGTAGACCCATAGGAAAACGACCATTAGGAAGACCTAGGCGCAGATGGGAGGATAATATTAAGATGGATCTCGCAGAGATAGGAATACAAAGTAGAAACTGGATGCAATTAGCTAAGGATAGAAATCAGTGGAGAGCTTTTGTGAACGCGGCACTGAACCTCCGGGTTCCATAGGCCATAGAGTGAGTGAGTGAGTGAGTGTGATAGGCTATATTGTTGATAGGCACGTAGCCAAGGGGAGGATTCGGACCTCCTTGAAGTCTCACAGAAAGGAAAAAGTGTTGAAAGTTTGCGATAAATGGGAATTTCTTGCATTATCTTCATTCTTGTACATTTTTAAAATACGAAATACCAGTAAATTAAGTATAATTAATAAATACCGGCAGAGTAAAGGAAGAAATGAAATGATTACTTGTTCTGTATTGCTTGCTATATAATGTGTTTCTGTGGAATATCTGAAAAGTTTTTATTATTATTATTATTATTATTATTATTATTATTATTATTATTATTGTTATTATTATTATTATTGCTGTGTGCACGAAAACGCGTACCAATGAGCGCAATATCGCGCTAATACACTTATGTTATTTTTATTTTTCTAAATAATCCTTTAACTTCTTCCTTCTGTTTCCAATATTTATATATTTTCAACTCATCAAGTCTTTTCTTCTGTTACGAAATAAAATACTAAAGTATTTAAAAACAAATTTTGTTCGATTTAGAGATGGAATTGTACAGTAATTTGGCTGTCCGCAGATGTACATCCAAACCCGATTACCGTACGGATAATATAATAAGTATATTAACGGATAATAATTATATTAAACTTTCTAAATTTGCCCCTAAAATTAGAATAAATTTACAAAAATGTGGGGATATTGCGGGGTCCGGACTCCCAGGACCCACTCCCTGCGTACGTCTCTTGTCTTCACAATCCTGAGTGTGATGTGATGTGATGAATTTTGGTCCTCTCAAAATTTTATCTTGTAGAACACGTTATGCTCTCCTGGTCTGTAGTTTGAATACATGTATCTATGTATCAAGTTCGGATACATGAGAAATTATTTGATTTGATGGGAATTTAATCACTATATATTAAGCACTTATCCAGGTTTTTTTCCGCCGGGGGGTGACAAGGGGAAGTCTCGTAAGCACGTAATTCTAATGTTCTAAAACATCAATTTGTTTTCAAAGTAATAATAATAATAATAATAATAATAATAATAATAATAATAATAATAATATAATGCAACAGTTCTATTCTTGCTTAAACTTTTCCTTACTTATCATTATAAAAACCAGTTTAGTTTGAAGGAACTGTATTGTGGCACAATGAAAGTCAAACAAACATTTCCGAGAGATATGTAACTAAGGAAAATGTCTGCGATAGCGTATAACAAGAATAACAAGAAAACACTGAGTGTATAGTTCCATTACATTTATCTTCAAGGGAAACTTATATATATATATATATATATATATATATATATATATATATATATGTGTGTGTGTGTGTGTGTGTGTGTTTGTGTGTGTGTGTGTGCTATAATTGCAGCAGTCAAGCAGGTCCTCCCGGTTTCTCTATCGTCATAATTTTCTTAAAGGAGATGATCCGAACCGAAGGAAGGAAGACAGTTGAGTGAGTTGAACACTTCTGGTCCCGTTCTGGGATTCCTGTCAAACATTGTTAAATTTTTATCAAGAAAGTTGAACGTATTTTCTTCTAGTGCAAAGGACTTAAGAAAAATAAGAATCGTCAGACTCAGACTCGATACGCCAATCAAGCGACATTTTCAACATTGATTTAGGAAGTTTATGACATCGCACATTCAAATGCCATACATCCGATGGATAATGAAGAAGATAAAATGTTCCAACAACTTTCGTGACTGAATGGACGTCCTGACTGTAATGGAAGAGTCGACAAGGTGCTACTTCAAAAAGAGAAGGTAGAAGAAACACTAAAGAGGGGAAAGTAAAGATCCAAACTTGAGGAAGGTACGGTATTTGACAAAGCGATTTAGAGAGCAGAAGTAGCGAAGATGCTGATCCAACGGAAGCTCCAGACTTCAGTAAACCAGTTGATGTCCAAATTCGAAAACGTGAGCACAAAAGTGTTATGTAAACTCAGATAGCCGTAATGCTTCATAGGAACAGACTCAGTGACAGATGTGCCATAATGGTACTCTTCGAAGCTCCCAAAGTCTGTAGACAAGATCCTCGGGAGTTAGCCATTAATAGATCAACCACAAACCGTCAGCGTTAACAATACAGGTAATCGGATGTTACTCACGTTAAAGCGTCATTTAAACCAAACAAAATGTTTACAATTCACTGATAGGAAGTTTATGAGTGATATTAGTGGAAACAATAGTGTGGGGAGCTGCCATTTTGGTATCGATCATGGGAGAGAAGAAATTGATAGAAATTCCAAAATTATCCTTTGTGAGTGTAAAGGTCTTCGCTCACGTTGTGTACAGTAATGTGAGAGAATGGGGACTGGAAAACTTGATACGTGTAATATGTTGTGATAATAAACAATTTCAACAGTGGCCGTTCATCAAGAGCGTGTATAGATCTTGAACAGCTACTAGGCCATAGTGTTCTACATTCCAGATCTCGACATCACATTCTGGAACTTATATTGTCCTCTATTTTGTAGCATGCTTAAGACCCATCTACTTACCAGACATTCTCATATTCAAACGTTTCAAGTAACAGAGGCCCTGCTTTGATCGTGGAAAATATGAAGATGTCATCTCAGACGATTTTGGAGCAGCACAAATTCGTGATTTCCGCGATGAAGTTTTTCTTTATGTGAACACCAACTGCAGGATCGTCAACCGCGAGGCGATTGTCGAGAACTACTCTCGTTTATTTTAACATTCTTGGGAAGTTCACCATCTGGTTCATCAATTCAGATCAAGTTCCGAGATCCAGGGCCAAAGCATTAAGCTCGCCTAGGTTTGATTGTTCCGTTCCCAGTTTAAGCTGACACAGACAGAGATGCAGGGATTGTGAGATCTAAAAATATTTCTCGCATATATATTAAATTCTGGATATATATATTAAATTTTGGTTTAAGCTGATTGTCCGTTCCCAGTTTAAGCTGACACAGACAGAGATTGAGGGATTGTGAGATCTAAAAATATTTCTCGCATATATATTAAATTCTGGATATATATTAAATTCTGGTTACTGTCACTCCAGGCTTCTACGGCAACTAGAAATGATCCCCAACTCCTTAACGATCGAACTTAATGCTTATCCTCAACGTGAGATTGGTGAAGCAACATCACATAATATGACAAGACATCTGTGGTATCTGTCACATTATTTGACCCTCCTTGGTTTATTTTATCCACAGTTAGATTCTAACACAAAATGAGCTATGATACATTCTTCAGCAGAGATAGAGAGGAAGGTCTATCAATCCGAGCAGAGGTGAACTTGACGATGGTAGAAAGTAAGACACCAGGCCATTTTGTATCAAAAAGAAGCAGATATATATTTTCTTTCCTTGGCATCCCAGAACGACCCTGATGTACTGAATGATACGAATCAGTATAAGGCCGATAAGACAATTCCTTGCTCAATAGCAACCATAAATGATTATGTAGAGCGAGGTGTCGCTTTAATAGAAAGAGCGACTCACTTGAGACTCCTTAAGACTGTAGAACAGTTGCAGTATTCAATCCAAGTAATCGATCACACACTGGAAAGTTCCCTATTGCAAGAAAATCAACCTTTCTTCAGGATCAGTGATTGGAAACCCAAATCAGGTTACTCACAAATCGGAATGTGTTGTTCTGTAATAATTCAGTAGAGACCATTCGAAACTTTTGCTGTTCATTTGTTGATCGTGAATAACTGAGTATGTGAACATACCGTATAGAATACTCGAATAATTAGAATTAAGATTTTGCGTGACAAAATTTTAACCTTGTTGAGTCACCTTTAAATATTAAAATTCTTACATTATATTTTGTGCATATTATTTCTATACGAAAAGGAAACTTTTCAGAGGGTCAAAGAGTGAATTGCTTTATTTTGAAAGTTTACCATATGTATAAGAACAACCCAAATATATATATATATATATATATATATATATATATATATATAGAAATATATATATGTTTTAATTAAGAAATATCATGTTTGATAAATGCTTAATAGTTATTGTTTATATCGTTCGAAAACCATCATGTTTTCCAATTTGTACGACTTGATAGCAATTTTCATATATTTTAAGTAACTAAACCATTACCGAAAGCAAGTAAGTTATAAACATATATAATATGTTATAGTACCTTTATATTACTCATCAGACTACTAGTATGAATTCATCTCAATAGTTTAATATCGAGTTTCAATTTCACAACCACGGTTATGATTGTTTAAAATCTCCAATAATCATTTTGATGGAAAACTAATATTGTTCATGAAATCTTCGGCAATGATTTCAAATCTTTCGTTTTTGATATTATCAGTTTAAAAATACAGAATAATAGGGCTTCTAAAGGATGATCTTTTATACTTTACTCCGAAGATCGGGTTATCGCGTATTTTACCTACTTTAAAAATATCGAATATTATCCATTTTGATTACATCAAATTGTTATAAATATTAAAAGTTGAGCGATAATTTTGGTAGCTAAACGCTGACTTCAAAATATGAGTGAGGTTCAATAAAAAAAAAGACATAAACAATAAGTTTCTCTGGTATTGTATTTAAGTCAGCGACTGAACTTTAATATTACGCAGCGGGCAAACCACAAGTAACATATTAACAATAAGTTAAACACATGCAGATAAAGATAATTTGTATTAAATTATCTCCAAGTATTAAATGTATTGTCTTTTAGTCAGTACAATTATAAAATGAGTAAGAATACCGTTATATAAATTAAGTGGTTATAAAGTGTTATTTTACAGTCCAACAAAACTTGGTTCATGCAAAAATGAAACTTTAGAAAAAGCTGTCAGTGTTCGTCATAGTTGAAACATAGGTGTTTGTACTATAAGAAGTTTAGACCTTTGAATACATCTATTATTTCAACAATGTTGTTACTTCAATGATGTGTAATATGAGACTATTCGATTATAAGTGCAAGACATTTTTGTACGATTCAAAATATCAAGATGATAAATAATATTTTTGTATAAACAGTTGCACATTATTTTGTAAATATAAAACAATAGCTAGGAATTAATCACAATACCTGTATTTGAATCCTGAAAGACATCTTATAAGTTTTCATGGCAGAAGGAAGAACGAGCTGCATTTAATAATCCTATTCTAATAAAACATTAGTGCGTGAAAAGTAACCTCTCAGGGTCTTAACCCTCCTCGGTAGCGGTAATTTTCCGCAAACATATAGTAGAATATATACCATCATGATGGTAAACATTTAAGGTTCTCAGAATCGACACAAGAGGTATTCTACAGAAATCCAACATATTTGACAACGACTATTTTTTATCCAATTGTGGATCTCTATATATAACTCATTATTACTTACTAATAAAAAAATATTTTATCAGGAGGATATATCAATGAAACTTCATATATTCTTTTACATACAAGTAATGCGGGGATTTTGTAAGATCAGAACTGCATTAATGAAGTGAATGGGGCGATAAATTATTTCTAATTAACGTATCACAAATAACAATGTTGAATGTGATATTTTAAATATTAATTATAGAGGTTATTTGGTAATAATAACTTTCCGAAAAAAAAGCACATGATGCTCGACTTCATGACCTCGTGTTTCATCTCGTGGAAATTATGTTTATTTCAACATTTTGTCATATCGTAACATCTCAATTTTCCAAGCGAGACGAAAATAATTAAAATTTGAACATGAAATATATTTTATATGAGTTTAAATATATAATTTTCTCTACATTAGTATTCTTGTAGTGAGGTCGGTTAGTTAATTTGTTAAATATCCATCCTCAACTAAGCAACAACTATAGCCATAGATTAATTTACTCTCCAATAATGACATTATTATGTTTGGGATTAAAGATTTAGATGGAATCTGAACATGAGCAATTAGTGGGAATCAAACGGAACTGGTATGCTAAACATACAGCTGCGAGAGACCTATTTCTCGGCGTCAACTTTATAAAAAGCAAATGAGTATATTTTATGTGCTGGCATCTTCTACTTGGAATATAAGAAACTATTGTATTGATCGTCTTTGAGCAAAAAAATCTGGCAATATTGTATCGTAGCACCTGCTTACTCTTATATTAGAATCTTAGATGCTTATTTTAAATACATTTTAAATAGTTTTGGAAATAACCATTTTTATTAATATATATTTGTATAATTCTCACAAAACACAAAATACTAAGTAAACTTACGTATGATTCTTAGATGGTCTTTGTATTTGCTTTTTAGTCTTCTATACCATCCATTGAGAAATATTGCTTCATAATAGAAAACATACCTATAACAGAAACCGTTCCGGTAAATTGTATTTTCTAAATACTAAACAACTTCTTAACTCTGCCTCTAAATAAAGTCTCTTGCTTTCCTCTGTTCCAGAAGATATAACCTTTCAATCTACCAGATTAATTAAAGCCAGAGAAAGGCATACAACTACAAAATTTGAGCTCAGCATCTTCTGTAATATTCTGTATATGAGGTGGTGATTATTTTTTTCAAACCAAGAAATTGATTATCATTGCACTGGAAAATAACACTTAAACTTGAAACAGTATAATTTCAAAAAATTATCAAAATCAAACTTGTATTTCGTATTATGGTTTAATATATAACAATATCGGGCTAGCAATTTGTATGTGCATACATTGTAATTTGTATGTGCATTATATTGCTTACTCCCATACGCACACTTTCGCATTATTTTTTGTTTTATGCTGTTTGAATACTAGTTGCAGGACTTTATACTATTTATGTGCGAGTGACCAGGAATTTATATATTTAATATAAAGAATGACCTTCTTATTTAAAGGAGAATGCCTTACGCAATTGGGAATAATCTTGTTCCTTGAAGTACATAAACTGAAATGTGAGTTAAGAATGTTTATTACCGAATAACCTTATATATTTTATTCTACACATTCATCCTGAAGAAACAGGTATATGTTTATCATCAGCATCGTAGGTATTTTGGCATTATTGGCAGGATATTTGCTGGAATTTAGAAGCTTGCATGCTGCACGCTCTTCCACTGACATCTTCATCTTCGCGTACAAATTGTCTGTTTTGATATAATCAATTAGTTGTTGCCTCTTTCTGCCCGTCCATCTCTTACCTGCCAACACACCCTTGTATAGTTCCTCCTTATCATGATATAGTCACAACAAGTTATCCTTCCTCTCCTTAATAACATCAAAAATTTTTGTTTTCTCCTGTACCGCTTCTAGCACCCTTCCATTCGTTTTCTACTCGACACAGCTAATTCGCTTAATTCTTCTCCACACTCACATTTCGAAAGCTTACAATCCTTTTTCATTATCTTTGCGTAATATCAATGCTTTTGACCCACAAGTACATTACTTCACAAGAAACACTTTATGTGTTTCTTTCTCAGTTCTTTATTCAAGGTCCCACAAAATAATATTCCTAAATTTTTCTTTCGTCATTCCTAATCTTGATTTTGTTTCACATTCACGTTTTATCTCGTACGAATAATACTTCCTAGTTCTGGGAAACAAGTCACCTCTTCTTTCGTCCTACTTCTATATTGGAACACTGACCAGTTCGTTCCAATCACTATTGTTTTTTTTACTAGAATTTATTTTATCCCATATTCCTCAGCAAGCTTCCTTAAGTTTTTTAACATCTCATTGATTTTCTATTTGAATTCCGAAGCAAATGCCATATCATTTGCAAACCGTATACATCTAATTATTCTACCTTCTATCAAAATGCCAATATCATTTTGTGAGCTCTATTCTACTCTCTCGTCTAAATAGATAATAAATAATATAGGCGGGAGATAGCATCCGTGTCGAACTTCGTTTCCAATTGCACTCTTACCTGTCATTTCCTTCCCTACTCTAACACTTACCTGTTGGCTCAAATATATTTTGTTATGCGTGTTCAATCTTTCCATTCCAACCCTACTTCCTTTAGAATAATTCCCAATTCGCGTGGTCAGAGGCCCTTTTTATATTGATACCAAATATAACTCTTTTCCTTCTTTTTAAACGTGTTCGCCGATTACTCTAAATAATTTAATTGTATCTCTCGAGTCCTTATCTCTCCTAAACCCAAACTGTTTCTTTTCACCTTTTTCATCAATTCTTCCATATTAAATTGTGCTCAGAATACGAACCATAATTTTATTGCATGATATATAGAAGAAATAGATTATAATCCTCACATCTCTTTGGGTTTGATTTTTTAGCCATCTGTATCACGTTTGTCTTTAGGAAGTTTTTTGGCCACTAAGTTTCGTATATTTCATTGCTGAATAATAACTATGCTTTCCTGCTCTTCGCTCTCATATTCTTAATGCTTCAATTTTATTCCTAAACTTGGATGTTGTTTTTCAAAATCATTCCCAGTAATACTGAACTCTTTATTATCTTAGCCTACTTGATTTTCTACTTCAACACGTAGACCATAGGGTCTATCCCTGCTGTCAAGTTATTTTTCAAAATAAAAAACATTTCACTTCTCTCGCTTACTAACTTCTCATTGTTAATTCTACTACCATCGTAATAACTGATTATTTCCTCCTTTTTCATTTCTTAATTTTCCCTACCTCTTTGTAATTCTTCTGTATCCTGGCATTTTGTTTATAAAATTCTTCTCTTCCGCTATCTGTGTTCCTTCACAATTCGTTGTTTAATTTTCATTACATCTTCCTGCACTGTTCGGAATCAACCCGTTTCCAAGTCCTACGTCCTTCCATTTGTACAGAATTGTATACTAGTCGTTTTGTGTTCGCGTTAACGTAATACTTCTTGTGCAGCATGCTGTATGAAAAGTTTAATATGGTTCCACAGTCTATTATTATCTACACATATTCTTTCCTCGTTTGAGATTTTTCTTCGATTTTTCAACGAAAAGGTTTTTTACTTTTTCGTTTTTCAACTTTTCAGTATTGCGCACCTTGTCGCATACTTTTCTACTGCCTGCATGTTTCAACTGAATATTTACTTACAAGTAAACCTTACGTTTGGGTGAATCGAGTTGCTGACTGAGACACATATGAGAAAGTAGTACTAAATGTGGTCAGTATTTCAGTGAAGTTTTAGGTGCGAAGCTCCAGGGGTTTAGGAGATACAGCTACCAGAACATCACATGGAAGTACAGAATAGTCTTCATACAGTTGGAGGTAAAAGCTCTGTAAGACCTCTTGTAGCGACAAAAGGTGAATAACAAATATATGGGTATATATTAGGACTAGGGGGAAGTCATATAGTAAGGGTATACCTGACGGCGGCCATCTTGAAATCCGCCATTTTGAATTAAGATTAAGTTTTTAAAATAGGAATAGGGTCATGTGATACATGATTTAAGGCGCAAATTTAATCAGAAGAACAATGGTGACGTTAATTTTGATTTACGCGCAATTGCTAAAAAGTTACAGGGAAATTAAATATTGTTGCTGCATATGTATTAGTCCTTTACCCCACCTTGTAAATTTTGTGTTAATGATAATAATTAAATAAAAAGCAGATGGATAAATATTAGGTCTATGGTAAAAGTTGCCTTGATGTCGGCAATGTTCAAATCCGCCATTTTGAATCAGACAAAAGTTTTAAACAAAACGCATAACAGTGGCACCTTATTAATAGTAAATTTTACCATAACTCCAACGGTATAACCATTTTTGCTTTATCATTAACCAGCACAAAACTAATGGATCGCTCCTTACGACTACTGCTTTGACGGAATTGTTAACGACAAATGTGTCAAGTGTAACTCGATTGCCTTTGTCAGGTGTGCTCACTGTGAGCAGAGCATTTGTGCAAGTCATGCACTCTTTTCTGAACTACATATTGATTGTACTAATTGAGAACTTTTCTGGAAGAAAGACCCAAGTTCAATTATGACTCAATTCCACTTTGGTCATTTTTCCTTAAATTAGCAACTTGTTTATACGATAACAAATGCTGGTTAATGATAAAGCAAAAATGGTTATACCGTTGGATTTATGGTAAAATTTGCTATTAATAAGGTGTCACTGTTATGCGTTTTGTTTAAAACTTGATACAAAACTGTTTTGTCTGATTCAAAATGGCGGATTTGAACATGGCAGGTCTTACCATAGACCTAATATTTATCCATCTGCTTTTTATTTAATTATTATCATTAACACAAAATTTACAAGGTGGGGTAAAGGACTAATACATATGCAGCAACAATATTTAATTTCCCTGTAACTTTTTAGCAATTGCGCGTAAATCAAAATTAACGTCACCATTGTTCTTCTGATTAAATTTGCGCCTTAAATCATGTATCACATGACCCTATTCCTATTTTAAAAACTTAATCTTAATTCAAAATGGCGGATTTCAAGATGGCCGCCGTCAGATATACCCTTACTATATGACTTCCCCCTAGTCCTAATATGTACCCATATATTTGTTATTCACCTTTTGTCGTTACGAGAGGTCTTACAGAGCTTTTACCTCCAACTGTATGAAGACTATTCTGTGCTTCCATGTGATGTTCTGGTAGCTGTATCTCCTAAACCCCTGGAGCTTCGCACCTAAAACTTCACTGAAATACTGACCACATTTAGTACTACTTTCTCATATGTGTCTCAGTCAGCAACTCGATTCACCCAAACGTAAGGTTTACTTGTTAGAAAAGCAAAGGTTATGATCAGAGAAAGTTACAGCCAAGGGAAGAGTATTCGCATTCTTCTACATATTCAGACACCTTTCTTCAATCATAACACACCCTATCTGGTGATTTACGTCATCAATTGGGAATTTCAACATATACTTTTTTTCCTCTTTTGCTGACTGAAATATATATTCGAATTGCTGTTGAACTCTCTCTACGGAAATGGAGAAGTCCTTATCTCCTTTCATTCTTTAAACCTAAACCATTTTTGACTACGACAATGCTTTCCAGTTTTTCTTCCAAAAATGCATCGATATCTCCCATTACAATTACATATGCACTACTTTTAACCCTGCCTATTATTTATTCTAATTTATGTTTATAATGTTTAATAAAAGAATACTTTTAAATAATCAATTAGAATAATTATATATTGTATATTATCTAAGGATAATCTTCACATTTTAATCTATTTTCGTATATTTTACAGTTGCATGTACTGGTAAGTATTGTTTCTATGGTTTACTGAAAATTAGTATTTTAAAATATTTTACAAAAGAATGATAACTTGTTAATATTTTGAAATAACACAACAGTGGAACTATTGGTCCAATTTAACCTCTCAATTTTTTCTATGATTTAGCATCACGGAAACAAGTATTAACCATTTGCAAAAACATGAGCAATGGAAAATAAATATTAGAAGTGATAGAAAAGAAAAATGCAAAAGGCTATTAGTGCATTTTGAATATTTCCAATTTTCTATTATTTTATTTTATTTTATATAAAGATCAATAGAATTGTAAAATTGCATTGGCAATTAACATGTATTAACAATGTGATTATATGATATTGTTACATATTACAAATTTAAATTTTATATATCTTTGATAATAAAATAGTTTATTAATTTAATTCGTTTCTATATGATTTATACGTTAATCCTGGCAGTTTCATATCATTCACTGTTAATACAATTACAATAGAGAAATTTGCTTTCATATATTGTTATACATTTTTTTGAACGAGAAATTACCACTTATTTCAACTTATTTGTCTAGGATTTATACATACAAATTCACATATGCTATTCTGATTTTAGATATAAATTGTCAACTCTACATAAACAAGAACTATTTCATATTTTTTCTTTTTCTTCTAACAAGTTACTTCCTAAGACTAATATCATAAATGAGAGAAGAGTGATTACAAAAGAAAAATTTCGTCCAGAGCTTTTCCCGGAGGGAGAGTTCCTAGCATCGCTGCTACGTTCCCTCTTTGCACCGCCATACTTATTCTTTGTATAAGATAGGATGAAGCACGGGTGTCTCCTGTGTTAATAGTTATGCGGTGTCCAATTTCCTTAATGAAATTAATTTTATATATATATATAAACAACAAATAAAATTATATAAATGAGTATGCCAACTAACGGCTGAGGAAGATATAAGATTTGCTGTTATCAGTCTTTTCTCAATGTCTGAAGAGGACGTTAGGTCTTTGAAACTGTAATAAAAATCGTATAGTTATTATATAATTTATGTTGTTCTGGTCAGAAATATGTTTTAAATGTGATTGTGATTATCCAGAACCATGGAGTTTATTTATTAAGATTATATATGTAAAATGTTTTCTGAATGTTTGATATAGTGGTGTAATTTATTATTTAATCTAATTTAGCCAGTTCCAAACAAAGCCTTTATATTTTGCCTTACATTCACCTTCTCTGTCGAAACTTGTTTGTAATTTGTCTAAAAACTTGTTAGTATAGTTTGCAATTTCATAAATCTTGGCTGTATCGATAAATTGAAAAAAGAATCAATTTCTTCACTGACGCCCTTAGCACTAAACTTTGGCCGTGGCATTTTTACAATGTTTTTGCACATTGTCTTTGCCGATGCTACAACTTCTTTTCTTTTGTCATTCTGAATGACGCAATTTTCATTGTAACTGTAGCTCACATCGCTTTCATTTTGTATTGGAGTACGCATCTATACTGTTCCCATCTGCTTCACTATCATGATCAATCTTCATCATTCACTTCTTCATTACGTTAATCTGCATCACTTTCAGCAGCCACTAATTCTCGATAATCAACATCAGACTTATCATTAATATTGTCAAGCCACTTTTGTATCTCACTTGTATACAAGAATCGACACATTGAATAGAGAATCAAAACTTCACTCATAAACACTAATGATGATAATGACGATCGCGCGTTGGAAAAATTCAAACTCCATAAAAATATATGGTTGATACTTTTATCACAGAAGTGCTTGCGCGTTTGAAAAAAGCAAACACAGACGAAACTATTTCTTCAACCTGTAGTGGAAGCTTCTACAATTGCACCAGGTCAACGAGCTTTGACGTAGAAGGCCGTGAGAAACCACTTGAGGTATAAAAGGGGCGAAGACTCCACTGATGCAACCGTTCGTAAATAGCATTATTTTTAATTTACGTGTTTGATTTTTCCAACATCGAGAGTGACAAAAGATTAACAAATATAGTTTCTAAATATAACTCTAAATATTAATGCAATTTGACAAAGTTTAGTATAATGTCTAAATCTGAAAGTCTCACAGTAAAACGCGAATCTCGAAATTTTATATTTTAGCAAATAATTTATGGAAAAATTT
This sequence comes from Thermobia domestica, assembly GCF_964235325.1. NCBI lineage: Eukaryota > Metazoa > Arthropoda > Insecta > Zygentoma > Lepismatidae > Thermobia > Thermobia domestica. The sequence goes on from NC_137457.1 coordinate 190,561,719, forward strand.
GGACTGGTGAATCAGGAAACAAGCTTTATATTAATAAGGTATAATATTTTGTTCACTGAGTCAGTAATTTAACTGTCCAATGTTCTCGGTTGTATACTGTTTTCTGCTCGGGGTAGGTTTCATAAGTGAACAATGATACCCCTTTAAATTTTGGAGTATCTTATGTTGATTCGATTCTCAAATTTCAGGTAGGATGCTTTGTGCTACTTCCATAAACCTTATAAATAAAAGTAAAAGAGGATAATCGGGATATTTATGTCATAGAATTAAACCTTATTGTCAATATTCTTGTCTTCGAGAGGTGAAACATAGTTAAAATTCCACATTGATAATTTTTACCTAATTTATCTTACGTAAAGATATCGATCATATTATATTATTGTATAACTCCATTCTCTCTAACGTTCCGATTACCCTTATATTTTTAATTAGTTGCAAAAGATGTGTATTAATTTTTTGGCTGAAACTAATATATATATTTTCAAAGAACTGATATGTGTATAAAAAGCTAACGTAACTAATTGAATCCCCTTCCTGTTAAATTTCTAAGTTGTCGCGAGCAAATGTTTGCTGAATCACAAACACATGCCAACATCCAAACCAATTCACGTACAAGTACGTGGCCATCAAAAACACTATGACGTTCTCACTTAGTAGGGAGCATACGAAAAAATACAGTTGATGCAGACAACACACCTTAACACTAGAATGCCCGATTTTTAAACATTTTCGTTTCCATATATGATTTTTAAAAATCAAACCTTTAGCTAAACATTTTAGATCGATTTTGCTACATTTTCGTCAAATGCCCAAACAGTCATTTTGACTCCTTTCATAAACATAATAATAATATGTATTGAAATACTTATTTTTCATCAGACTGTCGTACAAATTGCCGCAATAATCTAAAAATTGCCCCGGCCACCGTGGCTTAGTTTAAGAAATAGTTCATCTATTTTCATGAAGTCCTGGTTCGATCCCCGAACACTGATGGAGTTCGTTTTATGCCACTACCTCACTATCGATTCGTTATAATCGTTACCCTTACCGTCTTGCACAATTGTAGTTCATTAAACTAAAAGAAAATAATAAACTTGTCTGGTATCCAAAAATACTTATAACTTCTGCGCTTTCTCTAATCGCAAACGAACTAAAAATATGTTCATTTTAATTGAAAAGCTACTACCTTTGCAGTAGTAATTGGGACAGTTGGTCTCACTTTTGTCCCTTGGATCTTTGCTCCAAGACCCCAATGACCACCCCTGTACATTTTGCCAGGAGTACCATGACATATCCCCTAAATTTTTGCTGGAGTACATACAACCATACTCGCTTAAAATCTGAAAATTGCCAAATCTAAAAATTTTAGTATGGTAGCCTAGGAACAGGGTATTTACTTCTATAAGTTTAGGGTTCATCTCGTTCGCTTTGATGGGTAAAAAATTGCCAAAGTGTAAACGTAAGCAATACGTTGTATCAGTGTTTGCCTTTCCTAATTATTTCCCTTTGATGAGGTCCTATTACATTATATGATTATAAGTCCATTTATAGGGCTCCATTAACTATCATAATTCAAAGATATATTGGTGCACACTGCTTAACATTTGGAAGGCGGTACATAGGACCGCTCCTTATTTTTTTTAAATTGTCCAAATTAACATTATGTTATAATAGTACAGGACCCTAGTATGTAACACTAAACTTTGGGTGGTCAATCTCGTTCCTTTTCATAGCTAAAAATGGTCAAAGTATAAACGAATGCAATGTGTTGTACCACGTGTTCGGTATTTGATCTAGTTTATCCCCTTTTGTGAGGTCTGATTACCTTATATGGTTATATGGGCATATAAAGGGGTCCGTTCCCTATCATGAGAAATAGTTACATTGATTTAACTTTCTTATAATTTGGAAAGAATACATTGGGCCACAATTAAATTTTGGAAATTGTCCAAATTAAAAATTTCGTAGAATATTACGGAACCCTAATATGTATTACTATAAATTCGGTGGTGCATCTTGTTCCCTTTCATGCGTAGAAGATTGACGAAAATTAGTACGACCACATGTCCGGTTATGACTGTTTTATTCCTTTGATTAGGTCTTATTAGCCTGAATGGTTATGTGGACGTATACAAGGGTTACTCTCTTTCTTAAGATATAGGTACACTGAAAATTTGGGAGGGGTGCATTGACGTACTCCTTAAAGTTTACCAATGTCCCAATTTGGTATAATATTACACGACCCTAACAAATACCATTACAAATTTCCTTCACTTTCATGGATAAAATTGTCAAGATTGTAAATTTTCAAAGTAATTGAATCCCCTTCAGTAAGTATTAACAGATATAAAAAAATAAATATCAGATTGATTTAAAAAGGTATAATGGGTAAAGTGTATTAGTATACCACAATAGTGGAACGGGTATTATAGTGGTATTAGAGTTATAATGTATTCCCTATCACATTGAGACAATTACCCAAATGATGCATGACATTTTATTCAGATGTGACACATAGTAGAATAAAAGAGATTAAACAAAAATAATAAGAAGAATGCATAATGTAAACAATTAATATTTAGAATAAAAGAAACAATTACACATAAGTTAAATACACAAATAAAACACGAAAATAGAGAAGCATACAGTAATTACAAAAGCATGTAAATTGATAATTTTATCTTGTTATACTATACCATACATTAGTTATACATTTTCTTAAGGTTATACTTAATGTCCTTACAACAGCTACTCAGAGACTTTATGTTAAAGCTTTGAACGCAACGAAATGAATTCAAAATGGTGGAAGCCAAATGAATGATTGATTGATTTCGACTGATTTTAAATAAATAAATACTTGGTTTATACAATCTGCTTTTTATGCTTGTAAATGTCCTTGTTTGTTACAACTAATTGGCACTCTATTTTTGAATCTGAAAATGTTCCATTTATAGTTCTTTTAATAAATATCATTGTTATGTGTACAAATATAAAGTGTTGGTTATTTTTGTTTTTCTGTTCAGTTTCGAAATATCCGTATATTTGTCCACTAGAACATCACCAGATATTTTGTCTAACTTTTCTTGCAAATAATAGATAAGATTACAAAAACACATATTGAGGTTAGCTAATGTTATGTTATAGCTTGTTGTGGAAAAGTTAATTTTTTAGTTTACAAAACCTTGGCCTCATATTATTTTTAATTTTTTGATGCTTTGACTATTTTCTCGCCTTTCACATACCAAATATTCGCACTGAAAAATATTATTTTCATTGTCCATTTTGTTTTATGTTAATAAAAAAACTTTAGGCACTATTAAGTAATAATTTACTTATTATATGATAGTATTTAACACGCTACATGCATGTGCACAGGAATTCATTTGCTTTACAACTTGATGCTCACGTTTTAAAATTGGTAGGCTACATAGGACCATTTCTTAAGTTTGGGAATTAACAAATAACAAAATTCAATAAAAGATGTTCAGGACCCGTAGTAAATTTTGGTGTCCATTTTGCTCTTTCTTATGCATAACATTCAAATTTCAAACGCTTTTGACCTATTTATCTTCATTGACACGATTGAATTCTGATACTTTTTTATAAGACAAAGGTATAATTGTGCACCAATCTTAAATTTCTTATTGCCAAATTAATAATTGGTAGTTATTCTAAGAATATGAATATAAAAATTGAGTGCTTCAGTTTATCACATTCTTCGGGTAAATCGTTGTCAAATATTAGTATGTTCACGTGCCAATTTATTGACTTATAATGGGATTATGGTTCCGCTACATTATAACATCCATGTGTTTCTCTTAAGCTTTGTAGGATCACTGGTTAAATTTGAGAATTGTCGAAATGAAATAATTAATATGCATTTTATTGGTCTTGATTTTTCACGGCTACTGGCCAAAATATAAACTTAGAGAATACGATGTACCACTTGCAATGTGTTTTGACATTCATGAGGTTTATGAATACATGTTAGGTCACAGGGTTTCACTTCCTTTAATGGTCCTTTTCAAAGTTTGTTGCGGTACACCTTAAATTTGAATGTTACCAAAGTATAAGTTTCTGGACCACAGGTGGTTCTGCTTACTTGTTTCTAAGGTAAAAAACTGACGGAGGTTATTGACTTAACTAAGAGATAAATACAACATATAATTATATTATTAATTCTTATATTTTGTATATCGAGAGAGGTACATAGGACCATTATTTAAATTTGGAAATTGTGATCAAGAAAAGTTTAGTATAAGGCGCGAAAACTTAACAATATGCTAAGCACTCAATGAAACAATACTTTGAACTTTAATCACAACTCATGGTTTAAGATCATTAAAGGAAAATTGTATATTTGGTTGACTACTACATTGAGCTTTAAATTATGAACTTGAAATCTGATAGGTAATCTAATTGAATCTTAGAGTTGTAGTTATGACTCAAACTCTAAAAGCAACATAAAACCTAATATGTTACAACACTTTGAATTTAGTCAGAACTCTCTGTCTAAGGTGATGTATCTGATTGATCACTGGCAAAGTTATTTTTGATGCATCTTGATTGGCTGATGACCTTCAATCTTTGTAATTGGCTAATCTCTTTCGCTCATGCATCTGATTGGTTGATTATTCTCAACTCTTTGCTGATTTCAGTTTTCAGATTTACTTGATATTTATCGATTACTGTCTAAAAATCTTCGTTTGAAATATTTTAATTTGAACGTTTTCGTTCGTTTTCCACTCACAGATGAATATAATCAAAACTGTTTATTTGTTGATCTAATAGTTATAAACAGGATGAAGTTTAACGGTTAAGCGTGAAGTCATTTTGGTTTAAAATTCTGTTTTGAAACAAATGTTTGAAAAAAAATTCCAATTTTTTTTTCGAAATATTTTTTTTTTTCAAAAATTTTGTGTGAAAGTTTTAAAAATACTTTTTTGAAAATTGTGTTTTAAGATATCTGTTTGGATTTTTTCGAAACTTGTTTGAAACCTATAAATTTGAAATTTTTTTCAATTTTTTTATTAAAAATTATTTGAAAATCGTTCTTTGAATTACTCATATGTGAAACTTTTTTGAAATTTCTGTTAGAAAGATATTTTGTTTCAGAAATTTGTTTGAAAAATTTCTTGTTTCACAGATTTTTGAAAATTTTTATTTCAAACGTTTTTTGAAATTTTTTGTTTCAAAATTTTTATTTGAACATTTTTAATTTTCTAAATTCTAGTACTCATTAGTAAGCACTGGTACTGCAGCTTTATGCTGCAAATTATTCTTGGGTCAAAGTCATCAATTTGAATTTATTACACAGTCTGTGGCTCATGCTTATTGGTCAGAAACATTCTGTGTCAGCAAAAGTTGTATGATTTGGGAAGAAATCATGAATTTAAAAGTCAACAAATTAACTTTAATGACCTCAGCAATAGCTATATGGTAAAATCGTCAATCATACAATGTCATCTGTGAATTTGGTTTGTTTAGCAAATTCCATGTCAGCAATAGCTGTACGACTTAGGACGGAATTATCAAATCAAACCTCAGCAAATTTTGTGTCAGCAATAACTCTACGATGTAGGACAAAATCATCAAATCAAAGCTCAGCAAATTCAGTGTCAGCTTCTAGGCAATAAATCCTTCGAGCACCTTGAAATCACTCGAGCAAGTGCGTGTTAGGAGGAAAAATGTGTTCTTTTAACTATAAAGAATTACTGTTTGGAATCTTTATCCAATAAATATATTTAAAGGAAAACATGTGATGATTGGTATATGTGTTATAATGTTGGAACCTGTTATTCGATTGGGCAAAGAAGAGTAATTTTTATACAACTGAAATTTGAAGAATCGCAAATGTTATATACACAAATCGATCAAACGAATTGACATTTTTATGATGAGTTAAGTGCAGACATAGCAAAATCATTATGCTCTAATCATGAAGTGCTGCTACGTACAGTCATTGAGGAGAAAATGGTGCTTTTACGTAAACAAATGTACATTCCATTCAACTCTCAACATAGTGTATCTAACGGAAACGGAATGGATCAAATTCTTGAACTATTCCAGTGTGTTAAACATTCAGTGGAATTGTGAAACAAAACAAGTTTATTCCTGGAAAAGTAATATTTTGAGAAAAAGTGTTCTCCATATTGTACAACATGTGTAAAAATGGTGTGATGATTGTCAACAACGTTAGTGGGTGCATATCTGGGTGGAACAATTCATTTGTGCTCATATGGGCATCGAGTTTCCAACTACCCATATTTCAACAGAACCTTAGAAAACTTTAATTGGAATTAAAATTATAAGCTAGAAGCACACTAGCGCATTGTATCAACAATACCCAGATACTTGTATCTATTATGGATGTATGTGCGATGTATCCAAATGATCAATTTCAATTATTCAAGTTTTTCATTTCAAGTACAATCCGAAGAAAAATCATGTTCTAACATTTACTATTGCATCATAATAAACAGTTTTGCAAGATGTTTTTATTCTAATCAGTTCCGGTTCTTTACTAAAGAATACAAGAATTTACAAACTAAAATTTTCAGAAAAAAATTAAATAAAAAATTTGTTCAAAGAGAATTTTGAAACTAAAAATTTTCAATCAAAAATTTCAATGAGAAAATTTTCAAACTGAAATCCGAACAAGTCAAACGGTTTTATTTAAAAAATCTAATGAACAATACTTTTAAACAATATTTTGAAACAAAAAATTTTAAACTAATTTTTCAAACTAAAACTTTTAAAACAAAATTTTCAAACTTAAGAATTTCGAAAAAAATCAAATTTAAATTTTCAAATTTCGAAACCAAATTTTTCAGAACAGAATTTTCAACAAAAATGATTTATCGTTTCAATAATTAACAGTCAAACTTTATCAGATTTTATTGATTCGATTCACATGAACAGTTTCGATTGTATTAATTAGTGTGGAAAACGAAAGGAAATATTCAAAACAAAACGTTTCAAACGAAGATTTTTAAACAATAATCGATAAATGTTAAACAAAACTTATAACTGAATGAACCAAAGATTCAAAATCACCAACCAGACAGGTTGCATAAAAGATAGTGATTAGCAATCACAAAGATTCGAAAGTCATTAGCCAATCAGTTTGCATGAAAGATAGTTATATATAAATCAAATTGTATCAACAATGAATTTGTCAGTCATTAACCTATAAGTTTACATCACATTAGACACTAAGTGCTGACTAAATTTCAGTGTTGTAGCATATAAGGTATCATATCGACTTTAGAGTTTGGGTCATAACAACAACTCTAAGATTCGATAAGGTTACCTACTAGATATCAAATCCAAAATTTAAAGCTTAAGGTAGAAGTCAACCAATCAGATAACTTTGCAATAATAATCATAGACTATGAGTTGTGACAAAACTCAAATTATTGTTTCATATCAATCAGCTATTGAACATTCAAACTTTGCGCTTTATACTAAAATTTTCCTTCTCACATTTCCCAAATTTAAATAATGGTCCTACGTACCTCTCTCGGTATAAACAATTCTTAGAATTAACCACTTAATTGTATCTTCTCCTTAGCTCTAAATTAGATCAATAATCTCCGTCAAATGTTTACCTTAGAAACAAATAAGTAGAACCAACTGTGGTCTAGATACGCATTCTTATTTTACATTCAAATTTAAGACTTACCACAAAAAGTTTTAGAAATGTGCATTAAATGAAACGAATCCCTGTACTCTACCATATATTCATAAACCTCATCAATGTCAATAACGTATTGCACTTGGTACATCATAATGCTCACTTTTATTTTTTTGGCCCATAGTCGCAAATAATGAAGACCAATAAAATGAATATTACATTATTTCATTTTGATTAGGCAAAATGATACTACAAATTTTAAGAGAAACCTATCAGTGTTCCAATGTCGTGGAGCAATAATCCCATTATACATGAATTACTTTCCACGTGATCATACTAATACTTGACAATGATCTATCCCAAGAGTGTGATAAGCTGACCCACTCAATTTCTATATTTATATTCTATGAACAATTACCATTATTGACTTGACAATAAGAAATATAACCCTCCCAAATTTAAGATTGGTGCACAAATATATGTGTGTTTATGAGAAAAGTAATAAAACCTATACTCACTCAATAACAAAGTGGTATCAAAGAAGTTAAAATAGCTCAAACACTTCGAAATTTTAAAAATTGGGCCATAAGAGTAAGCAAACTAAACACCACAGTTTAGAACGAGTATTACATAACGTTTAAATAATTTTGTTACTTGATAATTCCCAAATTAAGGAATGGTTATATATAGCCAACAAATTTTAAAAAGTTTGCACCAAAGTATAAAGGAAATGAATTCGTTTACACATCCACATAACGTGAAAGTTTGATGTTTGGCAATTTTTACCGTAGAAGGAAACGAGATGGACCACCCAAATTTATAATGGTATATATGGTGCTTCTATACTATTATACCGAATTTTTATATTGGACAATTTCCAAAATTTACGTTGGGGTCCAATGTATCCCTCCCAAATTTTAAAGAAGAATGCACTATTGTACCTGCATTTAAAGAAATCGAGTATCATCCTGTATACTTTGGAAAATGGCTGAGCACAAAACATTTAAGAGGCAAGTCGCAGACTTAGTTTTAAAATAATAGCGAACACACTAATTGGTCATTTGTTGCAAGTTATACCTCGTTAGAATCAAAATAAAACACACTTTCGTGCGACTTATCGTAATTGCTTGCAGTACATGTTAAGAGGAAGTAACTGCGGGAAATATTTAAGATTTAATGTCCAAAATTCCATTTTCTCTGCTGTAAGATGGCAACATTGCATGGAAATTATACCCCAAAGATTGTGCAAGTACATTAATCTACTATATAATAAACATATTCTGATAGATACACATTATGTCAAGCGACATTGTGTTTGTCTGAACTGCATAAGGAACTCGATAACAACGTTTGACAAAGATTTTTTAACATACCCACATCCAGCTATAATATGAGATATTTATCTCTGTAATCACAATAAAATTAGAATCGAATTGTTGTACCATTTTATTTAAAGTGTTTAATATAAGGAGGTACTGGAGGGGATTTTAGGGAATTTGACTAAAAGTTCCCAGCTTTTGAATTATTTCTGCTAGAGAAAGACGACACTCCATGGAAAGAAGATCAAAACCTAGTAAATAGACATTAACAGATATTAAAAGTAATTTTGGAAGTTTCCAATCTTTCCAGCAAAAACGGGAGTTCACGGTAGTCGAGCTCTTAAACTAAAGTAATTTACGATAGAAAAGACGATGTAGCAGTCAAAAAGGCTTTAAGTCTTTCTTCTAAATGTTTATTTGAAAAGTTTCGAAGATGTTATTATACTTCTTTTTATATTTTTGAAATTAAAACTATGAAACAAGACGTAGTTAAATTTATAATATTACCAGCTTTTTTTTAAAAAAAAAATATTACCGATTTTGATTGCAGAAAATGTTGTCTAACTATGGCCACATTACACGGATTAGTTTATGTCATAGGTTCAATCATCATCAAAAACTTCCGTACGATTGCCACAAGATATTCCTTTGCATGTGGAACCGTTGGTAAACAAGCCAGTCCCAATTTTACACATTCCTAACATTTGTTTGTGCATATTAATTTACATGAATAGAGCACAAATATCAGCATTTAGGCTGTTTTGAAGAAATCAAGGAAATTAGCGATTTATTCTTGATCATACATCCCCATAATTTCGAGTCCAGCAGTTTCCCCATCCACTGTTTGATTTGTAAATAGACCCATATAAGTGTTGTGAAGCTGCATCACTGGTTCTGGAAGCATAGTAAGATCAAACGCTCCATATAGTTATTGTATGGCTATTACATTACTTTACTTATAATATCTCAAATCATCGAGGTTCTCACTCTTATTAGAAACATGTAACTGAACTAGTAAATTTTCTCCTGCTGAAGCAACTTCATCTTTCGAAGCTGAATACAGATTGAAAACCTTTACATTTGACTGAACTTCACTATCTTTCTGGAGAATATTTACAGCCTTTATTTTACCTTGGTTGTATAGGCTACACCACTTACCTCATTGGTACTACATCCTGATACAGCATAGCAAAAAGGTGAACATGACAAACCTTACCCAGAACAGCCTTTTGGTCTGAAATAATGAACAATGTAACTTTTCCATGCTTTGAAGGTGGTTTTAAGAAATACATTTTGTCAGATAGATAAGACGTAGCTGTGAGAATAACAACAAAATCAATATCCTGACGAACCACGTTAGCTTTATCTATTTGTACTGCGAAAATGAGACTGTTTGCATCAGATTTGCCTTAATAAATATCTATGATTTCGTCAGAGATTTGATAGAAATATATGAATTTTCTCTTGTTGCTGTTGTTGTCAAGGAAATTAGCCTGTGTACTTATTAATGAAGGATTTAGATTTATATGTATTTTGTACGTGCTCTCTTAGTAGCTCTCCTTTGCTGTTCCCATCCCATTCTTGTGGGATTGATTGGGCATCAATCAAACACGATAGTACATGATCCTCCAGAATGTCATTTTACGTAGGAATTATAGCTTTCGAAATATTCTCCAAAATTGCTGGTGGGGATCACACCAAAAAATGAAGAAAGTAAGAACAGTCAACAACGTGAGCGCAAACATTGAAAAATACGACATATGTTTAGACTTTAAACATTTGAAAAGATACGACCCTTTACCTTTCCCTATGACACAGTGTGAAATAAGAATTCTGTTTTCGTGCAAGCTCGTACTTGAAGCACTTTCTCAGTTTGTGAAGATCTTTAATAAACAGATTCTCTTCAAAAAAGGTTGCTGCGTATTGACAGGTATAGTTTAATTGTTTATGACAATCGGACAGTTTATTGCTGCAAAGAGGATTACTTTTCATCTTCCTCTGAATGATTACAGTCTCAAATATCTTTTTCCTCTTTTGCTACTAAGGAAGACATTCCCTTTTCTATGATTTGCTCAAAAGTTACTGTCTAATCTGCAAGCAGTCTTGACGCTATTTCAACAGAATCTTGATGAAATGAATTATGTTCCGGGAGCCACATGCAAAATGTTTCCGGGTCCTTGTAATTAGGAATCTGTCGTAAGGTTCGTTCCTCCTTATGTTGCTTAGAGGATGTATAAGTTTGCTAGTTTATCTAGTGCTTTTGATATTTACGTACTAATGGTAAGGAAGCCGTGTAACGTGGGTTCCTGTCACAACGGCATGGCGCGTCCTCAGGTTGCGGATCGAGGAGAAGGCCTCTAGATATAGAGGTTAGCTGCGAATATACTGAATAAGCGGTCGCGGACAGCGACTAGGAGTGGTCGTCCAGCTTGGGGGTTTGGGTAGGGCTAACAACCTCATCCTGTAAAAAAAGCACTTGTTCAGAAATATTCACAAAAGCCACGACCTCAGCAAAAGAAAATGGACATGAGATTTGGAACATGGAATGTTAGGAGTCTGTATAGGGCAGGTGCGTTAAAATCCGTAACGAGACAGTTAGAGAAGTACAGGATGGACATAGTAGGAGTTCAGGAAGTTAGGTGGGAAGGAAATGGATCTGTGAATTCCGGAAATTTTACGTTCTTTTACGGGGAAGGAAATAAAAATCACCAGTTAGGAACAGGTTTTTTCGTTCATAAACTTATATTACCAGCAATTAATCGGGTTTAATTTGTTACTGACAGACTTTCTTTTACTACTCTTAAGGGACGGTGGTGTGATATTATTGTTTTAAATGTACATGCCCAAACTGAAGATAAGGATGACGACATAAAAGGCAGTTCTTACGAAGAAGTGGAACGGATATTTGCCAAACTCCCGCTATACAATATGAGAATTCTAATAGGGGATTATAATGCGAAGGTAGGACGAGAGGATATTTTCAAACCGATTATAGGGAACGAAAGTCTGCTTAAGGAAAGTAATGACAACGGTGTTAGACTCGTGAACTTTGCAAAGTCCAAAAACATAATCGTGAAGAGTACAAAATTCGCACATCGCGACGTTCATAAATACATTTGGACATCACCAGAAGGGAAAACACATAATCAAATCGATCACATTTTAGTTGATAGAAGAAGGCAATCTACCATAATTGATGTCCGGTCGTTTAGAGGAGGTGATTGTGACACTGACCACTACCTGGTAGCAGCGATAATACGAGACAGGTTATCTTTGAATAAAGGTAATATTCATTGTCCGGAAACAGAGATTCAATTTATAGAAATTAAAAGAGAACCAGGTAAGAGAGAAATACCAGGTTGAAGTTTCGAATAGATTCTCGGCTTTAGAAGATTCGGAGTGCACTAGTGTTGAGGATACCTGGATTGAAATTAGAAATAGCATTAAAATTTCAGCAAAAGAAAAATTGGGAGACACGGAAATATGTAGGAACAAACCATGATTCGACCAGGAATGCATAAAACTAGCAGAGATGAGAAAACAGGCAAAATTACGCTGGCTACAAAATCCAAAAGAAATGACTACACAAAATTTCGCAGATATCAGGCGGGAAACTTCCAAAACGTTTAGAACAAAGAAGTGCGATTTTCTGAAAACTAAAACTAAGGAACTTGAAGATAATAGTAAAAATAAAAACACACGGGACATGTATAAGGGAATAAACAAATTTAAAAAAGGCTATCAACCTCGTGCTAATATGTTAAAGAAATCTGACGATACAGTTCTCACTGACACGGATAGCATCTTAAATAGATGGAAATATTTCTTTGACAATTTGCTTAACTCGCAACCAAAAAGTAGTGTGCGTGGAGAAACGGAGATACACTCCGCAGAACCGTATATTTCAGAACACAACCGAATAGAAGTAGAAACCGCTTTAAAGAAATTAAAGAAACACAAATCTCTTGGTGTAGATGAAATTCCGGCTGAGTTAATTTTAAGATTGTGGAACAAGATTGTTTAATTAAGATTGTGGAACAAGATACAGAAACTCATTCTCCTTATCTGGGACAAGGAAGAATTGCCACAAGAGTAGAAAGAATCAGTCATTGTCCCAATTCACAAGAAAGGCGACAAAACTGACTGTAATAATTATCGAGGGATTTCTCTTCTGTCAACATCCTATAAAATCCTTTCAAATATTCTGTTAGCAAGATTGACCCCATACGCAGATGAAATTATTGGACATTATCATTGCGGATTTAGACGAAATCGATCAACTATTGACCAAATATTTACCATTCGCCAAATACTCGAAAAGAAGTGGGAATACAATACCCCGGTACATCAACTATCTATTGATTTTAGAAAGGCGTACGACTCGGTTAAGAGAGAAATATTGTATAACGCCCTTACAGAACTTGGAATACCGAGAAAGCAAATTGGATTAATTAAGATATGCTTAAATGAATCCCAAAGTAAAGTCCGGGTAGGAAAATTTTTGTCCACGAGCTTTCACGTCGAAAATGGCCTCGAACAAGGAGATGCATTGTCGCCACTATTATTTAACTTCGTTCTGGAATACGCTGTAAGGAAAATCAAAGATAGCAAACAGGGCCTAGATTTGAAAAGTATTCACCAGGTTATGGCATATGCTGATGATATAAATTTAATAGGGAATGATAGGAGAACAATAGAAAGAATGCAGAGATCTTATTAATATCTTGCAGGTACATGGGTTTAGAACTAAATGCAGAGAAATCTAAATACATAGAAGTTCTTCGGGATCGTAATACAACAAGTTATGGATGCGTTAAAATATTAAGTAATACTTTTGATATTAACAGAGGAAAATCATATTCACGGAGAAATTAAGTGTCGATTAAAAGCAGGGAATTCGTGTTACTATTCGGTTCAAAATCTATTGTCTCGAATTCTGTCGAGGAATTTGAAGCTTAAAATATACAAAACCATAATAATGCCTGTTGTTCTGTATGGCTGCGAAACATGTCACTTACTCTGAGGGAAGGACATAGACTGAAAGTGTTTGAGAACAAGATCCTTGGACGAATATTCGGATTAAGAGGAACGGGAATGGGGAATGGCGGAAACTTGTTTACGAGGAACTACATAATTTATATGGAACTACATAATTTACCCAAAAGTGTTAGGGCCGTCAAGTCTAGGAGGCTTAGGTGGGCGGGTCATGTAGCTAGAATGGAAGAAAGTAGAAACGCTTTCAAAGTCTTGAGTGGAAGACTAATCGGAAAACGACCTTTTGTAAGACCTAGACGCAGATGGGAGGACAATATTAAGATGGATATCGCAGAGATTGGAATACAAAGTAGAAACTGGATGCAGTTAGCTAAGGATAGAAGTCAGCGGAGAGCTTTTGTGAAAATGGCATTGAACCACCGGGTTCCATAGGCCATAGAGTTAGTTAGTTTGTTAAATTGTAAGAAAGAAATCCACCGTAACAAATTATATGTTTTATGATTGTACCATGAGTAAGTTCAGAGATTTTATCGGGCGGTATAGAGATTGCTCTATAACCATACCAGTTTATATTTCCGATCAATACTTTTCAGGATAACGAAAAGAGATGTTTCATTCTCCTCGAAACTTGTCTAAGTGTAGTGTTGACATTCGATGTGCGTATTGAAGTACCAACTGAAGACAAACGTGATTACTTTTTCCGTACTAATTGTGGCCCTCCATCAAAAATAGGAATCAGAAGTTTAATTATCTCCACATTCTTCCTACAGTTTCGAGTCCTTTCCGCTGCAATGAATTTCATGACCAGTATCAATTGGTTCGTATACTGAAGCCATAATTTTGCGGTTCTACGCTTTTCTATTGATCTTTTTTTAAAAATAATGTTTATGTCTACCATTTTTGACTCGGGCCTCAGACAATGTTAATTCTGCCAATGACTTTTCATTCCTAAGTACCTTTCCACTCTCTGTACCTTCCCAAATAACCGCCGTTTAGTTAACAATATCTTTCATATAATCAATAAAGGAATTCACATAATATAAGTACAATTAGGAAACGAGGGCGAAAAAGGAACGAGGAAAACAAGAAATGACGTAAGGTGGGTAATTGAACTTTTACCAAACACACTTAACCAGAGTTCGTCATTTCTACTGCCTCTCGTGATATAACCTAACGAACCTAAGAAACTCATTAGCAAGTGAAAACCATGTGTTCTTAGTTCACTCTTATTTCTTTAGTGATAGTGATACGGTGAATGATGATCCTTTGACCTTATGTGTTATATGATGTGGTGTACTTTGTAATTGTGTCTTGTGGTCAACTATAAGCCTTGTGTGTAGTGTTCCTATATTTTCTCTATACTTTTGTTTCCCGCCTTTATGGCGGCAACTTGCGATCTCTATGTTCCTACCCAGGCCATTTTGACCCTGACTATATCTACTTCTTATACATCCATGGTGATCGATTCTGTTGATAATCTTTCAACTACTATACCTATGTTACTACTATGAAACTCATTTTTAGGACATTTTATTGTTCATGTCATGGATTCTGGTAGTATCTTTCGACAACATCCTATGAAGTTGGTCGTTTACTATATACGCATGGTGTTGCTGTCGTAATGGATATTAAAGAACTTGGTCGTGGTTCACTTAAGGTTTATTTTCCAACCGGTTAAGCTGCGAACCAGTTCTTTACAAATCCGTTACTACAGGAAGGTAATTTGAAATCATATGTGTCTAAATATCAAGTTTTCCGCAAAAGGGTCATTCATAATGTGGATCTGCCCCTCAGTGAAGCAGACGCAAATATGAGCTCAGAATCGTGTGTAATATTCTGTATATGAATTGGTGATTTGTTTTTTCATACCTTGAAACTGGTTATTATTTCGTAAGAAAACAACACGTAAACTTGAAAAAGTATAGTTTGAGAATATCAAAATCACTCTTGTATTTCCTATTAGTGTCTAAATATATAACGGCATCGGGCTGGCATTTTGTATGTGAATAACCCATTCACAAATTTTCGCATTTTCTTTTGATTTATGATGTTTTCATACTAGTTGCAGGACTCTGTATATGATTACTAATGTTCAAGTGAAACAGGAATGTACACTCATGTCCAAAATTATTGTCGCATGTATATAAATAGGTTTTTGTAGAATATAATTTGATAACGAATTCGCCCGGTATTTCTTATAAGGTTAGTATGCGTATAATCGACAAAGACATGTATGTGGCACTTTCATGTCAAAAGAGCAGTAAGTAAGAACATTAAAACCAAAATAAAACTTTCTTGTCCATTAGGAACATTTTCTTTTACTCATTCTACTTTCGTATATATAATTCTTTTCCTACGAACTTTACCACAAATATACATTATCCAATTATAGACATAGTAGCAGTATTAAAAGTACCCTGCAAAATCATTATCAAATTATATTCTTACGAGAAGACAGTAATATATATGCGACAATCATTTTGGACATGAGTGTACATATAAAGAATGAACTTTCTTGTTTAGAGAAGAATGTCTTCCGTAATTGGGAATAATTTTGTTCGTTGGGACACATAAACTTAAAATTAATATAGGAGTGTTTATCACAGACACACATTATATTTTATTCTACATATACATAATGAAGAAACAGCGATATGTTTATCATCACCATCGTAGGTATTTTGGCACTATTGGCAGGCTACTTGTTGGAATTGAGAACTTTCCGGGCTCCTCGGTTTTCCGCTGACATCTTCTTTATCTTCGCGTAGAAATTGTCTGTTTTTAAATCGTCCACTAATTGTTTCCTCTTTCTGCCCGTCCATCTCTTACCTGCCAACACACCCTTGTATAGTTCCTCCTTATCATGATATAGTCACAACAAGTTATCCTTCCTCTCCTTAATAACATCAAAAATTTTTGTTTTCTCCTGTACCGCTTCTAGCACCCTTCCATTCGTTTTCTACTCGACACAGCTAATTCGCTTAATTCTTCTCCACACTCACATTTCGAAAGCTTACAATCCTTTTTCATTATCTTTGCGTAATATCAATGCTTTTGACCCACAAGTACATTACTTCACAAGAAACACTTTATGTGTTTCTTTCTCAGTTCTTTATTCAAGGTCCCACAAAATAATTTTCCTAAATTTTTCTTTCGTCATTCCTAATCTTGATTTTGTTTCACATTCACGTTTTATCTCGTACGAATAATACTTCCTAGTTCTGGGAAACAAGTCACCTCTTCTTTCGTCCTACTTCTATATTTGACACTGACCAGTTCGTTCCAATCACTATTGTTTTTTTTACTAGAATTTATTTTATCCCATATTCCTCAACAAGCTTCCTTAAGTTTTTTAACATCTCATTGATTTTCTATTTGAATTCCGAAGCAAATGCCATATCATTTGCAAACCGTATACATCTAATTATTCTACCTTCTATCAAAATGCCAATATCATTTTGTGAGCTCTATTCTACTCTCTCGTCTAAATAGATAATAAATAATATAGGCGGGAGATAGCATCCGTGTCGAACTTCGTTTCCAATTGCACTCTTACCTGTCATTTCCTTCCCTACTCTAACACTTACCTGTTGGTTCAAATATAAGTTTGTTATGCGTGTTCAATCTTTCCATTCCAACCCTACTTCCTTTAGAATAATTCCCAATTCGCGTGGTCAGAGGCCCTTTTTATATTGATACCAAATATAACTCTTTTCCTTCTTTTTAAACGTGTTCGCCGATTACTCTAAATAATTTAATTGTATCTCTCGAGTCCTTATCTCTCCTAAACCCAAACTGTTTCTCCTCAGCTTTTTCATCGGTTCTTCCACATTAAATTGTGCTCAGAATACGAACCATAATTTTATTGCATGATATATGGAAGAAATAGATTATAATCCTCACATTTCTTTGGGTTTGATTTTTTAGCCATCTGTATCACGTTTGTCTTTAGGAAGTTTTTTGGCCACTAAGTTTCGTATATTTCATTGCTGAATAATAACTATACTTTCCTGCTCTTCGCTCTCATATTCTTAATGCTTCAATTTTATTCCTAAACTTGGATGTTGTTTTTCAAAATCATTCTCAATAATACTGAACTCTTTATTATCTTAGCCTACTTGATTTTCTACTTTAACAAGTAGACCATACGGTCTATCCCTGCTGTCAAGTTATTTTTCAAAATTAAAAACATTTCACTTCTCTCGCTTACTAACTTCTCATTGTTAATTCTACTACCATCGTAATAACTGATTATTTCTAACTTTTACATTTTTAATTTTCCCTAACTAACTAACTAACTCTATGGCCTATGGAACCCGGTGGTTCAATGCCGCGTTCATAAAAGCTGTCCACTGACTTCTATCCTTAGCTAACTGCATCCAGTTTCTACTTTGTATTCCAATCTCTGCGAGATCCATCTTAATATTGTCCTCAGATCTGCGCCTAAGTCTTCCTAATGGTCGTTTTCCGATTGGTCTTCCAGTTAAGACTTTGAAAGCGTTTCTACTTTCTTTTTAATTTTCCCTAACTGTTTATAATCCTTCTATTTCCCCGCATTTTGTTTAGATAATTCTTCCCTTCCTCTATCTGTTTTCCTTCGCAACTCTTTTCTTAACTGCCAGTACATTTTGCTGCTCTGTTGGTACTAACCTGATTCCACGTCCTTCTTTCTCTCATTTTTACAACATTGTTAACGTACTACTTCTTTTGAAGCATGCTGTATGAGTAGTTTAATATGTTCTCACTGTCTATTATTACCTGTACCTATCGTTCCTCGTTTGCGAAATTTTTCTTCGATTTTGCAACGAAAAAGTTTTTTACTTTTCGTTTTTCAGCTTTTCAGTATTGAGCAGTTTGTGGCCTACTTTTCTTCTACCTGCATGTTTCAGCTGAATATCTGTTTAGAAAAGCACACGGTTATGATCAGAGAAAATTTCAGCCAAGGGAAAGGTGTTCGCATTCTTCTACATATTCCGATAGCTTTCTTCAATTATACCATTCCCTATCTGATATCTTATGCTATCAATTGGGAATTTCAATTTATACCTTTTTCCTCTTTTCCTGACTGAAAGATATATTCGAATTACTGTTGAACTCTCTCTACTGAAATGGAAAATCCTAATCTCTTTCATTCTTTTAACCTAAACCATTTTTGACTACGATATTGCTTTCCGGTTTTCTCCCAAAATTGCATTGAAATGTCCCATTACAATTACATATGCACTACTTATAACCCTTCCTATAATTTATTCTAATTTATGTTAATAATATTTAATAAAAGTAAGCTTTTAAATAATCAATTAGTATAATTATATATTCCACATTATCTAAGGATAATCTTCACATTTTAATCTATTTACGTATGTTTTACAGCGATATGCATGTGTAAGTATTTTTTATATTCTTTACTGAAAACTAGTATGTTAAAATATTTTTCTAAAGAATTCAAACTTGTTTAATATTTTGAAATGAAATAAGAGTAAAATTATTGGCCAAAATCAACTTCTCAGTTTCTTTATGATTTACCATCACGGAAACAATTATTAACCATTTGCAAAAACAAAACAATGTGATTCTTACGTATATTTGTGAGCCTAATTTTACAAGCTCGTAGTTTCTGTTCGTCAGTGATATTTTTATAATAATATTATGCTTAACAAATATTGTTTCTAAATATAAGTCCGTGTACTCATTGTGTAAAAGTAGTGGTGTGACAGTGTTATTGAATGTAGTTATAGAGATTGCAATCCATGAAGATAAACCCTATAAAATTTTAAAACAAACCAAAAGTACTATTTTGCTTAGTATTTCCAGCTATTATCCATTTTAGCTTGCTACAGTTGAAGCGAGTACCAAATTTAGGAAAACACTTTACTGCGTATAAGGGCATCTGCAGTGTATATGAGGAAGGTAGGGCATAATTGTATTAAGAAACAACGAAACTAGTCGTAAATAATAATGCAATCTGACAAATTTGAGTAGAATGTCTAAATATGGAAGTCTCACAGTAGAATACGAATATTGGAATTTTATATTTTAACACAAACTTCATATAATAATTTAAAACTGATGATTCAAGGAACACGCTTTATATTAGTAAGGTCTAGTATTTTGTTCTCCGACTCAGCAATTTAACTGTCCATTGTTTTCAGTTCTTAATTGCCTTCTTCCCGGGCTAGGATTCATAACTTAGTAATGGTACTCGTGTAAATTCTGTGCTGTCTTGTGTTGGTGCATTCCTCAAAATTCAGCTAGGCTGCTTTGTGCTACTTCCATAAACCTTATTAATTAAAGTAAAAGAGGCTAATCGGGATGTTTATGCCAGAGAGTTAAGCCTTATTGTCAATATTCTTGTCTTCGAGGAGTAAAACATAGTTAAAATTCCACATTCAAAATTTTTACCTAATTTATCTTACGTAAAGGTGTGTATCATGTTATAGTATAGTATAACTACATTCTCTTTAGCATTCCTATTACCCTTACATTTATAAATAGTCGCAAAAGATATGTAATAATTTTTGGTCTAAACTAATAGATATATTTGCAAAGGACTGATATGTGTATAAAAGCCAACGTAAGTAATTGCATCTCCTTCCAGTTAAATTTCTAAGTTGTCGCGAGCAAATGTTTGATGTATCTCAAACACCTGTGAACATTAAACCCAACTCACGTACAACTAGGTGATAATCACTATATGAAGCTCTCACTTAGTAGGTAGCATACGAAAAAAAATCAGTTGCTGCAAGTAACAAACCTTAATACTATAACGCCCGATTTTCAAATATCTTCGTTTCCACATATGATAAAAGAAATCATAACTAAACATTTTAGCCCGAATTTGCTACATCTTCGTCAAATGCCCAAAGAATCATTTTGACTCCTTTCATAATTACAATAATAATATGTGTTGAAATACTTATTTCTCACCCGACTATTATACAAATTGCCAAAATGGTCTAAAATTGCCTTAGTTTTTAGAGTTCACTTATTGTTCATGAAGTCCTGGTTCGATAACCGAACACAGATTGAGTACGGTTAATGGCACCATCTCATCATCGTCTCAGTATCATCGTTTCCTTTAGCCTCGTACATTATTGTAGTACGTTAAACTAAAAGAATAAACAAACTTGCGTTGTATCCAAAAATAACTATAATTTTTGAGCTATTGCTAATCACAAACAAACTGAAAATATGTTCATTTTAATTAAGAAGCTATACCATGGCAATAGTAGTGGAGCAGTTGGTCTCACTTTTGGCTCTTGGATCCGTGCACCAGAACCCATTGTCTCTGACTTGGGATCAATGATAAAGGGACACTTAATAGTACCCCTCTTCATTTTGGCAGAAGTAGCTTGGTCCAACTCCTAAATTTTGGCAGGGTTACATTGAAGCACGCTCCCTTACAATTTGAAAATTGCCTAATCTAAAAATTTGGCATGCTAGCCTAGGAACAGGGTATAAGTTTAGGGTGTAATCTCGTTCCTGTTCATGGGAAAAAAATGCCAAAGTATAAACGTAAGTAATACATTGTACCACGTGTTCGTTTTTTTGCCTAATGGATTCCCCTTGATGAGGTCCTATTACATTATATTGTAACATAGCCATGTATAGGAGTCCATTAACTATCAAAAGTCAAAGGTACATAGGTGTACCCTTCTTAAAATTTGGAAGAGGCCCATTGGATCAACATTAAATTTTGGAATTGTACAAATTCACAATTTGGTATAATAGTACACGACCCTAATACGTATCAGTATAAATTCGGTTCGTCAATCTCGTTCCTTTTCATAGGTAAAAAATTCCCAAAGTATAAGCTTGAGCAATATTTTGTACCACGTGTTCGATGTTCGATCAAATTTATCACCTTTAGTGAGCTCTGTTTACATTATAAGGTTATATGAGCAAAAATAGAAGTCCGTTCCCTATGATATGAAATAGATACCTTGCTACATCCTTCTTAAAATTTGGAAGAGGTACATTAGATCAACCTTAAATTTTGAAAATTGTCCAAATGAAAAATTTTGTAGAATAGTACGGAACCCTAATATGTATTACTATAAATTGGGTGGTGCACCTCATTCCCATTCATGTGTAGAAGATTGACGTAAATTAGTATGACCACGTGTTCGGTTATTGACTGTTTTATTCCTTTGATGAGCTCTTGTTATTCTACATGCTTATATGAAGGTATACAGGGGCTATTCTCTTTCTAAAGTGATAAGTACATTGGAAATATGGGAGTGGTACATTAATCTACACTTTAAAGTTTAGAATTTGACCAATTTGGTGTAATAGTACACGGCTCTGACAAATATCATTACAACTTTTTCCCTTACACGGGTAAACATTGTCAAAAATGTAAATTTTGGAAGTAATTGAAAAGCTTGCGATAAGTATTTAACATGTTATATAAATCTGTACAGGAATTCGTTTGCTTTATACTTTGATGCTCACTTTTTTAAAAAATTGTAGCTACAAAGGACCATTTCTTAATTTAGGAAATTACCAAATATCAAAATTAGGTAAACGTTCTTCAAGACCTGTTGTAATTTCTGGTGTCAATTTTGCTCGTTCTGATATCGAGATATTCAAATATCGAACGCAGTTGAACTATTTTTCTTCTTTCATACGACTTTATTATAATATAAATAGGGTATATTACTTTTTCATAAAACAAAGATATATTTGTGTACCAATCTTAAGTTTTGATAGAGAACATTGCTTATTGTCAAATTAATAATTTGTAATTGTTCTTAGAATATTAATATAAAAATTGAGTAGTTTAACTTATCACATTCTTCGGGTAAATCATTGTCAAATATTATTTTAGTATGGTCACGTTGGAAATGATTGACCTGTAATGCGATTATGGGATCACGGCATTATAAAATTGATACGTTCCTCTTAAGCTTTGTGGGATCATTTTGCTTAAATTTGAGAATAGTCAAAATGAAATAACAAATATACATTTTATTGGTCTCAATTATCCCCGGCTATTGGCCAAAATATAATCGTAAGCAATACGATGTACCCCGTGCAATGTATTGTTGACACCGATGAGGTTTGTGAATATATATCACAAGGTTTCACTTCCTTTAAACCTCCTTTTCAAACTTTATTGCGGTATTTCTTAAATTTGGAAAATATAAGTTCAGGGATCACAGTTGGTTCAGCTTACTTTTATCTAAAAAGCAATTTACCGAACTGAGAGATAAATACAACATATAATTATATGTTTAATTCTTCTATTATGTATAAAGACAGAGGTACGTAAGATTATTATTTACATTTGGAAATTGTGATAAAGAAAACTTTAGTATGAGGTGAAAAGTTTGAATGTTCAATACGTGTTTGATATTTAACAATACTTTGAGTTTCAGTCCCAACTCACTGTCGAAGATAATTGGTGGGAGAGGTACGTAAGAAGATTTTTAAATTAGGGGATTGTAAACAAAGCTTTAGTATGAGACGCGAAAGTTGAATGATGCGCCTAGCGTTCAATAACGGATTGATATGAAACAATACTATGAACTTTAGTCAGAAATCATAGTCTAAGATCATTGACGGAAAATTATCTAATTGGTTGACTTCTACCTTAAATTATGAACTTGAAATCTTATAGGTAATATTATTCAAATTTATAGTTGTAGTTATGACTCAAGCTCTAAAGGCAACATAATACCCAATATGTTACAACACTTTCAGATTTAGTCAGAACTCACTGTGTGAGGTGTATCTGTGGGTTGTTCACTATCAAAATTAGTTTTGATACAACTTGACTGGCTGATGACTTTAAAATCTTTGTGATTGGCTGATCTCTATCGTTCACAGAAACTGGTTGGTTGATGATTCTCAGATCTTTGCTGCTTTCTGTATTTAGTTTTGTACGACATTTATTGATTACTCTCTAAAAATTTTCGTTCGAAATTTTTAATTTAAACCTTGTCGTTCGTTTTTCACTCGCAGATAAATCTGATCAAAACCGTTTATTTGTTAATCGAATAGCTATAATCTGGATAAAGTATAACGGTTAACGTGAAACGTGAATCATTTTAGTTGAAAATTCTGTTTTTAAAAAAATATGGATTGAAAAACTTCTTTCAAGTTTTCTTTGGAAATTATTTGTTCAAAATTTTGAACCTTTTAAATATTTTCTTTTGAAAATTCTTACTTTCAAAATTTTTCTTTGAAATTTTAATACAAAATTTGCTTGAGCTTTCGAAATTTGAAAAGTTTCTTTTAAATTTTTTAGTTTAAAAATTGTTTGAAAATTTTCGTTTCCAAATTTTGTTTAAAAAATTTATTTCAAAATTTTGATAGAAAGATTTATCTAAAATTTTTGTTCCAAAAGTTCTTGTTTCATAGTTTTTTGCATTTTTTGTGTCAAAGTTTTGTTAGCAATTTTTCTTATTTCAAATTTTTTCTTTGAAATTTTTTGTAAATTTTTGAAGTCATTAGTGAGCACTAGATCTGTAACTTTATGCCAGAAATTATTCTTGGGTCGAAGTCATCAATATGAATCTATTACACAGTCTGATGTTCATGTTTATTGGTCAGCAAATTCCGTATGGACAAGAGCTTTATGATTTGTGAAGAAATCATGAACTTAAGAGTCAGTAAATTTATTTTAATGACCTGAGAAATAACTGTAAGGTGAAATCGTCAATCACCAAATGCGATCTGTGAATTAGGTTTGTTTAGTAAATTCGGAGTCAGCAAAAGCTCTACGACTTGTGAAGAAATCATCAAATCAGACGTCAGCAAATTCCGCGCCAGCCTCTAGGAAATAACTTTTAACTATGTGACGATTGGTACCTGTGCTACAATGTTTGAACCTGTTATTCGATTGGGCAAAGAAGAGTAATTTGGTGTGTAACTGAAATTTGAATAATGACAAATACTATATACACTAATCAACCAAATGAATGGTCATTTTCATGATGAGCTAAATATGGACATGGGAAAATCATTAGGTTCAAGTAGTGAAGTGGTGCTACGTACAGTCATCGATGGTGCTATTACGTAAACAAATGTTCGTTATATGTACCTCGCAACATGGTGTATTTAATTGAAACACAATAAACCACATTCGTCAACGTATTACAGTGTTCAAAACATTCAATGGATTTGTGCAACAAAACAAGTTTATTTCTCAAAAAGTACTCTTTTGAGAAATGTGTTCTGCTTATTGTACAACATGTGTATAGATGGTGTGATCGCATTGATGAGCAATGTATTTGTGCGAATATGGACATTGAGTTTCCACCTATCCATATTGCGACAGAACTTTAGAAGACTTTCATTGGAATTAAAATTATAGACTAAACACAAACTAGCCCATTGTTTACACAATATCGAGATCCTTTTATCTGGTGTGGATGTATATATAATGTATTCAAATGTTCAATTTCAATTATGTCTGTTATCATTTCAAGTACAACTCCAAGAAAAATCATGTTCTAACATTTACTATTGCATCATGATAAACGGTGTTGCAAGATGTTTCTGTTCTAAACAGTTGCGGGTTTTTACTAATGAGTGCAACGATTTAAAAACTTGAAAATTTTCAAAGCATATTTTGAAACATAAATTTTTCAAAAAATTAAACTAAAGATTTGCAGTCAAAAATTTTAAAGAAAAATTTCCAAACTAAAATTTTAAAAAAATAAATGAAATTTTGAAACGAACCATTTCTGAAAAATATTTTCAACAAAAATTTTTAAAATAATTTTTCAAAGTAAAGTGTTAAAATAAAATTTCAAGCGAAATTTCAAACAACAATTTTGAAACAAAATTTTCGGACAAATTTTGAAAAAAAAATTTTCGAAACAGAATTTTCAAAAAACATTTTTACATTTCAACAATTAACCGTCAAATGTTATCCGGTTATTAATTATTGGATTCACACATAAACGGATATTCGATTCACTAATGAAAATTTCAAACGAAATCTTTTCAATCCATGATTTATAAACACTAATCAATAAATGATAGACAAAAGTTATAACTGAATGCAGAAAGTTTCAAAATCATCAACAAAACAGATTGCATTAAAGATAGTCTTTAAGACTTTTCACAAAGATTTGAAAGTCATTAAACAATCAGATTGCATCTGTTAATCAAATTGTATAAACAATAACTTTGCCAGTGATCAAGCTATTAGATTAGGTCACCTTAGACAGTAACTTATGACTAAATTTCAAAGTGTTTCAACATATAACGTCTAATATTACCCTTAGAGTTTGAGTCATAAGAACAACTCTAAGGTTTAATAATATTACCTATCAGATTTCAAGTCCGTAATTTAAAGCTCAAGGTAGGAATCAACCAATCAGATAATTTTCTATCGATCATCTTAGACTCCGAGTTGTGACTAAAGTTCAAAGTATTGTTTCATATCAATCGATTATTATTAAACACATAATTAAAACTTAGCACATCATACAAACATTTTTATCATAATTCCCAAATTCAAAATCCTCCTACGTACCTCTCCCACCAATTATCTTAAACTACGAGTTTTAAAAAAATTCGAACTATTGTTTCTCATCAATCAGATATTGAACATTCAAACTTTGGGATCCAAACTATAATTTTTATTATCGCAATTCAAAAATTTAAATAATTTTCTAAATACCTCTCTCAATATACCTAAGTATTAGAATTAACCATATAATTGTATGTTGTAGTTAGCTCTCGATTGGGTCAATAATGTCTTTTGCCTTAGAAAGAAATAAGCAGAACCAACTGTGGTCTAGAAACTCATTATTTGGTTACATTCAAATTTAAGACTTACCATAAAAAGTTTTCAAATGGGGCATTAAAGGAAATGAATACCTGTACTCTACCATATATTCATAAACCTCATCAGTTAGATTAAACACATTGCACGTGGTACATCGTATTGCTTAAGTTCATATTTGGCCAATAGGCGGGGAAAATCAAGACCATTAAAATGCATATTAGTCATTTCATTTTGACAATTCTCAAACTTAAGCAAAGTGATCATACAAATTTTAACAGAAACGTATGAATCTTCTAATATAGTGGAGCCATAATCGCATTAAGGTTAATTACTAGACACGTGCCCATACTAATACATAATGATTCACCCGAAGAATATGATAAGCAGAATCACTCAATTTTTATATTCATATTCTAAGAACAATTACCATTATTGATTTGACACTAAGAAATATAACAGTCAAAAATTTAAGATTGATGCACAAATATATGTGTGTTTTATGAGAAAAGTAATAAATCCTGTACTCATTCAATAACAAAGTGGTTTGAAAGAAAATGCAGTAGTTCAATAAGCTTCGAAATTTGAATATTTGGCCATAAGATGGAGCAAAATAAACACCAAAATTTACAACGGATTCTGAAGAACATTTTCCGAATTTTGTTGTTTGTTAATTCCCAAGTTTATGAAACGGACAATGTAGTCAACAAATTTTAAAAAGTGTGCACCAAATATAAAGGAAATGAATCACTCTACACATCTGTATAATGTGTTATACACTTATGGAAGTGCGATCAATTACTTCCAAACTTAACATTTTGGCAATTTTTACGCATGAAAGGGAACGAAAATTTTTAATTATATTTCTTAAGGTCATGTACTATTATACAAAATTGGGCAATTTCTAAAGTAAGGAGTGGGCCAATGTACCCCTCCCAAATTTCAACCTACCAATAGCTCAGGAAAGAGACTAGTCCTCTGTATACATCCTTATAAAAATATAAGTAATAAAACCTAATCAGATGGAATAAAGTGGGTTAATAACATCAGAAATTTGAGTTTTGGCAATTTAAACCTTAGAAGGAAACGAGATGGACTATCCAAATTTTTAATGGAATATGTGGAGCTTTTTAGTATGATACCTAGAGATATTAGACATAATTTTTGAAGATTCAAGTCTTTCCAACGAAAATGGGAGTTCACGGTAGTCGAGCTCTTAAACTAACGTAATTTACGAAAGAAAAGAGGATGTAGCAGTCAAAAAGGCTTGAAGTCTTTCTTCTGAATGTTTATTTGAAAAGTTTCGAAGATGTTAGTATATCTCTTTTTACACTTCTCAAGTAAAAACTATGAAACAAGAGGTAGCTAAATTTATAATATTACTAGTTTTTCTTTAAAAATATTACCGATTTTGATAGCATAATATGAATAACTATGACCACATAACGTACGTTGGTACATGTCATAGGATCAATCATGTACGAAGACCTCGGTACAATTGCACAAGATATTTCTTGCCATGTGGATGCGTTCGTAAACAGGCCAGCCCTAATTTTATACATTCATAAAATTTGTTAGTGCATAATTATTTAAATGTATAGAGCACTACTATCAGGATTTCGGATGTTTTGTAGAAATCAAGGAAATTAGCGATTAATTCTTGATCATACATCCCAATAATTTTGGGTCCAGCATTCTCCCCAGCCACTGTTTGATTTGCAAGTAGGCCCTGTATAAATATTGTGATTCCGCATCACTGGACGGTTGAAACATAGTAAGATCAAACGCTCTCTATATTTACTGTTTGGCTATTCAATTACGCCACCTGTAATATCTCAAATTATCGAGGTTCTCACTCTTATTAGAACCATATGACTGAACTGGAAAATTTTCTCCAGTTGAAGGAATCCCATCTTTCAAAGCCGAATACAAATTGGAAACCTTTACAGTTTACCGAAATACACAATCTTTGTGAAGAATATATAGAGCTTTTATTTTACCTTGTTTTTAGATGCCTGAGGCGATATCAGATCCAGAAATAGCATGAGCAAAAACAAGAACATCACAAACCTTATCCAGAAGAGCCTTTTGATCTGGAATATTGAAAAATGCATCTTTTCCTAGCTGCGAAGCTGGTTTGAAGAAATATATTTTGTCAGGCAGACAAGACATAGCTGAGAGAATAACAAGCTAGTCAATGTTCTGACTAACCACAACCACGTTCGTTCCAGTGTTTATCTATTTCTTCTGCGAAATGAGATTCTCTGCATCACATTTGCCATGATGTATATCGATTTTTGATTCTCGTTAGCGATTTGATAGAATATCTATGAATTGTCTCTTGTTGCTGTTGTTTACAAGGAAATCAGCCAGAGTACTTACACGTGAAGAGTTTAGATTTATATGTATGTTTAAAGATGATCTCTTAGTAGCTCCCTTTTGCTGTTCACATCTTTTTATATTGGGATTGATTGGGTATCAATCAAATAAGGTAGTACATGATCTTCGAGAATATGATTTTAAGTAGGAAATATAGCTTTCGAAAATATTCTTGAAAATTGCCGGTCGGGATCACACCAAAAAGTGAAGCAAGTAACCACCTTCAACAACGTGAGAGCAGTCATTGTGAAAATGCGACATATCGTTAGAGTTATGACATTTGAAAAGAAACGTTTCTTTATTTTTTCCCTATTATTCACTGTGAAATAAGGATTGTTGTTTTCGTGCAAGCTTGTACTTGAAGCGCCTTCTCAGTTCGTGAAGATCTTTAACAAAAACAAATTCTCGAGTTAAAAGGTTGCTGCGTATTGACAGGTATTGTTTCATTGTTTATGACAATCGGAGAGTTTATTGCTGCAAGAGGAATTACCTTCTATCTTTCATGTGAAAGCTTACTGTCAAAGAATCTTTTCCCTTTTCTGCTACTAAGGAAAACTTTCCCTTTTCTATGGCTTGATCACAAGTTACTGTATCATCTGCAGCCAGTCCCGGCGCGATGATGATTAGTTCTCCAGAATCTTGTTTAAATGGATTATGTTCTAGGAGACAGTTGCAAAATGTTTCCGTGTCCCGGTAATTACGTATATGTCGAGATTGTCGTTCCTCCTTATGGTGCTCAGAGGATGTATAAAACTGTTAGTTTATCTACTGATTTGATGTTACCGTATTAAGTGGTAAGGAAGAAATCCACCGTAATAAATTCTAATTTGTTATGCCTCTACCAAGGTTAAGCCCACCTTCAGATTTTATCGGGTGGTTCAGAGATTACATTATAAAAATATCAATTTATACTTCCTATCAATTTCTTTCACGATAACTAACGGAGAAGAATCCTTTTCGAAACGTGTCTCAGTGTGGCGTTGACATTCAATGATCCTTTCAAGTTACATCTGAAGATACAAGTAGGCACTTTTTAACGTATTAATTGTGTCAAGCTCCATCAAAGGTAGGAATCATAAGTTTAACTATCTCCACATGCTTCCTACAGTTTCGAGTTCTTTCCGTTCCAATGAATTCCATGACCAGTACCAATTGGTTCATATACTGAAGCCACAATTTTGTTGTTCGACGCCTCTTTTTGCTCTTTCATAAAGATATTTATGTCATCGACTACTTTGACACATGTCTCAGAGAATGTTAATTCTGTCAATGACTTTTCATTCCTAAGAACACCTTCCCTCTGTCTACCTTCTGAAATAATCGCCTTTTAGTTTACTATATATTTCATATAAGCAATAAAAGAATGTTCATTATATAAGAACAGTTGATGAGCTCTTAAGGAGCGAGCATGTCCTGATATAAGGTGGGGAATTTAGCTTTTACCAAACATACTTAACCACAGTTCGTCAATTCCACTACCTCTTGTGATACAACCTATCCAACCTAAGAAAAATATTAGCAAGTGAAATCATGTGTTCGGATTGTTGTGTCTGATTTCACATCTTACCTCTTTAGTGATAGTGATACGGCAAGTGTTGAACTTTTTACCTTGTGTGTTCCATACTTGGTGTACTTTGTAATTTTGGCTTGTGCTCAACTATAAGGCCTTTGTGTAGTGTTCCTATTTTTTCTCTATACTTTTGTTTTCCGGCTTTGTGGCGGGGAATTCCGATGGCTATGTGCCTACCCAGACCACTTTGGCCACGACTAAATCTTCCTCTCTCACTGCCATGGTTATCGATTTTGCTGATAATCTTTGAACTTCTGAACCCACTGTAATTCTAATGTTTATGCAGTTCATCATTTAGGACCTTATAATGATGATTCATGTTACGGATTCAGGTAGTATTAGTCGACAATCCTATGAAATTGTTCGTTTGCTACATACCCATGGTGTTACAGACGTAATTGATTTGAAAGAAGTTAGTCGTGGTTTACGTAAATTTCATTTTTGTACCGGTTTCGCTGTGAACGAATTCCTTACAAATCCGTTACTACAGGAAAATAATTGGAAATCATATATGCCTATTAAGTTTTCAGCAAAAGTGTCATTCGTATTTTCTATATGTCCCTTAGTGAAGTTGACCTTTTGTCGCACATAGAGCCACGTACACAATACGTAAGACTATATTCCGTACCAATTCTTCACGTGTACCGAGTTTCCAACCTCCCTTCGCAGTGGGCGAGGGGCTCCATCCCCCGCTCACCCTCCCCGACTCAGGTTTATATCCTGGTCTTCCACACACAAAACACATACTAGTACTGTTGTTTTAATCTTGAATACCAATATTCTGCCAGAATATTATACCTCTTTTTATATTCGCCTTCCGGTGGCCAGTTACATACCTTAACTGAAACAAAGTTTTAAAAAAGCTTCCATTATGGTAATTGTTCTGAATATTGTAATGGGGGCGAACATTGCGCCACTTATAGTTTAGAAGTTCATACGTACTCTGCCTGTACTCTGCCCAGCAAAAACTCCATGTATGCACTGTTCCTTTGATCACGTTGCCACATTCCGTGCCTGTTCTGGATGGACCTTCCAAGTCAAAATAATAACCTTATCGCCTTCGAAAACCCCTCCTTCCAAGACGTCAAACGCCAAATGCGTACCACTAAAACCTCTCTTCTTCCTTTAAAATTCTATTCCCTTCGCATTCCTTATCTCCTACTCCTCACCGTTCTCCCCGCTCGCTATCCTTTGCAAACACTGCTAAACTACCTCCTCCAGTTTTACTGTCGGTTCTACTTCTCCTGACACTCTCCGAAAGAAACGGTCTTTTCACACGTCCCTACTCTTCCTTCTAAGGATCGGGTTCAATCCGCCTCATGGCCTTCGTCGCCCACGCACACTTCTTTTACTTTGCATTCATCTTTTCGCATATCTTCTTTGTCTTCTTCCCCTATTACCAAACTGACTGGAATTCAACCCCCATTTCTCCAGTACTCTTAAGACAATTCTTCGAGTTCCGGAAACACGTATGTGGGAAGGAGTTTACCTACCAAGAATTGAATATCTTTTTACAAGTATTGAAATCAGTACCTTCATTTCCATTAAGAAACTCTTGATCGTACTCCTTCCCTCCATACTCCAATGGAACTTGCACAGTTGCACCCACAAGATTTATGCTCTTCAAAAACTTTCTAGCCACTTTGACTCCGATATTATATTATTACAGGAAACTTGGCTTAAAAATCCTTCTCCCCGTCACCTTTCTACATACAATTGTCTTCATGAACTACGCGCTGATGACTGCTGTGGTAGTTCCATCGGAACCCGTAAATCACTTACGTATATTCTCCTCCCCGCCCCCTTTTCCAACTTCGAGATAAGTTGTTAGGCAATTCCCGTTGGATCTGTTAACTTTATCAATACGTATGTACTAACTCATCCTCATCTGCTAGTCTCTGACTGGATCTCTCTCTTTCAAATGTTACCCTCTCCGATGTTTCTTGATTGTGATCTTAAATGCAATCATCCCACCTGGTAAGCAACTTTCTCCAATACGGCCGCTAGCCGGTATTGAATTATATGATGACTGTCTCTTTCCCTTTTGTCATCTTCTAAATGATAGCAACCAAAACCCCACTCAATCAATACGCAGTGTTTTGTGATGTCAAAGAAGCCTATGATAAGTCTCTCTCTATTATGTTTTAGAAGAACTCTTCCTCTTAACTTTATTCCTGTTATTATTAATTTACTCATTAATCTTACCGTCTACATCTGCATTGATCACCAGTTCACTTCCCTCAGACTTACCTCTCAAGTCTTTCTCCAAGGTTCTGTTTCAGCTCCACTTTTATGTAGTTTATATCTTGCTCTCCAAATTCGTCATCTTGGTAATAATGTTTGCGTTTTATTCTTTGGAGATTATATTGTCGTGTATACCCCCGCCTCTACCTCTTAATTAGTTTCAAATATTCTAACTATGGCTTTCACACTCTTCGCAGTTTGGTGTGGTAAATATATATTTTAGTTAAATGAACAAAAACGCATATGGAATTTACCAGAAAACGTTCACACTGCCCTACCAATTGTTCATCTGTGGTGTTTCCATACATCAAGTATGTGGTGTTTCCATACATCAAGTCTGTTATATATGTGCTTGGACTCCTCTTTGTGTTGGACGCCTCACTGACTATTCCTTCAAACTAAAACTGACCGCTATCTCCATCTTCTCCGTACAATCAGTAACACCCGTTGGACTCTTGACATTGGTCACCTCCTTACCCTCTTCCGTCAAGTATATCTCTCTATGCTTACCTATAGCCTTTCCTCTTTTCCCCGAAAACTGTCAAACGTATTAATATCATTCAACCCCTTGAATACAGCACCGTATCTCGTACTCCCTCCAACAACTGTCGCAACAGCGCTATTTGCGGAAGCACAGGTTCCTCCCCTAAAAATTAATGTTAATTCCTCAGTGATACCTTTTGTCTTTTTTTCTTCACAAGTACCTCGACCTTTTTCCTACCCAAACTTCAATTGTTGTCATGCCTACATAAATTATCTCGTCATCGTTACTATCATTCCTCCCTTCCCTATTAATATACATTTGGCACTAAACCCAGCGACTGTGTGGGTGGGTTTATTATTTTCTCAAGCAACATTTCAGTTACACATTGCCATTTTCTATTACTATCTTTCAAGCAGAAGCTTAATTTGTACCTGCTGCCCTCTGTCATTCTCTTCAGAATTCTTAAGTTATAGTACGCCATGTTATATATTCTAAATCCCTCCTTTCAGCATTACAATCATTCGCTTCAGCTTCAACAATTGATCTTACTATTTTAGAGATGAAATTGTTGGTAGCACAATGTACCACTCATAGCTTCCCTACTTTCCTTTTGTTAGTGAAACTCACGTGGGTATCGTTGAAAACGAGTCCGCAGGCCGAGCTGCAAGTGTTGGCACTTTCTTTGGCCACCAGCTTTGTCTCAAACTCACTCCCTCCTCTTACCGATCCCATTCACTCTCGTCATTTACAGCATTGGGAACATTATAACTCTCAAAGACATACAGTTAATTGGTACTGCCGTCACCCTTCCCCTCTTTCTCTACTCTGTTTGTTTCCACCTCCCCCATGGCTATCTAATTCGTATCTTACTCCAACTCCGCATACATGTCGCACGTACTCCAGTTCGAATTTATCACCTCCATCCATGACAATCTCCCCGCTGAAATTTTGGAGCGGAACTCAGTACAGATAACTATTTGGTTTTTTCATGTCCCTCTACTCGATCTATGATTCCCAATTCTACTCTCTCTTGTATGTAGCTTGTGGCTCTGGACATTTCAACCTGCATTCCATTCTTTTTATGACCCAGATTTCTCTCCTCAATTTTTTCGCCTTTTATCTTTCTATAAATTGCATATTCCCTTGCACTTCATAGTTCTTTATCTTGTCTGACGCTTTTATCTTAATTTTCCTAGAGTTTATTTTCTACCCAATTTGATTTTTGTTACATTTTAATTGTTACCTCTGCAAATTTCCGACAGATCTTGTTAAAGACAGTGGCAATATTCCTGCCCCACTTCTGGCGCAGTAGAAGTGAAGTGGAGTGAAGTGAATACCATACAGCCGTACACTAACTCTTCAAAGGGGGATCCCAACTTCCGTTGACATAATTTCACAAGCTTTTACAAAAACTTTAGAAGTTTGACAGGCTCCTTGTTCCTCAATGATTGTTTTCCTGTAACCATTCGAAACTGTTATTCGGATCTTTGAGAACACGAACCCCAAAATTTAAAAAATGTCAAACTGGATTCCTTGCCTGAATAAGTCACTATGCATTTCGATGTTTGTATCTTCAGATCATTTATGGCGGATTGTAGTATACCTATCCGCCAGAAGTTCAGCAGATCATAGACCAAGCAGCCAATTATAATTATTAAGAAAAATAAATAACTGATCACCCTGTATTCCACTAGAACAACTCCACAGCAGACGACACTACTGGTGCCCTACATCCACTAGACGCAAGCTACCTAAATGTTTGAATACTCCAATTTAATAAATGTTTGAAAAAGTATTATATATATACTTACAAGAAACCATTGTGCTGAATATATACTTATACATTAGATAAATATATATTAAGACAATGCAACAACAACAACAATAATTTAAAAAATAATTATGAAATCTCGTATATTTATAAGCATGTTAAAATTATTCAAATTTTAAGAGGCAATGGGAATATTAAATAACAACTCGGCTTAGTTATAATTAATAACAACTAAATTCAATTTATTTTTCTGTTCTAGCTTCCAAGGTTAAATAGTTATCTATTTCTCCTAACGATTATTCAAACCCTAACATTAGTCAGAAATTTGCAGAACAATTCGAGAAAAAAATTCAGATCTTCAATGTAAATTAAATATTTAACAATGTCGACTAAATAAGCCACTTGATAATTTCTAATCCACTTGAAAATTTCCTAATATCTTAATTAATTCAAATTCGGAAAAATTAACTATTAGTCAGTTCATGTACAAATACTCTGCTACTTTGAATAACCAGGACTACGAAATCTGTCGCTGGGCGCATACACTTCAACAGATAGAATATTATGTTCTGCTCAATCGGATTTATCATTCTCAAACCAACTAATGTAATTATATCCATCTTAGTAACCGTAGTCCTTTCATCTCAAAATTTCTCAAATTCTCTTACCAATTCGGTCACTGGTAACTCATTGAATTATATTTTCACTTTTAGGAAGCAAGACAATGCAATTCGTAAAATCTCTTTTTTCGGCAAAGAAATAGGAAAACGAAAGAAACTACATGAAAGCTAATTCTTTTCATGACTTGGATTATTCTGACAACAGATGTACTCAGCTTGCTTCAAAATGTTAGATCGGAAACTGTTCTTGGGTGGATTTCTTAAAAATTCCTACTTCTCCCAAAATATCGACTCTAATGCAGAATGGAAGATCTGATTTAATCAAATTAATAATCCTGCTCACATTGTAGAGTTACTCTCATACGCATTAAACTATAGTCTCTTCACTAAAATTTTAATGAGCCAACTACTCTTACTAGCTAAAGTCGGACACTCACCAAAATTTTCCTCTTTGATAAGCAACAAAACTACTAAAAATTCAGAGGAGCTGAAACTCCAGGTATCCGCGAAGCTCTCTGCTACAAGTTGTAACTGTTTTCATGTAATGCATACTTTTTATGCTCTTGAGTTGAAGATTTATTTATTTTTCCACATTTCGGATAATTAAACGATGGAATTGAGACTGCTTGAGCTGGGGTATGCACTTTTCTCCACCAAGCATGTGAACAGTTCTCGTGATAGCTTGAGTACTCGTGTTTGCATGTGTATTGTCAAACAAACTACATGAAAGAACTGTCTGCTATGTGGAGTTGGGCAATTTCCCTTGCACAGTGTTATCAGTGTCTATAAAAATATATCAGTATGTATTTACAATATTTTAAAATTGTTTCCATGTAGCGTTGTGTTCAACAACAGAAATAAATCAAAAAGTGGGAATTTTTATAGTCAACGGTTTGAAAATTCCCTCCAGTACTTCCTTATTAAACATTTTAAACACCAACTCTTCATATTTTATTGTGATTCTAGAGACGAATAACTCATCCGAAAATTGCAGATGTAATGATGAAAAAATCTCTTTTCGAAAGATAGAGTTCTTTACGCAGTTTAGACAAACATGATTATAAAAACTGCAAAATTATTATTAATTTTGGTTTCTTGGAAAGAATGTGTTACTTTCAGAATATATTTATTATGTATTATTGTTCTTGTGCAATTCTCGGTTCTATGATTTAAATGTAGTGTTGCCATATTACAGCCCAAAAAGTCGAAGAAAGTGAATTTTTGGGTATTAAACTTTAAATGTTAAGGTCCATAATTTAGTTTAACAGCCACTACGTACACATGTTATATGTCGTAAGAAAGGCTGTTTCCTTGTGATTCTAACGAGGTATAATATGAATCAATTGACTTATTAGTGTGTTTGGTATATATTTTTAAAGATAAGTCTGCAACTTCCTTTGTAGATACTGGGTGTTAAGACATTTTGTAAGGTGGCGCCTTGAGCGCAAGTTTTATTTTTGAAGACTTTATATATTCTGACAAGTAAACCTTACGTTTGGGTGAATCGAGTTGCTGACTGAGACACATATGAGAAAGTAGTACTAAATGTGGTCAGTATTTCAGTGAAGTTGTAGGTGCGAAGCTCCAGGGGTTTGGGAGATACAGCTACCAGAACATCACATGGAAGTACAGAATAGTTTTCATACAGTTGGAGGTAAAAGCTTTGTAAGACCTCTTGTAACGACAAAAGGTGAATAACAAATATATGGGTACATATTAGGACTAGGGGGAAGTCATATAGTAAGGGTATACCTGACGGCGGCCATCTTGAAATCCGCCATTTTGAATTAAGGTTAAGTTTTTAAAATAGGAATAGGGTCATGTGATACATGATTTAAGGCGCAAATTTTATCAGAAGAACAATGGTGACATTAATTTTGATTTACGCGCAATTGGTAAAAAGTTACAGTAAAATTAAATATTGTTGCAGCATATGTATTAGTCCTTTACCCCACCTTGTAAATTTTGTGTTAATGATAATAATTAAATAAAATGCAGGGAGATAAATATTAGGTCTATGGTAAGAGTTGCCTTGATGGCTGCCATATTCAAATCCGCCATTTTGAATCAGACAAAAGCTTTAAACAAAACGCACAACATTGACACCTTATTAATAGCAAATTTTACCATAAATCCAACGGTATAACCATTTTTGCTTTATCATTAACCAGCATTTGTTATCGCATAAACAAGTTGCTAATTTAAGGAAAAATGACCAAAGTGGAATTGAGTCATAATTGACCTTGGGTCTTTCTTCCAGAAAAGTCCTCAATTAGTACAATCAATATGTAGTTCAGAAAAGAGTGCATGACTTGCACAAATGCTCTGCTCACAGTGAGCACACCTGACAAAGGCAATCGAGTTACACTTGACACATTTGTCGTTAACAATTCCGTTAAAGCAGTAGTCGTAAGGAGCGATCCATTTATTTTTGTGCTGGTTAATGATAAAGCAAAAATGGTTATACCGTTGGAGTTATGGTAAAATTTGCTATTAATAAGGTGTCAATGTTGTGCGTTTTGTTTAAAGCTTTTGTCTGATTCAAAATGGTGGATTTGAACATGGCAGCCATCAAGGCAACTCTTACCATAGACCTAATATTTATCCCCCTGCTTTTTATTTAATTATTATCATTAACACAAAATTTACAAGGTGGGGTAAAGGACTAATACATATGCTGCAACAATATTTAATTTTACTGTAACTTTTTACCAATTGCGCGTAAATCAAAATTAACGTCACCATTGTTCTTGTGATAAAATTTGCGCCTTAAATCATGTATCACATGACCCTATTCCTATTTTAAAAACTTAACCTTAATTCAAAATGGCGGATTTCAAGATGGCCGCCGTCAGGTATACCCTTACTATATGACTTCCCCCTAGTCCTAATATGTACCCATATATTTGTTATTCACCTTTTGTCGTTACAAGAGGTCTTACAGAGCTTTTACCTCCAACTGTATGAAGACTATTCTGTACTTCCATGTGATGTTCTGGTAGCTGTATCTCCTAAACCCCTGGAGCTTCGCACCTACAACTTCACTGAAATACTGACCACATTTAGTACTACTTTCTCATATGTGTCTCAGTCAGCAACTCGATTCACCCAAACGTAAGGTTTACTTGTGAGTCCTAAAGGTATATAGCATGTTCATACAAAGTCCCTTGCTTGTATGATTTTTTCTATACCTTCATATTTCAATCTATAATGATTGAACTACTGTCTTATGATAGGCAAAGGGTTCCTATATATGGTCATATAACTGTGTAAGGGAATAAGACCTCATTGAGTCTAATAAATTAGGCAATAAACCCAACAAGTTGTTCAAGATATTGCTTACGTTTATATCGGGCTATTTTATACCCATAAAAGGGAACGAGGTGGGCACCCCACACTTATACTGATACTTATAAGGGTCCTATACTATTTTACCAAATTTTTAATTTGAACGATTTCCAAAATTTAAGGGGTGGGCCAAGATATCCCTTCCAAATTTTACGAAAGATGCACGAATGTACATATACCTTATGGTATAAAATGGACCACTATACATAAGGTAACATGAACTCATCAAAAGGAATAAATTGGGCCAAAACCGGAACAAGTGGTACAATGTATTACTTACCTTTACATGTTGGTATTTTTTATACCAATGAAAGGGAACGAGGTGGATCACCCGAATTTATAGTGATCCATATTACAGTCCTGTAATATTACACTAAATGTTTAAATTTGTTAATTACCAAAATTTAAGGGGCATGCCAAGGTGTTCACAATGTACCCATGTTTTATGAAAGGAATGCAACCCTGTGTACGCCCATATAACCATTTAAGTTAATCAGACCTCATCAAAGATATAAATTAGTTCAAAAATCTCCAAGATTTAAATTGGAAATTTTTTACCCGTGAAAGGGAACGAGATGGACACCAAAACTTATAAAGGTACGCACCCTGTTCCTAGGTACTATACCAAATTTTTTAGGTTTTCCAATTTCCAAAATTTTAGGAAGGATGGTCCTTTTTCACCATACTAAAATTTAGAGGGTGGGTAAAGATACTCCTGTCAAAATCTAGAGGGTGTGGTCCTAATTATCCATAAGTCATTTAAACCAGGACAGGGACCATGGGTCCTGGAGCAATTACCCAAGGGCCGGAAGTGAGAGCAACTGTCCCAGCAACTAGTATGGCTTTGTCAGTGCATTGTATTTGTTCATCAATCACCTGATACTGGAGCATATTTGGAATTCCACAATGAAAGAGTAAAACAGTCTAACTTTACCAAAGATCAAAATTTTTACTTTTATTATAGGAGTACAAGATAATTATGATACTCCAGTACATAATTAGTGCACTGATCTTTAAGTAAAATAGAAATACCCTCAAATCCGTTATATGATATTTTTCATTAGGACTACCAAATGAGTAACTGTTTGTGAACCGATTTCTGTATGTTGGAAGAGACAAACCGTAAGGTAGTGATACTCTCATAGCGATGCAGCGAATGAACCAGTAATTTCAAATGAAACGACAGTAAATACTGAAAATCTAAAACTTGTAGTAGTATTTAGAAAAAATGCACTAGTATTGTTATGACAGTAATTAACGATAGGAGGTCATGCTGATCTGAAAGTTATAAAAATTCATTTTTGTTTCAAAAATATAATGGAATATTTTAATCTTACGCACAGTACATTCACATGCTGACTTTTGAAGCAACGTAAACGGAACTCCAGATACAGCGAAGCATCTGCCGTGGAAGTTGTGAAGGAGTTAATAATTAAATATACAGTGCAAGCTGGTCCTAGAGTTTTGTTTTAATTCATTACAGAACGAGGATCTACCAGTAAAAACATTACGGTTCAACTTAATGAAATAACTGAGCACCACGAATTAGAAAAGTTTCCTACAACATCTGACGAAATAAATACGGTGTGTAGAGTAATAGTGCAATACAGTGCATTAGGTGAGAAGTTAGTATCCCGCAAGTGTAGCTTAAACGTTTACCGTAAGTGTGAGATTTGCAATTTTGCTCAAGAGATAAAATTTGAGTTATCTTGTTTCGAAAAAATGAAGTAAAATGGAATCTCGTTTTGGATCTTGTCACAGAAATTCTGGTTCCTCTCTTTTCGTTAGCAACATTAGTAATTTGCGATCAGAAAAAGTTAAAAAAAAAACAGTTTATAGATGATATTTTAACTCTAGAAGCACGGAAATTTTGAACTCCCTAGAAGCACGAAGCAGTCAAATTGACTGCTTTCCGTTTCTGAGTTAAAAATGAAATAATTGTGTCATAGGATGACTTTATTTTGTGACTTTCTTATTGAGACACATCTACAAGTAACCCTATCAAGAAAATTATTTATTTATAATATTTATTTATAAACATTATGCACATCAAATATGTAATATCAAAATGTTTCTGAGTAAAATAAGAGTAGTAAGGGCCTGACCTGATCTCACTTTGGACTTTGACCCCGAGGTTTATGACGTCATAGGCCAAAGGTCAATGATCTTAGCCCGGAGTCAGTCACCTAGGGGTATTTAGGACGACCCGTCTAGATTTTGGCAGGGGTAAATAGAACCACCCCCTTAAATTTTGGAAATTGCAAAATCTAAAAATTTGGTATGGTAGCCTAGGACCATAGTATGTACCTCTATCAGAACTGGGGGTCTATATCGTAACCTTTCATAGGTAAAAAATTGCGAAAAATTCAAATTTCGGAGGTTTTTGATCTAATTTATCGGCTTTGATGAGGTTGTAATGTATTCAGAATCTAGTCATTTATAAAACATTATTATTATTATTATTATTATTATTATTATTATTATTATTATTATTATGTTAGTGTTCCGTTGCTTTGCTTATTATTTTTACTTCACGGCATTGTAGTTTTGTTTTACGAATTTAATTTTTCACTTATTATCAACTGAAGCATGCTGGGAATTTGCTGGCCCGCCATGTAAAAATTATCAGATGCTTCAGTTGGCGTAATTGCCTGGTGAGTGAACTTCCATATTCAGGCATACCAAATTTTCTATAGTTTTGTGACAGTATAATTGAGTCTTGCCCGTAATATAAGTATTGCAGATAAGTTTATATATATATATATATATAGATAGATAGATAGATATAGATAGATATACGGTAATAGATAGATAGATAGATTTATGTGAATCTTACGAGCATTAGTTCATACATTTTCATACATAATAATTATAATTATTTGTCAATTTTTTTATCTTGAGGCTGACGCCATTTTTGTAAAAAAAGGACTATTGTTTCCTCGTGGTCAAGGTAATTTTGAACAAAAAAAAATTACATACACAACTTAGTGTAGACAAGTGTTGGACTAAATTGCGTTTAGTTTCTTTTTTAATATTTTTGGTAATTAAAAATATATGTACAATTATTAATTTTTTGACTTTTTATATTTCTAAAACCAGCAGCATAACCTCAATAGTATATAGAATTCATATATGTATTTTGGCCAGAAACCAAATTAGATTCTCGGGAAGTTAATCTACTTATCAAGATGTGTGGCTGTTTTGTCTCTCCGGCCTTACAACCTGCTTTCCAATACATGTTTGGATTTATTCAATTTGTCTTGGGTGGGTTGTGATTATGGAGAGAGAAAATGTTTACATATAATAGATTACGTCAACTCACTCTCGTATTTTTTGTTTCTGGCCTTTAATCGAAGTAGCTCAGGGGCATGTAGTCTTTGCTATTACTTGTATTTGCTTGATAGTGAAAAAAAAACTCTCTGTTTCTAGTGTTATCAATTGTATTATAAACAACAGGTATAGATTGCTGGTTTGTAGCCTTGAACTTACGAATACAGATACGTTCTATTATTTAATAGGAAAAAAGGAAAGCTATACTCTGTTAAGGTCTTACAAACTTCATTTATTTGTTTTGCTAACAAAAATTGTAACAATTCATAAAGTCAGAATCTGATGAAGATAAGGAATTGCACCTTACTCGTTCCGGAAAGGTATGGGGTTCAAACCCCGAGGCGAAATCACAAGTGACTCAAACCGATTTTGTATCTGGAAGTGATAGTGGGACTAGTAAACATAAGAATGGCGTACGAACGCAACCTCATATGAATGAGACTTCGGGTTCAATCCCTCATAGCAAATTAGAACAAAATGTACAATTGAAGCTTATTGATATGTATGTGAATCAACTTCCGATGTGCGATGGTACAGTGCCCAACCAATTGTATGCCTTTTTAGTCCAATTGAGTGAATTGGACGAGTTGAACTTTTTTCCTTTGGAATGTTTAATGTTGGCAGTGAGATCCAGGATGAGAAATCCTCTTAGTGATATTTTTACTGAAGCCTGTTCTTTAGCTAGCGCTTGGGACCCTGTATGTAGGCACGTTGTTCGGCAGTTGATTTCTAACTGTGCTCAGCATCACCTTATGGTTAATAACTTTTATCGTCCCCATGCTCCACATGAACGTATTAAGGATTATGTAAAGAGGGTGTGTACTAGTGTAAAAATTTTAGATCTTACAGTGGGTGAAGAAAGTATATTGCGTGCAATTGCTTCGGGTGTTACTCCCAGTGTTAGGGAGAAGTTATTCTATGCTGGAATGCCAAATCCGTGAGAGATTTTGAACAACTATTGGAACAGTATATAAACTTTATTCTCCGCAATTTAATAATTCCTTTCAATCCACATCGTCTTCTACGAGAACTGCTACTGATAGTGCTTCCCCCTCGTTCAACAAATTTAGATCGGGGCATTATTTTTCTCTAAAAGGTGGTAGAACTTTTCACAATAAATATAGTGCTGCGCGCTTGCCTTCGTCTTCTTTTAATTCCATGAACACAAAAGGACATTCGTATAATACCGAAGGCCAAGCACGCTTCAGTACCATTTCACAAGAGACTAATAGAGGTGTTTATGTTTTAATTAAGCTGTTTAGTAGACAATATCATGCTTGTATAGACTCAGCATCTTCTACCAATTTAATAAATAATGAGGTGTTTCAATTTTTGCAAACAAAAATAAACTTAA
This sequence comes from Thermobia domestica, assembly GCF_964235325.1. Classification (NCBI taxonomy): domain Eukaryota; kingdom Metazoa; phylum Arthropoda; class Insecta; order Zygentoma; family Lepismatidae; genus Thermobia; species Thermobia domestica. The sequence goes on from NC_137457.1 coordinate 190,605,511, forward strand.
AAATTATTCCTAAAACATTTAAAGGAAAGGCAGTTAATAATACCGAACTTGTTTTAGACAAGTGTGTGTGGTTCAGCTTTAAAATACAAAACAAACTTATTAGTATGCGCTCTTTTGTCTATCCAGAACTTGAATTTCCTGTTTTATTGGGTTTGGAATTTCTGAATGATGGTCAGTGCTACATGGGCTTTAGGAGTAAATCTTTGAAACTTAAACGTTATCAACTGTCTATTCCCCTACTTACGGGAATTACAACTCAACTCCCCCCACTCTCCCCTGGATCTTTTTCCAACATGGATACTGTGTCTTTGATTCTACTAGCAGGAAGTTTGTCGATGAAGGGCACCCAATGCACGCTCATTTTGGGGATGCTGTCACCTCAGATACTTCCTGCGCTGTTCGAATGTTTAACAATACAGAGGATCGTCGATCTAAGGCTACGACAGTTTATTCTGTTGCTGGGGCACAGTGGAAGGATTTACATTCTCGGCTATTTGAGGGCAACCTGATTCCTTGCGTTTCTGGTGAGGTGGATGTCCCGGTAAGATACGCCACTGACATTCAAAATCAGCAGGTGAGGTCTTTATCTATTAATAATTATGAGAATTGAGAGTCCACACGTTCAGCGAGTGCTTATCATTTGCCAGCGAAAAATGAATGTTTATCAACAAAAAGACAAAAGAAAAATAACAGCTGTTATCCTATACACCTGTTTGTGCCGGACATTCAACCAGTGGAATATGAAATATACTGTTGTAGTTTAGATAATGCAGCCACCTTGGCTACTAGTGTTGATATGAATAGTATTATAAATGATGTTGATAAAAAGTTGCTTGTTTCAAATCCTACATTAAGTTCGTTTGTTCAATATATGTGTGATGAATTTAAGGAAGTTCTTACAGATAAAATAGGTAAGGTTACCAATTTTGACTATCACTTAAAATTAAAAGATAACACTGGTGTTTGTGAAAAACAATATCCTTTGTCGAAAGCTCACAGAAATGAGATGAAAAAATTTATAGAAGAATATAAGCGTAATGGGGTCACTCAAGAAGCGAATTGTGATTACCGATCTCCTTGTTTCATTGTTAAAAATTCCAAAGGTGAAGGTAGAGTAATTTTAAATTACGCGAAATTAAATGAGCATTTAATGGGTGACAATATGATCTGTCCTAATGTAGAAGAGTGTATGGCTTCACTAGCTAACGCTAAGATAATATCACATATCATGTCAAACGGAGTTTTTATCAAATTGTCCTTGCAGAAAGTAGTAGGGCCTACACGGCCTTTGCTTTTGAGGGAAAAACCTATGTGTGGAATAGAATCCCTATGGGAATAAAGATAGGAAGTCAAGCAATTACTCGTGTTTTGAATGATGTGCTGGGTGATCTAAAAAGAAAGGGTGTCGATTTTTATATCGATAACATTGTCCTAACTTCTTCCGATGTGGAATCTCAAAAGAATTTGTTGCTTGAGGCATTTTCTAGATTGCTTTCTAGGGGGATAACGGTCTCGCCTCAAAAGTGTAAGCTGTTTCAAACTTCTATTCAGTATTTGGGTTTCTTGTTTTCTGATGGTAATGTTTCTTTACTCCCTGAGCGTATTGAGGCGATCCGTCAAATGCCACCGCCCCGTTGTAGAAGAGGGGTTCAGAAATTATTGGGAGCTATGGGGTATTATGCAAAACACTGTCCTATTACTGAGTTAAAATCTCCTAAGCGAAAATTTGAGTGGGGGCCTAGGCAGGTTGATGCCTTTAAAAGAATAAAGGAAGCCTTTGAAGAAAATATGATATTAAAGATTCCTGACTTTAATAAGAGATTTTATCTTCAGGCAGATGCATCTCTAAAATGCCTGGCTGCGACAATCTCAAAGAAGACAACTGATGGTTCCATGCTCCCTGTTGCTTTCTACTCTAAAAGTTTAAAGGAGGCTGACGCTAATAGTACAATCTTTGAGCTGGAACTGCTTAGTATCTTTAATGCGGTGATTAGATTTCAGCAGTTCTTGGTAAATGAATTTACTATCTTTACTGACAATATGAGTTTGGTACATATGTTACGCAATCCTAAGAAATATCTCGTAACATAATTCAGAGACTTTTTGAGTTCAATTTTAAAATTGAACATGTTACCTCGGGACAGAATTTAATACCGGATTTTCTCACCCGTATATATGACACCAATTTGTATGATGTGTTAGATGAACGACTGGACGAAGATGTTTATGCTAAGAATTTTATATGTAGTTTGCGACATTTGCCTCTAGCCTAATGTGATATTAGGAATTATCAAAAAACTGAATCTGACACGAAAGACTTATATCAACAAGGGGCTAATAATGGAAATAAGTTGGGTGATTATAGAATAGAAAATGGTATTCTTTAACAGCGAACTAAAGCTCGTAATGTTCAGTATAAAATATTGTTACCCTTGTGTTTGAGAAATATGATCATGTGTTACTATCATGAATTTCAGCTAACGGGCAATCATATTGGCTATTTTAAAACTTTGTGTAAGATTCGTAGGCTCTTCACTTGGCCGAATATAATGGCTGATATCAAGTCTTTTGTAACCACTTGTCATACTTGTTAAATTTCGAAACCTAGACTAGCCAAACCTCAAGGGGAACTAATATCTAAATATAATAAGATTCATAATCGGCATCTATTTGCCGATTTGGCTGGTCCTCTCCCAACTAGTTCTGGCTATTCTTATGTGTTATTGGCACTTGATAAGTGTACACATTTTTTGCATTTAATTCCATTGAGGAAGGCCAATAGCACTACTATTACACGCGAATTATATAACATTTTTTGTAAATTTGGTTTCGCGTTTTCACTCACTACAGACAGGGCTTCTTATTTTACAAGTTATACCTTCAGGTCTTTCCTGCGTGGCTTAGGTATTAAGCATATACGTAGTTCACCCTATTTTCCTGGTGGAAACGCCGTGGAACGATACGTGCAGGTTTTGAAAACGGCTATCAGAATTTATTTTCATGACAAACAAGACAAGTGGTCGAATTACTTGAAAGAATTACAATTTGGCATTAATGCTGCAGTTCATTCAAAACTTAAATATAGCCCGTTTCGTTTGTATATCGGAAAAGAACCCATTGATCCCTTAATGGCTAGGTGGGATATTTCTGATAACGATATTGTAGCTGAAGAGGACAAGGATATTTGATCTAAGGTATTTCACAATATGGAAAAAGTATGGAATGAACGAAGACGTATTTATTATAAACGAGTAACTCCAGTTACATTCTCAGAAGGGGATAGATTGCTGTATCGCTCTCATATTCTGTCGTCTAAGAAAGATGCGATTAATAAATCCTTGTCGCCCTTATGGGTTGGGCTCGTGGTTATTGAGTCGTTTTTGAGTAAAAATACAGCTTTGTTATTCAATGAATCTCAAAATAGGAAGTTTTTTTTATCATGTATCATTATTAAAACGCTACTTACCTCGGATGCATGTTAATGATCCTTAAGTTTTAAGATGGTCTGGCATGACTACTAGATATATAAAATTCATATATAAATATGTTACTTTGGTTTTGTTGTGTTAATTGCAGTTTATAATTTGTTTTTGTGCCCACAAAAACGTCAAAAATCACCTATATGTAATACTTATTTCATTTGGTTATATTTGGTAGTTCTTTCATTTACTATATATATATTTATGATCTATTTTCTGAATAAGGTTGGTATTATTCTGGGCCTGAAAAAGTTCAGCCTGATCACCTGAAGTTTTTCAGACGGAGGAGGGTGATATGTAATGTATTCAGAATCTAGTCATTTATAAAATATTATTATTATTATTATTATTATTATTATTATTATTATTATTATTATTATTATTATTATTATTATTATTATTATGTTAGTGTTCCCTTGCTTTGGTTATTATTTTTACTTCACGGCATTGTAGTTTTGTTTTACGAATTTAATTTCTCACTTGTTATCAACTGAAGCATGCTGGGAATTTGCTGGCCCGCCATGTAAAAATTCTCAGATGCTTCAGTTGACGTAATTGCCTGGTGAGTGAACTTCTATATTCTAGCATACCAAATTTTCTATAGTTTTGTGACAGTATAATTGAGTCTTGTCAGTAATATACGTATTACAGATAAGTTTATATATATATAGATATATTTGTGTGAATCTTACGAGTATCAGTTCATACATTTTCATACATAATAATTATAATACAAAATATTTGAATTATTTCTTTATATAAACCAGTAATTCTACTTTATATTATACATTTGCATCAAACAGTAATTTACAGCAATATATGATTGTAAAAATATGTAAATAAGTTTCGGAGATATAGCGTATAGTATGTAGTATTTAGAAACAATGGATAATAATATAATATATATGTAAAATTTCTCTGAACAGTTGATATATTATTTTTATTATTCTATTGTTCGCTTGTTTCTGTTGCACTAGAGAAGAAACACCTCCTCCAGTTCCCTTCCAGGTGGCAACGTACCAAGAACTGACGAAACGTTGCCACGTTGGACCGCAATGGATATACGTTGGATTAAGAAGGATGCTGAACGAACATCTCCAGAAACGATAGATATGCGTCTGCCTACCTCTCTGATAAAATCAAGGCTTCTAGAACCCCATGCTCCACTGGTCTCGATAGCTATTGGAGCAAATATAAATTTATCGAGGAGATTATTGTATTTCCTTTCCTTTTCTGCCTCTCTACGTCTAGCAACTTCTCCAGCATTCACAACGGTCAACGGCAGGCTTGAATGGGCTAATGTTTCCGAACATGTAAAATCCCATACTAGAGATTTGCCTCTCATCCAAGGTATTAACCCATTTGAACCCTTTGTTCCAAAATTGGAACATTTTTTTTACTTTACTTTTATTTTTCATTTTACGTGAATAAAGGTAACAATTTTTGTATGGACCTCTTCAATTGGCACCAATGGTTTAGCAAATGACGTATCTTTGTCTTGAATTGGCGCGAAAGATGTGTACTGTCCATATTAGTTGCCTTGAATAAGAACAAATTATGGCGTCTCAAAGGAGGTAAGTGAATTTTATGTTCGTTTATGAATTTTCTACCTATATAATACTATTTGGGTAGGAGAAGTATCAAGTTTTCAGTGCATGTGAAATGCAACAATTGATTATCATTGTTATTAATAAAAACGTTTTATAATTTTGAATGTTCCAATATTGGAACAACGGGCTCGAACGGGTACATGAAGTTTGCATTTTGTTTGTTCCATTATTGGAACAACGGGCGTAAATGTACCCATAAAGCTATGTAATATGGCAATTTTATTGCATGAATTAGTAATTGTTTCGTACATTTTATGAGCGTATTTTTATTTGATGTTATTTGTGCCGCTTTTGAGGGCATTTTGCGCTTGCATTCGGAATTTATTGGTCTTATGGAGGAGGGGAAATTTATACACAAAAAATTATTTTAATTGTTACACTCACGCAGTTCGCTTTTCAGTTGAGTTGAGTTGATTGTGAATTTAACGTTCCTTTCAGCAGCAAGGCTATATGAGGATTGGCCTACTCATTAAAGCGGAATCCGAACCACATGAACTCCCGCCGGGATCGAACCCGGTCTCCCATGCCAAAGGCGTGTACGCCAACCGCTTAGCCACGAAGGAGCTCTTTTTCAGTTGAAAGATGACAGCCAAAACGAGTTGCAGGTGTCTTGATCGCTCATTCACTGGATCGTACATTTATTTACCTATATGTAGGAGTCGTTAGGAATGCCTGATTACATTTTGTAACATTTATTATTGATTTCACTTTACTGCAGTGAAATAAAAACAGTAAATTTTGGACATAGTTAAAGGCATATTATATAGTTATATGTACTGTAGGGGAATCATTAGGAGCCTACACAATTTTGCAGGCCCTGGCCGCCTTCCTTTCACTTCCTTCCCCAATGTTATCATTATATTGATCACTCCAGTGTAAAATGGTCTTTGAGCTGTATCTGGTAGCTTGCAAATAAATAAATATTTTGTTGTCTTATATTTTAAATGTATATTTCACAACTTCATATCGATTTTATTTATTTCTAGAAATACTATTTTATTTCAGATAGAGTGCGAGCGGTCCCGGGTTCGATTCACGTTGCGGGCCCTCGGTCGAAAAAGTGTAAGAAGCTTTTCAGACCAGCCATCCTGAATGAGGTTCTCCTGGGTTTTTCTCGTTCACACCAAGCAAATGCCGGGGTGGTACCTAACATATATGTCCCAGGCCGCTTCTTTCCTTCCCCAACACTTGCTTCCTTCCCTTTGCCTGGAGAGTGTTCTCGCCGAGTGTCAAACGTGACGGGCTAACATGGCCACAGATGCCCAGAAATCTAAATCCTCCCTCCCTATTTCAGATTGACTTTTGACGAAATTATCAATACCCTTGCTAACGGAGAAGATATTCTTGCTGCAGATATTGTCATTACACCACCAGAAAACGAAGAGTTCTCGGAAGAAGAAAAACAGATAGAGAGGCTATCTAGAAATCAGTTGCCCGCTAAGGGAGAAGCTTCTTTTACAGTAATGCAAAGAGGCCAGCTGAGAAATGAATTTATAGATGAGTTTGTTGGATGATGAAGCTCCGAAAACTAGTACATGTAATGAAAGTCAGCCTTCTGCAAAGTAGCATAACAAAAGTAATCCCAACAACTTGCAATTGTTGGGAGACCTATTGCGACCAGTCAACAAAGAAGCAATAAATTAAGTGGGATATGACAAAGAAGGACATTTCATTGTAAAATCATAAAGACAACCAAGATGTGGGCAGTGAAAGCAACACAACATGGAAGTGCTTCTTTTACTTCCATCAGTAGTAAGAATGTGATGTATTGGAAAATAATTATAATGAAAAAATCTATTATTATGTGGATATGCATAATATTAACATGTTTCAATATTTGTATACTTTGTATCTAATGAATATTGCAAATTATTGTAAACTCTGTACCCTAAAATTTTAACGAAATAGTAGGCCTACTTTAACCTGGCTAAATTGAAATATTTTCTTTCAGAAACCTGTACCCTTTCAGGCCCATTGTTCCAAAAATGGAACATTATCAAATTAGGGGTCCATGACATTTTCGTGAACCATAATGTATTTAAATATATTATTTACCTTTATTTCTACCAATCTGGCAGGAACCAAGATGAAATTCGATAAAAAAATAATTTGGGTTTAAATGGGTTAATGTCATGCCATCAGGTCATTTACCATCGGAACGATAACAGCCTGATGGTTCGCGAATCGAAGGAATTCCTGCCGTCGTGAGGGCTCGCAAAATGATGTCATTAACAGATGAATGTCTGGTGTTTCTGCGTATGCTCTTCATGCATGAGAGGCCATGCAGGCCGCGTTGGGTAACTTGATCCCCGCAAGCTGGACAGCGATGTGGCTCACAAATAGCTGAACGAAGTCTTAGGGCTACTGCGATTCGAAAGGTTTCATTAGACATGTGAAGACCTAATTGGAGAGAAGGTAACGCATTTAACCATGCACCAGCATGGGGAGATGACGCAGCAAGAAGTCTAGCTTTATCCTCTGGAACAGCAACGGATTGTAAAAGAAGTTTATGGAAATGTACTGCTATTGGTATGTACCAAGATGCCTGAGAAATTCTTTTGCTGATTTCGGGAAGGTCCGTATCTGTTATATTTATCCATTTGGTAGAGCCTTCTTCAACTATCCCATCTGGGTCCAGGTGGTAGCCTTGAGAAAGGAGAGCCTCGATTAAACGAAGGGATCCGTGGTAGGACGCTAAAAAAGTAGGAATCGCCATATCAAAGGTTCGTCGAATACCAAGGCCTCCTAATCCAACAGGTAAGGATGATTGCATCCAAGATTCGTCACTCAAGAAGCAGTTCAAAATTGACTCCAGACCCATTTTGAGGATATGATCATATTTCTTCAGCAGTGGAGTCTCATTCCAAGATGGAAAGCATCGTAGAAAGTAGTTTAGGCGAGGGATTGACAATGAAGCACGTAGAAGGAAAAAAGCTCCGTGTGCTGAAATCGAGTCAAGACGAGACAGAAAATATTCTAATTTGGATATTTTGGTTGATAGCACAGTTGCAAATGCTTCCTTTGTGAGAGCAGAACCCAGAAGACAAGCATCCTGTTTGCTTAGGAGACGTATTCGTGGTGAAACTTCTCCAAATATTCTGAATAATTGTTCGGATGTGACTCCATCTGATCCAAGAAAACCAACTTCGCATTTTGAGAAATTCAAATGTAAGCCCAGATCTGACGCTTTCTCATTTATATGTGTTAACGTTGAAAGGACTGCCTCAGGTGTGTCAGCAATAGTCCCATCATCCAAATACCAGATGTTTAGTTCAGTATTAATCGAATTTACTAAAGAATGTATTGTTATGGCAAAAAGTGCTGGGCCTAAGGGATCACCTTGTTGTACTCCTCTCTGAGATGAAATAGTGTCTTGGCCTAAGAATAGGTTCCTGGGTTGAGCGTAACACTGGTGAACATTTGGGTATATTCCGGGAAAATATTTCAATACCTCAGTAAGCATGGAGTCCCGGCTAAGTTCATTAAAAGCGTTGCGAAAATCCAGCTTTACGATAGCCTTTGGAGTTCTGTCTGTGGAGGAGAAATATATCCTGGTTGCATGAACGGCTGCTTCGACTCCGTTGGGAATACAAACTCCAAGTTGATGGGGAGACAAAAAGTTCTTAACAGGCTCTCGTATTCTGAAGCATATAATTTGGCTGATATTCTGCGCCAAATATTCCCTATGGCGATAGGTCTGATTCCACCACACTTTTTAAGAGCGATAAGTCTGACTCCGAAAAACAAAGGTCGAACTTCTAAGGGCATTTTTCCAGAAATAATGAGATTCAACAGATCACAAAGTGATTTTAACAGCTTTTCCTTCGATTCGAGTATTTGGCAAGATAAAAGATCTTTGAGAATCGAAGGGCGAAGACCATCTAGACCTCCCGAGTTGCCAGATGGAAAAGAATGTATAGCATTTTTAACTTCGTTTATTGAAACCCCTTGAACCCTGTTTTGATCTTCTGGAAGATTCGGTGAAGTAAATGTTCCAGGGTGGGCTGGATGTTTCTCCAACAACGTCTCAAGCACTGAAGTGTCAGGGGCTGCTATTGTATCATCTGACATTAGTAAATGGGCTGCTCCTCGGATATCACCATCGGCTAGTTTGTTTTCTATAATTTTCAGAATTATAATTATTTGACCACGAGGACAATATATAGAGAATTCATTTCCTCAATAATATAGAGAATTCATATATGTATTTTGGCCAGAAACCAAATTAGATTCTCGGGAAGTTATTCTACTTATCCAGATGTGTGGCTGTTTTGTCTCTCCGGCCTTACAACCTGCTTTCGAATACATGCTTGGATTTACTCAATTTGTCTTGGGTGGGTTGTGAGGATGGAGAGAGAAAATGGTTACAAGGTGTATTACCCTATATGGTTATATGGGCGTATACAGGGGTCCATTACCTTTCATAAGGCATGGGTATATTAATGCACTGTTTTCAATTTTTGGGAGGGGTACCTTGGCCCACCCATTAAATTTTGGAAATTGCCCAAGTTCAACATTTGGTATAATAGTATATAACCCTAGTATGTACCACTATAAATTTGGGTGGTCCACCTCGTTCCTTTTCATGGGTATACAATTGCCAAATTTTAGTACAACCAGTGAACAATTTTAGTAGTGAATCTTATGACTTATAGACGAAAGGCAATACATGCTACAACACTTTGAAATTTAATCACAAGGTAATGTAATCTGACACTGGCAAAGTTATTGTTGATGCAAATTTATTGGCTGATCACTGACCTTCATGCAATCTGATTGGTTGATCACTATCTTTTGTGCAATCTGATTGGCTGATGATTTTCAAATCTCTGCTGCATTCAGTTTTAAGCTTTGTTTAACATTTAAAAATCTTGGTGTGAACACTTTTGTTCAACATTTTGTACTCAATGATAAATATGGTCAAAAACCGTTTATTTGTTAATCGAATAGTTAAAACTGGATAATGTTTGACGGTTAACAGTGAAACGAGAAATTATTTAATTTGAAATTTTTGGTTTGAAAATTTTTCCGTTTGAAACATTGTGTTTGAATAATTTTGTTTCAATTTTTTTTGATTTTTTGTTTCAGAATTTTGTTTGAAATTTTTTGTGTTGCTTACGTTTTGCTTACCTTTATATTTGGCCCATAGGCGGGAATAATCAAAACAAATGACGTAATTTCATTTTGACAATTCTCAAATTATCCTACAAAGTTTAAATGTACCAATGCCCTGGACACCGAATCCCATCATAGGTCAATAACAGATCACATGACCATACTCATATTTTACTATGATTTACACAAAGAAAGAGATACCATCCAATTCTGAGAACAATTACCAGTTATTAATTTAACAATAAGAAATGTACCCCTCCCAAAATTTAAGATTGGTTATAGATACACCTGTGTCTTATGAAAAAATAATAAATCCTGTACTCATGCAATTATATAGCCGTATCAAAAAATAGATCAATAACCTTTAAATATTGGATATTTGGCCATAAGAGGCACACCAATATTTAAAATGGGTCTAGAAAACGTTTACTCAATTTTGTTATTTGATAATTCCCAAATTTAAAAGGGGACATAAGCATATAAATGTAATAAACCTCTGTACAAACCCATATAACGTGTTAATTCCTTATCAAACGGGTCAATAACCTCCGAATTTGATTTTTGGTAGTTCTTTACCCATGAAAGGGAACGATGTGGACCAGACAAATTTATAGTGGTACATATTGAAGACCTGCGCCATGATACCAAGTGCTCATATTAAACAATTTCTAAAACTGAGTGGATAATCCAAGATACTCCTCCCAAATTTTTAAAGGGTGCATCAATGTACCCATGTCTTATGATAGGGAATGGACCTATATACATGAGCATATAACCGTATAAGGTAATAGACCTCATCCAATTGCATAAATTGGGCCAAAAACCAAACACGTGATTGTACTAAAATTTGGCAATTTTGTACCCCTAAAGGGAATGAGGTGGACCACCCAAATTTATAGTTATCTGTACTAAGTTTGTATACTATAGTAACAAATATTTAAATTGGGTAATTTCCGAAATTAAAGGGGTGGGTCAAGGTACCCCTCCGAAAGACTTCAAGGGGTGCGTCAATATACCCATGTCTTATGATAGGAAATGGGCCCCTATGCATAACCATATAACCATATAAGGTAATATTACCTCATCCAAGAGGATAAATTGGGCCAAAAACCAAACTGCTTTAATTTATAACTCAGTTATTTTGCAGTGATTAATAATAACAAATGCGTTGCTGTTCACATTTGATTATATTTTTGTAAAATATAACGAATGAAACTATTTTGAAAGATTTAAAAACTATCTCGATTCATTGTAACCACAGCAAAAAATATTCAAAGCAGATTCACGAAATAAATTGTTAAAATACCAAGGATAGTAATGCATAAGGTGGAAAGACAACAAGCAAACTGATGTTAAAATGATAAATATCATCCTTTCATATGAAAACCTTTCTAAGTTATTTTCAGATTTGAAATCCATGACATTTATATGATCGAGACTATTTTATCGTTATTTTTATATGCACTCATACCAAACTACAATCCGATACGATTTTTAATTTCACAATATTGCAAAATATTAGTATTATGGCACAACTACAATAAACTGAACGGAATTACCAGTACAAGAGATCAATCGGCTGTATTCGAAATGTCGTGTCCTAAGAAAGTGTGCTAAGTTTATTCTTGTATTTCAGATTTGTAGAAGATTTAAATTAATTTAAATTATGTTACATCCTTTACAAAAATTCCGTTTAAATATGCATGCTTTCATCTCAACTAAGCTAAAGTTTGACTCACCCATTCCAAGTTTAATGTAACATCGTTAAATGTAACAATACTGCCTACAGAGTGAAATTCAGCAAAAGTTTAATGCCTAAAAAGCGGATCCAATGCGTGCTTGTGGGTTGTAATTATGACGATGAAATTATATTCTTTTTTTCACCAATGATTGTTGTTCTATTGAGAGTGACCGAATGTTTGTCCACCTTTAGCTGCGCAAAATGTAAGCAATAATACACATCATACTAAGATATCCCACTACCGGTTTTTGAACACGCACTGCGAGATGAGATTCTGTCTGCCAATACCATCACTGCTATTTGGGTCATAAGTCTTGTACCAACATCTTGTTTAGCCAGTAGTGCTATTCGAGTACATTAATAACTGCTTCTATATCAATATCTATCAATCTATCTATCTATCTGTATATATATATATATATATATATATATATATATATATATATATATATATATGATGGAGAAAAATATAGAAACACCTGAAAAATAACACATTAAATTTATTGCATATAATTGCGTGTCAGGTGGGACTACCTTTTGCAAGCAGAACGGCCTCCAGTCGACGGAGAATAGAAAAATATTTACGTGTGCTTCCCAAAGGGATATTGTACCATTCTTCCGCCATAGCAGCTACAAGTAATTGCGGAGACGACGGTGATGGGTTGTTGGCTCGCAACTTCGTCTCCAAAACTTACCCGAAAGGCTCAATGATATTAAGGTTTGGCGAGTGTAGAGGCCATGGCAGATCTGACACTTCATCTTCGTGTTTATCAAACCAGTCCTAGATGATGTGTGCTCTACGAATAGGGACTCTGTCGTCTTGAACACGGATTATTCTCTGGGAACAAAGTTACACAGTGGGATGCAATTGGGCATTCAAAATGTTTACGTAGTCCTTAGCAATGATACCAGGACTACTCCCTCCAGTCCATGCAGGACAGTGGTGGTTCTCGCAGGATACCAGGCTATATCTGCCCAACTTATCATTGAACTACCGCCATGCTTTTCGATTGGGAACACACTCTGTATCGCACGCTTGTGTTTGCTGCTTTCTTCGCACACAAACTCGGCCATCAGTTGGAAACAATGTAAGGGAAGATTTGTCCTAACAGATTACAGTCTTCCTCTGATTCATTGTAAAGTTTTTATGGGCCAATGTCTTTCTAAATCATTATGCTCAACAGTCACGAGTGGTTGTAATTGTAGATCTCCCATAAATACCCTGCCCCTGGAGTTATCTTCTTACTGTTTGTACGCGAACAGGATTTGCAAGCACTGTATTCAGCTCAGTTGTGACTTTCAGCGTCGTGGTGATCTCCCACTTGTTCGCAATTCTACCCAATGCGCGTCTGTCTCTGTCACGCAACACACATTTACGACCACGCTTGTGATTCGCTGATTCGGTTTGTCCGGCACACTCGCATGCAGTCATGCTCTTCGAGACTATACCTCTTGATACTCCAAATACATTCACTACTTCCGTTACAGAAGCTCCTACCGCGCACTCACAATTTGCCCTTTTTTAAACGCTGTCAGTTTAAATATGAGTCTCAACAATCTGCACAGACCGGTAGCTCAACTGTAACTTGCCCATCTGTTTGATTGGCAAGATTGTATATCTCACAGGATGAGCCGATGACTACAACGACACCTATCATTCACACGAAAATCATATTTTAAATGGCTACCTCTTTTATACCAGGTGTTTCCATATTTTTGTCTATCCACTGTATCCCACCAGTAAGTGACCATATTTCGAGGAATGAGAATATGGGTCATGATAAGCAAATGTTCGTGATATTAATGATAGAAACTCTATTTCGCCAATACTGCTTCGAAGGTGCATATCTCTCAACTCATGAAAATTTCGGACTTATTCAAAATAAGTAGGTAGCACATGTAGTAGCATTTCATTAAAGACGTGTCACATTCATTACAATCACGGATTCCAATATCCCGGACAAAATCCTGGAATTCATATTGGAATTTAAGTCCGCCCATTGAATTGAAAAATTTAAGTTGCTTGTTTTCACAACAATGGAAATATGCAGGGAAAAAGAACAGAGGTGTTTTCACATTTGTTTGGCTTCTCCCTTTGAGTCTTGGCTAGGTCATGTACATGTGTGTGTGTTTATGTCCTTGATTTAACAAACAGTTCTGCGAATTCGAAATATCCTAACACCCGGTTACACCAAACGAACAGGCTGAATAGCAGCTCAGGTATTAGCATAACTTCCTTAAATTCTAGAGGGCACCTGGAAAGAGTGAGTGTTGAGGAGACTTCATATTATCAGACGGTCTGAGCAATTCAATTTAATAAATTCTCCAGGTATAAATATTCATTTGACAATTTTTGGTTCAATGCCTTATGAATGTACACCTTGTCTCTAAAAGGTTGAGCGCATTCTTTATTGGTGTTTTGAGGCAAAAATTTTCTAAGTCCAACTTCGGGTATCTTCGGGAAATAGTAAACCAGGTTCGAACCTCCAAGCCAGCCTTTGCAATCGGGAAAAAGTTTGCAGATGTGTTTTTCTTCTTTTAAATATAATAAGACTTGTTATCAAGTGTTGAAAAAAAGCAACATTGATTGAAACACTTAATGATACAATATTTCGAAACCTTGTATTAATGTCACCACATGCTTGTTTGTCATTTAGCTCTTCATACGTAATGGAACATTTAGATATGTAAACGAATCTTTCCATATGTAAAGGAATGCTCAAAGTTAAGACATAGAACATAATTATCGCCTGAGTACTAAAATAATAGTCAAAGTAGAACAGAAACAGCGTTTGTAGTGGGTATGAATGTCATACTTTTCTTGAGAACCGTTATACATCGCTAGAAGTATATTTCCAGAAGTCCTTGTGTTACTGGTAAGCTGTCGGATTTCAAATCATAAGGTTGTGAGTTCGATTCCCATCTGGATCAATGCTTCTTTAAAAATTATATTTTCCGCAATGCATGAAAAATCTTATAAAATAATGACATTAAATACATCAGTTGTATATATATAACATTATCATTGCAGAATATAGTAATTATTATGTTTAAAATATAACATCTGAAATAGGTAGGTGTCCACAGTAAGTCTGTATTATATATATATGAGAATGTTAAGTACAAGTTAAGAAACTCGTTCAATAGCAATAAATAAATTATGTAGTTTATTCATTTGCAGCTATTTGTCATATAGAGGGTAATTCTCAACATTCATAATACAGCATGTCATTTATGTTCTTGAAAACTTATTCGATGCATAAACCGAGGGTTTAAACAGAGAATCCAAAGTCGCAACGCCCGCAAGAAATTCATGAACCCCAAAGGTCACGTGAGGAGACTGGAATTGTCCTTATGAAGCACGCCACAGCAGAAAGTCTTTACATAGATTTTCAATTCAATTCCTGGTATATGCTTTTGCAATGTGGAAGTGGTGATGTCTTTAGTCGCTCTCTCTCGCTCGCTCGCTCGCTCACTCTCTCTTTATACAGAATATAAAAGTGTATGTATGTGTGTTTGTTTCAACATAATTCTGATATATCTAGCGCAATTATAACTATATTTCTTACAGTCTTGAAAAGAGAACTGTCGGGATACATATAAAAAATGCTAGAAACGTGTCGATATTAGTATCGAATCCATAGCTTTGTGGTCGCTTAGGTGAATAGTTCTACTTTCAATTCAAGTCCAATTAAGCTCCCATTAGCACCCAGGGTGGTTACGTAGCACATAAAATATCGAAATCAACCGATATTAGAATCGAATCGTAAGTTTTCAGCGCCGCTAGCAGTGCCGCGTTTCCCATTAGTCCACATTAGTCCACATTTCATATTAGTCCCATTGCCTAGAGGGCAACATATTTGCAGAGTGCAAAGTTTAAAACTTGAATAATATTTTAATTTTTTCCTTATGAAAAAAAGTTAAAAGTCAAGAGCAAATATACTATTTAATGAACAATCCTCTTTTACTATTCTAATATGTTTAATAATAGCGTAAGAACTCTAAAAATAATTCAGAACACGTCTCACATTTGTTATTTTTTGTTACGTAGTTCTAGCTGTAGCATGTAGTGAGTGGAATTTAACTATAACAAATTCACTAATTAGGCATATTCGAATTAAGTTTTACTTTTAAGTTAGGGATGAAGGGGCGGAGAAATATGTAGTTATTGCGGGCGCCGAGAGCAAAAGTGTGTAGGGGCGCCGAGCTTCTAAATACAACACTGGTCACTAAATTAATTGGTAGAAATTTTAATGTCATTTAAGACCAAATTTAGTCCTAACGGTGGCAGAATCCGTTTGCTCTCCTAGGAGAAACGAAAGGGACTGACATCAAAATTATAAAAAAAGACCAACATTAGTGTCGAATCCATAATTTTCTGGGTGGATTAGATAAAGAGTGGCACTCCAGGTGGCACTCAAGAGTGGAGTAATGATATAGAAAATTAGATTTTTTTCTTTTTTTACGTTGGTCTACTTTTCCTTGATTTGAGACTTTCAAATTTCATCCTATTTTCTACTGAAATGTGTCTCTAAGGCAACAAAGAAATTTTCATATATTATAAATTTAAATTCATTTTAATTCGGAAGTTCAGAAACACTTTGCGATTATATATCGTAAAGGGCAGATCCACATCCCCCAGCTTGGGGGTTTGGGTAAGGCTAACACCCTCATCCTGTAAAAAAAGGTACTTGTTCAGAAACATTCACAAAATCCTCGGACAAGGACTGATAACTTGGCACGACATCAGCAAAAGAAAATGGACATGAGATTTGGAACATGGAATATTAGAAGTCTTTATAGGTCAGGCGCGTTAAAATCTGTAACGAGTGAGCTAGATAAATACAGGATGGACTTAGTAGGAGTTCAGGAAGTTAGGTGGGAAGGAAATGGATCTGCAAATTCAGGAAATTTTACGTTATTTTACGGGGAAGGAAATAAAAATCACCAGTTAGGAACAGGGTTTTTCGTTCACAGACGAATATTACCAGCAATTAAACGGGTGAATTTGTTACTAACAGACTTTCTTTTATTACTCTTAAGGGACGGTGGTGTGATATTATTGTTTTAAATGTACTTGCTCCAATTGAAGATAAGGGTGACGATATAAAAGATGATTGACCAACTCCCGCGATACCATATGAAGATTCTATTAGGTTATTTCAATGCGAAGGTAGGCCGAGAGGATATTTTCAAAACGATTATGGGGAACGAAAGTTTGTATAAGGAAAGTAATGACAACGTTGTTGGACTCGCGAACTTTGCAACATCCAAATACCTAATCGTGAAGAGTACAAAATTCCCACATCGCGACGTTCATAAATACACTTGGACATCACCAGACGGAATAACACATAATCAAATTGATCACGTTTTAGTAGATAGAAGAAGACAATCTAGCATAATTGACGTCCGTTCGTTTAGAGGGGCTGATTGTGACACTGATCACTACCTGGTAGTAGCGATAATACGGGAGAGATTATCGTTGAATAAAGGTAACATTCAATGTCCGAAAACGGAGAGATTTAATTTAAAGAAATTAGAAGAGAGCGAGGTAAGAGAGGAATACCAGATTGAAGTTTCGAATTGATTCTCGGTCTTAGAAGACTCGGCGTGCACTAGTGTTGAGGATACTTGGATTGAAATTACAGATAGTATTAAAAGTTCAGCAATAGAAAAATTAGGACACGCGGAAATACGTAGGAACAAACCATGGTTCGACCAAGAATGCATTAAACTAGCAGAGAAGAGAAAACAGGCAAAATTGCGGTGGCTACAAAATCCGAATGAAATAACTACACAAAATTTCGCAGATATCAGGCGGGAAACTTCCAAAACTTTTAGAACAAAGAAACGCGATTTTCTGAAAGCTAAAATTAAGGAACTTGAAGATAATAGTGAAAAAAAAATATTCGGGACATGTATAAGGGGATCAGCGAATTTAAGAAAGGCTATCAACCTCGTGCTTATATATTAAAGAAATCTGACGGAACAGGTCTCACTGATATGGATAGCCTCTTAAATAGATGGAAAGATTTCTTTGACGATTTGCTGAACACGCAGCCAAAAACTAATGTGCGTGGAGAAAAGGAGATACACACCGCAGAACCGTATATTCCAGAACCCAATCAAATAGAAGTGGAAGCCGCTATAAAGAAATTAAAGAAACACAAATCTCCGGGTGTAGATGAAATTCCGACTGAGTTAATTTTAGCTGGAGGCGAAAAATTGTGGAACAGGATACACAAACTCATTCTCCTTATCTGGAACAAGGAAGAATTGCCACAAGAGTGGAAAGAGTCAATCATTGTTCCAATTCACAAGAAAGGCGACAAAACTGACTGTAATAATTATCGAGGCATTTCTCTTCTGTCAACATCCTATAAAATCCTTTCAAATATTCTGTTAGCAAGATTGACCCCATACGCAGATCAAATTATTGGACATTATCATTGCGGATTTAGACGAAATCGATCAACTATTGACCAAATATTTACCATTCGCCAAATACTCGAAAAGAAGTGGGAATACAATACCCCGGTACATCAACTATCTATTGATTTTAGAAAGGCGTACGACTCGGTTAAGAGAGAAATATTGTACAACGCCCTTACAGAACTTGTAATACCGAGAAAGCTAATTAGATTAATTAAGATATGTTTAAGTGAATCCCAAAGTAAAGTCCGGGTAGGAAAATTTTTGTCCACAAGCTTCCACTTCGAAAATGGCCTGAAACAAGGAGATGTGTTGTCGCCATTATTATTTAACTTTGTGCTGGAATACGCCATAAGGAAAATCAAAGATAGCAACCAGGGCCTAGAGTTGAACGGCATTCACCAGGTTATGGCATATGCTGATGATGTAAATTTAATAGGAGATGATAGGAGAACAGTAGAAATAAATGCAGAGATCTTATTAATATCTTGCAGGGACATGGGTTTAGAAGTAAATGCAGAGAAAACTAAATACATGAAAGTGCGTCGGAACCGTAATACGGCAAATTGTGGAGGCGTTAAAATATTAAATAATGCTTTTGATAAAGTGGATACTTTCAAATATTTAGGATCAATATTAACAAACGAAAATCATATTCACGAAGAAATTAAATGCCGACTAAAAGCAGGGAATTCGTGTTACTACTTGGTTCAAAATCTCTTGTCGTCGCGAATTCGGTCGAGGAATTTGAAGCTTAAAATATACAAAACGATAATGAGGCCTGTTGTTTTGTATGGCTGCAAAACATGGTCACTTCCTCTGAGGGAAGAACATAGACTGAAAGTATTTGAGAACAGGATCCTAAGAAGAATATTCGGACCCAAGAGGAACGAGAATAGGGAATGGCGGAAGCTTCATAACGAGGAACTACATAGTTTATACGGTTTACCCAACATTGTTAGGGTCGTCAAGTCTAGGAGGCTTAGGTGGGCAGGTCATGTAGCTAGAATGGAAGAAAGTAGAAACGCTTTCAAAGTCTTGACTGGTAGATCCATAGGAAAACGACCATTATTAAGACCTAGGCGCAGATGGGAGGATAATATTAAGATGGATCTCGCAGAGATAGGAATACAAAGTAGAAACTGGATGCAATTAGCTAAGGATAGAAGTTAGTGGAGAGCTTTTGTGAACGCGGCACTGAATCTCCGGGTTCCATAGGCCATAGAGTTAGTTAGTTAGTTAAAAGTCAGATCCACCAGTATTGTAACAGAGAGGTGCTTGAGCCATTGACGGTACAAATTCAAACTCCGATAAGTGATAATTTAACAGTCTTGTTTTATTACAAGTGTAGCCTCTTTAGTCAACGGAGAAGAGGGCGGGGATCATGGGTCAGGGTTGATTTCGATGGGTGTTGGTGGGTCGGAGTTGGTCGCAATGGTTCAGAGTGGTTTATATTTGGTGATGGGTCAGAGTGGATCACGATGGATGATGGGTCAGGTGGGCCAATGGGTCATTTGTGTAGCGGGTGATACTGTGTCATGGTGGGTCGTGGATCAAATTTTCATTCACCCACACCGTCTCTGGTTAAAATTGCACTAAAGAGAAGAGGCACCGAAGATGCATGTCGGCAATTATGCTCAAATTTTGCACATAGATAGTACCTTACGAGAAAGCAATAAATCTGAAACGGTTCAGAGTATCACCTCCTAGAACTCGACATGTAGGGGTTTGTCTGATTGGCTAAATGAAGACGTCAATGATTTATCCATCAACAAGCAAGCTTTTTATGATCGTTTCCGCGGGGAAATCAGAAGAACACGTGCATAGTAATCGTAATATTGATAGTTCGCGTCCACCCCGGGGTATTTATTTTGTGTTTTTTTTTTTTTTGACTCACCTAAATATAAACAAATCACACATATAGGCATTTTAACATATTTTGGTAAAGTAATTTGGTGGTTCGTTGTCGTTTCATCGCGTCTCTGCCGCAGGTAGTAAAGTTTTCAAAATGGAACTGTGGCCACCCAGATTGTCGCTGCGGGACCACCAATTTTTGGCGAGAGGTCAATAGTTGATCATCTGTAGTCCACCGACGCTTACAGCTGAGGGTAATGAACTATGTCTTTGCCTTGTAGACGTCATGACTACCGACGTCGGCAGTCAACTAGATTTTAGTATTCCTTTACTAACCATCTATCGACCATGTTTATACACGGTGTTGTAATAATAATAATAATAATAATAATAATAATAATAATAATAATAATAAGAAGTTCTGCTTGATGAGGAGAAAAGAATATCCTGGTCTGGTATCTGCTGCTTTAAAAGTAATAATTCCATTTGCTATTTCGTACCTGTGCGAAAGTGGGTGTGTGTGTTTTATTTCATGGTAAACATTAAAACAAAGACAAGAAATCGCCTATCAGTTGAAAATGGCTTGATAATGTTCGTCACGAAGATTGAACCGGGCATTGCTGCAATAGTGAAATTACACCATGCTTAGGTATCTCATTAGGTTTCAATTTTAATTGTATTTCAATATGCAGGTTTTGTTCCATGTGTATTTTTCTCGTATTTCTATATACAGTTCTCATTAGTTTCATATCATACCCCTTTCATTTAAATTCATTTTTAAACAACTCTTCACCTTTTGAAAATGTTCAGTAGACTTATTTTTTATTGTTCTTTACAGTATGTATAAAAAATGAAAGTATGCCTATCAGAACAAAATTCAAAATAATTTCCGGTATTAGATTCTAACTATATTTATCTCTTCCGCTTAACTTCGCGACCCCTAGGGGCCACGACTCCCAGGTTCAGAAACCCTGCTCTAGGCATACATGAGTTATGTTGAAACATACATACATACACTTTTATATGTATAAATGCACATAAGAGAGAGTTGAGAGAGAGCGATTAAGGTATTACCGCTCTCAATCTCTTTACTTTGCTTTTGCGATTCGTGAATTTCTTACGTGACAGTTTGGGACTAGCTAGTTTTTTGTCTTGAACCACGATCCGATTTTTGATATGCTCTACCTAAGTGCTGTAATGCTAATATTGAGAAGTTACCTGCGTATGGAACCAGCTGGAAATAAATACATTACATAACTTATTTATTGCTATTACACGATTTTCTTAATTTGTATTTAATATTCACATATAACATACCGACGTTCTGTCAATACCTCAAATGTTATATTTTAAAGATAAGAATTGCTTATGTCGTGAAATGATATGAATATATATATTCAACTGATATATACAACTGATGAATTGTAATGTAACTATTTTACATAATTGTCATGCATTGAGGAAAGTAGAATATCATAAAAGAACCTCACCTGAACGGGTATCGAACTTACGATTTAAACGCTCGGGGGTGTACCACTGAGCTAACATGACCGCCTTTCGGAAGCTGCTTCTGAAATATAACTGAGCTCATACGTAAATTATTTTTTCTGTATGGGAATCACAATGACGAAACGAGAGTGTGAATATATAGATTCGAAATATTGTATCATTAACTATTTCAATCAATTTTACCTTTTTCTACACTTAATACCATTTCAACACGTCTTATTATATTTAACCGAATAAAAAACATATCTGTACATTTTTTCCCGATTGCTAAGGTTGGCTTGAAGGTTCGAACCAGCAGCTTTAGTTTACTGTTTTCAGAAGATACCCGAAGTTGGACTTCGAAAGTGTTCGTCTCAATACAGCTATCATCATATCGCTCAATATGTTTGGTATATGGTATATGTTTTTATACGTGTAAAGTCAGTATAACAATTCATTCTTTAAACAACTTTTCGTATGTATTAATGCTCCTTTATAAAAACTGTTTTTAATATTATTATTACGGCGCACCATTTTCAGATTTCTTTCGCGAGTCGTTGACCAAATCGTTCCCCACAATAGGCGTGTCGTGCAAGTAACCAACCACACGTCAGGTACTAGCTTTTACCTATTGCTTCCTGCTCACAGCTCAGAACATCGGTATCTATGGAGTTGGAAGGCTATTCTGCAACTGCAGCTAGCAGGCGAGTACGTGTCCCGGCCTCTACAGGAAGGCGATGGATTCGGAAATATGGTGCTACAGGTCAGACTGGTAATTTACGATCTCCTGGTTGTCTGCATGTGTGAACCGAAGCCGAAGATGAGAAATTAGTATAAGAAGTCCGGTTAGACCCACTACGGACATCTAGACAGCTAAGGGAAGCTTCTCTTTTTCCTGGTAGTAATCATACAGCTCTGCGAAGGCTTCGTCATGCTGGGTTACGTGGCCGTCTTGCTGCCGTGAAGGAAAAACTCTCAGACGACCACAAAATTTACCATCTCGCGTTTGCACAGGCGAATGTGGGTCGCAAATGGGAAAACGTAGTTTTCTCAGATGAATCCATATTCACAACATCAAATGAGGGACGCCGTTTTGTGTATCGCCCAAGAGGCACCCGATATGACCCTGGATATGTTGCTGCTTGAAATCGCAGTGGCCTGTATCTATTTCATGTTGGGGTTGGATTTTCAGTCGCGGAGCAGAACAGCTTCACAGAATTGAAGGACACCTGGACAGTGCTCAGTACTTAGATATTATGAGTAATATCATGGTGCCATCTGTACGAGTATTTCAGCCTGATGGTGTAATTCAGTTCCAGCAAGACCAGTCGCCAATACATACTTGCCATGTGGATCAGGAATGGTTGGCAGGGCAGCCTGAGATTGATTTAATTGACTGGCCGCCTCGTGGAGCAGACCTCAATCCTATGGAAAATATGTGGGCAGAAGTGAAGCGTACTCTAAGGGACAGTTGGCCTGAGTCAGATCCACCAAGAACTCAGCATGACCTGTGGCCAGAGATGGAGTGGGTCAGTGGATCGGTGGGTCAACTGGGTCAAGTTTTCTGAGTGGGTCAGTGGGTCGTGAGTCAACAGCATGTGACCCACCACCCTCCGTGACCCACTGCGACCCACCACCCACAATGATCCACTGTGACCCACCACCCACCGTGATCCACTGCGACCCACCACCCACAATGACCCACTGTGACTCACCACCCACCGTGACCCACTGCGACCAACCGACTCAATATGATCTACCGACCCTCTCTGCTCACTGCATTGTAGAAAATATCTTCTGAAGACTGGTAAATTTGTCTCCGTTTTACTTTCAAGACCTTCATTTCCCTTCCTTTTCCACTTGTTTCTGTCTACTTACCTGAGGTGAGTATATCTAACCAAGTGAAAAAAGAACTTCAGGGGTTTTTGGATATTGATATTTTAAATTGTAATAATAGCAATAGGACTTACACTACAACTTGGCTTTCGAGACCTGTGAGGTTTTAGAGCTAACTACTGGAAAAAATACATTTTTGAATCACTATAATATTTAAATTATTATATAAAAAATTGAATGTAACTATGTGTGCCTGATCATCACGGTCAAATTGCAAAGTCAAATGAAATTACTTTTGGTATATAGTTAGGCCTTAATCCAAACTGGGATGTTATATTGCTTTTATTATAATGCATAATATCCTAAGAAGGTAGTGAGGATCCGAATTTTTGCGAAAAAAAAATGAGTATCTCGCAAGCCATTAAACTTACGGAGCTGAAATTGAGTGTAGTTATTATTTATTGAAAATAAACATAATGTGTCCTAGCATTTTTAAAAATTTTCCTTTATGTGGGGGGGGGGGACACT
The DNA here is from genome assembly GCF_964235325.1 of Thermobia domestica. NCBI lineage: Eukaryota > Metazoa > Arthropoda > Insecta > Zygentoma > Lepismatidae > Thermobia > Thermobia domestica. The sequence goes on from NC_137457.1 coordinate 190,629,597, forward strand.
CTATATATGGAAAATTGGTAGTGAGTTGGTTTGTAAAAATCATCGAAAACGATCGATGTTATTTAAAGAAAAAAATCAGAAACAAAATAAAAACAGTGCTTGGCTTCATATATCCATTGCTTTCTGCTATAATAATTGCTGAAGCTTGTTTATTATATGGAGTGCTTACAGCACAGGGCAATCAACCCATAAAGTTGTGAGAAAAATAGGCATTAAATTTGTACTGTAAGCTTAATTACACGGACATTTGAAGTTTGGATTGTACGCATAATTATATGGAAAATTTTTCACTTTTTTTCCCTTTACGTTGGTCTACTTACTTTGATTTGGAACTTTGAAATTTCATCCTTTTTTCCACTTAAAGGTATTGATAATTCAACAAGGAAATAATTATACTATGATAATTTAATTGAAATTCATCGTAATTTGGCACACGGCTTGTGGTAATTGAAGTTGAAGCAGTGTGGTAATTGAAGTTTAGGAAGGAGGGAAATTCCCATTCACCTCTGAACACTTTCCAGGAACCTCGTTCCCTTTCGCTTTCTAGACGGGGGAGGGAACTTAACGTGTGTAGTTACAAATCTTCATGTGTAATTACAAAAATTAAATTTATAAAAAAATAAGAAATCATCAGTTTGTCAGGCTTTAATAGATAATTTATTCACAAGATTCCCTATCAAAGACGTGGTAGATGAAGTTTCTGTTCTACATGGGTCGACATTCCCAACTGACATGGTCGATATGGAAAAGATGTTGTATGGTGATAGAGAGATGATACTTCTTGCTGAGTATTTCAAACCTGACCATGAAAAATCGTTATCAGACTTAAGTCTAACAAGTAGATTGTCGATGAGAAGTTGCAGAAATCGGGTAGAAGTATTATCAATGTCTACAACAGAGTGCGAGCGGGGATTTCCCCTTATGAATTTACAGATGACTGATATTAGAAATAGACTACGCGCTCAAACATTCTCTAACTTGTTGCTCATCAATGTTAATGGCAAACCGCTAGACATGCTCAAAGTAGACGAACTAGTTATTTCTTGGCTGAAGGATAGACATCATTTCACTGCGGATGATTTACCGCCAAAAAGTTACCAACAGGAAATAAATCCGATTTCAGATTTGTTTTAAGGTGGAAAATTACGAGTTACGGAAAATGTATACTTGTATTGCTAATGGCTTATTTGTGTTATTCAACTTTGTACCTAATTTTTAGTAAGTCTCTTCTTTGCTTAGGTAAACTACCTTGAATAAATATTCATAAAAATTGCAATTATGCATATTTGTAACTTAAATTTAACGTGGTGTTTTAGTGATTACACAAATTACAATTATGAGCATGTTTTATGGAAATACTCTCACATAGGGTACCCGACCACCTTTATACCCTATGAACAACTGATTTTTCAAGTCTTTTGTGAGAAAAATACTGTGAACTGAGAAACCATAACATTTTCCATATTGTACAGGGGTATTTTTCCTGCGAATAGAAGTTTCTTGTGGAATGCGTTCAGAAATTAACACTTGCAAAATACTCTCTTAGTACAAGAATATTTTAGGCACACACTAGTTTCCCCCCACCCCAAACTGTTTCAATTTCCTCACGGACAAACACTTTACCATTTTATATCGTAAAGGTCACATCCACCGTTATTGTAACAGAGTGGTGCTTGAGCGATTGACTAGAAATTCAAACTCCGATTAGCGACAATTTCACAGTCTTGTTTTATTACAAGTGTAAACTCTTTAGTCAGTTCAGAAGAGGCCGTGGATCGTGTTCAGAATTGATGACGATGGAATTTGGTAAGTCAGAGTAGGTAAAAGTGGATGAGAGTGGTTCATGGTGGTAGGTGGATCACGGTGGGTCAGAGTAGGTCACGGTTGGTGGTGGGTCGGAGTGGGTCATCGTGAGTGGTGGGTCGTTGGTCAGAGTGGGTCATGGTGGGTGGTGGGTCGGTGGGTCCTGGGTCACGGTGGGTGGTGGGTCAGTGAGTGGTGGGTCACGGTGGGTCGTGGATCAGTGGGTCGTGGGTCAAATTTTCATTGAACCACGCCAACTCTGCCTGTGGCATTTGTTTCCGGAGCATGGCTGAAGGTAGGGAAAGGAGATAGATTTGTCACCCATTTAATAGATTCCATGCCCAGAAGAATGGGGCGTGTAATAAATTCAGAAGGGTCTTGGACACAATATTAATGTCCCCGCCTTAACTCTCGAAAACAGTCCTTTTCAGGGCTACCTAAACGCTTCTGAAAATATTTCTAGAAATATTCCTTGAATCCGATTTCTGTGCAATTCTACTAACCAAAAAAAAAAAAGATAATTCTTTGCAGGCTTTAAACTCAAGACGACCTCATTAACAAGCCCGTACTCTATCAGTGAGCTAACATGAACACGGAAATCCAACCTGAAGAAACACGACTTTCAGTTTCCGGTATTCCATGACACTGATGGTCATATACTTTGCAAATGTTGTATTCAACTTCGCAACACATAAACAAAGCGAAAGGGAGAGAGAGAGAGAGAGAGAGAGAGAGAGAGAGAGAGAGAGAGAAAGAGAGAGATAAATATACAAAAGCATATTCAACTTATTCGAATGAGACTCTAAGTAACGACATTCCGTTCTAAAGAGAATTTGTGTTTCTTCCCGTAACGTTAAGGGGATCGGAAAAAGTTGTGTGTCTTGAAGCAGGATCCGACTTTGGATACTCTGTTTACGCACTATCTATATCCGTAGGAACATACTGTATTTCACGAATGTAAATGACGCTGTATTGAGAATATTGAGAAGTTACATCTCTATGACAAATAGCTGCAAATAAATACACTACATAATTTATTTATTGCTATTAAACGATTTTCCTAACTTGCATTTAACATTCTCATATATAATACCGACCTACTGTGAAAATTATCTCAGATTTTATTTTTTTAAACATAATAATTACTATGTTCTGCAATGATTATGTTATATATACAGGGTTTTCATAAAGTATGGACGGATTTAATTCGCTTATAATTTACACAAAAATGCTCATATTGAAATCAAATAAAGTGCAAACGGTAGCGGAAGGATTAAATTTTTACCTGTAATCTGCACCAGCTCAGTTCATTCACCGCCACACCTCCAACTTTGCGCCATTTACGTCCACACATTCGCGTAGGCGGCTCTGGAATCCACTCACACCGTTCCGCCGTGTTTGATCCGAAATGCCAGCCACAGACACAGCCACAGCCACAGATCCGAAATGTTCTTTAAGTTCTCCAAACCACTTGGCTTCTTTGCATAAACTTCCGTTTTCACATGACCCCAAAGCCAGAAGTCGCAGGGGGTAAGGTCGGATGAACTTTCGACACACCAGAATTGGTGATTTTAGCTCTGCGTACCACAGAACACATTGCGCTTTCTCTTTCACCGACGCCATCTTTGATACGGTAAAAAAAGTCTTCCCAGAGGAGTTTTTCATTTATTTATTTCTCTAAAAGACACACACACCAATACAGCTTACAACTTACTTTTAACAGTCAACATTGAAACAACAATGGATGGAATTTGGTAAGAAACTGACCTTTGCCCTCCCTCTCCCTCTCTCAACGTGTTCAGAGTTGCCGCTTATCTAACAGTGTTGCCAACTAAAAATTTAATCCTTCCGCTACCGTTTGCACTTTATTTGATTTCATTATGAGCATTTTTATGAAAATTGTAAGCAAATTAAATCCGTCCAGACGTTATGAAAACCCTGTATACAACTGATGTATTTTAATGTAATTATTTTAAATAATTTTTCTTCCATTGCGGAAAATATAATTTTTAAAAAAGCATTGACCCAGATGGGAATTGAACTCATAACCTTGTGATTTGAAGTCCGACAACTTACCAGTGAGCTAACACAAGGACTTCCGCTAAGATGTTTTTAGCGATGTATAAAGATTCTCAAGATAATTATTACATTCATATCCACTACAAACGCTGTTTCTGTTCTACTTTGACTTTTATTTTAGTACTCAGGGGATAATTATATTCTTTCTTAACTTTGAGCATTCTTTTACATATGGAAAGATACGTTTACGTATGTCAATGTTCCATCACGTATGGAGATCTAAATGACAAACAAGCATGTGCTGACATTAATACAAGGTTTCGAAATATTTTATCATTAATTATTTCAATCAATGTTGCTTTCTTTCTACACTTGGTAACAAGTGTTATTATATTTAAAAGAAGAAAAACACATCTGCAAACTTTTTCCGATTGCAAAGGCTGGCTTGGAGGTTCGAACCTGGTTTACTATTTCCCGAAGATACCCGAAGTTGGACTTAGAAAATATTTGCCTCTAAACACCAATAAAGAATGCGCTCAACCTTTTTGAGACAAGGTATACATTCCGCGTAAAAAAAATGAGATAGTTAACGCCGTGCAGCTAGGCCACCCAATATACACCTTCTTGTCCTATAATCGTGTCTGGTAAAGAGACGTCCTCTCTCTCCTCCTTTCTTCTCTCTCATACTAAAATTAGCTGACAACATGAACGCAATTCTAATTTCTAATACACACGTATTAATATCGATAAAATGAAATAATAACACCGAGACGAAACAAGATTCATGAGTTTATTTACGGAAAAACTGAAACACACAAAATGAAGAATTGAAACCAATGGATGTTTGTTATACAGAGCTTCAGAAATGAGAGCGAGAGAGAGAGAGAGAGAGAGAGAGAGAGAGAGAGAGAGAGAGAGAAGGCGAGATAAGAAGAAAAAGGGAGAACAGATAAAAATGTGGAAATTTAAACTTAGTAAGAAAAGAACCTAACATTATAAAGTTCCGTTACCAGAAATCCAACAGTAATATATTTGGTCTAGGAATTAATTCGTGCGGGTGGACAAGAGATGGCGCAACGAACGGAGCGTCCCACAGTTCCGTGTATCCACACATGTGTTGCAAACCCCTGTCATCGCGTATCGTTCGTAGTATAGGGCAGTGGATTAAAGCGTCAACAACACCAGTTTGTAGTTAAGTGAACATGGCGCAATTTGTGCCTGATAAAGTGTTTTTGCGGGGTGTCCTGCTGCATTACTTTAACATGCAGAAAAGTGCGACTGAAAGTCATCGTATTTTGGTGGAAGTGTATGGTGACCATGCTCTAGCTGAGCGAACGTGTCAGAAGTGGTTTGCACGGTTTAGAAGTGGTGATTTCGGCTTGGCAGACCAAGAGCGAGCTGGACAGCCAAAAAAAATTTCAAGACGAAGAATTGACAGCATTGCTCGAGCAGGATTCGTGTCAAACGCAGGAACAACTTGCAGCAGCATTAGGCGTTGATCAAACAACAGTCTCCAAACGCTTGAAAGCCATGGGAATGATTCAAAAGATGTCACATTGGGTTCCACATGAATTGAAAGACAGAGACGTTGAAAGACGAAAAACCATTTGCGAATTGCTGCTTCAACGACAGAGCAGAAAGGGGTTTCTGCATCGAATTATTACGGGTGATGAGAAGTGGATCCATTACGAGAACCCTAAACGAAAAAAGGCCTGGGTGAAACCAGGTGAACCAGGTCCATCACAATCAAAACGAGATATTCACTGTGCAAATTTTATGCTGTGCATATGGTGGGATATGAAAGGTGTGGTGTACTATGAGCTGCTGCAACCGGGTGAAACTATGAATGGAGAACGTTATCGACGACAATTAATGCGTTTGAAGCAAGCTCTGGCCAGAACACGACCAGAATGGGAGAACAGACATGATAAACTTATTGTTCAACATGATAACGCTCGCCCACATGTCGCAAAACCGGTCAAAACCTATTTAGAAAATGTCGGATGGGAAGTTTTACCCCACCCGCCGTATTCACCAGACGTTGCTCCTTCGGACTACTACTTGTTTGATTGCATGAACAACGATTTGATTGGACAGCGGTTTACTTCTTCAGAAGATATCGAAACATGGGTCTCTGACTGGATCGCTTCCAAGGATGAGGACTTCTTTCGCCACGGAATCCGTACATTGCCTGACAGATGGTCGAAAGTGGTGGCTAGCGATGGACAATATTTTTCTTAAGGTATTTATGTATTTTGTGTTTGTACTACAGCTTCAATGTGTGCGTACCAACCGCACGAATTAATTCCTAGACCAAATAGAATTAACGTTTGTTTTGGTATACGTCTTCATGACTGTTCGAATATATAGAGAATGCTTGAAACATTTATTAAGTCTCTTTCATAAAGGATAACATACTCAATTTGTTGTAGAATTGTATATTTAACAGACACATCTAAGATAATGTCAAAAGTTCAACACACATGCTTTGTGTCCGAGTGGTTCAGTTATAAATTCGGTAGTGTTCGTTGAACTTACCAAAGCAAACTACATTCTAATAAACCCAGTAGGTAGCGTAGGCCACACTGCCCATTCCAGACTACTAATGCAAGGTGAATAAAAAAGAAAAATAAAATTAAGAGAGTGTTATTTTACTGGTAATTTCTAGCAGAAATATCTTATATTAAGAGTCCAAACCGTATCATAAGGGAAAGTTACAAATGTTCAAATGGAAAACTGGATGTTCCTTATAGATGTAGCATACCTTGCATGTTTAAAATTTCAATGTGAATAATTCACATTGAATTATAAGATGGAAACAAATTTGTGTCGAACTAGTATAAATAAAATTTTGTTTTCAAATAACAAGAGGTTGCCATTTTTTAGTTTCTTCCGAAGATTTATCTGTTGCGAACATCCAGCATCACTTTCATCCCTTGCGGATATAACGTTGTAATTTGCACAGATAGAATGAACACGGTAGAGCTCAAACTGACATAGTGTCAGTTGGATGATGTTGGTTAGCTTATGGACCACCACTGGGTCGAGGATTCAAACCGGAAGTGACAAGATAATTCGACTGACATTCGTTAACCCATATGATGAAAAATATATTTTGCTTATTCCCTTGCATTTAAACAATATTTCTTTCAAGATGACCAGAACTAGAGATTATGCCCAGAGCACGAAAATCTCGACGCTGAAGTTTCCAGTTAATTATTTTCCAGACCATGTCTATCGGTCTCTTGCGGTAATTTTGGAACATGCAAACACACATGAAGTTCGTGTGCACGTGGGAGAGAGAGGGAAGAAATGAAAGATGCAACGACATGATAGGGAAACGTCAAGAAACAGAGAGAGAGAGAGAGAGAGAGAGAGAGAGAGAGAGATACGAATATAAATATGAAAAATTCTTATCATTACAGTGTATGATGAAGAACGCACACACTGTTTATTCGAATTCTCTCCAGTGATGCTTTGTAAGTTCCCCAACAAAAGATAAATCTCTGTTTGCAGCCATTATTTTATGCGAAAAAGTTAAACTACCAGACGGGGAATAAAACCCAGATTTTCTGCTTGGAAGACTTTGTTCAACAAATGCTGTGATATTTCTTTCTGAGAAAGATAACACGAAAAGTCTTTATTGCAGATCAATGAAGTGTTTCGAATGTCCTGGTAAATCCATTGTTCTTTCCCAACCGACATTCGTAAATCGTCTCTATCATGATAAAGGTATTTTCACCCACATTCTTGAGCGTTGCATGTCGAATATGGGAACTCGATTCTTCACTATCACTTTGTAAAAAATACAATTTTGGACTGAACAGGATTTGAACCTATTCTGGTCTGCTTTGTTAATCGTAACTCCGTTACATTATCGGTAAACTATCATGACACATGATACTAGAAGCCAAATATTACTTACTTTAGCCCTGATCTTTGGAACGGTCAAGCTTCTTCCTGTAAGGTTATTTGCACCTAAATGCACAACGAAATTCATTTATTCGACGACCTGGGGAGACATTAGTGCCCACTAAGAAAGAAAACAACATACAATCTAGGAAAACTTAAAGGAATAAAAACAAATTATGGATTAATTTCTCCCTGCAAGTTCAAAAGTAGTTTAGTAATAATAATAATAATAATAATAATAATAATAATAATAATAATAATCTTATTATTATTATTATTATTATTATTATTATTATTATTATTATTATTATTATTATTATTATTATTATTATTATTATTATTATGTGCATCAGTTGGCCGATTTGCCGGGCTAAATCAGATTTCAGTCACTTTTTACTATTAATAAAGCGCTCTTTGATATCGGTCTATTTCGATTAGTTTTATATATCCCCTCCCCTTCCCATGTTGCGGACCACAGCATTTTCAGTGTCATTGTACATTTCAGCCTCCCGGAAAACTATGAATTCCACAATGATATTGGCTATTTTGATCATTTTTATGTCTCCCCTCCTCCATGTTTTGGGCTGAATTTGGATTTATACGGCATCAGATGTGTCACTGTTCATCGCACCGACTCCAAAATTATAGATTCGATACTAATATCGGTCATTTTTCGTTCTCTTTTAAATGTTGCTATACTTCCCCCTTCCTTTACTTACACCATCAAAATTATATGAGGAAAACCATCTCGGGTTCGTACTTGATCTAGGCTGAAAATTTTTATCGAGATTGGTACGGTGGTTCAAGACTTCTTAAATTTTATTTGTTTATATATACCTCCCTTTCCCGTTATTAAGTTCTATTTATTTTTATATATGTTTCCCCTCCCTCCGTTTTACCGTCAAAGTGATATGATGAAAACCACTCGAATCTCGAACTTCATCCATGTTGAAAATTTGATGCATATCTGTCCAGTGGTTGAAAACTTATTAACTCATTAACATAGTCATTTTTATTTTTATTTTTATTTACACTGACTTTTGTATATCTCCCCGTCTCCCCCTTCCCCACATTCCACGATCAAAGTGAGATGATTAAAAGCATTCCACTGCACAAACGTAATCGATGATGGAAGTTTCAACCAGATTGGTCGTTTGATTCAATTTTTTTTATTTTTTTAGATATTTTTCATCCTCCCCTCCCCTAAGTAACACCATCAAAACGAATAGATAAAAATACTCCAAGGTACGAACATTATCAATGTTTCATATTTGATCAGGATCGGTCGGGTGGTTCAACAGACTGTAAGTCATAGTCACTTTCAATTTTATAATATAGATTATTATTATTATTATTATTATTATTATTATTATTATTATTATTATTATTATTATTATTATTATTATTATTATTATTATTTGCGTACTTTTGAATTTGTATGCGAAATTACTGCATAATATATTTTTATTTCTGTATTTTTCCTGGATTGATGTGGTTTCCTCTATTAGTGGCACTAATTTCTCTCCGGGTTTTCGAATAAATGAATCTCGTTGTGCACGTAGGTGCAAATAACCTTACAGGAAGAAGCTTGATCGTTCCAATGATCAAGGCTAAAGTAACTAATATTGGCTTCTAGTTTCAGGTGACATGATAGTTTAGCGGTGACGTAATGGAGATACGATTAATAAAAATGTCCACCATAGGTTCGATTCATATTCACGCCAAATTGCATTTTTACAAAGTGGCAGTGAAGAATCGATTTCTCATATTAGATATGCAATGCTTATTAATATGGAAGAAAACACTTTTATCAGGATAGAGACAATTTACGAATGTTGGTTGGGAAAGGGCAAGGGATTTACAAGGACATTCGAAACACTTCATCGATCAGCAGTAAACATTTTTCCTGTTAACGTTCTCAGAAAGAAATATTACAGCATTTTTTGAAGAAAGTTTGGGTGAAGCAATTGGTGATGTAGTGGTAAAGTACCAGACTTCCAGGCGGAAAATATGGGTTTTATTCCCCGTCTGGTAGTTTAACTTTTTCGCATAAAATAATGGCTGCAAACAGAGATTTATCTTTTGTTGGGTAACTTACAATTCATCACTGGCGAAAATTCGAATAAACAGTGTCTGCGTTCTTCATCATACACTGTAATGATAAGAATTTTTCATATTTATATTCGTCTCTCTCTCTCTCTCTCTCTTTGTTTCTTGACGTTTCCCTATCCTGTCGTTGCATCTTTCAGTTCTCTCCCTCTCTGTCACGTACACATGAAATTCGTGTGTGTTTGCATGTTCCGAAATTACCGCAAATGACCTATAGACCTGGTCTGGAAAATGTAATTAAGTGGCAACTTCAGCGTCGAGTTTTTCGTGCTCTGGGCACAACATCTCCAGTCCTGGTCATCTTGATAGAAATATTGTTTGAACGCAAGATAATAAGAAAAATATATTTTTTATCATGTGGGTTAACGAATCTCAGTCGAATTATCTTGTCACTTCCGGTTTGAATCTTCGACCCAGTGGTGGTCCATAAGCTAACCAACATCATCCAACTGACACTATGTCAGTTTGAGCTCTACCGTGTTCATTCTATCTGTGCAAATTACAACGTTATATCCGCAAGGGATGAAAGTGATGCTGGATGTTCGCAACAGATAAATCTTCGGAAGAAACTAAAAAATGGCAACCTCTTGTTGTTTGAAAACAAAGTTTTATTTATACCAGTTCGACCAATTTTTTTTCCATCTTATAATTCAATGTGAATTATTCGCGTTGAAATTTTAAACATGCAAGGTATGCTATATCTATAAGGAACATCCCATTTTCCATTTGAATATTTGTAACTTTCCATTATTATACGGTTTGGATTTTAATATAGGATATTTCTGATAAAAAAATTACCGGTAAAATAGCAGTCCCTCAAATTTATTTCTCTTTCTTTCTTTTTTTCTTTTAGTTTTTTCTTTTTGTTCACTTTGCATTAGTAGTCTGGAATGGACGGTATGACCTACGCTACCTACTGGGTTTATCAGAATGTAGTTTGTATCAGTTACTCCATTGAATACTACCGAATTTAAAACTGTTTATCTGTTCTTCCTTTTCTTTTTTTTCTTATCTCGCCTTCTCTCTCTCTCTCTCTCTCTCTCTCTCTCTCTCTCTGCCTCATTTCTGAACCTCTGTGTAATAGACATCCATTCTTTCAATTTTTCATTTTGTGTTTCAGTTTCTCCCAAAATTAATTTATGAATCTTGTTTCGTCTCGGTTTTATTATTTCATTTTATCGATACTAATACATGTGTATTTGAAATTAGAATTGCGTTTATGTTGTTAGCTAATTTTAGTATAGGGTCTCTTTACCAAACGCGATTATAGGAAAAGAAGGTGTATATTTGGTGGTATAGCTCCACGACGTTATCTGTCTAAATTTTGTTGATGCGGATGTTACATTCTAGGAATAGTAAAATTCATCAAGCATCAACAATACTCTGGAATCAAAGGCATTTACAAAATTCCTGTCATTGATTACTAGTCGGAAGAATACAAAGAACCAGAAAACAATAAAATAATGCACAGACATGTTTGTGTTGAATCCGACCCAATGACGTAAATAACTAATTTGTAGACTCAAAAGTTGTCAAACGTGAAAGCTGTTCTTCTCTCGTTACATCAGGCAATGTCTAGCAGTTCAGTTTGCCTTCTCTAGGTACGATTTGTGAGGTGAGATATAAGATATTCTCCATATCTTTAAATTGTACTTGCTTTTATGGCAATATAACGTAAGCTCGTTTCTAATTTCTTACTGATTTCGAACTCATTCGATCGAAGACTGCTTTAAAGTCAGCAATTGTTTCGATTGTTCTGATTTTTTTATTTAAATGGAAAACACAATTTTTGCGATTCGATGAAGAATGAAGTATAGATCTTCTGTTTTAGGTTTGGATGTGGTTGAAATAGTCTAATGGTTCCCATCGTTTAACCATATTGAATAGCACTGCTTTATACTAGGTAAAATAATAGATTGCCCGTTTAACGTTATCTATTTTACTTTAAAAATAAAAATGTTGAAGTACGTAACCTTCGCCCTTTCTAGAATAAAAACACGAGCTACAGTATTTAAACAAATTCAGAGGAGCCAATGATTCATCTCGTAAGATATGATTTTCAGTTTAAAAAGAAAACTAAAGTTTACTATATCTTCTTCACGGGAGCTCGCCTTTCAAGGTACGAAACTCGAAGGTACTAAATTTTCAGAAAAGCTTTCTCAAATTTAATTTGATTATCAGACTAAGCGAGCTAATGACAGCATCATCCCTTGAAGTTATTTAAAAACTATATGATTTGTAAACAGAAAAAATAGATAATTAATTTAGTGAAATTTACGACCCAGATTTGATCTGCTAATTCTGAATACCGCACCAACAGATCCCGTACCATTCTTTGCTTTTTCCTAATTAATTGTCATTTCCTATGGATACCATTAATGTGAAACTTCTTTGAACTTTTCTCAAATGTATTAATTGTAAGTGTTTTGTTATATCCTATTATTTTATTTTCTTAATATATTAGTGGAAATGAGCAGTGTTCTTGTTTGTTAATTTAGTCCCTTACTTAAATCACTGTCATGCTTTATTCGTGCCAGTTTACGATTCTCCAAACTATTATTTCATCAATTTTGCGAGAAGAGTAGTCAATACTCAATACAATATTTATGAAGTTTCCCAGAATTGGCTAACACAACTTTGTATATGTTTTTTTTTCTTGGAGTTCAAATTCCTGGGTATTCGGTTTGTTTGCGTTTTGGTTTTTACTGTACCATCTTACAATACTCATGTCGTTGCTTTTTGCAGATTATCTAATCGCGTAGCTGCGTAATGATTGGATATTGTACAATGAGTAGAGCAATGCGCCGTTTGCTTTTCAATATGCTTATTTTGTATAAATCTTTTTCTTTAGATGATAAGGTGTCTAGCATTTTTATGTTTATCTCTCAACACAGGCTGCAAGTTATAATAAGATGATGGTTAAATGGCTTAATTATTTACACAGTCTTAAGAATATCAGTTACTAAGAGCAGGAAAGCAAACATAGGTTCATGTTCATAATCTTGTCCTACGTATATATTTCTCTTTCGATAGCAGACTACCTCAGTCACTTAAGTGACAATTATTAAAATTTGACGGTCCCAATCAAGATAATTGTCTGATATCTGGGTTCTGATATTCCCTTATACCATTATTATCATGAACCAACATCTGTTTCTAAAAGTGCATAGTTAATAGAAGTAGTAAGTCATTACCAGTATTGTCATAATCTCAAAAGAAATGGAAGTTGCACAAGAAAAGGAATACTTCTAAAGATTTAAAGAAGATATAAGAGAGTTGAATGATTTTATCTACACGCTATGGCCACAATAAACATATTTTTAATATAAAGTGTATGTTTGTACATTCGGATTATGGCAACAACAAGTGTCTTCATTTAAGCAAAGTAAAGCTATAGGGATAAAAATCACTAGAAATCATTGAGTAGAAGGGGATGATGATACTCTAAAAGTTTACTGCTGATTGAATTGAATATTTCAACCACCTACACATACTCCTAAAATACACAAACCACCGACGGCTTGTCAATTCTCTTAACTAAACGTTTTAGGTCATTTCACGTTTAACGGAATCCTTGAATTGTAGTACCTGGTTGGTAAAAAGAAATAACCAACATCTGACCCAAGGCATTATTTTCGTAAACAAGTATAGACGAAGAATTACCTGGTATTTTATGTTGTGAATTATTTCAATTAACTTGAAGAAGAAAGAAAATGAGCATATCCTAACTCAACAGTGCACACCTATATAATCTACACCAGTAAAGACTATTTACATTAGGAGTACTCATAATTAGGCAATCAATTCTTTTAAGTGTAGAAACAAATATAAACTACCTGAGACAAATTTAATATATATTTACAAACTTGAACACAAGTAGTAACTGAAATTACACGTTACCGTCAAATTTCCATTTAAACGAGAAATACCTGAAAATTCAACCAGTGTACGTTAAAGCACTCGGGTTAGAAACTATATTCTCCAGGTGCCGATCAGGAATGAAAGTAATTCTCCTTGCTATAATAATTGTGATTACGGGCAAGTAATAGCTAGAATTATGCAGTTAAACACGATTTTCCATAATTAGTAGAAACGTTAGTTCCCTACATTGAGAAATATTGTATAATAAGTTTCAGTCTATGGTCAATATCAGTCTATGGTGATTAGACGATGGCAGAGAGAGAATTCGAGAGAGAAGTGGTGCCGACTGGACCTACACATCAAGAGGAATATATATTACCAAGAAGAAATGATGTGAAAATAGATTTAATTGTTCGAATTGATCCTTTAACAAATACTGAGCTTGTGAGTATTGATACAACAATCAACTTTAAGATTGATACAGATTATGAAGCAGCATTGAAAAAAAAGGGAATTGACGTAAATGTAATAACATCTGTAAATTTCCAGGTGATTCCTGTTATGCATAAAAATTAACCCATTAGTACCCAGAATTCCCCAGTGGTATTTTGAAAAGTTTCTTTTCGCCTGTTTGGTCTTAATAGTACTCTAAAATAGAAATTAGAATATTTTTGAAAAATATTTATTTTTTCTTGTTTTTTAGGCCGGCAACTTAAGTTGCCAAATGGCATACACATATTCAAAAAAGGGAAAATTTTGGAAAGTTACAATTTTGAGGGAGAAAATACACTGCGAAAACATAACTACTAAAATCAAGTTAATCCTTCCTTTACAGACCTTCAATCCTTCCTTCTGGAGTCTTTGAAATCAATCCAGTTGAGTCTTTCTCCTCAAAACACATTGTAGCCGAAAACAGTGCTAACCTTACGTCAATATATCATACAAAGAAAATGCAACGATGCTATGACGAAACAGACTCCAAAGTAACTTCATGGTTAAAACCTGCAACGTCAATCCATGAATTTCTGCGCTATAACGAAAAATTGCCGTGGCAACTTAAGTTGCCAAGGGGCAGTAATGGGTTAAGTGCAAAATAAATTAGTTTATAACAAAAAAATCTTAGCGTACTTGAGAATCGCAGTCTTCCGAATAATGAACCTAGCAGTGTCGATTCAAGAGAGAGCAAATCTCTGGTTGAGCTTAAATATAAATTGAATAAATACCAGTAATAATATTCATTTAGAGAGCGAAGCAGGAGAAAAAACTATCGAAAACGAAACCATTTCTTTTTCGTCTGATAAGGCAAACTCAACCCCGTGATTCAATGTTATATTGGTATTTCAGTTGCTAACGAAAGTCATCCAAATTTGATTATACCAACGTAAATAATGTTTGATGATCCAACTGTTTCTTTTACCAAGGTTTGAAACTTGTATGTCGCACTATTTGAAAGTGGGTTTAGCTCCAATCAATAGGATACCGTTTCGTAAAGCAATCTCGGTGTGTATGAAACATTGTAGAAAGCGTTCGGGTGAAAGTAATTTTGTCTGACAGCAGTAATAGGACCAGGAGTAAAGGACAGCATTAAAACATCATATTTGCATGATAGGGTACGGCTGAAGTAATATTTTAAGGTATTTCAAAGAAGGCATATCGAACGTTTAGAAAAACCTTTGAGTTTCACGTCCCACGTTTATGCATGCAAGACTAAAGGAGAATATGAGAAATGAATAAATGCTGGAATGATGGAAATGGTGCAAAGTGGATAAAACGGGACAGCCCTGAGAAAGCCCATGTACGAGGTGTTTGTCCGCCCAGACGTTCACTTGCGAGAACAGTGATCAAACCAGGGACCTCATGCGCCAGATGTGAACGCTCTATTACTGAACCACCTCTACCCTATAAAAGAATAAGTTAATGAATGTTGCTGTAAACTATTGTAAACTTAAAATTTATTGGAAGTAAACATTTTATAAGACTCACTTTGAGAAACGGAAATGAAATTAAATTAGAAGGTGGGTAAACTACCTGCTAACTACCTGCTTAAATAATATTGTTATATCCATTGATTAACTTGCCTTCCAAGTATATTTATACATTTAAGTCACCAAAGTGAAAACACTAGTAAGATAGTAATTATATATGTCAACACATTATCATTCCAATATATCCATCTAAGTTCATGCGAGTACTTGCGGTATCTTAAATGTATCGCAGTGTAGACGAAGCGTGTATAGTCAAGGGATGTATCCAATGTGCAAAATGAGTGCAGTGGAACGTTTTAACGTTGTAGCAAAGTTGGATGTCAGATATTTAAATACTTATTAAATTTTCTTCATTCATGAACTTAAAAAGTGAGTTACTTATCATATTATTTTGCGGGACCATATAAAATGAATAGTACACAATCCGAATAATAACGATCAACTGTGAAGCTCAAACTCTTACAGGTAACTTTTTGTATGTAATTATTTAGGTGTTATCTGTCAGAAAAAAGTATGCAAATTTCTTGCAGGACAGTATATTTTGTCCATTATCATGAGAGTCAAATCAGTACAGTATCTTTCTGTCAGTACCTTTCTACCAACTCATGATTTAATTAAATGTTTTAAAGGTTATAAAGATCCAATTCTTACCCAAATTGATAAATGCTTCTCAATCAGTTTCTCCTTGCAATCCACACAATATACTATGGAAAGTCCACAAAAGTTAATAAAAAAGAAAAAACCTTCAGCTTTAAACGTACGGCTATTAGTTACATGTTTGTAGAGTACATGACGCTTGCCAAGTTATTCCATAGGTCATAGATCCGTGCCAGACATTCACTCAGACGACCCGTGTCTAAATGCAAGTCATGCTCTGCTTTTGTTTTTTCTTTCATCAAGTAAGATAAGAGCTAAAAGAAAAATACGATTACAATGTTAATTCATTTGACATTCTCCATTCTTTGTTGTTGTTGCCAAGCGAAAGTGATGATGTAGAATTTTACAATCTTTTTTTAAAAGACCATTCTAGAGTTTGCTATTAACAAAAACTATGAATATGTTTACAGCTGAAAACTACAAAGAACTCTCTTCAATTGCTATCCATAAACAGCAATGGTCAACCAGATAGATCTATGTTATTTTGAGTGTGGTAAGCACACTAAATTCTATCATATTTATTTCTGAAGCTAAATGTAAATAAAAGCATATTTTCTTTACATATAAAACGCTTATCTTTAGTTCCAAACGAAACAGAGAGTATGATTCAAAATGTTACTATGCATTTCTCTCGTATATCGCTGTACATTCCTTAACATTTCACTAAACGCTAGCCATAGGAGAGAGCTCACATTTGATTGCGTAGATAAATTTAAAAAAATCATTTTAGTTGAAAATGTCGAACATTTTGACAAGGTTTTGCAGGACGTTTTCGGATTGACAATTTTAGAGTCGATAGTTGTGTACAATGACATTTTACAAAACGTAGTGTTATATTTGGTTGCTTACACTTTCCGTTACATTTACAATATATTTTTATTTCATGTTCTTGCATAATACACATGAAGGCTTTCTCTTTATAAATGTTAATTGTAGATATGGTTATATATTTCAGCTATTGTAGATACTTTCTCATAGATATCCTTGAACTGTTTCTCACTGTTACTTTACGAATTTGTGTTAGAATTACGCAGGAGCATTATTAAGGAATGTATTCATTATTTTGAAGAGTTGCTATTTACGTACATCTTTTAAATATGTCAGACAATAAATATTCTCCAATGCCTTCTGGTTGAAGACTTCAATTAATTGGAGATATGCCCATAGTATTAATTATAATATTATTTTGGCAATAAATTACTACTGTAGAAACCTTTCTTACTTTTATCACATGATAAACTAAGTATATGTATTCTACTAGTTCCAGATAACGATGGTAAGTATATACCTTCGTGTGCAAATCTAAAATAGTTCAGAAATAACTCGTATGAAGACATTTATATAGCTTAAAATCTTAGTTCTTCTTTAAACAGCGAAACAATTGCCAATATTTTATTCTTATAGATATGTCAAAAATAATATTATGGTCTTGACTTTATAATGAATAACTTAGCAGTAGTTCATATTCTATTTAGTTGTACCGGAGACCTTAAATAGCTCTAGCTGTTGTGTGTAGTTAAAGGCGGGTTTACTGGAAATTAGAGTAGTGTAGTAGATATGAATCAAATAATGTGAAAATATTTCATGACAGTCTAGAAGCGGGAAATATTTCAGGATAAAAGTACACTTATAGGAAGTCTGAAAAGCACCGGGACATAAGCTGTTAGTGACGTCGCGTGGCCACGGTGACGTCACAAACATGACCGACCATATGAAATTTTAATTATCATAACTCAGAAACCATTGATTCTACGGACTTAATTCATGCACAGTTGGAACTCGAATAACAAGCTCTACAAATCGTTATATCACTGTCATATTCGTAAAATAATATCTTCATGGAGAAATTGGAATAGTTCATTTTTTGCATTCCATTACATCTTAATTTCATATTTTGCATTTCAAAACACAACGGTCTCACATGGATGAAACACTAATTACATTTATTATAGCTTATAAAACAGTCTTTCTAACAAGGCCAAATATGTAATTGTGACTTTATTGCTTTCTGATATATTCACTCTTTTGAACGTATTTGATGGAAAAGTAAGACTAAGCCCTGAATGTGCAGAAATTTCAAATAGTTCAAATGTGAATAACAAAGACTCTATTAATCCGACATATTAATATCTTTTTTCTTCCATTTTAGTTCACATTTTTCATCTTAACACACAACGGAGTCACAAATCAGAATATTTCGGAGGCCTTCAATAACGAACACTTCAAAAAATATTTCCAGAAGAATAAGAAAAATATGAACAAGAAAAGGGAACATATATTTTGAACAGCTCTTCAACAAAACTATTTTCAGTACAACATTTGCATATGATGATTACAGCATGCCAATGCTAAACAGAGATTACATTAATGCTTAGGATAAACTTTTAACCATATTAGGATCTGAAATTGGCGTTTTGTTACATTACGGTACGCTAAGAATTTTCTTATGTAATTACATGCATTTTTTTAGAAATAGAATATCACTTTGGCTTTACATGGTCAGGGACAAACATCTGCAAATCGCTTAGTTTCCTTGTAACACATATCACCTATTACCATATTTTATACAATGGAGAAAAAAGCATCAGTTACTCCCAGAGCACAGAGCGTCACATAAACGCAAGGCTTACAAGGTAGAGAATGCCATACTTACTTGTAATGTGATGAACAGTATTTCTTACAACCGCATGATACAAGTTCTTGGCAGGAATAGAAGACCATAAGGTTTCATATCCAGTAATCGCCTTCTGCCAGCTATACTCAACAGGTTGTTTTAACTTAGGGTTACAGACATTCCACTGTCTCCCTATAATTCCATGTAATGCTCCTCTTGTGTGTAGAATCATAGCAGCTTCAGTCATTGGAATATACTCTATTGACTTTGATGTCTTAGTAAACAAGATTCGCAAATCGTTATCTTTGTGACAGGTAGTAGTTTCATCATACATTACAATCGTGAATCGCTGAATGAGCTGAAAATCATGATATCATGATCTTCATTGGAAATATCATCTTCTGATAGCCTGTAGAATGCGTCAGTTACTTCCGAAAATTTCTTCTATGTTGCCTTACTAATGTCTACAAATGCATATATGCCACCTTGTATAAGCATGGAAGAATGGTAAACCTTTATTGATATTTAATGACATGCAGTGGGCTATAGATGGATTGGAATGGATTTTTCTTTCCAACTCCAAATTTGCTAGTTGTCATAAGACTATCTTCTGGAAACCGGTTTCTTTCTTCACGCAATTTTCTTAGTATATCTGCCAAGCATTTTCGATTCGCTAATCTAAGACATTTGTGTGTTCTCTGTGCTCTGTATCCACAGCTGTTTTACCAATTAAACTAACGTCTTGTTTGTAGTCATAAATAGTACTTGCAATTACTGGTCCAGCCACCATCATTTCATGAAGGAAGAAGGTTTATTCAACATATCTACAGCACGGCCATCAGTTTCCACGGTTTTATTATTTTGCTCATGTAAATTATCATCTGCGATAAATTTTTCTACTTTTAAAATGACCTCTGTAAAACTCAGAGTACATCTGGGGAAAATTATGTTGTAGTGAAAATGGTCACAGCAAAGAACCACGGGCAAATCAGAAGAGAGTAGAGGACTAGACTGAAATTTGCCAGCGATACGCTCTTCATAAACTGAAGCAGCAAGATTTTAAGTTCTTGTGCTGTATTCCAAAACAAAAAACTGTGACGATTGGCCTGTTCCCTTAGTACCCCATTCCTAAAATGTAATATCGTGATCACTAGAGGCTTCACCGTAACGACTTTACTGTTCACGCACAAGAATATATAGAGCAACTGCTGACACTTAATGAGAGTATCTAGTTCTTTTAACATTAAAGACTTTCAGGACAGATTCGGCCCTCTCTGATGTAGAGACACCATCCTTAGCTAATATCTGATCCCATTCTGATCTTTCTAAGCAAGTTCATTCGTATTCGTGATAGCTATTTCAATCTGAAATCCTCCCACAATTATTAAACTTTTTTCTTTTCCTTATTCTTCTCAGGATATTTCCATTGGCTTTTTTCATCAGGGAATACACTGGTTGATCACTTGTAATAACTAGTGTCTTGTGAGGGTTAAAATGTGAATTTACTGAGGAAACAATATCCACGGCATGTCGAACATCGCTGGAAAATGAACGGCTTCCTCTACTAAAAGTGAAAATGCAGGTTTGAATTTTGGTTTGCTACGGTTCAGATCTTTTCGAGTGATAGGCTGCTCATGATATAGTCTGATCAGAGGATTCGGTGTCACTTGTAATTGCTGTGTACACTGGGCCACAGAAATTCTTGATACAAAGTCTGTGAGATAGCAACCCTACTAAAGCCTAGTCCAAGATTAATACGCCTGGCAGTAGCTAACATAGCAGCTTGAAGTTGCACCCAAAAGTAAAAAGCACAAATCGTAAAGAGTGCTTTTGAGCAGAAGTGGAACGAAAAGTTGGCTGACGAAATGACAAAAGGTAGTTTTGGTTTTTTGTAAACAGCACAATACCAGAAAAAATATACGGACACAAGAGACGACGATGAGAAGATGACAGTCAGGGGACATATATAATCTTATAATCAACTCAAATTAGGGATTATAAACAATCTAACTTACGTCAAATGATTATACATATATGCGACGGTGTGTGTAGTAGGTATTTGTTTAAGCAAACAGAAAGCCTTCCGCTGAGTTTTGAAACTATTAACAGTAGTCCTATCTGCAAATCAATTAAATTAAGGATCCATGATTAATAAAGGGAAGATTCCAGCCACCAATGGGAATTTTTTGGGGGTATAACAGAGCCTGAGATCGATGTTTCCGTTGTCACTGATTGATACGTAACACTTCAAGAGAAGAACTTATTCAACTTCATTATTAGTTAAAAGACTTTTGAGAGTGCTAAAATTGGTATGCAGTAATTCTTTTTATAAATATTAAAAATGCAAAATTCGATAACACTCAAACGAGTCGAAGAACTCATCCGTACTAAGCGTGTTTCCCCTTAGGTTGCAAATATAACTGATGGTTCCTGATTTATATAGTGATTCTGAAAATTTACACATTGAGACACAAAAAACACGGGACAGTATAGTGTCAGTTAACAGCAATTCAAAAATCCTAGCATTAACGGATAGTATCAAATAGAGAACCCTTAACAGAATTAACTCTTTAACTCCTTTTCTCCATTCATTTTTTTCCCTTTATTTTCAGGATTACATCACCACTTAATTTATCCACTGAAAATTATCTTCGTTTAGGAGCGTCCAACTACAGCTAAGTCTTGTAAATGAAACATAGAAAAAGTCTAAAGAAATCGAACGCGTAGTGATCGTGGTTCAGTGGTCAAGGCGCTCGGCCACTAATCTGAAGGCAGTGGACGTTTTTTTCCATATATAGAAACATTTCCTTAAATATAAAGTTCTGTTTTGAAGTGCTCGAATAAAATCAAATCGTTTCGTCACATTTCAAGCCTCAGTCACATTTATTCACAATGTACATCATTTATATACGAAGACGCTAAAATGAGGAACGTTAACAATGTTTTAATGGGAACTGATTTCTGATTTGAATACCAACTTTAAACAACACATTCACAATTATCGATATTTGTATTGTGTGTTACTTGAATAAAGTATTAACCCTTAGAGTACCAAGCCTAAAATGTTACGTAAAGCACTAACCCTGGATCATTTTGACCCAGGCGTATTTTTAGGTAAAAATATATCAAGTTTGATTCATTGAGTTAACATTTTCGACGTACTGTAAAAACAGCAATGTACCTGATCGTTGTTAATACTACAGTAAATTTTATACGTTGTGTACACTGTCAGTTGCGGCTCGTGACACTTTCAAACAATACCTGAGTAATAGTACTGCAATATTAGAAATTTATCCATAGAAATATGCCTCCTTTGTTAGGAGTAATTCCTGTCAATCATGTTATTTCGATTACACCTGGCAGTCCTTGCAGAGCGTTTCGCTGGTGCAGTGTACTTTGCATATAAATTTGTAGCAGATAGAATACTTTTGAGAGATGAAGAGTCAAGTGGCTTGCTAAAAATAAAACCAGATATTGTAGGGAACTGAACAACAATTGCTACAACTGAATGTAGCAATTACTGAGAAGGAAATATACAATGGTATATGTAGAGGGATAAAGGGTGGGAAAAATAGTCTGCTGAAAAAAGTTTCTATTACTCTCACCCAACATATGCTATTTTATTATGTCTTGCCACGGAGTACCAAGGCTGGGTCAAATTGACGCAAATACACTTTCTGCTATATTTTTGTGTATTTTCTGCTTATTTTATATATGAATTCTACTGAAATGATTTCTAAAATTAAAAATGGTTCATAATGGAGGGATACCTAAAATATTAGCCCACTACGGCTCCTTGAAATTATAGCATTTCATTATAAAAATCATCTGGGTCAAGTTTACTCAGTCTTGGTACTCGAAGGGTTAATTGAGTCTAAAATGTATACAATTTCTTTTCTCAAAACAAATAAAAAGATTGTCTTGTGCGGGAATAGAACTCAAGGCCTCGGAGCAGGACTCCAGTATGCTAACCAACTGATTACAGACTACGGGCCTGATTATCGATAATTTCATAACGTTTGCTTGCTCGCTTTTATGTGTGTGTTCATTCAAGCGCCATCCGTGAAGGACCTGTCTTCATTTTGGTTCAAATCATTTATCATTTCTTTCTCCAGAATCCAAATGTGCAATAAGAAATATGGGTTCACATTGAAATTTAAATTTACCCCCGAACCCCCGAATGAGGTAGGGATAAAGGTTGCGTTTGGTATCATTGGATAGCCTTTTCAAAATATTTATCACGTGTTGTTTTTGCTTTCTTGATTTCTGTATTTCGCGAGATAATTGATCGTTCCAGGACTACAAACACACACACACACGTATAGAATGCTTGTGTTTTTCCATAAAAAGTTGCAAGTGTAATTCACAATTTTGTCAATTTACAAAATGTTTCCAAATACAAAATTCCTACTTCCCAATATGGATTTAAATCGAAATACTAACAATCAGTATTCGGAAGTAAATTTTCTAGCCATTTTTACTTTTTATGAATAGCCTCCTGCTGAAATGGACGTTAAACTCAAAACCAACCAATAAAGTCAAATCATCAACTGATATAACCGTATCGATAGAAGATTGCGGATAAAGAACACATGCTATGACTGTTGTTGGTTTGAATTGGGATTCGGAAGTAGATCTTTAAAATTACGTTTTTATAATGTTTTGTAATAAAATATATATGCAGGTATAGAAGTTTCAAAGCAAATGCAGGTATAGAAGGTATAGAAGTTTCAAGATTCTTTCGGAAATAGATCTTTAAAATTATGTTTTTCTAATGTTTCGTAATAAAATATATATATGCAGGTATAGAAGTTTCAAAGCATCTCTGACTCAAAGAAGTTTCAAGACATCTGAGTTTAAATCTAAAAGTAAATCCGATTTCTGAACGGGAAAGTGCAGAGAGTTTATTGTAGAGGAAGATGTTTTCTGGGAATTTTCTAGAGGAGGAAGCCCAATTGACTTATATGTAACACTTCCCAAGTGTAACACTCAGATTTTGATAAAATTTAGCAGGTAGATACTACACATAAATGAATACGTGTTTTTTTTTTAACTTTCTGTGGAACAACGGTTTTAGGGAGCAAAATCCCCCTACGCAAAATTTTGAAAGTTGACGTCCGAAAGACAAGAAGAAGTGGACCCAAGTGAATGAAATTGTGTACAGATATTGTATACATAAGATGAGGGTATACGTGATTCGAATATTCCTGAAAAATATAATTAGTAGGAGAAGAAGAAACTTATTGGGTGGACCAGAGGGTTATGTGGTGGAAAGAGTGGACCGAAGCGAATAAAATTGTGTGTAGATAATATGTGTGTAAAATAAGGCCTTTCATGTTCAACAATTGTCCCCCTTCGATTTCTTCAAATTTGGCACATAAACAATAAGCTAAAACAGTATAACGTATTTTATAGTATTTCGGGAGATGTCTTTAACCCTTACAATGTTTCTCCGCATAAACAGAAAGAATTGTCTATTTATTTCCCATTTACTGTTGATGTGCCAAATTTGAAACAAATCGGATGCGGACACGTGGGAAACACGACAGGGGTTATTTTACATATACAATACCTACAGACGAATTCCTTTGATTCGTTCCACTCCTTGCTGACCTACTACGTCAAAATTTATTTTTTAGATGGGGTTTGGCCCCAAAGGAGTGTTGGGGCCAAGGAGCCATCAGAAATGTACTTTTGATATTTCGTAATCAACGGTTTAGGATATTTGTGCCACGCCGAACTGTTTTAAAGCAAAATACGAAACAGTATTCCCTCATTTTACATCTGCAATATCTGTGTATGGTTCCATTGACAAGGTCCACTTCTCCTTACCTTTCAGCTGTCAACTTTCAAAATTTTGATGGGCGTTTTTTATCCCTAAAAGCGTTTTTTGGCATGAAATAAAAACATATTCATTTATTTTTTTGCGTATTGTTACTACACAAAATTTCGTTGTAATTCTTCATGTCCTTTACGCACTTCTGACATACTGTTACTAGCACTTTCGATATTACATGGTCAAAGATTTGGAGGTGTTAATGCCCCGCCCAACCGTTTATTCCAGGAAAATACAAAATATGTATTTTCTCATTTTACGTATAAATTATCTGTGCACAGTTTCATTCAATTAAGTTCACTTCTGTTTGCCTTTCCAACGTCAAATTTCAAAATCTTGGGTGGGGGTTTTGCCCCTTAAAACCGTTGTTCCAGAAAAAGTAAAAAACACTTATTCGTATACGTGTGGTATTTACCTGTTAAAATTTATCAAAATCGAAGTCTTTCAGTAGCAGAAAATGGATCGATCTGGGCCATATTAGAACAACATCGCTCAACTCAGGAGCCCCTGGGAAATTGAGCACCCTACACCGTGAACCCACGGTCTTTTACAACCTCCATTTTAGGGGTGAATTTATTCCCTTTTATGAGCACTTTTTAGGGGGTGTACTCGTTTTCTTTTATGAGCACATTTTAGGGGGTGAACTCGTTCCCTTTTATGAGCGTATTTTTCAACCCCTATTTTAATATATTAGACTACGTAACACACAGCAGAGCGGATCACCCATATTTGAACATAGCACATTACACAGAGACTACGAAACATAGTGAAATCGTTTCCATCTCTTATTTTAACATAACGAACATAGCAGAGAATAGGGGTGTACTCGTTCTCTTTTATGAACATATTTTAACTAGTAAAATGGTATGACTTATTTTCCAAACCTTATTTTAACAGAGTAGAGAATACATAAGATTCGTTCTACCCCTATTGGAACATAGCATAGATTTAGATTCGTTCCCTTTGAACATGATAGAACATAGCAAATTCGTTCCACCCCTATTTTAACATAGCAGGGTGAACTCGTCCCCTTTTATGAGCATATTTTTCAACCCCTATTTTAACATAACGAATATAGCAGAGAATATGGGTGTAATCGTTTCACACAACAGAGCGGATTCCACCCCTATTTGAACATAGCAGAGACTACATACTTGTTCCACCCCTTACGAACACATAGCATAGCAGATTCGTTCCCTTTTATGAGCACATTTTAGGGGTGAACTCGTTCCCTTTTATGAGCACATTTTTCAACCCCTATTTGAACATAGCAGAAATTACATAGGACTACGAAATATAGCGAAGATTTTAAGGATGAACTTGTTCCCTTTTATGAACATATTATAAACAGCCTAGTGGTGAACTAGTTCCAACCCTCTCTAGCAAAGATTCTTTTAAGGATTGAACTTGTTCTAACCTCTATATGAACATAACAGAGGTTATTTAAAGATTGCAAAGGAATGCAAAACTTCCGTGTTTTATTATCAGTTACATAATAACTTACGTCATATGTGGATAATTCTCATTACGTCATTCATCTGGATTTCAAAAACATTGAGCTAGTTTTCTCTTTAACAGACAATACTGATTTAACAGTATAACTTGTCATTCAACGATAGGATTAAAAAGGGGGAATCCCCGACCGTGACTTGATGATATCATCTCTATTGCGCAATATTACGCAATGCAATCACACAGGTATATAATGATCGCAAACGGTCTGTCTTGTCATTCACACCTGACCGTGACTCGGTGACATCATCCCTATTGCGCAATATTGCGCAATGCATATTACAAAGGTATAAAAGACTGATAGAGAAGTTCTTTTTTAATCAGTTCCTTGTTGGTGTTTCAGGTGTAAAGTTCTGATTTTTTTGTGTGATTTTTTTGTTGTTTTTAGGTAAGACATCTTATAACAATAATATCATATTATAAAAACTCACTTCAGAATTATTATAGTAACATTGCGTTACTTTTAAAAAAAATGGCAACGAAAAAGGTAAAACAAAGTACTATAAATTTGCCAACTGATACTCTATTTAATAATAATTTGAAAAAAATCATTTTAACATCTGATAATATTTTAAATGAGGATAGTGAATGCTTTTTAAATAATAAAAGAACAGACTGTTTAGATATATTAAAACAGAAACAAACTAATACATCTTTTAAAGTAAATTTTTCTTTGGCTACAACTTTTGAAAAAACAGTAGATTTAGAAACATGTAGATTCTTTTTAAATAGCGGTAACGAAATTATTTAATCGAGTACAGATGTGAATTGTATAATTGAAAAACTATTTAATAAAATTTTAGTTGAACAAGAAAACAGAGCAATTAAGAAATCAAAGCAATATTTTTCCGATGATAAGTTTCCTTTAATTCTCCATAAGGGAATTAATTTTTATGGATACATAACACATTTAGATATATTTAACGAAACTGAATTTCCTGGAAGAGAGGCACGTAATAGCAAATTGAATGGAACACAAATTTCCGGGACCGACTATCAATATGCCAAACTGATTTGGCGTGTGTTTAAGTGTCAAAATTTAGGGGACTACCATGATCTATATTTAAAATGTGATGTACTTCTCACAGCAGGTGTATAGGAAAATTTTCGAAAGACGTGTTTAAATGCTTTTAGTATTGACCCAATTAATTGTTTTACTGCACCAGGTTTGGCATGGCAAGCCAAGTTATATAAAACAAAAATTGAACTTGAACTTTTATCAGATAACAATATGTATATGTTTGTAGAAAAATCGATTCGCTGAGGCATCACACAAGCTGTATTAAGGTATGCCAAAGCTAATAATCCTTACGTACATGGTTCTGATGCAGAAAAAGAAAAATCTTATTTACTCCATATTGACATGAACAATCTGTACGGACTATCAATGATTGATTATTTACCATATGGTGGTTTTCGGTGGGAGGATAAAATTGACGATTGTCAAGACAAGAATAAAATTATCAATTGGCCCACGGATAGTAAATGGGGTTTCTTTCTAGAAGTGGACTTAGAGTATCCAAATTATTTACACAAATACCATTCTGATTTTCCGTGTGCTCCCACTAATGAAGTTCCACCAAATGGTAAATACTCAAAATTACTATTAACACTTAAATCGAAATCGAATTATATCTTGCATTATAGAGTATTACAATTTTATCTAAAACAAGGTTTAATATTGGTAAAGTACATAAAATAGTATGGTTTCTTCAATCTAAATGGCTTGCATCTTATACACAAGAAAATACTCAGCGTCGTGCAAATACTACAATTGAATTTGAAGAAGATTTCTATAAGTTATTAAATAATTCTGTATACGGAAAGACAATGGAGAATGTACGAAAACGAATTGATATAAAATTAATTAACAATGAAAAAGTGTAAAAAATTAGTAGCGCAAGATCAGTTTCAAAATTGGGTAAAATTAGGAGATAATCTTGCATTATTCCATATGTTAGAAAAATCTGTAACTTTAAATAAACCGATCTATGTAGGAGCTAGAGTTTTAGAATTATCAAAATTAGCAATGTATGAATTCCATTACAATATAATGAAACCGCGATATGGAGATAAGATTAATATTACTTACATTCATAGTAACTCTTTCATTTACTACATTAAAATCGACGACATTTATAAAGATATAAAAGACATGAACGAAAATTTTGATACTTCTAATTATTAGGAAAATCATGCTTTATATACCACAAAAAATAAACACGTTTTGGGTAAAATGAAACATGAATTAATTGGAGTTCCTATCGTTGAATATGTTGGTTTACGAGCAAAAAATTTTGCAATAAAAACTGATGAAAATAAAGAATTAAAAAAATATAAAGGGATCAAGAAAAATGTAGTTAAAGAACAAATTACCTTTGACGATTATAAATCATGTCTATTTCAAAACGAAACGATTCATAAAACACAATTTGAAATTAAAAGCAAATATCACAATTTAACAGCAAATCAGGTAACAAAATTAGCAATAGATCCGTATGATGACAAGGGAAAAATGCTAAATTTTAATATACATACTGTTCTCTGGGGGTGTCATAATAAAGATTTAACATTTGAGATTTGTATATTGTAAATATGATATTTTAGTTTTTGTATATATTAGTATTGATAAACAAAAAATATGTTACAATCAGTTCGAGAACCAATAGTTGCAGAATTACATAAAGGTGAAAGACTATCTTCGAATACCCGTTATAACGAAAGGAATTCATGATTTATGGCAAGCTGATTTAGTTGAAATGAATAGTGGAAAGTTGAAAAGTCTAGCAAACATAAATCGAAATTTTAAATATTTATTAACTATGATAGACACATTCTCTAAATATGCTTGGGCTATTCCTGTGAAAAATAAAACTGGGAAAGAAATTACACAAGCATTTATAACAGTACTGAGAAAAGCAAACAAAAGCCCCAAATTTTTACAAACTGACAGGGGTCGAGAATTTTATAATTCAGAGCTTCAGAAGGCGATGAACCAAAATAACATTAAACATTATTGCACGTACAGTGATGTGAAAGCAAGTATTATTGAAAGATTTAATAGAACATTACGTAATTTAATGTGGAGACAATTTACACTACCAGGAAATGGATTGGCATTCTGCTGGAATTACTACGTAAATATAATAATACTATTCATTCCACTATTGAAATGAATCCTATCGACGCTATTAGAAAAGAAAATGAAAAACATCTATTGACAAACATCTATTGCAAAATGTTTTCTGTGATAAAAAGAAAAAAGTAAATTTAAGGTAGGTGAATATGTAAGAATTAGTAAACTTAAACGTCCTGGTTTTGATAGAGGTTTTACACGCAATTGGAGTACAGAAATTTTTCGAATTGCTAAAGTTTTCTTCACTAATCCTCCAACATATCACTTAATAGACTCAAATAATAAACCTATTGAAGGATCATTTTACGGACACAAATTACAATTAACGAAATTTCCAAAAACATATTTAACTGAAAATGTTTTGCGAAAGAAAAATAATAATGCCTATGTGAAATAGTTGGGTCTGCCAAAAAGTGAAAATTCTTGGACTGATTTAAAGCATACTATATTGTAAAAAAGAAAAGTTAAGAATTTATAGATGAAGCATGTCGTAACAAGTATTTCTTGTAGATTTTATAATTTCAAAAGTGAATTTTATATTTCAAATTCTAGCAACACTGTAAATTTTCGTTGCTTACTTAAATTGTCATCATCATCATCATCATCACAAGGTCTATCAGTAACACAAGTAAAAGGTATATTAAATCAAATTTGTTCTTCCACAAACGCTGTTTTTTATGTGAAGGAGAAAAGAAAGCAAAATATTTAAAAACGCTATTTAAAATAAATTTAATATATCTGTAATATGGAATGGAAAATTCCTTTTACCTGTATGGTAGCACGTCCTACAGGTTGTGGAAAATCATATTTTGTTAAAACATTTATAGACCATTATAGTAAGTTATTTAAAAATATTGTATGATGTTATGGTGAATGGCAGCCGTTGTATGATACTCTATCAAGCTGCACGTTTAAAGAAGGTTTACCTCAAAATAATTGATTTCAAGCACACGAAGGTCCACATCTTGTCACTATTGATGATTTAATGCGTGAGTGTCACCATCAGATTGTAGATATTTTTACTAAGGGCAGCCATCATAGAAATATAAGTGTAATATTTGTAACACAGAATATTTTTCATCAACAAAAATAAATGCGGGATATTTCGTTAAATTGTCATTATATTGTTTGTTTTAAGAATCCTAGGGACCAGGCTCAAATTAATTATCTGGCACGACAATTGTATCCAGGTAATACAAAATTTATTCAAGAAGCAATCGAAGATGCAACTCGAATTGCACATGGTTATTTATTTTTGATTTCAAACAAAATACTCCTGATGAGCAGCGAGTTCGAACAAATATCTTTCCAATAGATTCTTTTAGTTATGCTTATGTGCCTGTAAAAATAATTGCAATATGGTTTATATTCTAACAACTATTTGTGCTTTAATAGCCGTAAAGAATGATTAGTAAGGAAAATGCACATTTGTTAAAACTTTTAGCAAAGTCAAACCGAAAGCACGTAAGGCAATTTTACAAAATGCAGATTCTGATTTAATTCGCTCTATTTGTGAATATTCCTATAACGTATTACAGGGAAATGTTCCATTAAATAAAACAGAGATAAATAAGCTAAAAATATATAAAAAGGAACTGAGATATTTGGTGAAAAACGGTTCGTCATTAAAACAAAAGAAAAGCGAATAATTATACAAAAAGGTGGTTTTCTTACTGCATTGCTTGCACCTATTTTAGGAGGTATAATATCTAGTTTAATTAAATAATTATGCAAAACGCACAAAAACAGTTTAATCTCACCAGAAAAATTACATCATTATCAAACGATATCTAATCTTGATGATGAAATGAAAGAAATTTGAAATAATAAAAGTTTAAATGCAGAAGAAAAATGGATAAGATATAGGGAAGTCTTACAAAAATATTTAAATATAATTCAAAAACCGGCAGCAGTTACAACAACAGTAACTACTACTACTACTACTGATAAAGAGGAAGAAGAAGAAGAAGAGGAGGAGGAGGATGAAATAATATCTACTCTCCCTGAAATTTGTAAACGTAAAGCAAGACCTTTATTACGTAAATTAAAACAAAATCCAAATATTCAATGGGACGATAATGGAAATGTGAATATTAATAATAAATTAATTCCAGGTGCAAATATAGTGGATTTGATATCCGATTTTGTTAGATGTCGTAAGAAAAATATTTCAGTTGCCTCAAAATATTGGTAATCCTCAACGAATAGATTATATTAGGAAACTAACAGAGGACGAACAGTATGATGATGAGAACGAAGAGGATGGTCCTCCACCCCGTAAACGCAAATGGTGTACTTATAAGCAATAATACTAATATTCTATAGTAATCTATTGATATTTTTGAGTATATAGAAAGAAAGATGATAATCCGTATTTTAATTATTACACGCATCAAGCAGGAGGTGATTATAACGTGTATAAAGGTACAGCATATCAAGAAGGTTATGGCATTGGTAATTTTCTAGGAGGTTTATTCCGTACTGTATTTCCTTTATTAAAACAAGGTGCAAAAACTGTTTGTAAAGAACTGATACGTACAGGAATTAACGTAGCAGGAGATGTACTAGATTATAATAAACCTATTGAAAAGTCTTTGCAAGAGCGATGGCAAGAAGCTAAAACAAATTTAAAAAACAAAGCTCAAAATAAATTAAATCAGGTGTTTGTAGGATCTGGAAGAAAAAGAAAGAAAGTTCATTTTAGTGGTGGTGGTGTGAAGCGGATAAAAAGATCCAAAGATATTTTTGATTGATTATGGAGCAAAGTGATAGTTTTCATCTCACACTTCCTAGCAATAGTTCTATAGAATATTTTCCTCAAAATACTCTTGCTTGTTATACTATTAAATTATATCATATTATTGTACTGGAGAAGGGAGTGTGGGAAACAGCTGTTGTTGAAGTACATTATACAAGTTCATTTCAGAATGTTTCCAAATATACAAATAATATTTATTACCGTATCATGATTACAAAAAGCCGGAACATAACTCAAATCTTACCAGGTCACTATTAATATTAATGTCGTTGATGATATTCTATCTCAAATTATCATAAAAGTGATATATTAAATTTACAATTAAAAGTCAAAGCATCTGTAAAACGAATTGAGCTTAATAGAGTAATAAAAGATCAAGGGAAGCATATAGAAGTACGCCCATCTCCTGAACTAGCCAGAATACTAGGATTTGATCATATACAGCAGGAAGATATAGCTGTTATTCATTATGCTCGTTATCCACCTGATTTACAAAAAGCGCTACCTACACCTATGTATATTTACAGTGATATTTTAGAACCACAAATGGTAGGTGACACCATAGCTCCATTGTTACGTATTATAAATACAAATATTACAGAGCATGGTATTAATAATGTACATATTTTTGATAATCCTCATTATGTGCCCGTGCAACGTAAACAATTTGATCAAATTATTATTGATTTAAGAGTTAGTAGAGGTAATCCACTTCCTTTCCAATATGGCAGTGTATGCGTAAAATTACATTTTCGTAGACGTAATACAGTATTGTAAGTTTTATCATGTGTGAATATTAATAGTAAGAAAAAGACAAAAATGCAGTGTGAGTGTATGAAATCAGAATTAGATTTATATGCTGGTTTACCCACTCAAACCAGTATTATATGTAATAAAATAGTTCCATATAAGCCTGTGGCTTCGATATCTGATAATGCACCAATAGAATTTGTAGTCCCCGGTCATGGAGATGAGTATATAGACTTACCCCACACAATGTTTTATATTAAAGGTATAATTACTAAATCAGATGGTTCTAATTAAACTTCTGCCGATAAGAAAATCGGCCCTGTAAACGATTTTCTCAATGCAATGTTCAGTGAAGTGCAATTATATTTAAATAATCAACTTATTTCCTACTCTTCACATATATATGCATATCGATCGTATATTGAAAAACTACTAAATTATAATGCTGAAGCTAAATCAACGCATCTTCAAACATCAATGTGGTTTACAGATACTGCAGGGCATATGGACAGTGTGTCCGATAGTAATGTAGGATTTAAACAGCGATTTCTTCTCACTGCTTTAAGTGAGTCATTTGAATTATTGGGTTATATTCATGCTGATATTTTCAATCAGGAGAAATTTTTACTGAATGGTGTACAATTGCGTATTAAACTAATTCCAGCTAAACCTACATTTTGTCTGATGGGTGACGCAGATGCTGATGGAAAAGTTGTAATTACAGATACAACATTGCTTGTGAAAAAGGTTGATGTATCACCAGCCGTTAAAATAGCACAAAATAAAGTATTACAAAATCCTAAATTTAGAATAAAATATCCTATAACAAAAGTGCAGGTAAAGACAGAAACTCTGCCACAAGAAATTATGGATAGTACACTTCCAGATCTGTTTTCAGGCATAGTGCCTAAACGTATTATTATTGGTTTTGTTACTAATACTGCTTTCAATGGTACTTATCAAACAAATCCATTCAATTTTCAACATTTTAGTATGTCGTTTTTTACACTGTGTGTTGATGGAACGCGGGTCCCATCCAAACCATTACAACCGGATTTTGATAATAAGCTATATATACAAGCATATTCTACGTTATTTACAGGTTCAGGTATTTATTATTCTAATCAAGGTAATGATATATCACGTGCTGAATATCCTAATCGTTATACTCTATTGGTGTTTGATTTAACTCCTGATTCAAGCGCAAGTGCTGGATTTCATACTAGTCCACAACGGCAAGGAAGTGTACGTTTAGAGGTTCATTTTAAAGAAGCACTGCTATCTCCTGTAACAGCAATTATTTATGGTGAATTCTCTTCCGAATTAGAAATTGATTTCCAGAGAAAAATATATATTAATTTAAAAAAAATGTTAAATACAATTGAACTTTATGAAGCATTACAACAAAATTTGCCTAAACATCATTTTATTGGTGTATATGCTGCTAATGAGTTACCTTTGTTTATTCATACATTTCCAGCCGCCATAATTATAAATACTGATTCTAGTGATAAGCCTGGTGAACATTGGGTTGCTGTATATATATCTAATATTTGTGTGGGAGAGTATTTCCATAGCTATGGTATACCTCCCTATATACAGCATCATATAAGGTTTTTAAAACTAAATTGTCTGTATTATACATGGAATAATAGACGTATTCAAGGTGATTTATCTCAAGTTTGTGGACAATACTGTTTTTCATATCTAGCATGTCGTGCATCTGGTTATTCACTGCACGATTTCTTAAACAAATTCTCACTCACCACTATTGATGCTAATGATATTATGCTTTATTCATTTATGAGAGTATGATGATGTTATTTTTTAAACTCCGCCATCGCCGGTCCCAAGCCCTGGATGAGAAAGGAGGAGGGTTGGGGGTTGCTACCCCCGTAAAAGAAAATTATCTCTGTTATGTTCAAATATAGGTTAGAACAAGTTCACCCCCGTAGTCTTATGTTCTGCTACGTGTTCGTAATTTCTGTTATGTTAAAATAAGGGTTGGAATGAATACACCCCTGCTATGTTTCGTAAGGGTTGAAAAATATGCTCACAAAAGGGTGGAATCCGCTCTGCTGTGTGAAACGAGAACACCCATATTCTCTGCTGTTGAATACATCCGCGTAGTCTTATGTAATTTCTGCTATGTTCAAATAGGGGTTGAAAAATGTGCTCATAAAAGGGAACGAGTTCACCCCTAAAAATGTGCTCATAAAAGGGAATGAATCTGCTATGCCATGTGTACGTAAGGGGTGGAAAAAGTACGTAGTCTCTGCTATGTTCAAATAGGGGTGGAATCCGCTCTGTTGTGTGAAACGAGTACACCTATATTCTCTGCTATGTTCGTTATGTTAAAATAGGGGTTGAAAAATATGCTCATAAAAGGGAACGAGTTCATCCCTAAAATGGAGGTCATAAAAGGGGACGAGTTCACCCTGCTATGTTAAAATAGGGGTGGAACGAATTTGCTATGTTCTACCATGTTCAAAGGGAACGAATCTAAATCTATGCTATGTTCTAATAGGGGTGGAACGAATCTTATGTATTCTCTGCTATGTTAAAATAAGGTTTGGAAAATAAGTCATACTATTTTACTAGTTAAAATATGTTCATAAAAGGGAACGAGTACACCCCTATTCTCTGCTATGTTCGTTATGTTAAAATAAGGGATGGAAACGATTTCACTATGTTTCGTAGTCTCTGTGTAATGTGCTATGTTCAAATATGGGTGATCCGCTCTGCTGTGTGTTACGTAGTCTGATATGTTAAAATAGGGGTTGAAAAATATGCTCATAAAAAGGAACGAGTTCACCCCTAAAATGTGCTCATAAAAGAACGAGTACACCCCCTAAAAAGTGCTCATAAAAAGGAATAAATTCACCCCTAAAATGGAGGACGTAAAAGACCGTGGGTTCACGGTGTAGGGTGCTCAATTTCCCAGGGGCTCCTGAGTTGAGCGATGTTGTTCTAATATGACCCAGATCGATCCATTTTCTACTACTTCTTTCACTTGCGAAGTGTTACATGTAAGTCAATTGGTCTTTCTCCTCTGGAAAATTCCGAATAAAATCACATCCTCTCTTGAAGTGCCAGACAAAATAAGCGAGCAAGAAAGCGTTATGAAAATATAGATTGTCAGTCCCCTAACATGTGTTCAGATGGTTAGCGTATAGATGTCCTGCTTCAGAGGTCTTGACTTTTACTCCCACGCAAGGGAAAATCCTTTTGGTCCTCCCAAATAATAATTTTATACATTTTAGCTTCAATTAGTACTTTATTCAAGTTACACACAATACAAATTTCGATACCTTTTGCAAACTAGCTTTATGAAGAGGTACTTAGTAACACCAGGTAGTGCTATTATGATTACAGTTTTTAATGTTATTTACAACAAAAGCAAACCATTTTTGTTGCAATTTGTATTTTCTTCCCAAATAATAAATTACGGATAAATAAATTATTTTCATCGAAATGAAATGTAAGAACTTCTTAGTTGATTAAAAAGTACTCATAAATTTATTAAATTGCGCGCATTGAAATTAGGATATCTCATTCCGCAGGCCAATACGCTGACCGTATGACCACCCAGGACAGACCTGTGAACCCACATTTTCATAATGTTTTGGTCCCCTCCTTTGCTTATATAAGTGCTTATTCACGTGTTTCGCATAGTCCTTCTTCGAAACAAAATACTCAATACGCCACTGTATATTAATATCACTAGGTATATCATGGAAATCACTAGATATAATATACACTAGACAGTCATCGTGTAAAAAATGTTCTTGGCATTTTGTGTCTCTATCAGCGGACATTCTACGAATTACAAGGGGGGTAAGGCGAAATTCCCTTTGGTAATGTTGGATGTATGCTATAACCAGGTACGTCATTTGAAACAACAGTTGCATGTGAACTATAACAGTTGTAGCCAAGGGCGTCATTTAGACGACAATTACCACCCTACAAGAGTTTGTGGAATACATATACTATAGTCAATTGTCTATTAATATACTGCTACAAAACGAGAAAATCTTATGTCGTTGGTGCTCTTGTCCCCATTAAACAAAATCTCAAATTTTGTTTCTGGCTGTAGCATATATCGAATGTTACCAAAGGTGATTTCCCCGTCATATCTCTTGTAATTCGCACTGTGCACAGCTACGGATGCGAAGCGTGAAAAACATTGTTTGCACAATGACTATGGTTACCATAATATAGTGTCATCAATAAAAAGTGGCGTATTTAGGATTTTTTTAGGGAGGGGTAAGGCACAGCACGTGAATCAGCTGATTTTCGTTTTGGATGCCGACACATTTTTATTAAATTGTGCATTTACGAAGCTCATTTCGAAAGGTTTGAGTCCGATAGCCGCTGTCACTATATTAACGGATACAACAGATTACAACATTTTTATTGTTGTATGCATTACAAGCATATGATGAATATATATTTTATTTGTAGTGACAAATGACTACTTCATCAGTTACAAGAAGAAAAATGACTTGAGCGATTCCTTTTGCGCGTAAGGTATAGATATTGCTCACTCTGCCACATGATACCTTAACGCGTTCAATCATTTATGTGGATAGTCAAAAATTTTAAGACGCGGTTTCTGGTCATTGGAGTTTATAGTATTGACCCTTTAAATGTGCACTCCTACTTCGTGAAGTTCAGTAGCGCGGAAGTTCATTTAGCAAAGTATGTTTTCCCCTTCTCAGTAGCTTGTGTTCCTACTCTGTTATACACGTTCTACAGTTATTTCCAGTAACCTTGAACGACGGGTACACGAACGCAGACACATCGAGAACGCTTAAAATTCCAAAATTCTCGCGGGAATAGAACCCGGGACCCCGTTCGACACAAAGGCACATGCTAGCCACGAGACTACACAGGCGTTTAATAGTTCTACTGGAAATGCTCGAGATATCCAGTTGTACTACATTGAGTAATTTACTCGAGAGAGGCAAAGCATTTTACATTGAATTCTTGTCCTTGTTTTGTTTTTGTTGTGTTTATTCTTCGTATGTTTCTTATTGCGCATGAAATAAGAAATACATTTTTCGCTACGATGTCCAGAAATACTATTTTAACTGATCATAAAACAGAAATCTGTCGGTGAAGTAATATGGGATAATATGTGGTATTCTATTTTTATACCGAGGTCCTTCGTGGTTAAGCATTTAGCGTACGCACCTTTGACGTAAAAGTCCCAGTTCGATTCCCTGTGTGAGCTAATGTGCTTCATAGTCCACGCCAATCAGTAGGTAAACGTCCATAGAGCCTCGACGCTGAAAAAACGTTAAACTCAACATCAACTCAACGTTAGTTTTATACCATGAATAGAAGCAAGGG